>NC_090833.1:88062048-88715230 GCF_028021215.1 Eschrichtius robustus | reverse complement strand
GAAAGCCCTCACACAGCAACAAAGACCCAACGCAGCCAAAAAAAAAAAAAAAGTATTGGATAGACTTCCCTGGTGGTCCTGTGGTTAAGACTCCATGCTTTCACTGCTGAGGGTGCAGGTTCAATCCCTGTTCGGGGAACTAAGATCCCATAAGCCGTGTGCAGTGGCCAAAAAACCCAAACAAAAAACAAAACCAAAAAACCCCAAAACAAACAAACAAAAACCCAAAACAAACAAAAAACAAAACAAAACTGTACTGGAGACATTTTTCCAGGAAGACATACAGACAGGTACATGAAAAGATGGTCAACATCACTAATCATCAGGGAAATGCAAATCAAAACTACAATGAAATATCACCTCACACCTGTTAGAATGGCTAGGAGCAAAAAGACAAGAAATAATAAATGTTGGTGAGGATGTGGAGAAAAGAGAACCCTTGTGCACTGGTGGAGGGATGATACATTGGTGGAGCTGCTATGGAAAACACTATGGAGGTTCCTCAAAAAATTAAAAATAGAATTACCATAAGATCCAGCAATTCAACTTCTGGGTATTTATCTGAAGGAAATAGAAACATTAACTTGAAAAGGTATCTGCACCCCCATATTCATTGCAGCATTATTTACAGTAGCCAAGACATGGAAACAACCTAAATGTCTGTCAATGGATGAATGGATAATGAAGATGTGGTATATATATATACAATGGAATATTACTTAGCCATTAAAGAGAATGAACTCTTGACACTTGCGACAATATGGATGGAACTTGAAGACATTATGCTAAGTGAAATGTCAGACAGAAAAGATAAATACCATATGATCTCACTAATATGTGGAATCTAAAAACAAAACAAATCAGAACAAACAAAAAAATAAACTCACGGATAAAGAGCACAGATTGTTGGTTGCCTGAGACGGGGCTAAGGGGATGGGCAAAATGAATGAAGGAACTCAAATGGTACAAATTCCCATTTATAAATAAATAAGTCATGGTCCTGTGGGGATGTAATGTGCAGTATGGTGATTATAGTTAATAATAATTGTATTGCATATCTGAATAGAGTTTTTCAAATATGGATCTTGAAAGTTCTCATCACAAGAAAAAAAAATTGTAACTATGTACCGTAACGAACATTAACTGGACTTATTGTGATCATTTAAAAATATATACAGATATGAAATCATTATGTTGTGCACTTGATATTAATATAATGTTATGTCCATTATATCTCAAAAATGTATTGGAAACAATGATCCAGGTATGTTTTGTAATGAAGAAAATAAAATATAGTACCAGAGACATTCTGGTAGAGAGACCTGTGACCACAAACATTTTAAGCATCTTTTTGCCACTTTTTTAGGGAAAAATGTAGCTAATTCTTAATGTTGAGATATTATTCTAATATTGACTTAGAATCTATGGACTGCAGTGTAATCTTACATATCTTTGTTAAAAATTATAAACGTCTTTCTGCTTGTAAGTTTTTTTAGGTCATTTTGTTTTAAGATATAAAAGTAAACCACATACAGGGTATATAATAACCAATATATGCTTGCATTTACATAGACTATATCTGGATACATAAAAAAATTGAAAACATTGTTTACCTATAGGAAGGCAGCCAGGTGATTTGCAGACGCCAGAGGGATGGAGACTCTTTACTGCCTATTGCTTTGCATTTTCTGAATTTTGAGCCATGTGGATGTATTATCTATTTAATAAGTAAATAATTATTTTTATAAATAACAATAATCCAAATTGTCATTGCACTATAACCTTCTCTACATTATTTGATACTAACTGGTTATAGAAGATTTAACTGCAGTACCACAAAGAATAGCAACCTCATTGCTTTATAATCCCAGTTCTCCTGTTATCTTGAACTGTATTATTTTCTATTTCCCACACACAAAGCAAATATTCTCAGTTACACTGGTAATCAGGCAAATGTAAATTAAAACAATGAGATGCCATTTTTTTACCATGTGAGAGGAGTTCTGGAGGAAGTGCTGCAAGGAGTGTAGCTCAGGGTAGGATTCTGTGGTGGTCAGAGAAGACCACACATCAGTTAATACTTGAATAGTTGTGAAAAGGAGTAAGAATTGGCCATACAGAAAAGTAGTGGCAAGGGCATCCAGGAAGAGCGAGTATATGGAAGAGCACGGCACTTTGGGGACTCTATGTGGCTGAGCACAGGAGGCAGTGACAGAGTCACAGGGGGATTTTCAGATGAGACCAAAGCTAGATCACAGAGGCCTCATATACTCTCTAAATATCATTACCCAAAGAAGGGAACTGTGCCTTCTTGAAAGAATGGATGATTCTAGGAACAGAAAGGACAACTTACACATGTTCTTGTGCCAGAACATAAGAAAGCACTAAAAAATTTATGAGGACATGTCAAAAAGACACGGAAGCTAGTATGAAGTGCCACCCACTAGTCAAATCTGATACAATTTGAGCATCAAAATATACAACGTAAGGGATTATAACCCATTGTAGAAAACAAGTGATAATCCATAATCCATCCATCCAACCACTTACATGTATACATACATACGTTCATACATACATAAAAGGGAGAGAAAAGAAAGCTCTTTTTTCTATAGAATACCAATTTAAAAAAAATTTATTGAAATATAGTTGATTTACAATGTGTTAATTTTTGCTGTACAGCAAAGTGCCTCAGTTATATACATATAACTTTTTCTTTTTCATATTCTTTTCTATTCTGGTTTATCACAGGATATTGAATATAGTTTCCTGTGTTGTATTTGTTGTTTATCCATCCTATATATACTATGCATCTACTAATCCCAGCTCCAAAGCCTTCCCTCCCCCACCTCTTCCTTGGCAACCACAAGTCTGTCCTCTATTTCTGTCTTTCTGTTTCATAGATATGTTCATTTGTGTCGTATTTTAGATTCCACATATAAGTGATATCATACAGTATTTGTCTTTCTCTTTCTGATTTACTTCACTTAGTATGATAATCTCTAGGTCCATCCATGTTGCTGCAAATGGCATTATTTCATTCTTTTTTGTGGCTGAGTGTTATTCCATTGTATATGTATAACACATCTTCTTTATCCATTCATCTGTTGATGGACATTTAGGCTGTTTCCATGTCTTGATTATTGTAAATAATGCTGCAATAAACATTGGGGTGTGGGACTTCCCTGGCAGTCCAGTGGTTAAGACTCTGCGTTCCAACTGCGGGGAGCATGGGTTTGATCTCTGGTCAGGGAAATAGGATCCCACATGCCTACAGTGTGGCCAAAAAACAAACAAACAAAAAACATTGGGGTGCATGTATCTTTTCGAATTATAGTTTTGTCTGGGTATATGCCCAGGAGTAGGATTGCTGAATCATATGGCAACTCAATTTTTAGTTTTTTGAGGAACCTCCATACTGATTTCCATAATGACTGTACCAATTTACATTCCCACCAAAAGTGTAGGAGGGATCCCTTTTCTCCACACCTTCTCCAACATTTATTATTTGTAGACTTTTTAAAAAAAGTTATTTTGGCCGCACCCCACAGCATGTGGGATCTTAGTTCCCGACCAGGGATCGAACCCATGCCCTCTACAGTGGGAGCACAGACTCTTAACCACTGGCCCACCAGGGAAATCCCATATTATTTGTAGACTTTTTAATGATGGCCATTCTGACTGGTGTGAGGTGGTACCTCATTGTAGCTTTGATTTACATTTCTCTAATAATTAGCGACGATGAGCATCTTTTCATGTGCCTATTGGCCATCTGTATGTCTTCTTTGGAGAAACATCTATTTAGGTCTAGGATGCCAACTAATGAATGTAGAAGACAATTAGAAAATCACCAGTCTGCATTGTATAGTATAATACAGAATAGTAACAACTCATTTGGAATCATCAATGTGTACTGAATCATTGGGTGAAAGTTTGTGGTCTTAAAGTATCTCCCCACGAATTGTTTATTAGATACAAAGGGAAAAATTACACCTTTACAGTGGAAAATCGGGCAGACAACACCTTAATGAATCAAAGTTCGTGAATTACCCAGAATGGGGGAAATTGACATCCTGGAGTCCTAATCTGATACATCAAGGATACACCATCACAGCAGAGAACTCCTGCAAAAATGTACATCCTGAGGCTAATCTTTAGGAAAAGCATTTCTTCCTGGGTCAGGGGAAAAAGTGCTATAAAGGACAGTATTAGGACAACTGGTGAATTTTGAAGATGGACTAAATATTCGATAACATTGTAATGATGTTAAGTTTTCTGAATTTGACAATGACATTATGGTTATGTAAGAAAATGTCCCTGTTCTTAGGAAATACAGTCATGATGTCTGTAACTTACTCTTGGATGGTTCAGATACTAAAGTTTTTCCCCTAAATTAAATTTTCCATAGGTTTGAAACTTTTAAAACTAAAAAACAAATAATAAAAAGTCCCAAATCCTTATGCTGTACACCTTAAACTTATACAGTGAGGTATGTCGACTATATCTTAATAAAACTTGAAGAAAAAAAAGACAGAAAATAAAGATCACTCTCATAGAAATGTATAGGATGGTCCAGAAAATAAACTCAAGAAGACTTTCCCTACATGGGGCAGGGAGCTATTAGAACATTTTAATTGATAATATGATACTACTAGATTTGCCGTTTTGAAATTTTACTAGGGGAGCAGGGTGGAACATAGTCCAAGACACGTCTGATCCCCAAACTCATCACTTGGATTCTCTAAATACATTTTAGTGTTATTTTGGCAGCTAGATTTAAGTCAGAAGCATAAGTTTTAAATATAATTTTTAGTAGTGCACAATCTAAAAGAATTAATACATTAAATGTGAAAACCTAATTGCTTTTCTTTCAATAAATATTGTTAAATGAATATCCACTTTTACATACAATTTCTAGAAACTGATTGCCTATATTATGGATCGTTTCAGGCTTCTGTTTTTTTTCTTTTGCATAGTCCCTACCTTTGGATAAAATCATTCACTGCTCACATGAATCTGTATTTAAAAATGAAAAGAGGAAATTAATGGAGAATCCAACTTAATCTGCCCATTTGTGCTCTTGTATCATTGAAGAAGAAAAAAAATCATGAATAGTGAAAACCTCCCACCATGTAAGAATTTGGTGGGAGTATAGATCTGTGCATTTTGCTCTTTCCTGCCTTCCCTACTCCTATAGGAAATAGTGGGTGCAAGTGGAGAACCACGACTGGGCTAGGATTTCCTCATAGATGGGAAAATTCATAACAAAAAGACAGAAAAATCACCCAGTGTATTGGAATTGGTAGCTAGTTTTCTCTGAAAACCTTTGCAAGGAATTTCCTTCTTAGCCACAACACGAGATAAAGAATAAATTGCTCTTACACTTCTACAACTAGAGAAGTGACTTGAAATTGATGCCTTTAATCTACTTCTGTGTGGATGGGGCAGAGTCAGACAAGGATGTCTTTCTTGTCCTGCAACAATTGGAAAGAAAAATGTGTGTAGTAAAGTGAAGGAGGCTATTAGCTACTTCAGATTACCTGGTTGTCTCTCCTGATTACTAACCTCGCAAGCTCTATACTACGACCACCAAGCCCCAGCGGGAGGAGACCTGGTGGGCTTGGCCCAGCAGCTGGGGCCAAAGGCAGGGACAACTTGGGTCTGCAGCAAATTTTGCAGAGTCCAAGAGAGAACAGTCAAGTCCTGTATGAAGAAAAAGACTGAGACTCCAGCCAGCAGAGACCATCCAATTCAGTCAGGGTGAGAGAGCAGGAGGAAAATTTCAGAAGCTGAGGTATGGCACCAAGGGGTGTCAGAGACAATGGAGAGCAGTAAGCAGGGGCAATGGAAGAGTGGGGGATGGATTGGAATGGTAAGGGGGATTGTCAGGATAAAGGCCTGACACAGGCAACCATGCTCAACTTTGCATGGATGGTATTTTTAAAAGGTCCGTGATTCTGTATCTTGTTTTGGGTGGTGGTTACACAGGTGTATATAATTTTAAAACTCATTGAACTAATACCTAAAATCTTTGCTTTTATTGTACGTTAATTATACCTTGATTTTTAAAAAGCCTGTTGGAAGTAAATACAGCAGGAAACTTCTGTAGCTGAAATCACAGTTTTACTGACTGTACCCCCAGAGTTTACTCTGAACATAGGTTAATAAATCCTCACAAGGCCTCCTTTACACTTACAAAAATGAGATGATGAGAGACTGCCCTGCCCAGAAATCGGGCTAAAATAAAGGAGAGTTTAATTTCGAAGTTGTGTTCGGCTTTGGTGTAAATAAAAGTGTCCCAGATGTAGTAGATTCTCTTTTTTGGTCAGACTGTAATAGGTGTAATTTCTTTTGCTCCAGTAGACCTCTGGGCCTTGTGAGAAGCCAGGAGAAGGAACTGAAATTAGTCTGGACAATAATTGAAAATACTGTCTCTCTGGTGAACAAAAGAAGCTGAGAAATATATGTTTAATGAAAAAAAACTTTGCATTTCTTAGTATGGATATAGGCTGTACCTTGTAGTAACAATCGTAGGATACAAGAACAATACATAAAATCAATAAGCTTCCCTGTCCACCAGCAATGACCAAGTAGAAACTGTATAAGAGAAAAAAAGAGGCCCTTTCACAATTGCAGCAAAATCATGCAATGCCTCATAATAAACCAATGATGATTTACTTACTGAAGGGCATAAGAGGACTTAAATAAATTGAAATCTATACCTTTTCCATTAATTAAACAAATTTGATATTTTATGAAATTTCTATTAAAGAAATTCAGTATTGTAAATTATCAATTTTCCTCAAATTAGTCTAGCAATTGAATGCTACCCCAGGAAAAATCAAAGTAAGAATTTAAAAATATCTAAGACTATAGAGAAAAACTGACTTTGATTATGAAAATTCCAAACACAGAAAAAAGTAGAAAGACAATGAAAAAACAAGTAACCATTACCTGGACTCCACAATTCTTATTGCTTTGCCATAGTTGCTGCATAGATAAATGGACAGGCAGACAGAAGGTGATATAGGGTACATATTTACTGAACCATTTAAAAGGGTTACACTCTTAACACTTTATCCATAAATTCTTCAGTATGCACCTTACTGGATGTATTAGATGGTTTGGGTGCTATAACAGATATCACAGACTGGGTGGTTTAAACAATAGACATTTATTTCTCATATTTCCAGAAGCTGGGAAGTCTAAGATCAAGGTGAGGCAGGAGATAGATGGGCTTCAGGCTGAGAAGCTGGCATCTGTCCCCTGTGGACAGATACTCAAGAAAAAGATAATGGCAGGAGCAAGGAGGAGCTGAGCCCCGCTTGGATAAAAGATAAAGAAACCACATATTTCTCATTCTTGAGGTCAAGGAGACCTCCTTGACTAAACATGCGCAGAAAGGCTCCTGGGGGGTCACGGGATGGGGGGGGGGGCGCCACCACATAATAGGTGGTGTCAACCTCCCCATAGGCTTCTGTACTGGAATCCATGGCAAAAAGATATGCATGCATGTCAGGCAGGGGTCTAGGATAGGTCCCTGTGGAAAAGAAATGAGATAGTTTGCCAAAGGTAAACAAAGACCTGGAAGAACTGCTCTATATAAGTGATGTGAATCACCTCTCTGGTGCACTCCTCCTCATTAGGGAGGACTCCCACACCCCTTCTCTCAGGGTGTCTATATCTGCCTTGCTTCTGTCTAAAACAAACTGTTTCTCTGTGTGCTCTCCCACTTGTGCTGTGTAGCTAATAATAAACTTTGTACCTGTTTTTACAGTTTTTGCCTCCTTGAGAAATTCATTTTTCAACAGGGGCAAGAGCCGGGGCAAATTTGTTTCTAGCCTCTAGCCCCTGGTGGGCTGGTGGCTAGGATTCCTGGTTTTCACCCAGGCTACCCAGGTTCAATTCCTGGGCAGGGAACTAAGATCTCGCTTCAAGCCACTGCTCACTGCTATCTCCTCAAGATCAAAGGTGCTGGTGGATTCGACTGCTGGTAATGACTCTCTTCCTGGTTTGCAGACAGCCACCTTCTAGATGTGTCCTCACTTTCCTCCTCTTCTTATAAGGGTGCTAATCACAACATGAGGGCCACACCCTCTTGACCTCATCTAAACGTAATTACCTCCCAAAGGCCCCATCTCCTAACACCATCACACTGGGGGTTAGGATTTCAAAAGATGAATTTTGAGGAGACACAATTCAGTCCATACCACCAGAATAAGACCATTCTCCTACATAACCATATTATTATCATACCCCAAACATACAACAATATTTTCCTAATATCATCTAGTGCCCAATCCATATACAGATGTCTCCAGTTGTCCTAAACATGTCATTTACAGCTGGAGAGTATATGCATTGCATTTGGTTGTTATCCTTCTTAAGGCTCTTTTCATTTACCACAGATCCCGTCACTCAATAGACTCCAGTTTTTTTCCCCCAACATTTGCTTGTTGAAGAAACAGTTTGTAGAAAGTCCCACATTCAGGATTTGTTAGATTGTTTCCTTATAAGTCATTTAACTTGTTCCTCTACCCTCTATATTTCCTGTAAACTGAAATTAGATCTCAAAACTTGATTAGATTCAGGGTAAACATTTTTGGCTCTAATACTTTATTGGTGATGCTGTGTTCATCAAGAGGCACATCATCTCTTTTTGGCTCAGTGTTAGAGAGGCAACATTTAACATTTGGTTTAAAGTGGTGATAGTATTATAAAAATATTTTTGGAAGAGAAAAACTGTAAGGAGGAACTAATCCCATTGGATACCAAACCATACTATAAAGCTACAGTAATCTAAATAGTGTGCATAGACACAGAAATAGACAAAAAAGATCAATAAAAAAGAACAGAGATTAGAATCAGGCCACAGTATATATGAAAACTATACATACAAAAGGGTAGCATTTCAAATCACTGGAGAAAAGATGGACTATATCATAAAAAATGTTGGGGAAAAAAATAGATGCCTACTTTATCCTACATCCTCCAAATAAAATCCAGGTGGATTAAAGACCTAAATATAATAACATCTCTAAAAAAATAGAAGAAAATAAAGAATACTTTTAAAATATTGGGATGGGACAAACAAGATACAACATCTAGAAGCCTTAAAAAGATTGGTAAAATTGATTTGACATTAAAACACAAAACTTTTGTAGCAACATGAAGAGAGTAATATGACAAAGAATAGACATGTAATATCAACTAAGATTGAAGGGATGATATCCATAATATATAAATATTCCCACCAATCTAAAAGAAAGTGAAAACAAATAGAGAAACAAGCAAAGGGCATAAATAAGAAATTCTTAGAAAACATACTGTAAACATCTAATAAGCACTTTATAATATGCTTAGCTTCACTAGCGATCAGGGAAATGCAATGAAAATAACCGATATCATTTTTATTCTCAAACTTAAAAATATTAATTATATCCAGTGATTCAGGGTGCGGGTGTGGGGAAACACCCAAAATATTGTTGGTATCTATTAAATTCTAAAAGTGAATACCTTTTGATTCAGCAATTCCATCTCCTGTGGATATACATATGTTAGGATATTCATCGCAGCACTGTTTGTACCTGCGATGAATAGCACCCCCCCCACCCCGCAACACAACCTAAGTGTCTATCTATAGGAATATAAATATGGAAAACACACAGGGAAGCCTATGCAGCCATCAGAGTGGATGAAACTGGCCATAAGGACTGACATAATTTTCAAGACGCAGTATTAAGTGAAAAAAATAAGTTCACAGAACAATATGCACAGTATAAACCAATTTATTTTTACAAATCTTTTAAATCTAAATATAGACTGTTAAAGGTGGTTATCTATGAAGGTAGGATTGAGGTGTGAAGGAGAACTTTCATATATATATGTATATATATATACATACATATATATATTTCTGCTTTTCATTTAAATTAAAAAAAAATACAACCACATGTTCATGCATTATTTGGTGATATGCAATAAAATCAAAGAGAAAGAAAAAGTCCTTACTAAAAAATCGTTGAGGTAAAAAGCCAAGCCACTATCACAAAATAAGACCTAGATTTAAGAAGCTAATAATGAGCATGTATGTTCATTCAGTCTTGGTAGAAGTGTTTAGCCAAGGAGCGCATGATGTGCTGATCTTCATGTATCATTTTCCATTTTTTCCAAATTACTAAATTCTACTCTACTGACATACTGAATATCTGACAGTATGTCAAAAGCATGTCAGCATGTTTTGAAAGGTAATGTGAGAGAAAGAGTTTGGTACTGCTCACTCAGCCTCCTAGGCACAGGGCTCTTTGGCTTTGCGGTGAAAGCATCCTCAGTCATACTTGATCACAAGACTCAAAATAACCAGAATTCTCCTCATTCTCTACCCCACCTCCACCCCAGCATTCCATTATTCCATTATTATTACTATTATTATTATTTGGTGGGAAGAAGCATACATGACCAAAAAATCCAAATTACCATCAGGAATGTTGTTTTAAAAATCCACAATGTTAGGGTCTGATCTGAGGTCCAAAAAATTAATCAAAATTTACAATATTTACACAACTATAGAGGTTATTCAATTTCAGAAACCTACCTACAAGGAAAGATCCCTTCAAACTCTGTTCTCAACCTGTGATGAATGATGCTGGTCCCAAGAAAGAGCCATGGGTTTTCAAACCAAACTCACAGCAGGAGGTGGGTGGGATGACTGCCTTGACCTGTCAAATGAGGGATTTCTCACCAATAAAGTAAGAACAATACCATCAAACAGGGCATTTGTGTGAAGCCCTTAGCACTGTGGCCAGCATGTGGCGGTAGCTATATATATATATATATATATTCATTTTCTTCCTTTTTTGCAGTTCTAAGAGATTTTCAGTCTCAGGGTCAGAAACATAGGGGATTTCAGATTAACACTGAGACTACCAGAATAGCCAATGAAATAAAACCAACTCTTCTTAAATATGCTAGTGAAGATTTTAGTGTGTTTTCCCATATGCCTGCTACCTAAACCCTCTAGTTTTTATGGAAATTTGACCTTAAACAAATTATCTTCACATAATTAAAGCTGTAATTCACTGATTCTGATATTTATATTATCATTTGAAACTTTAGCATCATATATATATCCACCAGTTTTTACTAATTTTAGGGCAAGATTTAAATTCTTCAGAATATGAGTTATCTAAAATGTATAAGAAAATGTTCCATAATTGTTTTCCTTTCAGGGTCAATTTACCTAGTAGAAAGGACTATTTTAGAGAACCCCTGCCTTCCCTTTTTAGCTTTTCACTGTGCTACCCATGATGTTGAGGAAACAACCAGAAAGACAATCAGAATCCTGTAAAGTGTCTGGATTCTGGCCCTAGGGCTGCCAATGCCATTTAGGTGGGTCCCCATGTCCTGACTGTAAAAGAACAGCCTTGCGCCAAATATTGTCTAAGGTGCTTTCAAGCTCTAAAATTCTATGATCAATGGTCAGTCTGAACAACAAACTAGCCAACCAACCAAGCAAACTAAACTACATTTCCTGTGGCCAAATTCTCAGAGCCCAGGAGCCCAGAGGTCAGCTTATTGAACAGTGGGAAGAGTCAATTTGTTCAAAACACGTGCTACACACAAAACAAGTATCAGTAAGAAATAGCACTTTTCTGCCACTATCTAAACACGACCTAAAAACAAAATATAAATAAGGTTTTAAACTTCAATATGTATACTTAGCATAGGGACTACCTGTTCTCCAAAATGGAAGATATTTCTGCATAATTTCAAAGTGTAATCATATAACTTCTCTCCTAATGATGTTATACTAACAAAACCATAAAATTTTAATTAATGTTTTTAAAATGTGAAAATACTTAACAGTATAGTTATCTGTATTTATAACACCTTTTCTTTTATTTAAATCATATACATTTCATTAGAATTTCTAGCCCAAACATTGTATTTGAAGGTGAGAGAAAACAAACTGATATAGGTGAACTTCTTGGCACTTTAGTCTTAGTCTGACATTTAGATAAGTCACTTTCAAACAAATACAATGTCAAAGTGTACTTGAATTTCTTTAAGGAGCCAAGTGGACAACTCCCAAGTATTATCTATTCAAAACAAGACCTACTCAGTGTTAACTAGATTTATTTTGATCATTTTGCAGTATATACAGATATCAAATCACTATGTTGTACAACTGAAACTAATATAATGTTATATATCAATTATACCTCAACACAACAAAACAAAAACCAAGACCTACTCTTGTAAAATGCCAGATAGTCCGGGAAATGGCAGCCTTTCTACCGCTGAGCCTCTAGGCCAGTGTGAAAGGCCTCCTCTTCTCGGTCAGAACATAGGACCTGGGATGGGTAGGTTTCTGCTTACCTAGACTCATTTGCACAGCACTTCACAGCCTCCCAAGTCTCTTGCTTCTTTGCTGCCCTTACAGACAACACGTAGGTCATTTTTAATTTAAGGCCTTCACTGACTGATTTCCTTATGCGAAACAGGAAGAATGAACATGATTACTAAATTTCTGGTCCAAGTGTCAGATCTCTAGTTCCAGACTGTTCAAATGCCACTGTCATGCAGAGCTCTCTTTCCCCCAGCCCCCATTCCTCCTTAATTAGTAGTGCTTACGGTAAAGGCCTTCAACAATAGAAGTCAAACAGCCTCCCCCCCCTCCCCCGAGGTACTCCATCGAAATGTGCATTTCTAAGAGGCTTCCTGGAGGACTGACTCAAATTCATCTTTTTCTTCTAGAGGCTGGCAGTAACTGCGGAACTGCAGGGTAAAACGTTAAAATACTGGTGAAAAATTAGGAAGAGCTTGCAAGATGTAGGATTTTGGGGTATGAAATCTAAATACTGCCCTCCAGTCTTAACACCATTTTCTATGCCACCATGGAAATTCATTTAAAAGCCTTCCAAAATGACAGTTTTGGTTAAGTTCTAGAAAGATCAGGCATTATTTTAACTCAGTAGAAAAAAAAAAAAAAGAAATATGATTATATAGTTTGCAAGATAAAAGTTAAAGGATTAAATTCGCCACTTGCTTCAATATTTCAATAATTGGACCTGTCGATACCTTAGGTAAGAAAAACATAGCAACTGGTGTATAAAACTACTGAGTCAATTCGGGCACAGGATTCCGAGATGAAGAACTTCGAGGTGCAAACCTTTATAGTATATCGTGTTTCCATGGTAGTTTTATTGACTCCTTAAGAAGCCCTTGCTTGGTCTATTTGAATCCTGGGCATAGGTCAGTAAAAAGAGCGTAGCTGATTTAGATAGTTCCTAAGTTCTGACATCAACTCTACCTTAAATCTATATAACAGCAGACAATTTAAGAAGTCCATATTCTTCCAAGCCAGCAGCCATGGCAAGAGTCCCTTTCACTTGGCGCTATTACAGGGGAAACCAAGAAATACTTAAAAAAATATACAGGCCAAAGAACTGGAGTTAAGTTACTACGGTGGGGCTGTGTAAAGCTTTGGTGACTCACTACATGAAGTTGTGAACTGGGGTCTTGGCACTCGGGGAACACAGAAGGAACAGAAAAGTTGGGGGGCTTGCGTAGGGTGGCGAGTACACTCTTATCTTTGGCGGAATCACTCAGACTTTTCTTTATGGCGTCACCGGCTACCTGCCTGTAGAAAAGCTCCGTCTCCGTGACGTCACGCCTCATTGACCAATGAAAGGCCTCAGTCTGCGGGCCCCGAGGAGGGTTGTGGGCCCTTTTTTGTGAATGAAGCTTCACGGACCAGCCCTCCTGGAGTCCCCGGGAGCCGCGGCCCGCTGTGCTCGGGCGCCTCGGCGGCAGCGTCCGCGTATGCGGTGGGCGCGCACGGTTACTCCGGGCAGCCCCAACCGCCGGCGGCAGCACCGTCGCCTCTGCCGCGCCAGCGGGCTGCAGGCACCTGGGGGCGGGCTGGGGGTCGCCGGCAGCGGCAGGAGGCGCTGTAGCGAGGGCTGCGGCGCGGGTCCCGCGGCGGCCGCAGGAGGGAGCGGGACAGCCGCGGTGGGCCAGGCCCCTCCTCCGGCTCCTGCGCGGCCACCTCCCGCCGGGCTCCGCCGGCGCCTGCAGTCGCCGCAGCGCCGCTCCGCGCCCGCAGCCTTGAGCGCCCGCGCGCGGGGCCAGCGGGGGCTTCGGCGGGCTAGCGGGCGCGCGAGGCCATGGTCGTGGTCCCCTGACGGGCCGCGGCCGCCTCCATGAAGCGGAAGAGCGAGCGGCGGCCGAGCTGGGCCGCCGCGCCCCCCTACTCGCGGCGGTGCTCGTCGTCCTCGCCGGGAGGGAAGAAGAGCCGCAGCTCCACGTCGCAGGAACTGCACCACCTGGACCGGCAGGACGACCTGTACCTGGACATCACCGGTGAGCCGGCGAGCGAGCGCATGGCGGGGCACCCCGGACACGCGGCACCCGGCGCGGGGGTCCTAGCCCACCCACCCGGGGCAGTAGAGGCGCCTCCCGGGGCCAGACTGACACTCCTCCATCCCCACCCCCATAAAAGCCCGAGCCGGCCACACCCCCTTCAGGATCCGGGCCCTGGGAGCGCCCCCCTACCCCGAGTTTTCTTCTGCGATTGTTGCAAGCTGTAACTTTATCCGTTTTGCACCCTCCTACCCCAGCAAGATGGCCCCAGGGGTCACCTTTCTAAATTGCGGGCGTCTGCTCGGCGCCTCGGGATTTTCCTAAATTCGAGTTGATACCGCCTCCCGGGTTGCAAGCTCGGTTGGCCCTTAAGGAGTGTGAACCTCCGAATCACTCCAAAGGATTCCCCGAGCGCGCTGAACACGCCGGCGCGGGAGCTGCAGTATTTATTTGGCGTTTGCCAAGCCTCCGCTGCTCTGTGGGAAATGGAGTCCCTCCCGCCTGGGGCGGCGTTGCCTGGGGCGGCGTTCCCCGGTCCGGCGCGGAAGCCAGATCCTTGCCCTGGTCCTCATTGCACTCACCCCCTCCCCAGCGCGCGTACGAGCACGCCCCAGACCTCCTAGGGATAATTCCCCTGCCTTGCTTCTGGAATGTCACTTTGATGGCATTTGAACCGGTCAGCTTGATCAATGCCCAGAGTTGTCACTTTTGAGAAATCACAGGTAGAAAAGCAGCCGTTTGATAACTGCTTTATTATTAGTGCCTATTCTACAATTCTTGAAGACTTTATAAATCCAATTTGGGAGCCGTTGGGTTTGCCAGGATTGACACTGAAGCGTGTGAGGGCATTAAATGAGATGATGTTTGTGGAAACGCTTTGTCTACAATTTTGAGGGATTTTTCAGTCTGTTTTCTGTGGCGCAGAGTGTGTAAACCTCGGTGTGTTGGATTTTTATAAACTGTTTCCCGCCCATTGATAAACCAGGTAAGCTGGAGTGGTCAGAACATTAATTAAGAAAATGCTCAAACACAGAAATTTAGTAGAAATTATTTTCTAGGTCGATGGACAGTTGTTTTGAAACTAAGGTCCATTTCACAGAAAGTTGAGAGTAGAGCGGAAGGTATCTCGGCGTTGAGTGGATGGACCTTGGCGACGGAGGAGGTAGGCAGGAAGGGTTTCCCGTAAGTACCTGTCTCCGGCTGGCACCTGCCCAGGTCCACCGTAGCGCCTGGCGCTTTAGGAGGTGAAGCCCACTTGCTGAGGCTGAGACTAGGTCCCACCACGTTGTGCGCTCCCGGGAAGATGGCCCCGCAGAGGAGGGCCACGGGTGTAGGACCCACACAGGCCTTATGCCTTGTTATGTGTACCTTTTCGAAGGACCTTGTTGAATAGCATTTAATTTGGGGGCAAGTAACACACTTACTTGGTACAGAATTCTTAATTACAAAGGTAAAGAGGAGTATTATATATAGTGAAAAGCTGGTCTCAGCCACCGGGTGTTTTTCCCCAGAGGCAACTTATGTTCCTAGTTTCTTGTGAATCCTTACAGAAATAGACTGCGTGGTTACACGTATACATTCTCTACCGTACGCAAGCACGGCAGCATACAATACGTTGTTTTGCACATTGTTTTCACAGTTTTTCTTAGCAGAAAGATTGTTCTGTATTAGTACATGGTAATAGGTAAAGTATTACCTCATTTGGTTTTAATTACTGCTTCTGCCAAAATAGATATGGTTTTAAAGTATAAAACCATAAAATGGTGTATGTGGATTTAAATGTATATGTTTTATGACTTGTTTATATATATGTGTATGTTTTATGACTTGTTTAGACAGTTCCCTATTGGAGACACTTGTCTCCAATCAAAAAGGAAGTGTCTGACAGCAAAGTCATTGGGGTAAATCTTCCTTCTTTATGGAGAAAAAGATGCAATGTGGCTGGCTTTCCTGAGGTAGTGATCAATGAATTAATTTCAGAAAACATCACCAAAAAGAATATTGAGGAAATAGTTGGTGCACTATATAAAATCATAATACTCTTATTTAGGTGACAAGCCCAGATAATGGAAGGGTCCAATCTCAGTGTAAGATCACTCCAGGGGAGTTAAGGAAATCAACTTCCCCTACGATTTCTCCAGATGTCCCTTAGTGACAGTCTTGTATTTCTGGGAATAATGACACTTAATCAGTTTGATTGGGTGTGATATACAAGACAAAGTAACTTTGGATGCAAGGTGGGGATTTCTTTTTACTGGGCTTGTAGGAAACGCTTGATGCCTCATCCTCAGCAAATGGCAACCTGGTACCATCCTTCCCAACTTGTTTTTCCCTCAGTTATTGTTTTCTAAAAGCATTGCATGCACATTTTTAATATCAAACATTACTAAAGGAGATGTATAAATATAGTTAGTCCCCCTCGCCTGGTAATATTTTCTTTCCCTTCAGTTTTCTACTCATATTCAAGTTTCTACAAACTGTGCCATACCAGTAAGAGTGGTCCTCTTTTTAATGGCTGCATGTTGTTGCATTGTATGGCTGAATTGTGATTTATATAATGCTAATAAATAAATGGTTATTTGGGAGTTTTCCAGTCCCTACTGCAAATGGCTGCAGTAGCATCAGTGTACATGTCTACCTACATGTGTGACTGTGTAAACTTGAAGTGAAGAGGCCAGGCCAAAGTATATATAGGTTTATCCATTTGTGAGTGGACTTTTGGGGCAATTATGAATAATGCTGCTATGAACAAGTTTTCACGTACAAGTTTTTGGGTGTATACCTTTGGGTATATACCAAGGAGTAGAATTCCTTTGGGTATATACCTAGGAGTAGAACTGCTGGATCACATGGTAACTGCCAGGCTTTTTTCCAAAGCAGCTGTACCACCAGCATTCTCACTAGCAATGTATGGATTATTCCACATCCTCACCAACACTTGTTATAGGATTGTGAAGATTATTTCCCATTGGGGTTGGTTTGTAAACATTATTACTTCTGCCCACTCTGCCTTTAAATACATTACTTTTTTTTTTTTTTTTTTAAACTTTGGTCCCTTCACATTTTTATTACAGTCTATTTTATCTATAGGTTGAATTCCCATAGATCCCAGGGTATTTCATGTGTGTACATTTAACATAGGAGGCTTAATTCCTATTTTTGTTCCTCTCTCTTTTATGTGGTCACTATTTATTGTCTATCCTGCCACCCCGATACACTGGACACTACTCTTACTAGGAGCAGACTGACCCAGGTTTTATTCCTAAGCAGACCCCATCAACCTCTCATTGACCATTCATTCAGTTCTTGCCATATGCAATGACATGGAATTTTACCTGTATTCCTGGTGCAGTACCAGTGCACCATGTGAAAGAAAGGTTATAAATACAGTATAAACTGTATATGTTAATGCTAACTGAGAGATAACTGAGTAAAGATAAGATCCTAACGAGTTATCAGTCAGGAAGCAGGGGGAAGAGGGGAAGTGAGGAGGGCTTTCAGTTGGATTTGGAACTAGGTATCTAGATGAGAGAAATACCAAGGGAAAAAATGTTGGACACAGTCAGGTTTTGTTGTTGTTGTTTGTTTGGTTTTGTTTTTTTTTTTGGCCATGCGGCTTGTGGGATCTTAGTTCCCCAACCTGGGCCCTTGGCAATGAAAGAGCAGAGTCCTAACCACTGGACCACCAGGAAATTCCCCACAGTCAGGTTTTTGATTTTCCTATGAACCTCCTTGTGGCCAGATGTCTGAATCTTTTTGATCTCTATACATTCCTGTCCCTTAAATAGGGCCCTCCATAAATGACATTGCACATTTTCCTTTCCTCTTTATTAATATAGAAAAAAAATTAAAGGCTATAACATTACTGCATAATCTGTGTTTGATAATTTATAGGATTTAATAGTTGGTACAGAAGTTCAATTTATTTTACTTTTTTTTTGTTTTTTAAATTTCTGACTAGTAACAAAAATTGTCAATAACTGCTGGCTTAAAAAATATTCTTGGTGGTTTGTCTTAAATTGAAAAATACTTTTTTTAGTGGCTGCCATTATATTCTACCTTTTAAAGAGTGTCTATATTATAACAGTAATAATTTTATTGGAGAAGCTCTAATTGAGGTCAGGATTGTTACTTAAAAGCATTGATTAATGGTGTATTGGCTACTCATCAAATAAAATTAAACAGATACAGCACTACTCCTCTCCCCTTCTTTTTAGGATTTTAAAAATCACACTAGACATCATTAGACAGAAAATTTATTCATTAATTGAAGTATTTTTTGAATGCTTACTATGTAAAATAGTCATGCGTATTCATTGTTTGCAGTGATAGAAATATGTTTTTCTTGATAGAAAAGGAATGCTGTTAACCTGGGGCACTGATTCAGGAGGAAATAAATTAATTTTTCTTCAACAGTTTCATGTAGTAGATTATTGAGTTTCAGTAACTGAAACTCATCAAAGTCTATAGTGTTCATTTTTCTTCTTATGACTTATGTCTATACTTACTCTCTGTGTAATGTGAATTTATTTTCTTGATTTATGTGCTTGCTTAATTCTTCAACATCTTTACTTCTGATGGTATCATGTTAGTCATCTGCTTTGAGTCTCATTCCTTAAGGCACCAATAAAAAGGCAAAAACTTAACACAGTTTCAGTGTTGCTGCCACATAAAGAGTGTTTGGGCATAAAGATAAAGGGGAGGTGGAATAACTGGGTTACAGAGATAGTTGTGTTTTTTAAAATATTTCTTTATTTATTTGGCTGCACTGGGCTTAGTTGCGGCATATGGGATCCTCATTGAGGCATGCGGGATCTAGTTCCCTGACCAGGGATTGAACCTGGGCCCCCTGCACTGGGAGTGCGGAGTCTTAACCACTGGAGCACCGGGGAAGTCCCCACAGAGATGGTATTAATGCCAGGAGTTGACAGCACAAATTAACTGCGCTGTGCCTTAGAATGGGAATGAATTTCTCCAAATTTTGTTGGGGTTGGGGAGAGCTGGAATGAAACCACTTTGTGGATTTTTAGGATGGAAGGAAGGCACTGGCACATACCAATGACATTTCTTGGAAATTTCTGAGATAGTCTCTGGGGAACTCTGAATTGATAGAACTGGTATTTTTTGAAAGAATTTTAAGAAATCACCTAGGAATTTCACAGTTGTCCATTTTTCCCTGTGAAGAAACCGAGACCAGAGATAAGTAATTTTGCAAATTTGTAAAATAAGTTTGCAAATTTGCAAACTGCAAATTAATGCAGTTTCTTTTTGGGAAGGTCATGATTACCTGCCTTTTATTCTTTCTGACATATAAAGCTGCTTCACAGTTATACATAAATGATTTCCTGAACATCTACTAGTTAGTCCTTTGCTACTTTGGCTAGTAGATGATGTCATAGTAGATGCTCCATAAGTAGTATCTATGAAGTTGAATTTAGAGAGATGAATAATTATCTAGTGAATTTGGAAAAATGAGCAAACTAAGTACACAATTCAGGTCTTTCAGAGCTCATGCTGTTTTCCAAGTTGGCCATCATTTACACCCCTGATCTTCCAGATATTTCATTCCTTCAGCAAACATGTAATGAATATCTATTCTGCCAGCCTTTTTTTCCCCCTTCAAGTGCATAAAATAGGTCACTGCTGGAGAGAGTCCCTGCTCTCATGGAGGTTATATTCTTTTCTTTATTTGAGAAAAAAAAACTTGGAGGGTTCCTGAAGAGGAACCATATCTTGGCTGAAATCTTTGGGGAAGAAAAACTTTGATGGTAGAGTTTTTGAAGAGCTAATTCTGGTAGTTAGGCTCGAGGACACCAGGGAAAGCTGGTGTCTCCCCACACAGGGGCTGAACACAGCCAGATTTAATAACCTTTTGGAGCCTGGATTCTCTCATCTGTTTAAAAATAAAAAGTCTGCAGGGTTGTTGGGAGGATGAAATGAAGGGGATGCATGTTAAGTGCCTGGCTTGGTGCCTCGCTGACAACCGGGGCTCCATAAATGGTTTCTGGTATTACAAGTGTGCCAGCAGTGGGCAAGGCCGGGGGGTACAGAGGGCACACTGAGACAGTCGTCATGGTTGAGAGGGTTTCAGGCTCAGAAGCAAACATTTCCCCCATACGTGTACTTGCACAAAAGGTTCGGTGAATCAAAACAGTGAAAATGCAGTGTGTTCCTCTCCCTGCTTCTGAATGTAATCTTCAGAGCAGAAACGCTGCAGATGAGGCTGGCTCAGTACTTGTCGGAGACTGAGGAGGTTTGGCGCCGTGTTGATAATCTTTTCTGCCTTGGGAAAAACGTTACAGTTTCACTTTAAAGATTTCTTGTAAAAGGAAGAATAAACCAAAACTCTTCGAAGGCTACTGTTACATGCTTTTATTATACTGAAGAGTTTGTATGTTGCCTACTATTAAATTGCAGCTAAGTTTATGGGGGGTGGTTCTTCATAAAAATGCAAAGTCCTCATGGGAGAGCCTCAGGTAGAAGGTTATTTTTTAGCAGTGTGTTAAGTTATTTACTGATAAAATACAAATTTTTCCGAGTGACTAACTTAAAGCATGACTGTGCCCTAGTACATCCGTTTTAAAAGAGTATTTCACAGATCCAAAAGCTTTGATACTGGTGGTGCATATTATTGGCAGACAGGGTGTTTGTTTGTTTTGGGTAAAACAAGTTACCTTTCAAAAGACCTTTCTAATGTTTAACGTGTGGCACAGAGACCCAATTTATTTGGAAGGGGTGGGAGTTAGAAAATAAGATAAATAGGAAATGATATCTTTAAATATATTTTTTCTATTACACTGGGAAAAAATAATTTTAGTAGCCAGTATTTTGTTTTTCTTCCCATCCTGGCTACAGAATATTTTTATTTTAATCTTAGTAAGTCCTGTAAGGTCCTTCACATGAAAATTACTTTTATAATTGTCTTTTAAAAAGAAATGAAAACATGGGTAGATTGGTTTATCTGAGTATTTAAAAGCCAATCCTCCCTTAGGTCAGGCACCATTATGAGTGAGGTAAGTAGGTCCAGGGGTTACTCTGGGCCAAAAGTGGAGAGATTGTGTGGAGACAAAGAAAGTGGTGCAGCAGGAGCTAACCAATTTTCAAATACTGTTTCTTCACAGTTTTCGATTTTTAGCTTCCAAGGTTGGTTAGTCGCTTAATTTGTAGAAGTGCTGACTACCATACTAGCCAGGGATTACCTTAGAAAACAATTTCACGAGTAAAACTGACTTTAACTTCTGAAACACAAGGTTATTTAGCTGGAATTTGTACATCTCATCTGAATTCTCTAGTTTATTTGAAAGTTTTACGCCCTTCTCTCTCTCTCTTTTTTCTATAGCTTTTCATGGATATTGCTCCAACAAAGGTATTCAGATCATTGACTCTACTTTGCAGTTCTTTGATGATTTTAAAACTGTGGATTTAATCTGTTAGTTGTGATTCTTGGTTCCGTCTCTTCCTGTTTGCTTGTCTTAATTTTAGTCTTAGGTAGCAGTTTTAGTTTTCTGTGACTGTAGAGTGTCTCTCACATGTTTACGACTTAAGTTGAAATCTGTCTTTACGTGAAAGGAAAGTTCTGTTGGTTTCTGTGTACAGGTGATGCTGGAAGTAGTTTCTGTGATATTTTATGGGGTTAATTATGAATGCTATGTTTTGGACGGTGGATATTTTTGGTAATACTAAGTTTTTATTTTAATTAAATCTCACTTTTGTAGGCGCTTGCCGAAAGGATGCTTAGAATGAGTTGTTATGACAGCTGTTCTTGATTTTTTTCCCCCCAGGTTACTTTAGTTATTTCTAGGCATTTCTTTGCTTAGTGGACAGGGACATATCTCACTTACTGTTTTTGGTAAGAGGGAAATCTCATGAAATGCCAACCTGAACTCTGGGAACAGGAGAGTTCTTTTGTATCCTATTTAAAAAAAATTTTTTTTTTAAATATTCTGATTCCCTTTGATTTTCAGGTTCCTCAACCAAGGCCATTTACCAAAAGAACAAATCTGAATGGCCCCATATACTTATTATTTTCAATTGAAAATTTTCTGACTTTATCCTCTTCATCTTTTATTCAGCAGTTTTAATTCTTAGTATAATTTATATTCTAGAGGAGCAGTTCTCTTAAGAGTCCTTTATTCACCAGTCATTTCAAAGATCTGGTCCCATTGTCTTTGAGTCTGAAAAGCTGAGGAAGCTAGGCAGGGTAAATTCATTCTAATTGCATAATATCGCATATTGATTTCATTTCTCAGGTAGTTTACTTTTATACCATTAAAATTTGGTCGGAAGTGTACTTTTCACAAAGGCAAAAAACATCTTGTTCCTGATGTCAGTGATATTTGTTGTTCCTTCAAGTTCTAATTTGACAGTAAAATTACTTTCTTGGCACCGCTATGCAATTTATGACATTGATCTTTTTATACCCAATCCGTAATGTTATAATATCATTACAGATCATGAATTCTGCAAAGTCCTCTATCTTAGGACCATCTCAGCTGAATCATTCTCTGCATTTTGCTCATTTATCCTCATTTGTATTCATATGGATTGTGCTATGGAATTTATTCAACAAATATTTATTGAGCAAGTACTTTGAACACGGCAGTGGGCCAAGTATTACTGAGGAAGGGAGGAGGGGATATGAAGATTTAATAACAACATGCTCATTATTACTGAAAGATTGAGAAGGCATGCACTCTTAAGTCATCATCTCAATGAAGACAGGCAGTGAAGGAATCAGTCATTATGTAATTTTGCTCTCTTAATTTAAACAGTGTCAGTTTGAGAGAAATTTGTGATGGAAATGTTACTTGATAATTCCTACACAAAGTGAATTATTTTTTTCAATATGTGGTCAAAATGATCTGTCCTATGGTGTCTTTCTCGTGTGTGTGTGTGTTTGTGTGTGTGTATGTTTTAACCTTTAAAAGAAATGAGAAAAAGCTTCATTTTGGTATATAACTAATCATATATATGTATGATATGAATATATGCATATAGTTAATAATACCCTGAAAACTATATCTCTACTAACGCAGAGCCAAAGTGAAAGGTCTGAATTCCAATTAATTCTGTATTACTAATTTCAATGTCAAAGTATCCCACAGGACATAACTTAAAATGAGATACTTCATTTTATTTTTAAGAATACCTTATTTATTGGTAAGAAGTAATTATAGAGCACCTTTTATGTTGAGTATTGCTTCTTAAATTGGAGACACTAAAGATGGCTAAATATTTTAAGAACTATATTTGGCATGTGTGACTTTTAAACTGAAAAGCATTCTGATTTTCACATTCTTTTATAGGTGCTGAGGAAGAATTGCTTTGACACGAATGTGTAGCAGAGTTAACATTATGGTTTTACATTTTTGGGAGCTGTTCTCAATCTGCTCTTAGAATTTTTTTATTGTACTGCTGTCATTAGTAGCTTTTTGGAAGCGCCTAATACATGAAACAAGCATCTTAACATTCATTTATTTCCTTTTTGACAGTGTACTGTCAAAAAAGCTTAGAATTTAGCTAGCAAACGCAACTGAGGTTGGGATTTTAACTCCACTATTATATTCTAATTTTAAACTATTGTGACTAAAAGGGCTTGACGTAAAAATCCACTCAGGATATGTTTGAGTGTGTATTATAGTCTCATCCTTGCAATGGGTGCTGCAAGAGCTGCGATAGAGATTTCATAGTTGACCCCGGATCTCCGGGAAGTGACACTAGTACACGGAACTGGGTGATATCTATATATCTTCTGTATCACATAGAGGAACTTATCTGTGAATGTCATGGACACTCAAAGATAGATGCGTCTGAATGAATGTGATCCTTGGAAAGGAGGCTTGAGCTGTGTTTTAAATGATTCTCTTATTTTCCCCTGCAGAACTAGCAGGAACTGTTCTTGACAGTAACACACAGTAGTCTCTGCTTTCTCCTTCCTCCTGACAGTACCATTGCTACTACTGTGGTGGCATTTGTATGTGTGTAGGGTGATTGCTGGGATTGGGGATAGACTTTATCCCAGCATGGGATACCCCCCTCCCCGACCTGTCCTGCTCTTGTATTCATCAGTTAACCTGAATTAAATAATAACTTTGCTCCAAAATGGAAAAATGCTTTATTTAGTGAAATCTCTCTTACTCAAGAGGGCAGGAAAAGGAAGATAAACCTTAAAACGTTATTTATTTAAATGGACCTATTCAGATTATTTTGAACAAATACATTTTTAGAGGCTAAATTTGTGGATTCAGAACACAATCATTTCCAGGCACAGTGCTAAAGGAATTTTTTTTTTCTTGTGGAACACTTTTGCGAATTTCCAAAATAAAAATGTTGGCTATTCCAAAGGCTAAGCAATAAACTTGGATTTTTAAAAAAATCCATGCTTTGGATTAAGGACTGTATTTTAAAATGATTTCAGAAAATGAGTATTATTCTAATATAGAGATTTATGAAAAGGATTAATAAATTTTGTTTTATGCCACAAAAGCAATTTTTAAATAATGCCAATTTCTTTTGTGTGCCTTTTACACACCCCATTTAACATAACCATATGCAGTGCTGCTTTGTTGTAATTATATTGTCTTCAAAACATTTTACTAAGAATAAATAGGCATATATAAAACTGCGGTCAATGTCTTGTTTCGGATTCCCCCAGAACAGACTGAGTCAAGGATTCCAAGGCAAGTACTTTCTTTAGGAGATGGTCCCAGGCAACTCTCAAAGTGAAGTAGGTAAGTGAGAGGATCAGGAGGTGCAGGCCATAGACAGCTCATTAGCAAGCAGGTTACTTACTGTGGTAGCTGTAGTTTGATCCCACAGGGGAAATCTGGGAGCCAGTGTAGAATACGTGAGGATGGAAGGGGGCTGGGCTATTTGTACACTAGTAGCTCAGAGGGTGAGTGATAATTTTGAAGTGCTGTGAGGGCAGCCCAAATGGGCTCTGCAGGTGGGAGAAAGTCCTGAAAGAAATGTTGGTATAATTGGAATGTGTGCTGAGAAGGGGAGGGTAGGGAGCGGTGACTCCTGCAGTCGGTCATAGTATGGTTAAATTTTTTCTGTGTGCTCTTAGTGCTATTAGTGTTTTTTTTAGCTATTTAGCCCTCAACCATTATCCCAAGTTGAGTGTGTTATTGTCACTGTGCTGTGTCCTGGTGAGGCAATTTTGATAGCAAATGTTGGGAAGAGGCACACACGTGACAGGGCGGGTTTGTTAGAAAGAACCAATGGGAGAGTATTAAGCTGGATGTTTATGATGCGAGCTTAATGAAGCCTTTGCAAGGAATTGTTTAAGGAAACTAGGTAAAGATCTGTGTGCAGTTAAGGACAGTTGGAAGTTCTTGGATTTTTATGAAAGGCTTTATAAAGATCACTGTAGCTTGGAGATTTAACTAACAGTTGTGATTAGCATCTAGAAGAATTATGGCCAGAGACAATCCTGACTTCAGTGAATGTGAAGTGACTGGAAGGAGCTGAGCCATTGCCAACGTAGAACGCCAGGACTGATCTCCTTGGACACTATGGATTCCGTGCAAGTACCATTTCCAAGAACTCCTCACCCCCAGCTAAATGGAGTTTATGCATACATGTGAAGTCAGCCACATTATGTCATTTATTTCCAATAAGGCCAGATAACAAGCATTAGGTACTCTTATGAGTGGTTCAAGATAAATAAATCTACTGATTTAATTGCTCAAGAGTTTATAATCAATGTATCATATGCGTGTACAAAGTGTTACACAAAGTAGGGAAATCACAGTTTACCTTGTGTGAGTAAGAGTTATTTTCCTGCCTTTTGGATGCTTTTCCCATATTATTAAAGCTTTGCATAGTTCCTTTTCATTTTTCTCTGGAAAAAATAATTCAGTCTATTTAACAGAGGGGGAAAATAGTCATACTGCTAATCTTGTGAGAGGTAGACTTTAACAATGCTGAAGCTTTCACAGGGGATCAAGATTCAGTAATAAATGCCTTGACTTTGGAGATACTAGAAATAGTTTTTCATCATTTTCCTAAATATGAGTGGGCAGCTTTTAGAACTTATTAGAAAAACTAGTGCTGGTGATGTTTCCTGCCCTATAATCCTGTTCCATATTCTTGAGGTGCATTCCTGATCTTGGGTTCCTGACACATTTATCATTGGTCCATGCAAGCCCCTTTATTAGGCTTTCTGTTTTTGAAATATGGCCCACTAAAGAACACTCAGTATACTCTTCAACTAGAGTTGCTTGTTTTTCTTTTATGTTTTTTCTTTTCTTTATTTTTTGAATAGATAATACATGCACATGGTTCACAATTTAAAAGATACAAAAGAGTAAACAACACAGAGTAAGATTCCCACTTTCACCTGTCACCTAGCTGCCTATTTCCCCTCTTCAGAATCAGTTGACAAAGCTGACCTCTTATGTCTTACCAGAGGTTTTCTATGTATTTACAAATATATGTATATATGTGTATACAGATGTCTGTATGTTTGTATCCTCTCATGCAAATTATATTCCCACTGATCTCTACCTTGCTTTTTTTCACTGCTCTTAGGTTGCTCACTGAGCCCAGAATTGGAATAAAGCGAGCTGGAGGATCCTAGTGGGCCATGCTTTCAAGATGCTCTAGATTAAGACGTGATGATAATAGCCTCTGGGTTAGTCAGTGTATGCTCCATGCTAAGGCCCATGCTAAAACCTATGTCTGTCCTCCACCTCCAAATAAAGTTTCTAAGATATAGGTGCTTATTATTTTTTAAAAAGACAACACATGAAGAAAAAGATCAGTGATGCTACTAGCAAGGGTGTTTTCTCTACCAGTTAGTTTAGGCTTGGTCATACTGTAATAGCAAGCCCCCTCCCAATCCCAGCAGTTTAAAATAAAGATTTAATTCTTGTTTCTGTTTCACAGCCACTGTGGGTTGGCAGGGGTTTCTGCTTCCTGTAATTGTTTGGGAACCTAGGCTTATAAGTAACAATGGTCTCTAATATTGCTGGTCCCTGTGCCAGAGGGGAAAAGAATGCTGTGGAGGGTCTTGATCAACAATTAAATGCTCATTTTCGTCATAGTTCATTGGCCAGAATTAACCATGTGGTCCCACCCAACCACAGAGGAGCAAGAATGTGCCTGTTAGGTGAACAGCATTAATGAGTACCACAGTTAGCCTTTTAGATTGTTCAGTGTATATTTGTATACATAGATATCTCTATAGAGAGATATATTTTTATATCAATAAGATAAACACTAAGTAATTTTATCATTACTTTTTTCCACTTCATATGTTATAGCAGAATCTTTCATTGTCCTAAGTATGTGTCTAAATATGTATCTCTTTTGGATGCATATTATTCTATTTTATGCCTATATAATAATGTATTTCCTTGTGGCTCCTCTCCTGAGGAAAATGTACATTAATTTCCATAAAATTGGTAGAAATATTTAGAGGTTGTAGACCCTCCCCAGCCAAGCATTGGATTCCTATCATGGTTTCTAGGTTGTAAATATAAGTGCTATTTAGAATAACCTCTCTTCATCCCCTTTGTCCCCTCATAAAGTACCGTCTTATAATTTTTTAAACTTGATTTTTTGTTTTTTTGTTTTGTATTGTTTTTTGGTTTTGGCCACGCCGCGAGGCTTGTGGGATCTTAGTTCCCTGACCAGATATTGAACCCGGACCCTTGGCAGTGAAAGCGTGGAGTCCTAACCACTGGACCACCAGGGAATTCCCATAAACTTGATATTTTGGATAGGTAAATACAGTTGTCCCTCAGTGTCCGTGGGGGATTGGTTCCAGGAGCCCTGTGTATATTATTAGGGAAATTATTATCCGTGATGATTTACAAATGTGTTTTCTATTTGTCATTTGCCTTTTGATTATCTTATAGTTGTGGTTGTGATGTGTGTTTGCCATGCAAAGTTTGTAGGTGAACCTGCTAATCATTCCTCTTATGGCTTCTGGATTTTAAGTCATAGCTGAACTCAACAAAGCTATTAAGGAATTCTCATGTGTTTAATTTCTCCTGCCCTGGCCTGTATGCTGTTGTTCTTAAGCATTTTACTCACACATATCCTATATTATAAACCCCACAATATGGGGTTGGCCAAAAAGTTCGTTTGGGTTTTTCCATAACACGCTACCAAAAACCCGAATGAACTTTTTGGCCAGCCCAATATATTGTTATTACTTTTGTTAAAACAATCATCTTTTAAAGAGATATAATTGAGAAAAATCGTATATATTTACCCATATAGTTACCATTGCCAGTGCCCTTCATTCCTTTGTGTAGATCCAGAGTTCCAAAAGGTATCATTTTCCTTCTGCCTGAAGGATGGTGTTTTTTTTGTTTTGTTTTTGTTTTTTAACATTTCTTATAGTCGGGTCTCTTTTACCATTTTTTGAACGTTTAAAAATGCCTTCATTTTTGAAACGTTCTTGCTTATTATGGAATTCAAGTTTGGCATTTTTCTTTTTTCTTTCTGTACTTGTAAAGACATTGTTCTATTGTCTTATCACTTACATTGGTTCCTACAAGAAATCTGATGTCCTTATCTTTGTTTCTCTGTATGTAATATGTACTTTTTCCTCTGGCTGCTTTTAAGATTTTCTCTTTCTCACTGGTTTTGAGAATTTGATTATGGCATATTTTTCTTCACATTGTGCTCAGGACTTGAATTTCTTGGAGCTGTGGGTTTAAAGAGTTTATCAATTCAGGAAATTTTCAACCATTATTTCTTTAAATTTTTTTTCTGCCCATTTCCCCTCCTCAATATACAATTACCTGTATATTAGGCCATTTTAAGCTGTCCAAGAGCTCACAGATGGTCTTTTCAGTTTTTTTGGATTTTTTTTTTCTCTCACTCACTTTCATTTGGATAGGTTTACTGCTATGCCTTCAAATTCACTAATATTTTCTTCTATTTTCTTATCAGCCATTAATCAAATCCAATGTATTTTTCATCTCAGATTGTAGTTTTCATTTTTAGAAAAGCTTGATTTGGGTGTTATTTATATCTTCCATGTCTACATGTTTTTACTCTATTTAAAAAATAATAGCCCTTTGAGATGTAATTCACATACCATATAATCCACCCATTTAAAGTGTACATTTCAGTGGCTTATTTTTTTGTAATAGTACATTTTATGTAGTATTGAAATACTAAATATTTAAAAAATAGTATTTCAGGGGATAAATAGTATATTTACAAAGTTGTGCAACTATCCTCATAATCTAATTTTGGAACGTTTTCATTATCCAAGAAAGAAACCTTGTACCTAATAGCAGTTACTCCCCATTCCCTTCACCTTCTTTTCCATCCCAGCCCTGGGCAACCACTAATCTACTTTCTGTCACTATAGATTTCCTATTTTGGACATTTCATATAAATGGGATTATACTATTATTGATATTTTGTGAGTAGTTTCTTTCACTTAGCATAATGTTTGAGGTTCATCCATGTTGTAACATGTATCATACTACATTCCTTTTTATGGCTGAATAATATTCCATTGTATGACTAGATCACATTAAACTTATATGTGTGTATATATAACTTTATGTGGACATATATTTTATGTGGACATATATTTTCGTCTACTAACTGAACATATGAATGCAGTTATGATAACTTTTAATGTTTTACTCTGCTAATTCTAACTTGTGCATCAGTTCTGAGTCTATTTTGATTCACTGAGTAGTCTCTTCATAATGGGTCATGCTTTTCTGCTTCCTTGCATGCCTGGCAATCTTTGAATGCTAAATTTTACCTTAGTGGATGCTGGATATTTTTGTATTTTTATAAATCTTCTTGAGTTTTGTTCAGGGATGCAGTTAAGTTACTAGTTTCATACTTTCAGTTCTTGCTTTTATGGTTTATTAGGTGGGCCTGGATCAGTATTCAGCTGAGGACTAATTATTCATTATTGAGGCAAGACCTTCCCGAGTCTTATCCAATGCCCTGTAACGTAGGAGTTTTCACAAAATGGCCTGGAAAACAAGTGCTCTCCCAGCCTGTGTGAATGCCAGACACTGTTTGCTGTAATCCTTTCAGATGGGCTCCAGTGGTTTCCTAACGTGCGTGTTCTGTATGCTCAAATACTTGAGAGTTTTTACAAATCTCCAGGGTTCCCTCTCTGTGCAGCTTCCTTCTCTTTGGTACTCTGTACTATGAACTTTTGCTGCTTGGTTTCCCTGGATTCAGCTTCATCTCAACATGGAGTCTGCTGGGTTCTGCCTTGGTTTACCCTCTCTGTGCAGTGGCTGTAAGCTGGGGTAATTGCAGGACTCACCTTTCTTTGTTTACTGTGCCTTGGGGATCACTGTCCTCCATACTCTGATATCCAGAGTCCTGAAAACCATTATGTAATGTATTTTGTCTGTTTAAAAAAAAAATTTTTTAGGAGGAATGGTAAATCTGGTCCCTGTTATTCTATCTTGGCTAGCAGTAGAAATCATGTGTTATATATTTTATGTTTCATTTTCTTACATTTAAATATTTTCTCCATTTGAAATTTATTCTGCTGTGAGGTCATGGGACCACTTTTATTTACTTTTTCAGATTGCTACCTAATACCATTTATTTACTCGACATCTGGTTTGATTTATCATCTTTATCAAGTGTTAAGTTCCTGTATATGGCTGGGTCTGTTTCAGAACTTCTGTTGTATATATGTCTATCAGACACTAGGAACACTCTGTATTAGTAATGGAGTAATAATCTGGTAGTGCTAGCTCCTTCTTAGAACTCATTTAAAAAATTTTTTTCCTCCAGCTATTCCTGTTTGTTTATTCTTGCATATTTTTCCATATGAATTTTAGGATCAACTTGTCTATTCCATAAACAAACAAAAAATCCTGCTAGTTACTTACATGAATTAACCTGGAGAAAAATAATCTTTAGGATGATGGCTCTTCTGTCCACAAACATGGTATATCTTTTTGTTTGCTCAAGTCTTCTTTTCGGTAGCTCATTAATGTGTTAAGATTTCATACCATACAGTGTCTTACACTTTACTTGTTAAGCTTTTTCATAGGTACTTTAATCTTTGTTGTTACTATTATGAATGTGATATTTTTTCTCTTCTGTTTATTTCACATATTAACAATTCTCTGAACAATTAGCTGAACTCTTTATGGAAAATATTTTAATTTTATTTAACTTTGACTCCACAGTACCTACCAAAGGGTTTGGAAAGTAGAAGTGGCAGTTCAATGTTTAGATGTTAGAATAAAGACTGAGGAGTTACTGTAAGTATATTAATACTACATTTACAATGTAGATGATTACCTCATGGCTTTGTTTTTAATTATTAAAGTTTAGGGATTGATCATTTTGATCTTGTTGCTATTTTCTTATTTACCCCTTGTAAATAAGACTCTATTAATATCCTTGTTTAGCTACCTGTTTTTGAACTATGTAGAGTAAGTTAGGATGGCTAATAGTGATTGTATTCAGTGAATAGATTTTTTTATTTGATAAGTGAGTAGGAATTTGCTTGAGAAGCAAAATGGTCTTTTAAAAACTTCGGGTTGGACTTCCCTGGTGGCGCAGTGGTTAAGAATCTGCCTGCCAGTGCAGGGGACACGGGTTCAAGCCCTGGTCTGGGAAGATCCCACATGCCACGGCGCTACTGAGCCCACGCACCACAACTACTGAAGCCCTCGTGCCTAGAGCCCGTGCTCCGCAACAAGAGAAGCCACTGCATGAGAAGCCCGCACACCGCAACAAAGAGTAGCCCCCGCTCGCTGCAACTAGAGAAAGCCGACGTGCAGTAACGAAAACCCAACGCAGCCAAAAATAAATGAATAAATAAATTAATAAAAACAAACAAACTCTGTGGAGCTAAAACATAAAAAAAAAAAAAAACTTAGGGTTTTACGCTGCTGTAAGAAATTAAAGCAAAGACACAAATAAATGGAAAGACATTCCATGTTTGTGGATTGGAAAACTTAATATTGTTAAAATGTCCATAGTGCCCAAAGCGATCTGCAGATTCAATCAATCCCTATGAAAGTCCCAACGGCGTATTTGTAGAAATTGAAAACACATCCTAAAATTCATATAGGAAGACAAAGCTAAGACCTCACACTTCTGATTTCAAAACATATTACAAAGCTACAGTAATCAAAACAGCGTGGTACTCACCAATAAAAAAGGCAGAAATTTTAAAAACTCCCCATACCAATTGTTGGGGAGGATGTGGAGCATTTAGAACTCTCATATCCTGCCATAAGGAGTGTGAAATGATACAACCACCATGGAAACCAGTTTGTCAGTTGCTTAGAAAGCTAAACATACATGTCCCAGTGATCCCACTCTTATGTATTTACCAAAGGGAAAAGATAACACATACTCACACAGACTTATACATGAATGTTCAAAGCAGCTTTCTTTGTAATAGGCAAAAATTGGAAACCACATAAATGTCCATGACCAGGTGAATGGATTATCAAATTTTCATATATCCATAAAATGGAATAATACTATTCAGCAATATAAAGGAAAGAACTATTGATAAATGCAACAAACCATATTGACCTTGAAATCATTAGGTGGAGTGAAAGAACACTGGTAAAAAGACAAACATACTCTTCTTTTTTTTTTTTAATTGGAGTATACTTGCTTTACAATGTTGTGTTAGTTTCTGCTGTACAATGAAGTGGATCAGCTATATGTGTACTATATCCCTTCCCTCTTGGATCTCCCTCCCACCCACCTCCATCCAAACCATGCAGGTCGTCACAGAGCACCAAGCTGAGACTCCTGTGCTTTATAGCATGTTCCCGCTAGCTATCTATTTTATGCATGGTAGTGTATATATATCAATCTGGATCTCCCAATTCGTCCCACCCTCCCCTTCCACCACTATGTCCACATATCCTTTCTCTACGTCTATGTCTCTATTCCTGTCCTGCAAAGAGGTTCATCTGTACCATTTTTCAAGATTCCACATGTATGCATTAATATACAATATTTGTTTTTCTCTTTCTGGCTTACTTTTCTCTGTATGACAGACTCTAGGTCCATCCACATCTCTACAGATGACCCAGTTTCATTCCTTTTTATGGTTGAGTAATATTCCATTGTATATATGTACCATATCTTCTTTATCCATTCATCTGTCGATGGAAACTTAGGTTGCTTCCATGTCCTGGTTATTGTAAATAGTGCTGCAATGAACATTGTGGTATATGACTCTTTTTGAATTATGGTTTTCTCAGGGTATATGCCCAGTAGTGAGATTGCTGGGTCATATGGTAGTTCTATTTGTCATTTTTTAAGGAACCTCCATACTATTCTCCAGAGTGGCTGTATCAATTTATGTTCCCACCAACAGTACAGAAGTGTTCCCAGTACAAAAGCATTCTCCAGCATTTATTGTTTGTAGACTTTTTGATGGTGGCCATTCTGACTGGTGTGAGGTGACACCTCATTGTAGTTTTGATTTGCATTTCTCTAATAATTTAGTGATGTTGAGCATCTTTTCATGTGCCTCTTGGCCATCCGTACGTCTTCTTTGGAAAAATGTCTATTCAGGTCTTCCAGCCATATTTTAATTGGGTTGTTTGTTTTTTTGCTATTGAGTTACATGAGCTGTTTGCATATTTTGGAGATTAATCCGTTGTCCATTGCTTCGTTTGCAAATATTTTCTCCCATTCTGAGAGTTGTCTTTTTGTCTTGTTTATGGTTTCCTTTGTTGTGCAAAAGCGTTTAATTAGGTCCTATTTGTTTATTTTTGTTTTTATTTTCAATACTCTAGGAGGTGGGTCAAAAAAGATCTTGCTGTGGTTTATGTCAAGAGTGTTTTTCCTATGTTTTCCTCTAAGAGTTTTATAGTGTCTGGTCTTACATTTAGGTCTTTAATCCATTTTGAGTTTATTATTGTGTATGGTGTTAGATAGTGTTCTAATTTCGTCCTTTTATATGTAGCTGTCCAGTTTTCCCAGCACCACTTATTGAAGAGACTGCCTTTTCTCCATTGTATGTTCTTGCTTCCTTTGTCATAACTTAGGTGACCATATGTGCGTGGGTTTATCTCTGGGTTTCTATCCTGTACTATTGAGCTTTATTTCTGTTTTTGTGCCAGTACCATACTGTGTTGATTACTGTAGCTTTGTCGTATAGTTTAACGTGGGGGACCCTGATTCCTCCGGCTCCGTTTTTATTTCTCAAAATTGCTTTGGTTTTCTGGGTCTTTTGTGTTTCCATACAAATTGTGAAATTTTCTGTTCTAATTCTGTGAAGAATGCCATTGGTAATTTGATAGGGATTGTATTGAATCTGTAGATTGCTTTGGGTAGTATAGTCGTTTTCACAATATTGATTCTTCCAATCCAAGAACATGGTATATCTCTCCATCTGTGTCATCTTTGAGTTCTTTTATCACTGTCTTGTAGTTTTCTAAGTACAGGTCTTTTACCTCCTTAGGTAGGTTTATTCCTAGGTATTTTATTCTTTTTGCTGCAATGGTGAATGGGATTGTTTCCCTAATTTATCTTTCTGATCTTTTGTTGTTAGTGAATAGGAATGCAAGAGATTTCTGTGCATTAATTTTGTAACCTGCAACTTTACCACAATCATTGATTAGCTCTAGTAGTTTTCTGGTGGCATCTTTAGGATTCTCTATGTATAGTATCATGTCATCTGCAAACAGTGACAGTTCTACTTCTTCTTTTCCAGTTTGTATTCCTTTGATTTCTTTTTCTTCTCTGATTGCTGTGGCTAAAACTTCCAAAACTATGTTGAATAATAGTGGTGAGAGTGGGCAACCTTGTCTTGTTCCTGATCTTAGTAGAAATGCTTTCAGTTTTTCACCATTGAGAATGATATTTACTGTGGGTTTGTCATATATGGCCTTTATTTTGTTGAGGTAGGTTCCCTCTATGCCTACTTTGTGGCGAGTTTTTTTTTTTTTTTTTTTCGTAAATGGGTGTTGAATTTTGTCAGATTTTTTTCTGCATCTCTTGAGATGATCATATGGTTTTTATTCCTTAATTTGTTAATACGGTCTTTCACATTGATTGTGTATGTTGAAGAATCCTTGTATTCCTGGGATAAATCCCACTTGATCATGGTGTATGATCCTTTTAATGTATCGTTGGATTCTGTTTGCTAATATTTTGTTGAGGATTTTTGCATCTATGTTCATCAGTGATATTGGTCTGCAGTTTTCTTTTTTTGTGACACCTTTGTCTGGTTTTGGTATCAGGGTGATGGTGGCCTCATAGAACGAATTTGGGAGTGTTCTTCCCTCTGCAATTTTTGGGAAGATTTTGAGAAGGATGGGTGTTAGCTCTTCTCTAAATGTTTGATAGAATTCTCCTGTGAAGCCATCTGGTCCTGGACTTTTGTTTGCTGGAAGATTTTTAATTACAGTTTCAATTTCATTACTTGTCATAGGTCTGTTTATATTTTCTAATTCTTCCTGGTTCAGTCTTGGAAAATCGTACCTTTTCAAGAACTTGTCCATTTCTTTGAGGTTGTCCATTTTATTGGCATAGAGTTGTTTGTAGTAGTCTCTTATGATGCTTTGTATTTCTGCAGTGTCAGTTGTGATTTCTCCTTTTTCATTTCTAATTTTATTGATTTGCAGCCTCCCTTTTTTTCTTGATTAGTCTGGCTAAAGGTTTGTCAATTTTGTTTATATTCTCAAGAACCAACTTTTATTCATCTTTCTACTGTTTTCTTTGTTTCTGTTTCATTTATTTCTTCTCTGATCTTATGATTTCTTTCCTTCTACTGACTTTGGGTTTTCTTTGTTCTTCTTTCTCTAGTTGCTTCAGGCATAAGGTTAGATTGTTTATTTGTTTATTATTTTTCTTGTTTCTTGAGGTGAGATTGAATTGCTATAAACTTCCCTCTTAGAACTGCTTTTGCTGCTTTCCGTAGGTTTTGGGTCATCGTGTTTTTATTGTCATTTGTTTCTATGTATTTTTTTTTCCCTCTTTGATTTCTTCAGTGATCTCTTGGTTATTTAGTAGTGCACTGTTTTTGTATTTGTGCTTTTTACAGGTTTTTTTCCCCGCAATTGAAAAAGTCTAATCTAATCTCACAGCGTTGTGGTCAGAAAAGATACTTGATACGATTTTAATTTTCTTAAATTTTCCGAGGCTTGATTTGTGACCCAAGATGTGATCTCTCCTGGAGAATGTTCTGTGTGCACTTGAGAAGAAAGTGTATTCTGCCACTTTCGAGTGGAATGTCCTATCAATATCAATTAAGTCCATCTGGTCTAATGTGTCATTTGAAGCTTGTATTTCCTTATTTATTTTCATTTTGGATGATCTGTCCATGGGTGAAAGTGGGATGTTAAAGGCCCCTACTATTACTGTGTTACTGTCGATTTCCCCTTTTATGGCTGTTAGCATTTGCCTTATGTATTGAGGTGCTTCTATGTTGGATGCATAAATATTTATAATTGTTATATCTTGTTCTTGGATTGATCCCTTGATCATTATGTAGTGTCCTTCCTTATCTCTTGTGACAGTCTTTATTTTAAAGTCGATTTTGTCTGATACGGGTATTGCTACTCTAGCTTTCGATTTCCATTTGAATGGAATATCTTTTTCCATCCTTTCACTTTCAGTCTGTTTGTGTCCCTAGGTCTGAAGTGGGTCTCTTGTAGACAGTATACACATGGGTCTTGTTTTTGTATCCATTCAGCCAGTCTGTGTCCTTTGGTTGGAGCATTATTCCATTTACATTCAAGGTTATTATTGATATGTATGTTGCTATTACCATTTTCTTAATTGTTTGGAGTTTGTTTTTGTAGGTCTTTTTCTTCTTTTGTGTTTCCTGCCTAGAGAAGTTCCTTTAGCATTTGTTGTAAAGCTGGTTTGGTGGTGCTGAATTCTCTTAGCTTTTGCTTGTCTGTAAAACTTTAGATTTCTCTGTCGAATCTGAACGAGATCCTTGCTAGGTAGAGTAACCTTGGTTGTAGGTTTTTCTCTTTCATCACTTTAAGTATATCCTGCCACTCCCTTCTGGCCTGCAGAGTTTCTGCTGAAAAATCAGCTGATAACTTTATGGGGATTCCTTTGTATGATATTTGTTGCTTTTCCCTTGCTGCTTTTAATGTTTTTTCTTTGAATTTAATTTTTGTTAGTTTGATTAATATGTGTCTTGGTGTGTTTCTCCTAGGGTTTATCCTGTATGGGACGCTTTATGCTTCCTGGACTTGGGTGGCTATTTCCTTTCCCATGTTAGGGAAGTTTTCCACCATAATCTCTTCAAGTATTTTCTCAGACCCTTTCTTTTTCTCTCCTTCTTCTGGGACCCCTATAATTTGAATGTTGGTACATTTAGTGTTTTCCCAGAGGTCTCTGAGATTGTCTTCATTTCTTTTCATTCTTTTTCTTTTATTCTGCTCTTCGGCAGTTATTTCCACCATTCTGTCTTCCAGCCCACTTATTCGTTCTTCTGCCTTAATTATTCTGTTATTGATTCCTTTTCGTGTATTTTTCATTTCAGTTATTGTGTTGTTCATCTCTGTTTGTCCTTTTGTTTTCTAGATCTTTGTTAAACATTTCTTGTATTTTCTTGATATGTGCCTGCATTCTATTTCTGAGATTCTGGCTCATCTTTAGTATCTTTACTCTGAATTCTTTTTCAGGTAGGTTGCCTACTTCCTCTTCATTTATTTGGTTATGTAGGTTTTTACCTTGCTCCTTTATCTGTGACATATTTTTTTTGTCGTCTTTTTTTTTTTTTTTTTTTTTGATGCTTGGGATTGTTTTCCTGTCTTACTGGACAGGAACAGTTTGGCCTGAGGCTTCCAGCACTGGAGTTTGTAGACTGTTGGGTAGAGGTGGGTCTTGGTGCTGAGATGAGGACCTTCGGGAGACCTTACTCTGATGAATATTCCCTGGGGTCTGAGGTTCTCTGTTTTTCCAGTGGTTTGGACTTGGAACTCCCACCGCAGGAGCTCAGGCCTGACCCCCGGCTCGTAAACCAAGATGCTGCAAGCTGTGCAGGGCTGCAAAAAGAGAAAAAAGAGAAAGAAAAAACGGAGCAGAATAATAACAAGAGAGTAAAAAATAAAATAAGATTAGACAACTAACAGATATGTTAGAAAAAAATAAAAATATAGATGAAACAACAACCAGAAAGTAAAACAGAACCACAATAGCAAAAAAGAGGAAAAAGAAAAAAAAGCCGGAAAAGGGCTTGGCTCGGGGGGGAACAGAAGAATGAAGTTGGACTCTTACCTTACATCATATACAAAAATTAACTCAGAATTAATTAAAGACCTATAGTTAAGACCAAAAACTATAAAACTCCTAAAAGAAAACATAGGGGAAAAGCTTCATGACATTGGACTTGGCAGTGATTTCTTGGGTATGGTACCAAAGCACAGGCAACAAAAGCAAAAATAGACAAATGAGACTATATCAAACTTAAAAACTTCTGCTCATCAAAGGACAGAATCAATAGAGTGAAAGGCAACCTGTGGAATCGGAAAAATATTTGCAAACCACGTATTCGATAAATGAGTTAATATAAGGGGTTAAATATCCAGAATATATAAATAACTCCTACAAGTCAACAACAGAAAAACAAACAGTCCAATGGGAGGGAGATGCAAAAGGGAGGGGATATGGGGATATATGGATATGTATAGCTGATTCACTTTGTTATACAGCAGAAACTAACACACCATTGTAAAGCAATTATACTCCAATAAAGATGTTAAAAAAAAAGAGTGGGCAAAACTTGAATAGACATTTCTCCAAAGAAGATATACAAATGGCCAACAGATTGTATTGGGAAGATATTTCCCAGTGTTCCCTCCTGTGTTGTCTCCTTTACTCTCACACAGAACACTTCACTTCTGACCTTTCTGGTTTTCCCCACACCAAGCAATTCTGTGGCACCAGCTGGGTGTTCTACAATTTAATTCTGATGTTATCTATCTGGAGATAGTGTCAGATCTCACAGGTTAGTGCTCAGTCCCACAAGACTACCCACCCCACCTTCAGATGCCAGTCGAAAATCCATGTTGTTACCTGTGCTTTGACCGATCAGCTATAAATCAGAGGTTCCCACGATCCTGCCTCATGTTTGATTAATTTGCTAGAGTGACTCGCAGAACTTAGGAAATAGTTTACTTACTCTTTGCCAGTTAATTATAAAAGGATGTAACATAGGATATAGACAAATATCCACATGGAAGAGATGCAGAAGGTAGGTATGTGGGAAGGAGTACAGAGCTTTTTCACCCTCTCTGGGCCCACCACTCTCCCAGCACCTCTGTGTTCACCAATCTGGAAGCTCCCTGAACCCCATACTATTAGGATTTTTATGTAGGCTTCCTGACTTAGGCATGATCAATTATCAATTTCATTTCCAGCCCTTCTCTCTTCTAGAGAATTTGGGGCAGGGCTGAAACTTCAGGCTTCTAATATGGCTTGGTCTTTCTGGGGACCATACACATCGTGGAGCCCACCAGAGTCACCTCATTAGAACAAGAGACTCTCCTGCTACCCAGGAAACTCTTAAGGGATTTGGTATCCTGGTGTCAGGAACCAGGGTCAGAGACCAAATATTAGAATCAAAGACGCTCCTAGTGTTCTTATCACTTAGGAAATCGCAAGGGTTTTAGGAACTCTGTGCCAAAAACTGGCGGCAGATATATATAATATATATTTCTGTGTATATCTAAATATACACACACATATATTGATATAATTTTTTTAAGATCTCACACAAGCATATGAAAAAAATGCTCAACATCACTATTACTAGGGAAATGCAAATCAAAACCACCATAAGGTATCTCATACCTGTTGGGATGGCCACTATCAAAAACAAAAAAACCTCCAACACATGCACAAAGTAACAAGTGTTGGCAAGGATGTGGAAAAATTGGAACCCTTCTGTACTGTTGAGGGAAATGCAAAATGGTGCAGCTGCTATGGAAAAGGGTATAGAGGTTTCTTAAAAAATTAAAAATAGAACTTCCATATGATTCAGCAGTCCCACTTCTGGGTATTTATCCAAAAGAAGTGAAAACAGGCTCTTGAAGAGATAGTTGCACACTCATGTTCATTGCAGCATTTTTCACAATAGCCAAGAGGTGGAATGTCTATTGACAGATGAATGGATAAAGAAAATGTGGTATATATGTAGAGTAGAATATTATTCAGTCTTAAAGAAAGAAAGAGCAACCCTGTCCTATGCTACAATGTGGATGAACCTTGAGGACATTATGCTAAGTGAAATAAGCCAGTCACAAAAAAATAATGTATGATTCCAATTATGACATATCTAAAGTAGCCAATTGCCTGGAAACAGAAAATAAATGGTGGTGGTAATGAAAATATCTATCTTGATTGGGGGGAGTTTCAGTTTTTCAAGATGAAAAATTCTAGAGATCTGTTACACAACAAGGTGTGTGTGTATATATATATATATATATATATATATATATATATATATATATATATATAGTTAACACTACTGTACACTCAAAAATGGTTAAGATGATAAATTTTATGCTGTTTTATGCTGTGATCAAAGATCACAAAAGGAATTTATGGTTGTAAAAAACTCAGTTTCACATCTACTTCTATTTCATACTAATCTTAGTATTGTTATTTGTGTAGGTATTTCTTCCTGGAATTTATTAAGCTCTTGGAGATCAAGAATCCAGATTTCAGAGAATGTTTTACCTGTATTTTAAGCAAATAAATGCATCTGACAATTATAAGGGTTACTCTTAGGAATGGAGCAGAATATTTGAAATTAGAATTGTTTAGGAAAATTTAGGATGTGTGATTAAGTATAAGGAGAATGCTTGCACATATCCATTCGATTTAAACAAGAACGATAAAATATACTTACCAGTTGTAAATTTTATCAGAATATTTAGTACTTTGTGATTTTTAAAAAATATTAATTAATTAATTTATTTATTTGGCTGCGCCAGGTCTTAGCTGCGGCATGTGGGATCTTTTAGTTGTGACGTGCAGGCTCTTAGCCGTGGCATGTGGTATCTAGTTACCTGACCAGGGATCAAACCCAGGCCCCCTGATTTGGGAGCATGGAGTCTTATCCACTGCGCCGCCAAGGAAGTCCCAGTACTTTATGATTTTTTTCAACAGGAAGATTTCACTCTTGTTTTAAAAGAGAAGGGCCAAACAGCTGATACAGCTCTCTTACTGTTGCCACTCCTCAGTTACTCCCCTTAAAGTGTACTGAGAGTCAAACAACTTTGAATCTGCTGTCCAGGGATGAAGGATAGACCAAGATAAGGAAGGATCGTGAAAGGTAACTGGCTGGGATTATTAACTCATCTTTCCATTTAAGAATACTAGCTGCTAATGCTTTATTTAAACTGTCTGCACTGGGGTGGTAGATCTTGTCCTGGTTGGAAATAGCTGTTGTTTTACCACACGTATTATCAGGGAAGTAGGGTACCCAGGTTGAGGGGAAGACAGTCTTGAAAGACTTCATTCCCCATCCCTCCCTTACTCTCCAGAAGAGTATATTTTCAATTATAAACGAACACCAAGATGTTCTAAAAACCCAAGTAAATACTGATCAAGTAAAAATTTCCTTCACCATCCCCCAATCCCAGTGCCATCTCCGTAAGCAGTTTGGTAGGGGTATTCTTTCAGTTGCTTTTCTGTTTATTTTCATACAAATAAATTTGCCTATGGCTTAGATTTGTTTTATCATTTTTACATGTATCTGTTGAACAACTAGTTTTTTAAAAAAATAATTTGTCTTTGTATTACTGTGGAAATATTTCATATTGATCTACCTCATTAATTTTAACTCGTGGTATGACTGCCACAGTTTTATGTAATTATTCCTCTATTGCTAACAGTTAGTTCAATTTACTTTTACTGCAGACAGTGCTACAGTAAACATCCTTACAGCTTCTTACTTGTCATATGCTACTTTTTCTCTGAGGTATATGTGAAGAAGGGGGACTGGCTGGGTCAAGGGATACATGCATAACAGATTCTGCCAGCTTGCTCTCCAGAATACCTCTACCAATTTTCAGTCCCATCTTCCTTGTATAAAGGTAACAACTTCCGCACAACCTTTCCCTAACTGATAGCACTGTTAAATTTTTTTCCAATTTGATGGTGTGAAATACAATGTCATTGTTTTATACTTTTTATTTTTCTGTTTACTAGTTAGTTTAAGCATCTCACCTTTTTTTGTCATTTCTATTTGTCTGACTTACCTTTTCTATACCTGACTCAATATTCTATGGGACTGTTTGCAATTTTAAGATATTTAATAGGAATTAAAAAATATTTGTATAATACGTATATTTTTTGTTATATAAGTTACAAATATTTTCTCCCAGTCAGTGCTTTTTTAAAATAACTTTTATTTATTTATTTTAAATTTAATTTTATTTTTGTACTGGAGTATAGTTGATTTACAATGTTGTGTTTCAGGTGTACAGCAAAGTGATTCCATTATACATGTACATATATCCATTCTTTTTCAGATTCTTTTCCCATATAGGTTATTACAGAATATTGCAGAATTCCCTGTGCTATACAGTAGGTCTTTGTTGATTATCTATTTTGTATATAGTAGTGTATGTATGTTAATCCCAAATGCCTAATTTATCCCTCCCCCCCACCTTTCCCCTTTGGTAACCATAAGTTTGTTTTTCAAGTCTGTGGGTCTGTTTCTGTTTTGTAAATAAGTTCATTTGTATCATATTTTTAGATTCCACCTATAAGTGATATCATATGATATTTGTCTTTCTTTGACTTACTCCACTTTGTATGATAATCTCTAGGTCCATCCATGTTGCTGCAAATGACATTATTTCATTCTTTTTATGGCTGAGTAATCCATTGTATATATGTGCCATATCTTCTTTATCAACTCCTCTGTTGATGCACATTTAGGTTGCTCCCATGTCTTGGCTATTGTAAATAGTGCTGCAGTGAACATTGGTGTGCATGTATCTTTTTGAATTACGGTTTTCTCCAGGTATATGCCCAGGAGTGGAATTGCTGGATCATATGGCAGTTCTATATTTAATTTTTTAAGGAATCTCCATACTGTTCTCCAGAGTGGCTCTATCAATTTACATTCCCACCAAGAATGCATGAGGGCTCCCTTTTCTCCACACCCTCTCCAGCATTTATTGTTTGTAGATTTTTTGATGATGGCCATTCTGACCCGTGTGAGGTGATACCTCGTTGTAGTTTTGATTTGCATTTCTCTAATAGTTAGCAATGTTGAGCACCTTTTCATGTGCCTCTTGGCCATCTGTATGTCTTCTTTGGAGAAATTTCTGTTTAGGTCTTCTGTCCATTTTTTGATTGTGTTGTTGGTTTGTTTTGGATATTGAGCTGCATGAGCTGTTTGTATATTTTGGAGATTAATCCCATGCCAGTTCCTTCATTTGCAAATATTTTCTCCCATTCTGAGGGTTGTCTTTTCGTCTTGTTTATGGTTTCCTTTGCTGTGCAAATGCTTTTAAGTTTAACTAGGTCCCATTTGTTTATTTTTGTTTTCATTTTCATTAATGTAGGAGGTGGATCCAAAAAGATATTTCTGTGATTTATGTTAGAGAGTGTTCTGCCTATGTTTTCCTCTTAGAGTTTTCAGTCTTACATTTAGGTTTTTAATCCATTTTTAGTTTATTTTTGAATATGGTGTTAGAAAATGTTCTAATTTCATTCTTTTACATGTAGCTGTCCCATTTTCCCAGCACCACTTATTGAAGAGACTGTCTTTTCTCCATTGTATATTCTTTGCTCCTTTGTTGTAGATTAATTGACCATAGGTGCGTGGGTTTATTTCTGGGCTTTCTATCCTGTTCCATTGATCTACTTTTCTGTTTTTGTGCCAGTACCATACTGTTTTGATGACTGTAGCTTTGTAGTATAGTCTGAAGTCAGGGAACCTGATTCCTCCAGCTCCGTTTTTCTTTCTCAAGATTACTTTGGCTATTCAGGGGTCTTCTGTATTTCCATACAAATATAAAAAGTTTTTGTTCTAGTTCTGTGAAAAATGCCATTGGTAATTTGATAGGGATTGCATTGAATCTGTAGACTGCCTTGCGTAGTATAGTCATTTTGACAGTATTGATACTTCCAATCCAAGAAAATGGTATATCTTTCCATCTGTGTCATCTTCGATTTCTTTCATCGGCATCTTATAGTTTTCAGAGTACAGGTGTTTTGCCTCCTTAGGTAGGTTTATTCCTAAATATTTTAGTCTTTTTGATGCGATAGTAAATGGGATTGTTTCCCTAATATCTCCTTCTGAGCTTTCGTTGTTAGTGTATAGAAATGTGAGTGATATCTGTGTATTAATTTTGTATTCTGCAACTTTACCAAATTCATTGATGATTTCTAGCAGTTTTCTGTTACCATCTTCAGGATTTTCTATGTATAGTATCATATTATCTGCAAATAGAGACAGTTTGACTTTTTCTTTTCCAATTTTGATTCCTTTTATTTCTTTTTTTTCTCTGATTGCCATGGCTGGGACTTCCAGAACTGTGTTGAATAAAAGTGTCAAGAGTGGGCATCCTTGTCTTGTTCCCGATCTTAGAGGAAATGCTTTCAGCTATTCACCGTTGAGTATGATGTTAGCTGAGGGTTTGTCATATATGACCTTTATTATGTTGAGGTAGGTTCCTTTACGCCTACTTTCTGGAGAGTTTTTATCATAAATGGGTGTTGAATTTTATCAGAAGCTTTTGCTGCATCTCTTGAGATGATCATATAGTTTTTATTCTTCAGTTTGTTAATGTGGTATATCTCACTGATTGATTGGCAGATATTGAAAAATTCTTTTTTTAAAAAAAATATTATTTATTTATTTTTGGCTGCATTGGGTTTTCGTTGCTGTGCGTGGGCTTTCTCTAGTTGCAGCAAGTGGGGCTGCTCTTCGTTGCAGTGCATAGGCTTCTCATTGTGGTGGCTTCTTTTATTGCGGAGCACAGGCTCTAGGCGCACGGGCTTCAGTAGCTGTGGCACGTGGGCTCAGTAGTTGTGGCTTGTGGGCTCTAGAGCGCAGGCTCAGTAGTTGTGGGGCACAGGCCTAGTTGCTCTGCAGCATGTGGGATCTCTTCGGACCAGGGCTCGAACCTGTGTCCCCTGAATTGGCAGGCGGATTCTTAACCACTGCGCCACCAGGGAAGTCCCTGAAAATTCTTACATTTTGGGGATAAATCCCACTTGATGATGGTATATGATCCTTTTAATGTATTGTTGGATTTGGTTTGCTAGTATTTTGTTAAGGATTTTTGCATCTATGTTCATCAGTGATATTGGCCTGTAATTTTCTTTTTTTTTATATCTTTGTCTGGTTTTGGTATCAGGGTGATGGTGGCCTCATAGAATGAGCTTGGGAGTTTTCCTTCCTCTGCAATTTTTTGGAACAGTTTCAGAAGGATAGGTGTTAACTCTTCCCTAAATGTTTGATAGAAGTCACTTGTGAAGCCATCTGGTCCTGGAGTTTTGTTTGTTGGAAGTTTCTTAATCACAGTTTCAATTTCAGTACTTGTGATTGGTCTCTTCGTATTTTCTATTTCTTCCTGGTTCAGTCTTGGAAGATTGTACCTTTCTAAGAATTTGTCCATTTCCTTCTAGGTTAAATAACTTAGATTTGCAGAAACATTACAAAGATACTACAGAGAGTTTCTGTATATTCTTCACCCAGTTTTAGTTTCCTTGAATGTTATCATTTGTATTAGTTTGCTCAGGTTGCCATAATAAGATATACACGCTTATTGGCTTAAACAACAGAAATTTATTTTCTCACAATTCTTGAGGTTGGAATTCCAAGATCAAGGTGCCAGCAGGATTGGTTTCTGGTGAGGCAGCTGCCTTCTTGCTGTGACCTCATGTGGCCTTTACTCTGTGCTATGCATTCCTGGCGTCTTTTCCTCTTCTTATAAGGACACCAGTCCTATTGGTTTAGGGCCCCACCCTTATGATCTCATTTAACCTTAATTACCTCTTTAAAGGCCCTATCTCTAAATACAGGCACACTGAGGGCTAGGGCTTCAACATATGAATTTGTGGGGAGGGGGGGGCACAATTTGGTCCATAACATCATTCTGCATTACCATGTGGCATTAAGAAACCAACACTGGTTGGTATGTTACTGTTACATATACTCCAGACTTTATTCATGTTTCCCCAGTTTTCCCATTAATGTCCTTTTTCTATTCCAGCATTCAATCTAGGATACCACCTTGCATTTAGTTGTCATCTCCTTAGCCACCTCTAAGGTTCATGACAATTTCTCAGTTGTGTTTTTCATGATATTGACAGTTGTGATGAGTATTGGTCAGGTATTTTGTAGAATGTTCCTCATATTTTGTTTGATATTTTCTAATGACTAGACTGGATTTTTGGAATAAAATACCACAGAGGAGAAGCACCCTTCTTGTTGCATCACATCAGGGGGTACATGACATCCGCATAACATCACTGATGAATTATGAACACTTGATTAAAGTAGTGTTGGCCAGGTTTCTCCTCTGTAAAGCTACTATCTTTCCCTTTCCATACTGTTGGGCTGGCCAAAAAGTTCATTCGGGGTTTTCATGTCATGGGGGGTAACGAACGAACTTTTTGGCCAACTCAGTATATTCTTTGGAAGCAAATCACTAAGTCCAACCCATACTCAAAGTTGAGGGGAGTTAAGCTCTACCTCTTAGAGGGATGTATCTATATATATTACTTGGAATTCTTGTATAAGGAAGATTTGTCTCTTCATTTATTTAATCAATCACTTTTTTATATCAGCATGTATTCATGCATATTTATTTATTTAAAAAAAGTTTTTTTCAAGATTTTTTTTTTTTTTTGATGTGGACCATTTTTAAAGTCTTCACTGAACTTGTTAAAATATTGCCTCTGTTTTATGTTTTGGTCTTTTTGGCCACAAGGCATGTGGGATCTTAGCTCTCTGACCAGGGATCAAACCCGCACCCCCTGCATTGGAAGGCAAAGTCTTAGCCACTGGACCACCAGGGAAGTCCCCATAATTATTTTATACTTTCAGTTATAATCCAATATTATGTACTTACTTCATTGCTCAAATTGTTCCAGCTTTGGCTGTTGGGAGAGTTTTCAGGTTGGATCCTGTATTCCACTTTCTTCCCACCCCCTTTCTAAAAATATTTTAATGGTGTCTTTTGTAAATTTATCAAATCCTTTCTTTTTATAGCTTATGCATTTTGTGTCTTAGTTTAAGACTTAAATATCTAAAGATATGTATCATTCAGGATAGGCTAGGTTATGCTGTGATGACAACCCCAACATCTTAGTGGCATGTAACAAGTAAAGGTTTATTTTTTATTCATGACACATGTCTATCACTGGTTAGTAAGAACTGTTATAAATCTTCTTACTTTTGTGACCCAGCTAGTGGAGCATAACTACTACACATATAACTTTTAATTCAGTATAACATAACTGAAGTCTAATTTATTTTATAATATACACATATCTCTATAATATGTCGTAATGATTCATACATACACAGAAATGTGCACAAAGTGAACAACTTGATAGACAGCTTTGTACATCATGGGTAAGTAACTAGCAGGTAGATTGAGAAAGAGAACATCACTATACCCCAGAAACTACTCCTTCGTGCTCTTTCCCAGACACTCCCCTTCCAAGAATAAACACTATCATAATTTTTAATTGCCATAGATTTGTCTGGCTTTGAAATCTATTTGAATGGAATCATACTGTGTGATGAAGCCATACTCTTGTTTGGCTTCTTTCACTACAGTATGTTAGTGAGAGTCATCCATGATGTTGGGCATGGTCAAAGTTCATTCATTCATTCTTGCTGGTATATAATATTCAACTGTGAGAAAGTACCACAGTGTTTCAGTCCACCATTTCTAGACATTTGGTTTGTTTTCAATTTTTGGCTATTACAAATAATGATTCTATGAACCACTGTTTGTACCTTTCTTGATGAACATGTGTATGCATTTCTGTTGTATATATGCCTAGAAGTGGAATTACTAAGTCAAAAGATGTGTGATGTTCATTTTTTATAAATATGGCCAGTTTTCTAAAATGGCTGTATTTCAGCTATTATCTCGATTGCTGCTGGTCAGAGGGAAAGAGAGTTCTGTGGGGTTTTGTACCATCAATTAAATGGGCTGGCCTGGAAGTCGTATATTTCACCTCTGCTCATTTAATCTCAGAGGAGTCAGGACAATCCTACCATGGCCTGGAATGTAGGGAACCAGAAATATTATGTTCAGCTTTTTAATGCAGGTAGAATTTATTTTTGTTTGTGAACGGTGTGACAGAGGGAGCCTTTTTTTTAGGCAGATGATTTTCTTCAGATTTTTGTTTAAGCATATTCCACAGATTTTAACATGAATTCATATTGAGATTAATTTTAAAGTAATTTGTGATGAATTGTCATTTTATTAATTTTTGGGGGGGGGAGCTGTGTTGGGTCTTTGTTGCTGTGTGGGCTTTCTCTAGTTGAGGCGAGCAGGGGCTACTCTTCGTTGTGGTGCATGGGCTTCTCGTTGTGGTGGCTTCTCTTGTTGCAGAGCATGGGCTCTAGGCGCGTGGGCTCAGTAGTTGTGGCTTGTGGGCTCTAGAGCACAGCCTCAGTAGTTGTGGCGCATAGGCTTAGTTGCTCTGCAGCATGTGGGATCTTCCTGGACCAGGGCTCAAACCCGTGTCCCCTGCATTGGCAGGCAGATTCTTAACCACTGAGCCACCAGGGAAACCTGGCAGGCGGATTCTTAACCACTGCACTACCAGGGAAACCTGGCAGGCGGATTCTTAACCACTGCACTACCAGGGAAGCCCTGTTGAATTCTCTTTTAATTTCCCTTTGTTGCAAGTTATTTAGAAATGGGTTTTAAACATTTGCAGGTTGATAGGTTTTTGCTTGTTATATTTGCATCAATGAATTTCAAATTTTGTATTGTGTTAACTGTATGATATGTATGTATGATCTTTGCTTTCCTGAATTTGTTGTGATTTCCTTGTGACGTAATACGTGATGACTTCAGTGAATATCCTATTTTTTGAAAAGTTTGTGCTCTCTGTTGAAAATGGTTCTCTGTATTTACTAGATCAAGCTTCTAATTACTTATTTTTTGGAGGTGTGTTAACCTTCTATTATTATGGGTTTACTAATTTTTCCTATTTTCACTAGTTTTTGTGTTATAGATATAAAATCTTTTGTCATAAGGTGTGTGATTGTTGTAATCTCTCTTTAGATTACATAATTGTGAAACATCTTTGTCTTTATTGCTTTTTGCTGTGAATTCTGTTTCATCTGCTGGTGATATTAATATACCTGCTCTTTTTCCTAGTAACTGTATAGCATACTGTTTTCTATCCTTTCAGTTAAATATTTTCTATATGGTTTTGTTTTAATTATCTCTATTAAACAATATATAGGTTGAATTTTTTTAAACTCAATTTGAAAAAATTTTAATAGGTGAATTTAAATATTTTGCATGTTTTATTTTTACTGATATGTTTGGACTTATTTTGTTTTCTGTTTGCCATGCTTCTTCTTGCTGTTTGGTGCCTTGATCACGTTTTCTTAGTTTTATTTATTCACCGGCTCCAGTGATTTGAAAGGTATGAAAACTATTAAAATTCTTCTAGTGGCTCCCTTTTAAAAAATTCATTTATAAAATATTTTAGAAATATAGGTGAATATGGAGACTAACATAATTTTGGGGGAGGATGTCTGGAACATCTTTAGACAAGACTACTCTTTTCCCCACCTTAATTCTGTACTAACTGTTTGAGGAACATAAGAGTTAAACAGATAAAGATTAAAATGTAAGCTTTATTACTGATAACATTATGGGGCTTGGTTTATACCTGTGTACATTTAGATCTGTAGACAAGTGGAATTACTTACACAAGCAGTCACTGGCAACCCCAGGGATAAATTCCAGATGGTGCATCTGCAAACTGGTGGAGCCTCCATCATCTTGGATCCTTGGGCTGAACATAGCCCCCCAGCAAGAAATAGCCTCTGTTGTAAATTAAATCACTAAGTTTTCAGGGTTATTTTTGCCATACCTTACTCTGACTAATTAAACTCAATTCATCACAGGACATAGAGTAGACCAAAACCATACTCACTGTAGGTAGATTGGAAAAAGAGGAGTAAGGTAGGACAATTAGGTTTCTTCTTTTGTGAGTTTCTTACTCCCATCCTCTGCCCATTTATTTGTTGGGGTGTTAGCTTTTTTCTCTTTGATTTATAGTTCTTTGTAAATTCTGAATACTAACCCTTGTTGCTTTTACGCATTGTACCTATCTTCCTAGTCTGTGAGTTACCTTTTTTTTTTTTTTAATTATTTATTTACTTATTTATTTTTGGCGTGTTGGGTCTTCGTTTCTGTGCGAGGGCTTTCTCCAGTTGCGGCAAGTGGGGGGCCACTCTTCATCGCGGTGCGCGGGCCTCTCACTATCGCGGCCTCTCTTGTTGCGGAGCACAGGCTCCAGACGCGCAGGCTCAGTAATTGTGGTTCACGGGCCTAGTTGCTCCGCGGCATGTGGGATCTTCCCAGACCAGGGCTCGAACCCGTGTCTGCTGCATTGGCAGGCAGATTCTCAATCACTGCGCCACCAGGGAAGCCCTGAGTTACCTTTTTAAATCTTGTTTTGGGGGTCTTATGTTGAGCAGAAACATTAAATATTCATATAATCAAATTTCTCAATCTTTTACTTTATAGTTTGGGCTTTTTAAGTCTTGTTTTAAAAAATATCCATCCCTGGCTTCCCTGGTGGCGCAGTTGTTAAGAATCTGCCTGCCAATGCAGGGGACACGGGTTCGAGCCCTGGTCTGGGGGGATCCCACATGCCGCGGAGCAACTAAGCCCGTGAGCCACAACTACTGAGCCTGCGCGTCTGGAGCCTGTGCTCTGCAACGGGAGAGGCTGCGACAGTGAGAGGCCCACGCACCGCGATGAAGAGTGGCCCCCGCTTGCCGCAACTGGAGAAAGCCCTCGCACAGAAACGAAGACCCAACACAGCCATAAATTAATTAATTAATTAATTAATTAAAAAAAAATCCATCCCTACTCCACCGTTATGAGTTATTTTTCTATATTTTCTTCTAAGACTTGGCGAAGCTTTTCTTCTCATAGCTAGGCTTTTAATCCACCTGAGATTTTTTTCTTCTTTGAGGGGTGGTGGCCTGTGGTATGAGATGAGGATCGTGAATTTCCCCCCTCCTTCCACCCCAGACAATATGGACAACCAATTGTCACCACACCATGTGTGTTGAGCATTCTTACTTTTCCCATTGCTGTGTAATGCATGTCATAAGGGAAGTTTCTGTGTATATGTAGTCTCTTACTGGGCTGTTGTATGTAATAGATAAAGATCTAGTATATCTGTTCCAATTCTACAAGCCTAAATTATTGTAAGTTTTAATATTTGGTAGGGCAAGAGCTCCCTTCTTGTTCGTTTTCAAAATGGTCTTGGTTCTTCTTGGCCCTGTGGTCTTCTAGATTAATTTTGGGATCAGCTTGTTAGGTTCTGTGGAAAGCTCTGTTGAGATTTTGATAAGAGTTGCATTTAGTTTGAGGGAAATTACCATCTTTGTGACATTGAATCTTCCCATTAAAAACCTGCTTTATGGGGGGGTGGTGGTGTGATGAATTGGGAGATAGGGATTGACATATATACACTAATATGTATAAAAGGGATAACTAATAAGAACCTGCTGTATAAAAAAATAAATAAAATAAAATTTTAAAAAAACCCTGCTTTATCTTTCCATATGTCCATAAATAATTAAGCACTTATATTTCATAAATTAGTTATTACAAGTAGTATATAGAAAAACTCCTGGTTTTTGTGTTAATCATCTATATCCAGAAAGTTTACAAACATTTATTTATTTATTCTAATAGTTTATCTACAGATTCTTTTGTAATTTCTAGGCAGACAATCGTCTGTAAATAAGGACAATTTTGTTTCTTCCTTTCTAAGTCTTCTCTCATTTCTTTTTCTTATCTTGGCATCAGTGAGTATTTCCAGTTATTACATTATTAAATAGGAGTAATGCTAGTAGGAATTTTTTTCTTGTTTTTCATTTCAGGGAGATACAAAGTTAAAGCATGAAGTATTATATTTTGCTAGAGGTATTTGGAAGATAATCTATCAGTTTAAGGAAGTCCTCTTTTAGTCCCATTGTGTAAAGGCTTAATTGGGAATGAGTTGATTTTAATGACTTCTGTAGTTAATGACATAATTATGTGGCTTTCTTCTGTAATATATTCATGATGTTGGACTGTTTAACGTTGAGCCACTGGTAAGATTAATTTTCTTTTAATATGCTATTGACTATTTGTATTTCTTTTCTGAATTGAGTGTTCGTAGCCTTTATAGATTTTTATTTTCTGTTGGGTTGTTATATTGCTTTACAGATACTTTTTATCAGTTGTGATGATTAGCCCTTTATTATATATTTTCTGTAAGTTTCTGTTGCTTTTTTTCTTTTATAACTTTTGAGTTTTGTGTCATGCTTAAAAACCCCATTTAAATTGTAAAATTATTTGCTATAATTTTATAGTTATCTGACAGCTTTTAAAAACTTATTTCATCTGGTATTTGTTTTATATAGTATGTGAGATTGGAACCTCATTTTCTTTTCATACTTACAGACATTTGACCCTTATTGAATATGGCTTTCTTTGTGACTAATTTGCAAAACCAGTTTTCTCATATACTAGGTTTTCATATACGCCTGGGTTCATATTCCTATGTTGCTGTGCTAAAATCATATTGTTTTAATTACTCTTGCTTTATATTAAGGCAAGTCTCTGAGGCAGGAATTTAAAAATCTCAGTTTTTACCCAAATAGCCTGTGTTCAGATCCTAATTCTGCTACTGTACAAGTTTTGTGACTCCGCTCAGGTTAGTCATTTTGCCTCTTTAAGGTTAGGTTTCCTTTCTGGGAAAATACTGATAGTTGTAGTAGTATTTGCTTTGTAGGTTGTAATGAGCTTATTAATATAATACCTGGCACTATACTCTCAATAATTGTTAGCTGTCATTGTTTTAGGGGGTACTGCTTCTTTTTATTAATCAGTAGTTTTATGAACATTTCTTCTTCTGCTCCCCTTGGTCACTACTTATCTCAAAGAATGAGGGACTAATAATAGATGAGAGCGATGGCTATTGACCCTCTCTGAGGGACAGTCACTGTTCAGGTGGAGCCTGTTCTTTGGCCTGTTCTCTCTTGTTCCCAAGGGGTGTGAATTCTCCCTTCTGCTTGTCTTACAGTTAGCTCACCAAGGGCAGACTTCCCTGTCCAACAGAGAAGCCTTGCACTTCTCCATTTCCTCTGCCAGGACTTGTGAAGTCAGTCTAGTTCCAGGGGGGAGCAGAAATAGTGAGAAGTTCATTGTGTCCATAGTAGAGTTATTTTAATCATTTCTACTAAAATGTAGATACTAGTAGTATTATCATTGCCACCTGACTGCTACATATATTTCTCAGTTGGTTTAGAACAGTGGTCCCCAACCTTTTTGGCACCAGGCACCAGTTTGGTGGAAGACAGTTTTTCCAAGGACGGGGCGGGGGAGGGGGGGAATGGTTTCAGGATGATTCAAGCACATTGATTTATTATGGTCTCTGTGCAGTCAAATCTCTCTGCTAATGATAATCTGTATTTGCAGCCGCTCCCCAGCGCTAGCATCACTGCGTCAGCTCCACCTCAGATCATCAGGCATCAGATTCTCATAAGGAGCGCGCAACCTAGATCCCTCCCACACGCAGTTCACAGTAGGGTTCACGCTCCTATGAGAATCTAATGCCACCGCTGATCTGACAGGAGGTAGAGCTCAGGCGGTAATGCCAGCAATGGGGAACGGCTGTAAATACAGATGAAGCTTCGCTTTCTTGCCTACTGTTCACCTCCTGCTGTGCGGCCCGGTTCCTAACAGGCCACGGACCAGTACTGGTCCATGGCCTGGGGGTTGGGGACCCCTGGTTTAGAACATACCTCTCTCTGTTTTATGATTAACTGTCCCCCAGATAGCTAGTTGTTATGCAGGAAAATGTTATTCATTTATTTAACAAATATTTATTAAAGGAAGAAGTAGTAAACTGGAGGCCCAAAAGCCAAATCTGAACTGTAGACAAATTTGGCACAAGGATGGATTTTGAATGTTTTTGTCAGTATTTTAAAACCATGAGATTTCATTTCTTTCTACTGTATTATATCAGTCAAAGAAGCAGGAATGGTGACATTATGTGATGGGGTATAGAGGGAAGAAAGTTTACCACTTCAGTTTTGGACAACAAACACATTAAAGGGAGGACAACAAACATATTAAAGGGAGGATACGTGGGTTTACAATAGGATTGTAAGTTTAATCATGAACTTTTAAGCAAAACGTAAAAGAGACCTGTTTTCTAGCTCCAGGTTTCTAATAAATAGCTCTCATCCCAGCACTCTAGCCTCTATTGTAGTTTATCACAATATGACTCTAACAATAGAATTTTGAAAATATATTGTGCAGAGATAATTGGACATAAAAAATCAGCGATTCCTCCCTGACATGTAATATATAAAATATTTCCTAGGGAACTGAATTTCAGGTTTGGACTTGGAGGGAAAACCTCTCCCCATTTCCTTCCAGTTTTATTTGGGTTTGTTAAAAGAAACTGGATTTCAAGAGATGGTAGCAAGCAAGAGGTTACTAAGTAGTTCTGTTATTTAAATGTGTGCAAAGGACATTTTCCATATTGTCTTATACTATGTTTACTGAATGCTTCGTATCTTGATGAAGAGTCAGACTTGGAAAAACACTTTTAGCCCACAGGTTCACTTTTCAAAAGCTTCATAATTTTGAATAGGTAATATATATTACAAAATTCAAAAGTTACAAAAACGAATAAATCTTTCTTACCCTTCCCTATATACAGATACTCAGTTTCCCCTTATAAAGGCAAACACCAGTTTCTTGTGTTTCCTTCCAGAGATATGCAAGATTTCATATACAATCGTATACATTTGTGTTTTAAATACACACCTATAAATCATCCAGCCTGTAAACACCTATAAAGCTGTCCATCTTGGCAATCTTGCCCGTGTTCAATTTTCAGTCTTGGAAATTTCTGCCAAATTGCCCTTTGTTGCCCTTCATGGAGGTTGTCCCAGTTTATGTTCTAACCCACAGGCAGTGAGAGTACCTGTTTCCCCATCTCACCAACACAGTGCCTTATCAAACTCCTTTCATTTTTGCCAGTCTGAAGGAAAAGTAGTACCTTGTAGTTTAAATTTGCATTTTTGTTATTTCGCAATAACATAAAATTGAAGTTGGGCATCTTTTTGAGATGTACTTAAAATATTTTCTAGTTTATCCCTTGAATTTGTGTTTATTGCCATGAAGACCATTTTAAAAATGTTTATTAGTTTAACAGATTCTCATGGCTTTTAGATTTTGTTTCATTTAGAAAGGCATTCTTTATTAAAAAATAATTCATGGTTTTGTTTTTTTACATTTAAAGTCTTTGATCTGTCTGGAAGTTTAAATAAGGGTAGTAGGTATGCAGCTTTACTTTTGAGGCAAAAATGTATATATTGTGATATATAATGTGTATATTGTATTGAGATGATAAATAAAGTGTAATTCTTGGGAAAGAGTTGTTACTGTATTGCTTGTTCGTTTTAAGGGAGAGTCATTGAAAATTTTTTCACAGATTATTAAAGTAACACTTTTCTGTAGGAAATTTAGAATAATACAGGAGGGAATAAAAATCAACCATAATCCCACTACCATATTATATATAACAAAATTGGGACCGTACTCATACTGCAACTTATTTTTTTCTCACTTGAGACTAACATAGGAACTTAGGTTTAGAAAATAAATTGTCGTTTAGCATGGTGTCAGAATTTTTTTCAACCATCCTAATATTTTTCTGAGGCGAAATCTGAGGCCTTGAAAGGAGTGAATGACCTCGGCTTTAGGCATACCTTTAAATTTTGAACAGTTTTAAAGTGCTCCATTTTAAATGAGACACCAGCACTCAGGCGAGCCCGACATTCAGCGGGTTTCGACTCGAGAGCGGACGGAGCTCCAGGCCGGCTGGGGTCCTCGAGCCTGGCTGCAGTGCCCACTGGTGGCGGAGGCAAGGGCGGCCAAGCACGAGGCTGAGGGTCAGATCCACCGCTGAACCCTTCGCTTCTGAGAAATCCTTTTAATCGCTTTGGGAGCCGCTTTCTTTCACAAGGCCCGCATTTGCCTGTCTGACCCCTTTCCGCGTGTGCCGACTTTGAGCGCAGAATTGCGGCGCTAGAGCGCCCTGGCGCTGCAGACGACTGCCAGGTTTCCCCGAGGCGGGGCGAAGCTCAGCCCCGGCGCCTGGGGCTGGTTTCCGCGCCCCGCTCCCTCGCTACCCCGTCTGGGGAGTTTGAGAAGTTTTGAACTTCCGGGTTGGCTCTCCCGGGCTTGCGGTGTGGTGGCCAGCCGAAGGGCGTCGCTGTGCCCAGTGTTTGGGCGTGTCCCTTTAAACTTTTTTGTTTTTTAAACTTCGGGGGTGTGGTCACGGCCCTCCTCTCTCTGCGGGTTGCTGCCTGGCCACCCGGTCCTTCCCTCCGCCCCGCCTTCCAGATGCTGTGGAGTCATGAGCCTGGAGGGCGCAGGGACCCCTCTGGTGGCCGAGGTGATCAAAGGTTAGTGTGGAGGGCGCGCCCTCGGGACACCCCCTATTTAGAGGGCATCAGGCAGTGCACGGGGGTCGAGGAGGCCCCCATTGCTGGCCAAGATGTGCCTTTAAACTTCGGGGCCAGGGCCGATGCTGTCTCTCGGGCGTGGGTGGCTTCCTGGGACTCCTAGTCCCCAGGCGTGGTCCTGCTTTGGGGCGAATCCGCACGGATGTGTGCAGTTCGGACCCTTGTGTCCTTACACCGTGGATGGTAGGCTCTCCACCTCAGGGACCAAAATCCGTGGTCACTGCATGGGGATCAAGGGTCATTTGTGGCTGAAAAGGAGTCAGCCCCGTCATCCGTTTGGGTGTCTGTGGTTGCAGGACGTTTCAGTTGAGGCGTTTATAGGGAAATAAATACAGCAATTGTGTGTACTGAATTGTTTAAATTACTATTACAAAAAATTGTTTAAATTACTATTTGGGGAAAGGATGCCAGCTGGCGTCCTTTGTTCCTTACTATTTTAAGGGCTGTACTTAATTTTGCCACAATTTGAATCTAAGTATTCTACTAGCACTATTACTAGTATTACTACTGCTAGGTATTGCGGATGACTTTGCTTCACCAAGGATTTTTAGGCAACTCTTTTTGGGGTGGGGCAGGAGAGGAAGGGTGGCGCCTCTGAACCTTACCCTGTTACCATTCTTGCTAAACCTCACAGCAGCCTAACTGCTTTTATGCAACGCAGGTTCATCTCATACTCATCGTGCAGAATACTCTCATTTGCCTCTGCTATAAGGGTCTGATTGTAATAATCATTACAAAAGTAGTGATTCCGAATCAAAAAAAAAGTAGCGACCCCTAAGAACATTGGATAAACATATGGTTTGTTTTGTGTGTTATAGCCGTAAACATTAATTTTGAAGCAATTTTGAAAGCGTTTTCTCTCTACTTAAAACATAGTTTCTTATTGAAATGACTTTTCAGGATGTCTTGAAAACATAGCGAAACATAGGGAAAGTCATCCAGGCTGGTGGTCTAGCTATCAAATGCATGCTGCCATTTACCGAAATTTCTTAGTCCAGGGTAACTAAAGTTTTCCAGAAATCAAGCCGTATGGCTGTATGAAAAGTCATTTACCGCTATTGAAACTTATATTAAAGGCAATTTCTCCTTTTTAAAAATTGCTTACTTATTATTACCCACCAAAATAGCCAGAACATTTTGAAGTTACTCACTGACAACCTTACCATCTGAAACATGCATGGGAAAAAAATAAAAATTTGACTTCATCTGAAAAGAGTTGCAACATGATATATGAAACGTTTTTTAATAATGTGAAGGAAGGAACATTACAATTTTTCCATTTCAGATCGCCTTTGTTTTGCCATTCTCTACAGCAGACCAAAGAGTTCATCAAATGTACATTATTTCAGCATAGATAATGAACTTGAATATGAAAAGTAAGTATTGCTTTTTAAAAGATTGTTAGTAACTTTTTTTTATTTTGAAGAATCTAAAGGTATGTTTATAAAATTGGAACATTACAAATCTGTTGACTGTTAGTTGCAGGATACTCTTTTCTTTAACCCTTAGTAATAAAATAGATCCTTAGGGAAAAAAATCAGAATGAAAGAACCTTCCTAAATTTAACAATTTACATTTGAAATTCTAATAGTTTACAGTATAATGAGATATAAACTAGTGTACTAAGATGTTGTGTTTTTGCCAGTGGAAAAATATGTGTGGAAAAACAGCTTTTTTATTCAGAAAGTATTTTCATTTGTTATTTGAGGTTAGATTTAGGCATTGTAACACTTGTCATGTATTTTAATAGTCATCTTTTACCAGAGTATTTCTTCCATTAGTAAGGCAGTACCTTTAAGTTGTGTGACCTATAATAATTTGGTGTGTGCTTTCTTGCTTTATTTTGATCTTGCAGCTACAAAAAGGCATTTATATTCAGAGCATCTGGAATATACATACACATTACTGTTTTTCCTTTTTGCAGCTTCTACGCAGATTTTGGACCACTCAATCTAGCAATGGTTTACAGATATTGCTGCAAGATTAATAAGAAATTAAAGGTAAAGTATTCCTTACTGAAGATTTCACTTAAGTAATCATTATTAGCCTGATCTTGCGGGGAGGAAGGGAAATCTGTTTTTAAAAAGGAAATGTCATGTTTTTCACTGCAGTGGTGTTTGAGACATACATGTGGTTTATTGTTTTATAAAGTCATAGTATATCTATTTGTTCTCCAGAGTTTTGATGAATGGCTTAAGTTTGGGTCATTTGGTTCTGGTTTGGATTGGTGATGCTCGTATACTTGAAAAGCCAAAGTGCAGATGGTCAGTAAAGTGAACCTCTTATTGTCTGAGCCAGTGGAACTGTCACCTAACAAGAGGAGCTTTTCTTCCTTTGGTCATTGTTCTTTCTGCCTTCACTTTGATAGGGAGTGTTAGGAAACTAAGAGAAATTGGATTCATCTTACTTTATTTCATTATGCCTTGAATCTCCCATGATATTGTACTACTTGTGACTCTTCACCATGACCCTTTACACATGATTAAGGAGCAGAGAAGCAAGGGCAGACAGCATACAGTCTTTAAGACTGTATCACTGAATTCTAAGAGTGTATTACTATTAGTTTGAACTTAGACCTTATTCATTTATTTAAAAAAACTTTGAATTGTTGGTCATGTACAATAAAAGGTGTTCATATACTGCTAGCAATTCTAAGAGTCACTGTATATTCTCAAGTAGAAATACTGGATTTGGGGGCAGGTGCTTTTTAAGAACAAGTTTATTCGGCTGATTACTTATTAGACTACTACACAGAAATAAAATTCATTTTCAATTAAAAATTAAATTATAATAAAAATTTATGGGTGAGTAAGGCAGATCTGTTTCCCCTTGAACATCAAACTTAAAATTCCACACCATAAATGTTAGAAGCATCTGTCAGAAGTTACTAATATGTATAAAGGAAGTTGCAGCATTGCTTTTTCTTTTTTTTATTAAATTTGTATTCACTAGAGATGTATACAGAGATGGAGACTCTTCTTTCTGGACTTTATTCCTCCCCGGAACAGGAATATAAGCATTTGTGGCCTTGGGTATTTATGTTCCCCCCATTCCGTTTTTCCAGTTGCCAGTGGCAGGTTTTTTGTTTCATACAGGGCTGAGAAGCTAAAAATAATTTCCTTTTCCCCTGCTTGTGTTCCTTTGCTTTAATTTTGAAAGTTTTTTGTTTGTTTCTTTGTTTGTTTTAAACATACTTGGCCATCCTTTTATCCTTTGGGTCAACCAAGAATATATTTGTCCTTTTTTCAAACTTTAAACAGAAATTATTTACCAGAACAGCTTGCAGTGTTGACCATCCCACCTGACTGAAACTTAATTCCTATTCAATTAATAGTAGTAAAAGTGTGTTGAGAATTTGTATTAAGAGTGTCTTGTGTGTATGCTGCTTGAGGGCTGGTTGGGTTGTTTTTTTTTTTTTTCTTTAAGTCAACTTGGATTTCTTACTCTATGTAAAACAACTAAAAGAAAATATGTAACATTCATCATTGAAATACCCAAACATTGGCTCACAGAAGCAAAAGAATACTGTGCTTATTCAACTGAATATATCCTGTTTCTTACCCTTACTTGAAACATGTCTACTCACCTTAGTGAAGTACAGGTGAGGAAGAGCTAATAGATTATGTGTTCCTTTGGTTTTTAAATTCCATATCCTTTTTATTTTTAACTTTTTTTGAAGCACAATGTATGTACAGAAATATGTACAGATCATGAATATACAGCTCAATGAATTTTACAAACTGAATATACATGGATAATCATCTGGATCATCAGATCAAGAACAGAACATTAGCAACACCCCAGAAGAGCCCACTTCGGCTCTCTTGGTTATCTCTGCACCACCCTCCTCACTCCACCCCTCCCTACCCCATTCACTATCCTGATTTCTAACAGAATGAATTATTTTTGCCCGTTTTTATACCCTTTGATTTTAATTTAAAGGTTTTGGGAAGAGATTAACAAAAAGAGTCAGACAGTAGGAAAAGGAAAGAAAAGGTCTCTCCTACTACCTTTTCCAGCTTTTTATGTATTCTTTCAGAGGTAGTCTATACTTAAAGTGTATCTGTTCGTAGCTCCTCTCCTACCTTTTTAAAAAATTGAAGTGTAGTTGATTTATGATATCATACTAGTTTCAGGTTTCTCCTCTCCCACCCTTTAATTGTACATTTGTTCTACTCCAAGGATATGTCTTTTATGGGAAGGTACATGGTATTTTTGGGTATCAAAGTTTATCTTTTTAAAAGTCTTGCTAATATGAATGCTTCAACATTGTGAGGTTTGGAATTTATTTTAATCACAAAATAAAGTTTTAGAAAACTTGAAATTAGAAAGGAAATACTAGCAGCTGTTTATCTTTATGCAGTCCATTACAATGATGAGGAAGAAAATTATTCATTTTACTGGCCCTGATCAGAGAAAACAGGCAAATGCTGCTTTCCTTGTTGGATGTTATATGGTGAGTATTTAACTACTTTTCTAATGTATTAGTGAAAATACGTACGACAGTGGTACTTTAAATTTGTGGTTGAAATTTTGAAATTACTTTTTCTCAGACATCTTGATTTCTTTCCAGAAAGAACATGTTTTGCTTTATAAAAATTGACCAACTGGGAAAGGCTATGGAGCGGGCAAGGGGTATATGGGAGATCTCTGTACCTTCTACTCGGTTTTGCTGTTCTGAACCTAAAACTGCTCCAAAAAAGTCTATTTTTTAAAAAATTGACCAACTAGTGTGAAAACCTTTTTATGTGTTACAGCACTTAAGGTTAGAAAATAATGCCCCAAATCTGTGTTTTTATTAACTCATGATCCATTTAGTAAAGTTGTAAAGGTGGAATCAGGACCAATAATTGATTTAAAAAAAAACAAAAACAAAAAACGTCAAAAGTGTATCACATGATGTAAGAGTGCTGTATAATTTGAATACAGGCAATGTTTTCCTAAATAAGGTGTGATTCTAAACACATCAAAACATGCCATAAGGACATGGCATGTCGGTACTGTAGGAAAATGGGTAACATACTGTGTAGATTACATACAACATTGAGTGGTTGGTCTTTTTGGGTCATTGGAAGTATGCTTTGGAATAGCCAGTATTTCTGAGTTATGAATTTCATTTATTTGTAAATATCATGGAAAGTGGTTATGTAGAGGCAGATTTTATCTAGTGCCTGCATTCATCTTCAGGAGTACCTAAGTAACAGGTTTTCCTGAATAAGCTAAGAGGTCCTCCAGAGTGGTGTTCCTCATGTTTTTGGTGGTGTGGAAGCTAGCTGTTCTACTCAGTGGAGAAGAATATCGAGTAGTTATTCCAGATAAAAAAGGATTGGTGTTGGAGTTCTTGAGGTAAGTTCTTTCTTCTCCCAGGTTGCTACTTGGTTCTGTCATGCTTTCTTTTAAAATTTTCTGACATGTAGTTTGAACGTCTGGAATTTACAATGATTAGACCAAAATTTGGTGGTACTAGTTGAAATTGTACCTCAAAATTGGGTAGTTTCCTTTTCTACGTTTAAGGTATATCATAAACAATGACTAAGGCCTTTTTGGGTTTTGTTTTTATACTTGTGCTCACAAAAGTAACTGAGAGAAATGTTTCTGAGATAACTAAGTTTTATTATCATCTCTGTATGAAACACAGGTGGTAGATTATGTCTCTTAAAAATTGATTTTTCTTAAGCTTACCCAGATAAGGACTTTTGTTTGTTTTTTGGCTTTTGTCATCTCTCCTGATGTTTACTGTACTTAACAGCAAAAATCCTGAGGGGGAGGATGGGTGGAAAGAGCCTCTGCAGGATCCCAAGAAAAAGAATGGAGAAGGTAGCTGTTTTAACTGGGGTAATTGATCCCATTACTTGGCCAGTCACTGGGGAGAGGAATGCCATGGATTAGAGTAAATTGTGACAGCTTTACAGGAAAAGGGACACAGCCAGAATTCTTGGTGTTCATAAAGTATTAAAGGGAACCATGGAGAAAAGGCCCTGGTGTAACAGTAAAAGTCATTACACTGCCCAGGAGAAAATCTGGATGGCTGAAGCAGTTCCACCTAAGAGAACGTTCTCCTGAGCAGAGCACACAGAGCTTGCCTGGACTGCACTGGAGTCAGTCATTTGTCTTTCTTTGTTAGATGAGATGTCCCTAAAACGGTGGGGTCTTGAGTAGCCAGATATGGTAAGTTCAGTGTGAAAGAAGCCCTTAGAGGGTAGCTGTGGGCATCATGCAAACCAAGCATTGTCTTAGAAACAAAACACTTGATAATTTTATAGATAAGAAATCTCTCTTTTTAGATCTTGTTGCTGTTGTTTTTTTCATAGCTAGTGAAAAAGCAGTAACCCCTTGGCATACTGATTGAAAATGTGTTAGCGTGCTTGTTCCTAGTTTGGTGTTTGACTTTGTTTTGACTTTGTTTATGGTTGTATTTTGGCATGCAGAAGTTTATTTTTCTACAGTTAATATGTTTTAGATTTAGAAATCCTTCCAGGATTTTATACTCCCAGGTTAGCACTGATTTGATTGGTTAGGAAAGTGCCAGGTAAGCAATTTGGACTCAAGGAATGAACTTGAGTTTATTCCTCTGTTCAGTTAGAAGCCAGCTTGGCAGGAGGTTTACAGCTCTTGGCTGTAGTAAATGTCTTTGCACCATGACTGACTGGCTAAAGTAGGAGCTTGGAGCTGTAATGATGCTAGGTGGGGAAACAGAAGAAAAACTTCTAAGAAGAGATTTATTAATAGTAGGAAAGGAGTGTCAAGACTTGATATGGATACCCCAAACGATTAAACATCAAAGTAAGTAAGTAGTGTAGGTTTAATCTGGTTGAAGTCTATTGGATCCTCTGATTAAAGATTTGTAGAGATGAGTGAGAATTCCCTAAAAATTGATCTTCAGACCTGATGACCTTTTCTGGAGTTGTTTGAGGAATTTTGGAGATAATAAGTCTTTTTAATGACTGACTTAGAGGATGGTGTAGTAATATTAAAACAAAAACAAAAAGTCTGGAGGAAGTACAGACAGGAAGGAAGTATTCCAAATGGACTGATTGTATTTAAAAGGACTGACTCTGTCCTTTTAAACGCTGGGCCTCTGAAAGGAATCATTCTCCCTTCATTCTTGTGTACTCAAAAGGACCTAATAGGGGATGTGGAGAGAGTGAGAGAATAAAGTGTTAGTAATTCTATTTATTTTTTTACCTTAAAAACAGAAGAGGTTAGGCTTCATAAATACTTAAGATACTCAAATACTTAAAACAGGATTGACATGCCCATACTTTTCAAATACATTGTATTTCTAAATATTACAGTTTATGTGGCCTGGCAAATGGATTTGCTAACTATCTGAAATGGTAGATTCTTGGGTAACAAATTAGTTGCACCCTAATTTGCTACCCAAGAATCTACAGCAGCCATTAAAATCAAGAATTGAAATAGCTGGACTTAACAACTAGACCTTTATTTATTTTTATAAATTTATTTATTTTATTTTTGGCTGCTTTGGGTCTTCGTTGCTGTGCATGGGCTTTCTCTAGTTGCAGCGAGTGGGGGCTACTCTTCGTTGCTGTGCGTGGGCTTCTCATTGCGGTGGCTTCTCTTGCAGAGCACGGGCTCTAGGCACGCAGGCTTCAGTAGTTGTGGCTCACAGGCTCCAGAGCACAGGCTCAGTAGTTGTGGCGCACGGGCTTAGTTGCTCCGCGGCATGTGGCATCTTCCTGGACCAGAGATTGAACCCGTGTCCCCTGCATTGGCAGGTGGATTCTTAACCACTGCGCCACCAGGGAAGCCCACAACTAGACTTTTAAATCAAGATTTAAAAAAATTGAAGCGCATCGATCACATTAACTGTTAAATTTATTAATGTTTTAGTGAACAGAATTTTTAAAACACAATTACAGTATATAATAATTCATTTTAGAAATGTCACTTTTTAATTTTTTATGTGTATACTTTATAATGATGGTCTTGTGTTATTACACTAGTAGGTGCAAACATTAATATCTAGTTGCGAACAGTTATTTGGAAGAGGCCATTGTATAGGGGATGAAGTTTAGGGATTTAGGTTCAGATTGAGCTAGCTTTTAATTTGTTTGGTAGACTATCTGGCACAAATTAAGCATTTACTAAACGTCATTCTCTTTCTCTTTTTTTGGTTCTGTCTACCATTATTACACCTTAAATCTGCTTTTTATATTAAAAAACAAGAAAGTTACCATTGTATCTTACTGATTATCAACTTTGGTTACATCTTACTGCCCCAGCATTTATATTTTCCTATAGATACATAGTACTTAGCTCTTCTATAGGTTAAATGTACTTTTGAGGGCTTGCCTGGGGAATTAACCATTGTTTCTAACATTTTTCTGTGGTTAAAGCATCGTGAGTGTAAAATAAATGACACAAGCAAACTGTTGGTACATAATTTGCAAATTTGCCCTCCTATAATGTTCAATAGATTACTTTGGTAGAGCTAATTGTGGTAACATATAGATTCCCTGTTCAAAATATATCACTGTATTATATTTTTATTTTAAGCAATTTTTATAGCCTTCAGAATGGTTTACCTTGTAAACACTTATACTAAAAACTGTGATACTAATTAAATTCTAGGAATATATTAATTCAGCAATCTGAGTAGAATCCTAAATTGCATTGAATTTGAGATTGCTTCAACAGTTGTAATAAGAGCTCAGGGGCTTAATTTGTTACTTAATGCTGATCTTTTGAACCTGTTGTCCATTTTTCTTAATGATTTAATTATTTTGGACTCAGAGTACTCAATGCTGGGTTAAGGTAGCTGCAGGGTGAAGGCATTAGACAAGAACTTAAGACAAGGAATGCTGAGGGGAAAGGATCTGGAAGCAGTGGGTGGGAATCCAGTTCAGCAAATAGCAGTCTAGACAGGGCAACAGAGACGGGAAGACAGAACCCGGTGGGATGGCCAAGGTCTTTGTAAACACCCACCCCTGGGCAAACACCCTCCTGGGTATCTGTGAAAGGCAGGGCAAACAGCAATCAGACACCAGGCAGTGTGAGGTGCACCAGAGCCACAGAAAGGGGCCAGCATGGGCCCCTGCCATAGGACAAAGCCCTGTGGTGGAGGCAGCTGGCTGTTGTCACCATCATTCATCAGAACTTTACTTCCGTTTTCACCTTACTGAGCCTATCTGATATTTCAGCTGCCTGTGAGACTTGCTAGGGGCTAGCAAGTCTTGGGAAAGAGTAAAGAGAAATGGCCCCTCTGACCATTTATGATCTTTGATTGCAGATCTGTTAAGTTCTGTGTAATTTTGGATCCCATTCTTGTTTTAGTACTTCTTTTACATAGTATCGTTTCTTATCTGTAAATAAGGCTTGAGCAGTAGGCCCTCTTCCATCAATAACAAGCAGTGTGATCTTGGGTGAGCAGTTAACACCAGAGGTCAGAAAGTAGTAGCATGCCAGCTTTATATAACTCAGAGTATTTATAATTAGTAGTTTGTTTTTGCCAATGTTTACAAATTAGGTGCCTTTATTTTAAAAATTCAAGATTTTTGCTTTGTCTTTAAAAAGTCCCTGCCACTCACATAGACTATATCCATGTGTGCTTATACCCAAGGCCAGTTCCCTCACATTTATTAGTCTGGCCTTGGTAAAGATGTGTTTGCTACTCTAGAGTTCCAGTTTCCTTTTATCTAAATTGAGCATCATTATACCAGCATACTATACATACAAATAAAAGTAATTTGAGAAGTTAAAACTATTGAAATATAAGGCCATCTGAATTTTTTAGAGAGATTTATGCTTTTTTTTTTCTTACTGGTATTTGTGCAGGAGCTGTGAGAGTGATTTTATCTTATTTACTTACTTTATCACAAAATTGCTTATTATATATAATCTTTTCCCTGTTCACCTTTTTTATTCAGCAGTTGAATCTTTAAGCCTGTTTCCAACTTGCATTGATTCATGAAAATTCTATGTTAATCTGGATTGAGTGATTTTTTAAAAAAAAGATCAATCAAGTTCTTGGCATTGGAATGACTATGTCATCTGGCTGATGTGAAAATAATTAAATATGGGAAATGTTGCGACACTTCTTCATGAAGAATAATTGAAAATAGTTTACTGGTTTATTGGGTTGGAATTTAAATATCCTTTGTTATACTTAACTCTGAGATATGATGACTTGTGTAATTTTTTTTAACATCTTTATTGGAGTATAATTGCTTTACAATGTTGTGTTACTTTCTGCTGTATAACAAAGTGAATCAGCTATATGTATACATATATCCCCATATCTCCTCCCTCCCACCCCCCCATCCCACCCCTCTAGGTGGTAACAAAGCACTGAACTGATCTTCCTGTGCCATGCACCTGCTTCCCACTAGCTATCTATTTTACATTTGGTAGTGTATGTATGTCAATGCCACTCTCTCACTTCGTCCCAGCTTACCCTTCCCCCTCCCCATGTCCTCAAGTCCATTCTCTACATCTGCGTCTTTATTCCTTTCCTGCCCCTAGGCAGGATACGGTTAGCATACGGTATTTATTTTTCTCTTTCTGACTTACTTCACTCTGTATGACAGACTCTAGGTCCATCCACCTCACTACAAATAATTCAATTTCGTTTTTTTTTATGTCTGAGTAATATTCCATTGTATATATGTGCCACATCTTCTTTAGCCATTCATCTGTCGATGACACTTAGGTTGCTTCCATGTCCTGGCTACTTTAAATAGAGCTGCAATGAGCATTGTGGTACATGACTCTATCTGAATTATGGTTTTCTCAGGGTTTATGCCCAGTAGTGGGATGGCTGGGTCGTATGGTAGTTCTATTTTTACTATTTTAAGGAACCTCCATACTGTTCTCCATAGTGGCTGTATCAATTTACATTCCCACCAACAGTGCAAGAGGGTTCCCTTTTCTCCACACCCTCTCCAGCATTTATTGTTTGTAGATTTTTTGATGATGGCCATTCTGACCCGTGTGAGGTGATACCGCATTGTAGTTTTAATTTGCATTTCTCTAATGATTAGTGATGTTGAACATCTTAATAGATGTGTCTCTTGGCCGTCCATACGTCTTCTTTGGAGAAATGTCTATTTAGGTCCTCTGGCCACTTTTTAATTGGGTTGTTCGTTTTTTTGGTATTGAGCTTCGTGAGCTGTTTATATACTTTGGAGATTAATCCTTTGTCAGTTGCTTTGTTTGCAAATATTTTCTCCCATTCTGAGGGCCATCTTTTTGTCTTGTTTATGGTTTCCTTAGCTATGCAAAGGTTTTAAGTTTCATTAGGTCCCATTTGTTTATTTTTGTTTTTATTTCCATTTCTCTAGGACGTGCATCAAAAAGTATCTTGCTGTGATTTATGTCATAGAGTGTTCTGCCTATGTTTTCCTCTAAGAGTTTTATAGTGTTTGGCCTTATTACATTTAGGTCTTTAATCCATTTTGAGTTTATTTTTGTGTATCGTGTTAGGAAGTGTTCTAATTTCAGTCTCTTACATGTAGCTCTCCAGTTTTCCCAGCACCACTTATTGGAGAGGCTCTCTTTTCTCCATTGTATAGTCTTGCCTCCTTTATCAAAGATAAGATGACCATATGTGTGTGGGTTTATCTCTGGGCTTTCTATCCTGTTCCATTAATCTATATTTCTGTTTTTGTATCAGTACCATACTGTCTTGATTACTGTAGCTTTGTAGTATAGTCTGAAGTCAGGGAGCCTGATTCCTCCAGCTCCGTTTTTCTTTCTCAAGATTGCTTTGGCTATTCAGGGTCTTTTGTGTTTCCATGCAAATTGTGAAATTTTTTGTTCTAGTTCTGTGAAAAATGCCATTGGTAGTTTGACAGGGATTGCACTGAATCTGTAGATTGCTTTGGGTACTACAGTCATTTTCACAATATTGATTCTTCCAATCCAAGAACATGGTATATCTCTCCATCTGTTTCAATCATATTAAATTTCTTTCATCAGTGTCTTATAATTTTCTGCATACAGGTCTTTTGTCTCCTTAGGTAGGTTTATTCCTAGATATTTTATTCTTTTTGTTGCAGTGGTAAATGGGAGTGTTTCCTTAATTTCTCTTTCAGATTTTGCATCATTAATGTATAGGAATGCAAGAGATTTCTGTGCATTAATTTTGTATCCTGCTACTTTACCAAATTCATTGAATAGCTCTAGTAGTTTTCTGGTAGCATCTTTTGGATTCTCTATGTATAGTATCATGTCATCTGCAAACAGTGACAGTTTTACTTTTTCTTTTCCGATTTGGATTCCTTTGATTTCTTTTTCTTCTCTGATTGCTGTGGCTAAAACTTCCAAAACTACGTTGAATTATAGTGGTGAGAGTGGGCATCCGTGTCTTGTTCCTGATATTAGGGGTAATGGTTTCAGTTTTTCACCATTGAGAACAATGTTGGCAGTGGATTCGTCATATATGGCCTTTATTATGTTGAGGTAAGTTCCCTTTATGTCTACTTTCTGGTGGGTTTTTATCATAAATGGGTGTTGAATTTTGTCGAAAGCTTTTTCTGCATCTACTGAGATTATCGTATGGTTTTTATCCTTCAGTATGTTAATATGGTGTGTCACATTGATTGATTTGCATATATTGAAGAATCCTTGCATTCCTGGGATAAACCCAAATTGATCGTTGTGTATGATCCTTCTAATGTGCTGTTGGATTCTGTTTGCTAGTATTTTGTTGAGGATTTTTGTATCTGTGTTCATCAGTGATATTGGCCTGTAGTTTTCTTTTTTTGTGACATCTTTGTCTGGTTTTGGTATCAGGGTGATGGTGGCCTTGTAGAATGAGTTTGGGAGTATCCTCCCTCTGCAATATTTTGGAAGCGTTTGAGAAGGATAGGTGTTAGCTCTTCTCTAAATGTTTGATAGAATTCGCCTGTGAAGCCATCTGGTCCTGGGCTTTGTTTGTTGGAAGATTTTTAATCACAGTTTCAATTTCAGTGCTTGTGATTGGTCTGTTCATATTTTCTATTTCTTCCTGGTTCAGTCTCACAAGGTTGTGCTTTTCTAAAGGTTGTGCTTTTCCAAGAATTTGTCCATTTTATTGGCATATGGTTGCTTGTAGGAGTCTCTCATGATCCTTTGTATTTCTGCAGTGTCAGTTGTTACTTCTCCCTTTTCACTTCCAATTCTGTTGATTTGAGTCTTCTCCCTTTTTTCTTAATGAGTCTGGCTACTGGTTTATCAACTTTGTTTACCTTCTCAAAGAACCAGCTTTTAGTTTTATTGATCTTTGCTGTTGTTTCCTTCATTTTTTTCCCATTTATTTCTGATCTGATTTTTATGATTTCTTTCCTTCTGCTAAGTTTGGGGGGTTTTTTTGTTCTTCTTTCTCTAGTTGCTTTACGTGTAAGATTAGGTTGTTTATTTGAGATGTTTCTTGTCTTTTGAGGTAGGATTGTATCGCTATAAACTTCCCTCTTAGAACTGCTTTTGCTGCATCCCATAGGTTTTGGGTTGCCATGTTTTCATTGTCATTTGTTTCTAGGCATTTTTTGATTTCCTCTTTGATTTCTTCAGTGATCTCTTGGTTATTTAGTAGCGTATTGTCTAGCCTCCATATGTTTGTATTTTTTACAGTTTTTCTCCTGTACTTGATATCTAGTCTCATAGTGTTGTGGTCGGAAAAGATACTTGATACGATTTCAATTTTCTTAAATTTACCAAGGCTTGATTTGTGACCCAAGATATGATCTATCCTGGAGAATGTTCCTTGAGCACTTGAGAAGAAAGTGTATTCTGTTGTTTTTGGATGGAATGTCCTATAAATATCAATTAAGTCCATCTTGTCTAATGTGTCATTTAAAGCTTATGTTTACTTATTTACTTTCATTTTGGATGATCTGTCCATTGGTGAAAGTGGGGTGTTAAAGTCCCCTCCTATGATTGTGTTACTGTCGATTTCCCCTTTTATGGCTGTTAGCCTTTGCCTTATGTATTGAGGTGCTCCTATGTTGGGTGCATAAATATTTACAATTGTTATATCTTCTTCTTGGTTTGATCCCTTGATCATCATGTAGTGTCCTTCTTTGTCTCTTGTAATAGCCTTTATTTTAAAGTCTATTTTGTGTGCTATGAGAATTGCTACTCCAGCTTTCTTTTGATTTCCATTTGCATGGAGTATCTTTTTCCATCCCCTCACTTTCAGTCTGTATGCATCCCTAGGTCTGAAGTACATCTCTTGTAGACAGACTATATACGGGTCTTGTTTTTGTATCCATTCAGCCAGTCTATGTCTTTTGGTTGGAGCATTTAATCCATTTACATTTAAGGTAATTATCGATATGTATGTTCCTATTCCCATTTTCTTAATTGTTTTGGCTTTGTTATTGTAGGTCTTTTCCTTGTCTTGTGTTTCCTGCCTAGAGAAGTTCCTTTAGCATTTGTTGTAAAGCTGGTTTGGTGGTGCTGAATTCTCTTAGCTTTTGCTTGTCTGTAAAGCTTTTGATTTCTCCATCAAATCTAAATGAGATCCTTGCCGGGTAGAGTAATCTTGGTTGTAGGTTCTTCCCTTTCATCACTTTAAGTATATCATGCCACTCCCTTCTGGTTTGCAGAGTTTCTGCTGAAAAATCAGCTGTTAACCTTATGGGGATTCCCTTGTATGTTATTTGTTGCTTTTCCCTTGCTGCTTTTAATATTTTTTTCTTTGTATTTAATTTTTGATAGTTTGTTTAATATGTGTCTTGGCATGTTTCTCCTTGGATTTATCCTGTACGGGACTCTCTGCGCCTCCTGGACTTGATTGACTATTTCGTTTGCCATGTTATGGACGTTTTCAACTATTATCTCTTCAAATATTTTCTCAGACCCTTTCTTTTTCTCTCCTTCTTCTGGGACCCCTGTAATTCGAATGTTGGTGCGTTTAATGTTGTCCCACAGGTCTCTGAGACTGTCCTCAATTCTTTTCATTCTTTTTTCTTTTTTCTGCTCTGCGGTAGTTATTTCCACTATTTTATCTTCCAGGTCACTTATCCATTCTTTTGCCTCAGTTATTCTGCTATTGATTCCTTCTAGAGAACTTTTAATGTCATTTACTGTGTTGTTCATCATTGTTTGTTTGCTCTTTAGTTCTTCTATGTCCTTGTTAAACGTTTCTTGTATTTTCTCCATTCTATTTCCAAGATTTTGGATTATCTTTTCTATTATTACTCTGGATTCTTCTTGAGGTAGACTGCCTATTTCCTCTTCATTTGTTTGGTCTGGTGGGTTTTTACGTTGCTCCTTCATCTGCTGCATATTTCTGTGTGTTCTCATTTTGCTTAGCATACTGTGTTTGGGGTCTTCTTTTTGCAGGCTGCAGGTTCGTAGTTCCTGTTGTTTTTGGTGTCTGCCCCCAGTGGGTGAGGTTGGTCCAATGGGTTTTGTAGACTTCCTGGTGGAGGGGAGTGGTGTCTGTGTTTTGGTGGGTGGGGCTGGATCTTGTCTTTCTGGTGGGCAGGGCTGTGTCCAGTGGTGTGTTTTGGGGTATCTGTGAACTCAGTATGATTTTAGGCAGCCTCCCTGCTAATGGGTGGGGTTGTGTTCCTGTTTTGCTAGTTATTTGGCATGGGGCGTCCAGCACTGGAGCTTGCTGGCCATTGGGTGGAGCTGGGTCTTAGCGTTGAGATGGAGTTCTCTGGGAGAGCTCTTGCTGATTGATACTATTTGGGGCTGGGAAGTCTCTGGTGGTCCAGTATCCTGAATTTGGCTCTCCCACCTCAGAGGCTCAGGCCTGACACATAGGCCAGAGCACCAAGACCCTGTTAGCCATACATCTCAGAAGAAAAGGGAGAAAAAAAGAAAGAAAAAAATAATTGAAAAATAAAGAAATAAAACTATGAAAATAAAAAAAATTAAAAATAAAAAAGTAATTTAAAAAAAAAGAGAACATCCACACCAATAAGCAATCCACCAATGATAACAAGTGCTAAAATCTGTACTAAGATATACATAAAAATTAGAAACAAGTCAGTCGCAGACAGCAAACCCCAAGTCGACAGTTGCACCCAAAGTCCACCGCCTCAATTTTGGGATGATTCGTTGTCTGTTCAGGTATTCCACAGATGCAGGGTACCTCAAGTTGATTGTGGGGATTTAATCCACTGCTCCTGAGGCTGCATGGAGAAATTTCCCTTTCTCTTCTTTGTTTGCACAGCTCCTGGGGTTCAGCTTTGGTTTTGGCCCCACCTCTGCTTGTAGGTTGCCCTAAGGCTTCTGTTCCCGCCCAGACAGGGTGGGATTAAAGCAGCAGCTGATTAGGGAGCTCTGGCTCACTCATGCCGGGGGAGGGAGGGGTATGGTAGTTATAATTGGAATGCAGGGCGAGCCTGTGGCGGCAGAGGCCAGCGTGATGTTGCAACAGCCTGAGGCGTGCCGTGTGTTCTCCTGGGGAAGTTGTCCCTGGATCACAGGACCCTGGCAGTGGCGGGCTGCACAGGCTCTGGTTCGGGGTGGGATGGGGGCGCATGTGGATAGTGACCCGTGCTTGCACACAGGATTCTTGGTGGCTACAGCAGCATCGTTAGCATTTCATGCCCGTCTCTGGGGTCCGAGCTGATATTTGCGGCTCCTGCCCATCTCTGCAGCTCGTTTAGGCAGTGCTCTGCCTACTGTGGGCAGACAGGGAAGGAATCCCCGCTCCTTGCGCACCCCGAAGCAATGGTCTCTTGCCTCTTAGGCAGTTCCACACTTTTTCCTGGACTCCCTCCCAGATAGCTGTGGCGCACTAGCCCCCTTCAGGCTGTATTCATGCAGCCAACCCCAGTCCTCTCCCTGTGGTCTGACCTCTGAACCCCGAGCCTCAGCTTCCAGCCCCCACCCGCCCTGGCAGGTGAGCAGACAAGCTTCAGGCTGGTGAGTGCTGGTCGGCACCAATCCTCTGTGTGAGAATCTCTCTACTTTGCCCTCTGCACCCCTGTTGCTGTGCTGTCCTTTTTGGCTCCAAAGCTTCCCCCCAGCCCATCCCCGTCTCCACCAGTGAAGCGGCTTCCTAGTGTGTGGAAACTTTTCCTCCTTCACAGCTCCCTCCCAGAGGTGCAGGTCCCATCCCTATTCTTTTGTCTCTGGTTTTTCTTTTTTCTTTTGCCCTACCCAGGTACGTGGGGAGTTTCTTGCCTTTTGAGAAGTCTGAGGTCTTCTGCCAGCATTCAGTAGGTGTTCTGTAGGAGTTGTTTCATATGTAGATGTATTTTTGATGTATTTGTGGGGAGGAAGGTGATCTCCATGTCTTACTCGTCCAACATCTTGAAGGTCCCCCTCAATGTTTTGGTTTTTTAAACTCTACCAGAGGCTTCTCTAAGTACATAGATTAAACTTCAAAATGTTCTGTAGAAGAATAGAAATGAGAAGCACATGTCTAAATAACTGGGCTTTATTATTTGAGACCTGAATTGTCAGGATTAAAACTATACATGATCAAGTTGTGATCTTTTTGTTTCAGTCCACTAATTTATCCATTGCTACTTGAGCCTCTCCTAGGTTTTGAAACATCAATCAGCAATCCAAGATCAGAAGTTTTCACAGGGGCTGGGTTAGGCAGATGGTAGTTTTAAATGGGGGCAGTGGAATCCTAATGGCTACAATATTGTTCAGCAAAAAAACAAACCAAACAAAAAAACCCACAAAAAACAAAACCAAGAAAGTTTGTGTCATGACTTTGAAAAGCACTACCAACTTCCTAAGTATTTTCTATCCCAGTATTTTATTTTTCCTGTGAGATTGCCTTTTGCTCCTTCAGAGAGATTCCTTACCCTGGAGAGAGACAGCAGGTTCTCCTTACTCATGTTTCCTAAGCCACAGGGCTTCCTTACTTTTACATCTCTGCACTTGTCACATTTTTAAAAACTTTATCTACTTTCAACAAACTGAAATGATCAATTGCTCACTCTTTACTGTGTTACTTGCTGTATTATCTATTGCTGCCTTACGGATTACACCAGCACTTAGTGACTTAAAACAACAATTAATGTTCTCTCAAACAGTTTCTGTGGGGAAGGTATTTGAGATTGGCTAACTTTGGTGGGTCTGCTTCTGGATCTGGCTGGGCTGTAGTCATCTGAAGGCTTGACTGGGGCTGGAGGGTCCACTGCTCAAATGGCCCATTCACATGCCCAGCAAGTTAGCACTGGTTGTTGGCAAGGAGCCTCTGTTCCTCGCCACGTGGGCTGCCCTCACAAAACAAGAACCTGATTTACTTGGAGTGAGGAGTCCTAAAGAAAGCAAGGCAAAAGCCACAACGTCCTTGTCATCTAGCCTCAGGTGTTACACTCTACCATTAATGCAGTATCCTATTGTTTACACAGTGGTGACCTATTCACTGAGGGTGGAAATACCAGAAGATGAGCATTGTTGGGGCTGTCTTGGAAGTTGGCTACCACAGCTATTTAGTATCTCTCTTGTTCATCTCTTGTTGTTTTCTATTTTTGGACAGCAATGTGCAGTTAGAGTGGCCATTCTATATATATAGCTTTTCATGAAAATACACTAAAAGAATTTGAGAAGCACATAGCTTCCAAATTGCTGGGATCACACTGATGCGTCATAAAATCTCATTGATTTAGAGTTTACTAATTTGAGAACTTATATAGGAGCCATTTTAAGGATTCTTCTCAAGTAACAAATTTATAATAATTTTAATGGAGAAGGGCTTTTGACTAGAGAAGATGAGTGGGTGTAAAATTAAGAATTATAGATTGTTAGCAAACATTTCTTTGATTGTTATATGTCTTAGTCCTTTTGGGCTGCTATAACAAAATACCAGAGGCTTATAAACAACAGAAGTTTATTTCTCACAGTTCTGGAGCCTGGGAGTCCAAGATCAGGGTGACAGCATGCTCCAGTGAGGGCTGTCACATGGTGGAAGGGCCTAGGGATCTCTCTGGAGTCCCTTTTATAAGACACTAATCCCATTCACGAGGGTTTCACTCTAATGGCTGTCTCCCAAAGGCCCCCATCGCCTACTACCATCACTTTTGGGAGGTTAAGATTTCAACATATGAATTTTGGATGGGACAGAAACATTTGGACCATAGTATTATGTAAAAAACTTATTCTGAATCTGTAAATTTCCTTCAACTTATTGCATTGTACCTAAACTCTCTATGTATAAGCATTCCCCAGTTGGGTTTAAAGATTATGTTTTTAAAAAGTTCATCACTAGGAATATAGGTTTTGTTTCTCCATAGGAAAAAATGTTACATTGTTCTTGGGTTCTTTGAACTGAATTTGTATTCCAAGGCTAACCCACAATTATTTAATGTATTACAGACTATTTCTGTTTTGAAAGTTAGAAGGAAATAATACCATTGCAATTTTAGCAATTAAAGAAACCAAGGAACTGCAGTCTTGAGTTGGAGGAATTATCTTTAACCTGGTGCTTAAGAAAAAGTTTATATAATTTGAGAGAAGGTCGTATTAGAAATTTAGGGAAAATCTGAATGAGGTTTCTGGATTTCATTTAATTAATTTATTTAAATTATGTATGTATATACGTACATCAGTGAATCAAATCCTATTCGTACCCTCACTGGCCTCAAGGTATTTTTTTATTTGGTTTTGTTTTGTTTTGTTTTTTGTTTTTGTTGTTGTTTTTTTAGAGGAAATTTTTTGGAGGAGTCCTGCTAGGAAGTCCTAAAATAGAATGGAGAAATGAAAAGGCTTTCCTAAAGTTATTCATTAAGTCTTAGAAGAGAAAGGAAGCAGGTTGGAGACTAGAAGAGAATGAGTAAATGTAGAGAACGGGGGGGCACTAGATTTAAAAGACTTTTTAGTTTTTCTTAAAGGAACTGTTATGCTCTATTTCCAAATAAATAGTAAGACAATAGAAAGTCAATTGACAGATTGATCCTTAAAACATCTAAATAAGTAATATATAGATAAATATAATGTTGAGTGCAATTATAGATGATTTTGATTAGTTAATTCATGATAAATTACAACCTTCTCTGAGTCAGTAATATTGTACTTGAAAATTTGTTTGATACTAGGTAAGAAGGCATTCCTTTGTTATTGGGATTGATTGTTCTTTGTGGGTTTGTATGCTGCTATAGATAAATGTTAGAAGATTCTGTATAGTTAATTATAGTTCTGTATTATTTTTAGAGTAAATGGGATAAAATCATTTTCAGAAACAGGGTAAACATTTCCATTTATGAGTCTTAAAACAAAATTGATAAAATGCCCTCTGGAAGCTGACTTGTTTTAAGATATATCCTTCTCTAAGTTTCAAAGATTCTTGCTGGATCTTTGATTTTTATAATTTTTCTTAATCCAATGATATTTTTATATTTATATTAACTTTTTATCAATGATTTTAAAATTTCCTAACTATTATAAGTAGATTTAAGTTCAATGAATTAAGGATGGAATCTGAGTCCATATAAAAGGTATTGGATTGGCCAAAAAGTTCGTTTGGTTTTTCTGTAAAATGGGATGGAAAAACTGAATGAACTTTTTGGCCAACCCAATATGAATCTGGAGTTACAATGAAACATAAGACATGGGTTCTTACTTCAGAATGTTCACAATTTGGTTGAAGAAACAGCTCATTTATATAAATTTAAGTAATGGAGATAAAAAGTTTGTAATTAAATTTTTTAGTTATTTATTTTTACTGGTCAAAATTTAAAGTGTATTTTATCCCAAAGTAAGCTTAAGAATTGAATTGAATTTGGGTGATAATATGTGTGCCAAATCTAATGCTTGTGGCCTCTCTCACCCCTTGCCTCCATGTATGGGTGGAAAATGTCCTGCCAGAAGATTCTGAGTTGGAAAAAGATATGCCTTCGGTTAGAGTGAGGGTCAGAAAGTCCGAGGCAAACTTAATTGGGGCTGGGGGATGACTTATTTAGGGGGATGCCAGTGGACATTCTCAAAATCCAAGTTTCTAGAACAGGTTGCTTGTGAGGAGGAGGAGGGGGAGAAGAGAATGAGACTAGTAAAATACTGCTGCAGTACTGGAAATGAGAAGACAGTGGAACAACATCTATGAACTGTTGAGAGAAAAGGACTGCAGACCTGAAATCATATACATAGTCCAATGTCAGGGCAGAAAACAAGATACTTTGGAAATACAAAAAGGTCCACCAACTGTGGACCTCAAATGCTGAAGAATCCACTTGAAGTATTCTACCAGATAAAAATTGAAGCATAACATGGTTCTGAAGATAAAAGAAGCAAATGGCAATAGTAAACAAATGAAGTTTTATAGGAAACCCGTACAATATCGTAAGCTGTTAAATCTAAATGGATGGAGTTAATAAAAATCTTTGTTCTGCTTTTATGTTCCTCTCATCCTCCTCCCAGTCCCAATCCATCCCCAATCCCCATCTCCCACACACTTCTTTACTATCATTTCGGTGTATTTTTAGAAAGGACATGAGGTAAAAGCATGTGCTCAGTCTAACATCTTGATTTAGAAAATCTGTTCTTGAAATGCTATACTTCTTACCACAAAAGGCTTTTGTAAAAAGTTGTTGGTCAGGGCTCTGCAAGCAGCAGAAACCAGCTATGACAACAGATTTAAACAAAAGGGGAATTCACTGACTGGGTAGTGGGCGACTCATAGGATCCTTGGGAAGGCTAGAGAATCAGGCTCAGTTGATTGGCTAAAGATTGTACAAAGCTTACTTCTCAGTGACAGTACTATATCTTTATTTAGAAGTAAATTGCCTTTTTCTTCTCTCTTCAAATGTAGGTTATATATTTGGGGAAAACTCCAGAAGAAGCATATAGAATATTAATGTTTGGAGATACATCCTATATTCCTTTCAGGTAAATATAAGAATGTTATGGTAGATTCATTTAATCAGGCCCTTGCCAGAAATATCTTGGTGTAGTTGTTTCTGAAAAAAGAAGACCTCATAATTAGCCATTTTGAGGTGGGTGCAAATAACACCATAGAACTAGGTTACTCAACAGTGATGCTGTGGACATTTTGTTGGGGGGTGGTTGTCCTGTGTACTCCAGGATGTTTAACAGCATCACTGGCCTCTGCCCACTAGATGTCAGTAACACCTTCACCCCAGAAAATTAATTGTGAAAACCAAAAATGTCTCCAGACATTGCCAGGTGTCTGTGGTGGTGCTAGTGGTAGTGGTGGTGAATCGCTCCGACATGAGAAGTCAGAACCACTCTCACTGATGGAAACTGTGCTTTGTAATCAGATGAGAATCCTGGAGTTACAGTATGCAAAACGACCGTTTTCCAGTACTGCGGAGTTTTGGTCCTGAGGAGTTAAGAAATAAGTTTTTCCCAATAATCAGGAGTTACTTTTGGGGCAGAAACGAACCCCCTTTTCCTAGGGACACAGCCAGCAGAAATAGTGGGTGAGGTTGCTATTTGAAAAACCAAAACGGCTGTGTCATAGAGGTGGTAGATAAGTAATGTCTTTATATAAGTTAATGACATCCTCATCCTTATGTCAAAGTTACCAGGTGATTGTGTTGGAAGATATTTTGAAAAAAAAAACCCAAAAACTTGTGGGGTTTTTTTCTTTTTTTAAAATCAAATGAAGTTCTAAAAGTTGCTCTTCCTGTTTATCAAAATGCTTGACTTAGCTGTATAATTAAATACTTGTATGGTGCTTAAGTATAATAAGTGTGTGAAATGATTTTACTCATTGCATACTGTATTGAGAATTTCAAATACTGCATTATTCTTCCACCTGCAAATTAGTTAATAGTTTTAGGATTGTTGCATATACCTCAAATGCCTGATTTTGAAGACGTGGGCTTGCCTTTAAAGGGAAGGCTATGAACCTGACTTAATTGTGGACAAGTTTTGGGATGAGGGTCCCTAACCTTACACAGAATCTGTCTCCTTCTTAAATAACTCTGTAGGACTGTCCATGGATATACTCCATGAATTAGAGATTTTTGTTAGGATAGTCTGCAGAGTTCAGTTATATATTGCACTAAAGGCTGCACGTATATTAGTGATTTAGCCAATTAGAAGAATTGCTTTGGACCCAGTATCACTCTGCCTTTCTTCCTAGCTCAGAGATATCTTAAGTATTCTTTGTGGTAGGTAGGAAGGGATGAAGGTTATTTTCTAAACTGGAGAGTGCTCCAATTTTCTTCTCAACTTATAACAGCAACCGTATACTTCCTTCAGAAGAAGTGATTGTGTTTGTGGTCCCTGAGTCATAGGCACATTGCTGTAGTGATAATTTTGTTCTACAGAACTCTTCTTTTATAATAGTAATCCTTTATAATAGTGCCATTCTTAAAGTTTATAACGCAAGGTCCTGAAACAGGGATAAGCTTACAGATTTCACATAATCTAAGTAAGGATCCATGAAACATTGTTAATGTAAGAGAAGTATTGTGTTAATTTAAATACAGGGATCAAAAATAGAATAAGTGTTGTTTACTGCCATACCCGTGTTTAAATTCTTAAAGTTTGGCACTGAAAAATGTAGTTAGTTGCTTCTGGTTCCAGGAACAAAAATCATTAATTCTCTAAAAAACAGGACTTAGCTAGAAGCAGTTCAGGTTTGTGAAATTTGAATCTCTTTAGTCATAGATGCCAAACATTTAATGATTCTCCAAGTGTGGCCTGTGAACTAGTGCCAGTCTGTGAACTTTTTGTTACCAGCTTGTGATAAGTACAGGAATTGCGAGTAAGATTTTACAGACTTTTTAGCAATTTAATAGAGTATTTTTATGTCTGTGGAATCAAATAATAGAAGAATTTAGGCTTGTATTTATGTGTTTTTTCCTTCCATTTTTCTAGTAATTCATTTTTACTTATAAAATAAGATTATTGCATTATTTTGGGTATGTGATAGTACAAATATTATTGTATTTTACAAAAGTATCAGCCTTTGACAGATTTAAAAATCTGTGCTTCACCACATTTTACTGTTCTGAAGAACTTACTAATTGAGAGTAGGCGGGTGGTCCAGTGGTTAAGACTCCACACTCCCAATGCAGGGGGCCCAGGTTCAATCCCTGGTCAGGGAACTAGATCCCGCATGCCGCAACTAAAAGATCCTGTATGCCACAACTAAAGATCCTGCATGCCGCAACAAGGATCCCACGCGCTACAACTAAGACCGGGCACAGCCAAATAAATAAATAAATATTTTTTTTAAAAAAAGAAAGTAGGCAAATCAGGATTAATAAAACCTGATAATATTTTGACAGAAATTACACTATAGTCTTTTATCTTTGCCAATTCAAGAGCATAGAATAAATATAACTGCTAACAAGGGATTGTGCAAGAATAGTGTTCATTTGTAGTTAATAACTCCTTTTAGGCTCATAACAGTATTTAATTAGATGTAATTTAAGTTACATATAATTCTTCAACCACTGAGTTTAAAAAAAAAAAATATATATATATATATATGATTTCTTAATGAATTGTATTAGATATTTCTCTACCTGTCTACCTGAAAAAACAGTATAAAATATAGTTCAACATTTTCTTAATACTTTTGGATCATTGTTATATGAAGAGCATATACTTCTGTTCTTTGGTATTACCTATAATACTCCTTGCTTCTTAGTTGTTCTTTTTGTGTGTGTTTTTTTGGTTTTTGGGGGGGGGGGCGCTCTGTTCTTTATTTTCTTGAGAGGTAGTATTGCAGAGCTGCTAATAGCTTGGCTATTGACATCAGAGAGATGGGAGTTTGACTCTCCGTTCTGCCACTAATATCTCCGTGGTTCTTTACAAATGTGAGCCTTGGTCTCTTAGTCTATAAGTGGGAACTATAGTAGGATCACCCTAATGAGGTGTGAGGATTAAGTAACATCCTGCTTGTGAAACACTTGGTGCCTGATCCTTAGATGACATTTGTTAAACATTCATGTTCTTTTCCTTTTAAAAACCATGTATAACTTAGACACAGTTAAAAACTCTAACCCCTATGTGTACATCACAGTAAACTCCTACATATTTACATGTAACTACCATCCAGTTCAAGATACAGAAAATTGTCAGCCCGCATGAAGATTCTCTTTTACCCCCTTTCTAAAAGTTTTTCTTATCTTTTAATGTCATATAAATGGAATCATACAGTATACATTTTTGGAGAGCTGGGATCTTGTGTTTTAAATATATAATGTCTGTGAGATTTATCCATGTGGTGGCAGGTATTAGTATCAATAGTTTGTCTTATTTTTATTGCTTTTGAAACATTCCATTCTATGAATATACCACAATTTATTTGTCCATTATCCTTTTGATGGATACTTGGGTTATTTGTAGTTTTAGGCTGTTATGAATGCAAGCTGCTATGAAAACTGTTATTTTTTTAAACTAGTATTTGACATCGTTTTGCAGTTTCTAAGCAGTATTCCCTTATTGATTCTCATCTGTTTTTCCAAGTTTGTTAAATGATCTGTGACAAGGTTTTCCCCCTCACAAAGGCTTATATCCAGATTCGTAGCTGCTATTTTACCATTTTGAAGAAGTCTGATTGCTTGGGTGGGAGGAAGGAGGTGTGGATGTGTTTAAAGTTGGAGGTGTTAATGAAATAAACATGAGTGAATAAAGAAAGATTCTTGTCTATTCAGATAATGTGGCAGAACTTTATCCAAGCTCAGATCAAGGCTTGACTAGAGCAGGGCTTGGCCCACAGTAGGTTTATTCAAAGTTATGCATTGAATAAATGCATCAAATCCTCACAAAAACTGAATCAACATGCCTTTAACTTGATTGGAAAAGAATTATCATAGGTTAAGAAGATAATAATCATAGCTAACTGAGGAGACATGGTGAAAAACATTGGGATGCAATTTGAGAGTTCATCGTCTTTCCACTGATAATTTTGATTTTGATTTAGACTAAACTACTTCATTTTCCTACCTTAGCTTCTTTATCTTAAAAACATTCCTTATTCCATGAAACAATTACTTGTACAAAACATTCCTTATTCCATGAAACAATTACTTGTACAAAACATTATTTGTGTTGATCCTATAAGTCAGTGGTTCTTAAACTTGAACATATATCACAATAACCTGGAGGACCCAGCCCCACCCCTAGAACTGGTCTGGGGTGGAGCTTGAGAATTAGCATTTCTAACAAGTGGGGTGGATGTTGGTGCTCCTTGCCCAGGGAGTATATTCTGAGAACTAATGCTGCAGGACATTTTATTTTTCTCCTTCCTGAATATTGCCAGTAAGCTATTGGTAAAAATCATTTTCTCGGTTGCATTGAGACCTTTCCTAGCTTTTGGAAGAGCAGCATTTAAATTCAAAAGCTTACAGAACAAAAATGGCACGTTGTAAGGCCTTGCGTCCAATCCTCATGAAGCCTAACATATACTTAAGTAAATCTAACCAATTCAGACAGTAATGTCTAAAACTGTCTTAGCTAAAAAGGATGCCCTTTTCTTTGATGTTAATGTTGCTATAATAGTCTATATTCTTAAAGTTTGTACAAGAACTAAACATTTTAAATGTGCCGCTTAATTTTTCAGGTAGGTGAATCACAGTGTGAAAACCCAACCACGGCAGGCAATTAATTATGGCTCCAGTAGCAACCTGGTTCCACATAGGGACCAAATAAGTACCATTCTGATAGGCACAGTTGCTTGGCATGCCTAGAATGATCATAATTAAATTCATTTTTATCTTGCCTAACTCTTAAAATTTTCACTTTGTAATGAAATGACTCAAGGTAGCCAAAAAGGAGAGGCAGGTGGGAATGGAGGAGTACCTTATTTTTCTGGACAAAATCTTAACTGACATAAGACATTTGTAGTAAGATTACCAACAGGTGTTGATGCAGTGTTGGGTGGGGCTGTCTAACTTAATTTAAGCACTTCTCCAATGTAGAGTGATTCTCCTAACAGTAGTTGACTCCTTAGTTTCTGTGGTTTTATTGGTACTGTTGTCCTTTAAGAACCAGAAAGAAGTTATCCAGTTAAATTGTTAAAAAGTATAAGAGCATAATGAGAGGAGCAAAATGCTTTTTAGCTTGCACCTATTATTTCAAATATTAGCTTGCTTTCCAAATTTTTTTTGCTACGTGGATGGAGATAAACACACACACACAACATGTATATACAGAATCAAAAAGCAGTCTTTCTTGCTAACAGTTTGACACAGTATTCTCCAGTTGGAAGGAAAAATTCAAATGCCGTTCCCTTTTGAGGGGAGGAGTACATACTATTGAGAAGTTGAACTCAAGAAGGAGCTTTTGAAGCTCAACTATTAAAGCCAAAAACAGTCTACAGAGATCATTTGAAATTTAAGATGTGGTCATTATTGATCCACATCTATAAAACAGTATCTACTGGAATAGGTAGAAATTACAATGAACTGTATAACAGTGACTTATCCTTTATTTAAAAACCAAAAGGCAAGAATTCTTTTTTTTTTTTTGAGACTGATCCTGAGTATGTGTTTGATTTTAAATTCTAATCAACTTTGTCTTGAGATAAGTGTACAGCAGAAAATTAAATTAACTGAGCTATGTATTTCAATACCTTTGGAATTTCAGAGATGCTGCCTATGGGAGTTGCAATTTCTACATTACACTTCTTGACTGTTTTTATGCAGTAAAGAAGGTAAGTGACTCGTAGGATACACCCAGTGTTGTGCTGGAGAACTTAAGTACAATGCAAGGAAGACAGGCCTTCTTCCCCAAAGATCTTCCAAGATGTGTATGATGTGAGAGGTATCCCATTTCCCTGCCAACATTAGAATGACACTAAACTAGAAAACAGATTATTCTGAATCTGAGTGCTTCTGTGCATGAGTTGGGGGAAAAGCCACTTGAACACAGGGAACAATAAGAAACAGTTTTGTAATTAGGTTCTAAATTCAGAACTGGTTTTGAATGTGTTATGATTTCAAAGAAAAACAAGAAGTAAATAGGTTACTGGTTTCTAAGTTCTCTTTGATTTATGTATTTTATGGGTCTGATTCCCACCAATTCTGTTTACAACAGACATTTCTATAACACAGTAACTGTCAAATACTTTGTTTTTGTATCTTCAAGCATTCAATTTCTAGTTCAACAGAAGTATTTGAGTAGCCCATTAGTTTGTTACTAGGTTTTATATAATACTAAGTATAGGTCACTACTGCTTTGTCAAAGCTATTTAAAAATAACTCCTGTGTTTTATAACCAGGGCTACTTGCTGTCTTTGACTCCAGGGGACAACCGTCATACCACATTTTAAATAAACAGGGTCCCCTGGAGTCATGTGATGCAGCAGACCCTGGTTATAACACTCACTCCCTCAGGTATATTTCTTGAACATCAGGGCCGTGCAAGAAACTAGAATTGTCAGTCAGTAGCCCTTGGATCAAATAAGCCTTCAAAAACATCTCAAGTTTGTGTGGCTTGTATTTTCAGAGGCAAAAGGAACCCAGGTTTGCTTTCTTGTATAATGAAACATGGTGGCTTTCTGAGAATTCTGACAGAAATTTTATGGGTTAAACTGAGACACCTAATTAGTATACAAATTCAGAGATTAATTATTATATCTTTTTTCCTATATAAGGCAATGAGGATGGACCTTAATTTTGGGGCTGAGTCCAGCAACTCTGTGGTGTATGGAGCTAATGGAGGTAGTTGCCGCAGGCTCTGAGACAGCTCCATGAGGCCGCAGTTTAGGCAGGTCATGGGCAGAGGAGGTGATCAGGAGATGGAGGGACAGTAGGTATAGATGACCCCTTCTAGCTACAGTTGCAGTCCTTGCCAGATGGACCCCAGGGAACTGCTGATGTAGCCAGGCATACTTGTCCTTGATCCTAGGGCTCCCTTCTCTCTGCTCCCAGCACCTTTTAAAACAAAGAAAGAAAAGAAGAAGAAACACTTATGAGGGCCTTGGAGATGGTCTACTATAACATTGGCTTTGTTTTTATCAGATGTTATATCCAAAGTTTAATTAGCTGTAACTATAGATCAAAGATTGCTTTTTTCATGCTACATTTAATTTTATTCAAGAGACAACAGCTTCTGATTTTCCATTTAAACATTTTCTATTTGTGACTGATTTTGAATATTATTGTGTATTTGAAATTTTTATAAATGTATCAATAATTATGTCTTGATTTTAGTAGTACTTTTTTTTAAGTGCTACTTCTAATAGGATCTCCTTATGAAATTCAAATAATAGAAATTCCCTGCAAACTGATACATTTTATGGTATCATTCTGTTATTTTACTGTATCACTCTGTTGTTGTATTATTATGTTATTGTATCATTCTAGTCCAAATATGATATATATTGGGTACTCTGAATTCAAAGAAATAAAATTCATCGTGGATTTGGTCTTGGAATTAGGACTTAAGCAACTATATTTTATAAAATGAGTTTTTTTTTGTTTGGTATTATAGCCTTCTTATTTCTCATTCATATTCCAGTAGTTTACATTTTGCACACTGGGTTTGCAGAATCACCCCTTCTGAACCAAGAATACCTTCTTGATCAAGAATTGTTGCTTACATACTGTCTGGCTCAGTCAGCTGGGAGAACGGTTGTCAGAGGCCGCCAGCTCGTCCTTGTCTCAGAAAATAGATACTGTGCTTATTTTGCTTAGCATGCTCTGCCCATTGCAACTCAGAGTGAGGCTACAGAGTAGAAGAGAAAATTCATGTATTTTTCCTTAATTGAAAGAAGGGTTTTTTCCCTCAAAATTTTGCATGTTAGTGTTGATCTCTGGGCTGTCTTTAGTATAGGGAACATTCATCTTTTAATTCAAGACTGTTCAGAATTTGAAAGTGAAGATGTTTATGAAATGTGTGGGATTTGATTGATATAAACTAACCCATGGTTTCTTTCCTTTATATTATTTATTTAGCAACCGTTGGGTTATGCATTATATTTGAAGCCTGAATGATGTTGATCTAATAAACTAGTAGGATTACTTTGAAGGCTTGATTATTTAGATCTTGCATGGATAGGATGACTGATGAAGGAAAATAAAAAATAAAATTTCATTAAAATAAATATTGTTAAAAAAATAAATATTGTTATAACTAATTTTCCTGATAATGGAAGCATTTAAAAGACATAGCCCACCTCCTTTGAAAGCTACTCAATGGAACATAATCTAAATATAATAATGTTTTTCTGGGGTGCCTCCTGATACTTATTATTAAGAAATTGGATTGGAAACTGTTTCCTTATTTGCATCTTTGTTATTAAAAGCTTTCCTTTGTATTTTAGGCAATGCAGTATGGCTTCCTTAATTTCAATTCATTTAACCTTGATGAGTATGAATACTATGAAGTAAGTTTTCAAGGATATTGTTTTTAACTCTTTTATGCATGTTTTACTTCCAGAAGTAATATTCTTATTTTTTGAAAAATCAAACAATTTAGATGTGTGTAGAGTGAAAAAAAAGTCAAGTCTTTTTTTCTCTTATTCCTATTTCTGTAGTCCTAGTTCATATTGATTTTTGCATTTGATACATCTTTCCAGAGTGAATGAGTGTGCTCTGGCATTTTTCTTTAATTTTTAGTTTAAATTTTTTTATTATTGATGACTTTCATACAGTGATTAAATGAGATAATGTTTGTTAAACCCTTAGCATAGGATCTGATGAAATGAATAGCCATTATACATCTAATTAACTCTGGAAAATATCTGTTTTTGTCAGAACCTATTGTTTCTGAGAAGTCAAGACACTTTTGGATGCAAATTACAAAAAGTAAACACAAATGGCTTAAATAAAATGGGGAAAATTTATTGATTTACGTAAATAAAAAGTCCAGGAGCTAGTGTAACTTCACTCATGACCAGATTCAGGTACTCAAGCACTTACCAGAAATTGGGCTGAAGCTAGTTTTGTTCCAAGGTCAGTTCTCCCCAGTTGGAATAAAGATGGCTACCAACAGCTTTGACTTACCCGTTTGATTTACCCAACTCATTGGAAAAGAAAATTCATAGCTCCAGCAGAAGACTCTCGAATTCCTCTCATTGACCTGGCTTAGATCATGTCTCTAGGCCTGACCTAGGTTGTGTTTTTGGTGAGGGTGGGGGATGAGTAGGTGTAGAATACTTTGGCCATCACAGGAGTGGAATCGGGTCAGCCCTATCAAATCATACAGACCAAGAAAGGTGGGGGGGGGGGGCACAGAGAGGAGAGAGTCCAGGCAGGCAAAACCACAGATGTCCTCTATGTTTTTTAATGTAGTGTATTTTTTTTTTTTTAATGAGTAGTTTGATTCTACCATTCTACCTTCCAAGTAGATAATGAGTAAGATGTTATGCTAAAGGTCTTTTCCAGCCAAGAATACTTGTGGAATCTTGTTTTTTTTTTTATCCTGCTATAGTTATCTTGAGCAGTCTCACTAATAATGGAGTGATTCCATAGACAGTACTTTATTCAGCAGTATCTTGAATCCTCAGATAACTGTTCTTTCACAATCAATTTTTAAAGTAACTATTATTTTAAACTCCTAAGTATAACTGAACTATTTTATTGATAAATTGGGTTAATAGTTACTACTAGTCACTACTGTGATGTACCAAACACTTGAAAGCATATTGTGTGATTCATTAGGCCAACTCTGCCTTTACTTCTGTGTAAGAGCAGTACATTTATAAAGTACAATATACATCAATATTTATTTACCATCTTAACTACTGAATATAATTGAATTATTAACACCATTTTTTGTGCTTCTCCTTATAAAATTAAACATTTAAAATAAAATATACTTTCTCTTTTTAGATAAGCAAAACTAATAAAAACACCAGTTGGTATTCCCTCAGTGTAGCACAGTGATGCCTTTATGTGTTTTTTACTAAGGAGTAATATAGGTGCTAATTAGCTTCCCTCTCGCTAATGCGGAAATTGCAGCATTGCGGGAGAGTAGCAGGGTCACCCACAAATGTCGTTTACTTTCAGTGAAACTGCATTGAGACACAGGGTAGCTACAGACCACCATGGTAGCTTTGTTTAGTCTCTATAAGTATATTTAGAAATTTTGGATTAGTGTTTTTCATTGAGTCCACGATGCCCATTTTATCCTGTTTTGAACAGGAATTCTCTGAATTCAGGATATATCTTACAAACTGTGATGCCTGTGATTCAATGAAATCTACCACACATTTCTCATTAAAAACTCCAGACTTCTGGTTTTACTTCAAAATCAGAACATGTGGCAATGCTTGTCCTCATTCCTGCTTACATCTTTTAGCTTGGAATGAACTCATCAATTCCCTTGGCTGATAATTAAGTCAAATAAATCAGTTTTGGGTTACTTGCCTGGCCTATAGATCTTAAGGCAACTCTTGATTTATTTCTTACCTGTTCTTAGGTACACGTATACATACACATACATTGATCTTGTTTTGGTCTTCCCTTTGCAGAAAGCAGAAAATGGAGATTTAAATTGGATAATACCAGACCGATTTCTTGCCTTCTGTGGACCTCATTCAAGAACCAGACTTGAAAGTGGTATGCAAATACATGGGACCAGTATAGTTTTGTTATTAAAAGTATCTATCCAGTATTTTCTTTTAAAAGAGGCCAAAGCTCGACTGTCTTAATTAAGTGTACGTGGACATTTTAGCACATCATTCTGCCTGAATTTTAACTTTTTAAATTTATTTTTTTCACAGTTATAATCAAACTGGTATTCAATCCCCAGTCCAGATACTGTTTCCACCCAGTTACAAGTGAAATTGTTATCCATTGTTTTCTTTCTGCATTTTACAGCATCTGGTGAATTTCTTTATGTAGGTTACCACCAACATTCTCCTGAGGCTTATATTCCGTATTTTAAGAATCACAACGTTACTACCATTATTCGTCTGAATAAAAGGATGTATGATGCCAAACGCTTTACGAACGCTGGTTTCGATCACTATGATCTTTTCTTTGCGGATGGCAGCACCCCTACTGATGCCATTGTTAAAGAATTTCTGGATATTTGTGAAAATGCAGAGGGTGCCATTGCAGTACACTGTAAAGGTATGTTTCTAGTGTTGGTTAAAAAATGGGGGGCATGAATGTATGTATGTGTAGAAACACACCGTACTCGTTTAGATTATATGCAAGGACACATGAAGATGCCTTTGTTTTTTATAGAGTGCTTTTTTTTCCTTTTGTGATTTACTTTTTTTTCTTAAAACCACTTTATTGAGGTATGATTGTCATAAAAAGGCTGTACATATAAAGAATGCTTTTACAACCCTAATTTCATATGGGAAGTATAGTAAATTAAGTTGTATTCATGGGTAATACTACAAAGGCTTATCACATTCATTTATTCATCAAATATCTATTCAGTGCCTACTTTGGTAGGTTCTGGCATATGTCAGTAAGCAGAGCAGACTCCAAGAGCTTATCTTTTGGACTTTATATTCTGACAAGTTGCTAGGCTTTCAGCAGCTAGAACAGTGCTTGGCACTTAATAAATATTTATTGAATGAATGTGTAATAACACATTGTATGAATATACTAGGATTTATTTAACTTTTCTCCTTTTGTTAGTTAACTAAGAAGGCAAGGGATACATTTTTGTTAAGAAAAATCCAACACTGGGGAAAAGAAAAACTAAACAGCAAACCTGGGGAATATCAGAAATCTAATCTCGAGAGTTCACACATTATAAGATTCAAATGTCCAGTTTTCACCAAAAAATCTCAAGATATACAAAGAAACAGGAAAGGATAGCTCATTCAAAGGAATAAAATGAATCAACAGAAACTGTCCCAAAGAAAGACCAGATGGTGGACTTACTAGACAAAGACATTAAAACAACTGTCGGGCTTCCCTGGTGGTACAGTGGTTGAGAATCCGCCTGCCAATGCAGGGGACACGGGTTCTAGCCCTGGTCTGGGAAGATCCCACATGCCGCGGAGCAACTGGGCCCGTGAGCCACAACTACTGCGCCTGCACGTCTGGAGCCTGTGCTCCGCAACAAGAGAGGCCGCGACAGTGAGAGGCCCGCGCACCGCGATGAAGAGTGGCCCCCGCTTGCCGCAACTAGAGAAAGCCCTCGCACAGAAACGAAGACCCAACACAGCCAAAAATAAATAAATAAATTTTAAAAAGAAAAGATGACTACTATCTTTGGGAAAAAAACAAAAAAACAAAAAAACTGTCTTTTGTTGTTGTTGTTCACCACATGGCATGCAAGGATCCCTGATCAGGGATTGAACCTGTGCCCCCTGCAGTGGAAGCTGATCTCTGCATCACCCTCAGGGTCATACTAACCTTCTTTTGAAGGATAAGCCATGTTTGCAACCTGTTACCTCTGTTGTCCAGTCCTATAGGATCCCTGAAACGTAAAAGCCTTCCTTTATTTCATCCTGTTTCTGTCCCCTTTAGTCCAAACTGGCAGTCTTCCAGTGTAATCCCATCAGTATTTTTAGCTTCTGATGAGATGGCTGATTAAATCCATGGGTAATATCTTTATGGAACTGATTTTTCAATCATACCCTTGGTATCCAGAACACACTTTCTCACTTTTTTCACAATGAATAGGCCTAGAATTTTCTAAATGTTTAGTTTCTCGTTCCTTTTTGCTTAACAATTACTTCTTCAATTCCTCTCTCTCCTCTCACATCAGTCAGGAGAAACCAAGCTGCACCTTTAACACTTCACTTATGAATTTAAATCTCCTTTGCTAATTATCCAAGGTTGTCACTCATAAGTTTTACCTTCCACAAAGCACTAGAACACAATCCAGCCAGGTTTTTTTGCCACTTCTTAACGAGGATTGCCTTTCTTCCAGTTTCCATGTGAGTCCGTTGGAATCACCATTAATGTCTGTATTCCTGCTACTAACAGCCCCTTCAAGGCAATCTAGGTTTTTTCTTTTCTTTTTTTTTTTAATTTAACATCTTCATTGGAGTATAATTGCTTTACAATGGTGTGTTTATCTAGGTGTTTTCTAACATGTGCCTTAAAACTCTCCCAGCCTTTAGAATTCCAATGCCAAAGTCACTTCCACATTTTTACATAATGTTTCAGTAGCATGCCACTTCACAAAATCTGTATTAGTGGGAGTTTTCCAGAGAAACAGAACTAGTAGGATGTATATATAGAGAGAAGGAGATTGATTACAAGGAATTGGCTTATGTGACTATATAGGCTGGTGAGCATAAAACCTGCAGTGTGAACTGGCAGGCTGGAGACCCAGGAGAGCGAATGGTGCAGTTCAAGTCCAAAGGCTGTCTGGTAGAGAATTCCCTCTAACTTTGGGAGGCAAGTATTTTTGTTCTGTTCAGACTTTCAGCTGATTGGATGAGGCCCACACACATTACGGAGGACAGTTGGCTTACTCAAAGTCTACCAATTTCATCCAAATACACCTGCCAGGTTGACACATAAAATTAACCATCACAGGAGGTAATGATACTAGTCTAGACGAGAGTAAAGGAGGACAGCAGGAATAGAGTGGAAAAAAAAGTCCACGTGCAAATAGGTATAAAAGTAGAGTAGAAAAAACAGTTGGATGAGGGAGAAAGTACAAGATTTTAAGCCTGTATTTTTGGAAAGATGGTGGTTCCATTAACTGAAAAGCCAGAGTATAAAACACTGCACTTACTGAGAATCATTGCTTAGAAAGTGATTTTCAATCTTGGCTAAACATAGAATCAAGTGAGGGATTTTAGGAATCTCTGTGTCCAGGCTGCATCACATACCAATTAAAACTCTCCGGTTGGGCTTCCCTGGTGGCACAGTGGTTAAGAATCCGCCTGCCAATGCAGGGGACACGGGTTCAAGCCCTCATCCGGGAAGATCCCACATGCTGTGGAGCAACTAAGCCCGTGTGCCACAATTACTGAGCCTGCGCTCCAGAGCCTGCGAGCCACAACTCCTGAAGCCCTGGCGCCTAGAGCCCGTGCTCTGCAACAAGAGAAGCCACTGCAGTGAGAAGCCCGTGCACTGCAACGAAGAGTAGCCCCCGCTCACCACAACTAGAGAAAGACCGCACACAGCAACAAAGACCCAATGTAGCCTAAAATAAAGAAAGAATAATAAAAACAAACAAACAAAAAAACTCTCCAGTTGATTGTACTGTGCATCAAAACATGTGAACCACTGTTGAGGGGAGCAGAATCATGGGAAGCTTTTTTAAAAAATTCTACCTGCCCAACGAAATTCTGGAGCACATGACACCAGGTCTCATTGGTTTGTTTATTTTCCTAGCTGGCCTTGGACGAACAGGCACTTTGATAGCCTGCTACATCATGAAGCATTACAGGATGACAGCAACCGAGGCCATTGCTTGGGTCAGAATCTGCAGACCTGGCTCAGTGATTGGACCTCAGCAACAATTTTTGATGATGTAAGTGGATGGAGAGCTTTTGTAATTCCTCGGGAATGCATGGGTCTGGAAAGTGGTGGGAAGTAGAATTTTCCTTAGGCTCCAGTAACAGCAGATAGTCTAGTAGGAGAAAGTTGTTTGTATGTATCTTTCTGGAAGGCTGTATTTTGATATTGTTACTTAAATACTGTAGGAAACAGGCAAGCCTCTGGATGGAAGGTGACTATTTTCGTCAAAAGTTAAAGGGTCAGGAGAACGGAAAACACAGAGCAGCTGTCTCAAAACTCCTCTTGGCTGTTGATGACATTTCAATCAATGGGGTCGAGAATCAAGACAAGCAAGAACATGAACTGGTAATCGAACCACCCCCATCACACTGTTGTCATTGCTTTAAGTGCTGTTGAGAACTTTTTAGGGCATGGAGAAAATTGTAGATAAAAATAATAAAGCACATTTTGAGGGATTATCGTCACACATTTTTTATACTTATAGCCCTCTCTAGGAACTTTTTAGTCAAAGTAGTTAAAACGAGGTTATGTGTCCATAAAACTAAAGTTTACTTTTTGTTTACTCACAAGGCACTGGTGATAAAAAGAGGTATGTGAAGTACACTCTTTAGATGGACCTCGTGACACCCCTTTCCCCCATTTTTTTCCTATTTCATGGTAGCTGATTTAGGGAACCAATTGTTCTCAGATGGGGAACTTTAAAGAACCAAGAGTTTAGGGGGTAGCAGTACTATATTAAGTGGTGGTAAGTAGATTGTGAAATTTAAAAGAGAGTGTTTTCAATACTGAAAACCCATTATGCCTCTTCACTGTCAAAATGTTTTATAACAAGAGTGCTATTGGGTTCTTTGTCTATGAAAGTCAACTTTTGGTTGTCTCGAAATGTGTCCGGTACCTTTATTTTGAAAGCAGCAAAATATTTTAGAGTTCATCAGAATGTTGAAGTATATTTATATGTGTCTATGTATGATCTATATGGGTAAATGTAGCTGCTATGCTTCGCTGCATTAATAAGTCAGCTTAAATCATTAGCTCAGTGTTTTTCTACTTACACAGTACAGTGATGACGACGAAATCAATGTGGTGACACAAGGTGATAGACTTCGAGCCCTGAAAAGCAGAAGACAATCAAAAACAAACGCTATTCCCCTCACGTGAGTCTGATTTCCTTCGTGTGGTTGTAGTTATTTAATTTGTGTATAAGGTCCTTCATGAGCATTTTTTCCTGTACATTTTCTCCATGGTTGCATGCCCATTATGCCACTTTGAAATGAATATCTGCTTTATTTAAAATCTAAGGGTGTTGCCTAAGAAGCTCTTAGCTATCCTTTGATTATCTCTGTCTTCTGTTGCAACCTCGCTAGCTCATATAGACAGGAAAGCACTATTCGGAGTGATTTTTCTCCATGGATAATAACTGTCGACTAAAAAAATATTCACAGCCTAAAAGTTGAGAGTTATGTTTCATTTGGCGGAAATTTTTAGGACTTGAAGAAGCCCGGGAGGCAGCATCTCAAGTAACCCTGAGAGAACTGCTCCAAGGAGGTGAGGAGGGAGCCAGGATATATAGGAGTTTTGCAGCAAAGGTAGTCTGAATGTCAAAAGATTACTGTTAATAAGAGAAAATAGGTATCTCAAGTTAAGGAATTTAGCGCTTTTCTATGTATGGGAAGATGCAAGAGTCTGGGCTCACTGAAATAATTCCTTTGATATGCTCCTCAGCTATCTGGGGCCAGTATCTATGCTGAGTTTCCTCAGGGCTCACCATGGGGAGGAGGAGTGGCTGCAGTCTGATGGCTGCTAGATGGCAGGTATTCTTTCCTTCCTGAGTTCCCTTAGGGCTCACCAGCTCATTGTTGGCTTGTGGCTGTAATCACTGATGACTGTGACATCCTTTGTTTACTGATATGACACACAGTATTCCATTTCTCATAAACATGTTACATCCTCAAGAGAGCGACAGCAGATATAAACTGTAGAATAACTGTAGGTTTGTCCAGAGTTATTAAAATTGTGAATTTCTTTAAATTTACTACCGTATTACACATAATCTGTTTTGATATGGTAAACTTTAATTAGTGGTGACATGGTGGCTTAATGTCATTATATTATTTTAAGTCAACAGTGAATTGATTAAACTATATTTTTGTATTAATTTTTTGTTGGAGGAATTTTTCAAGTTACAGAAGAAGGTTTAGTATGGAGATAGGAAGTTTTATAGTTATTGGGTTGTGTGTGTGTCCACTTATACTTGCTTCTGTAAGTGTTAGTCGGGATTCAATCTCATGGAACGTCCAGGATTGTTAGAAAGATATGTAGAATCAAGAACTTGACCATTGTACTTTTTTTCTAGGGTATTCTTTAGTAGATGCTCCCACCTATACCAATGGATTCCTTCCTTCTAGTACCTTTCATTGTGGGGTGGGTGCCAAATTTCACACCGCCCCCCTTTTTTGGTGATGGAGATAGGTCATCTTAGTATTCAGTAAGCATCCTGTAATATGGCAAGGAACTATGACATAGTAAATGGTTATGGCAGAGAAGAACAGGCCTTTTTAATTAAAAGTAGTTCTTCACTGGTATCTTCTCATAATCTTAAAATCCAAAGTAGAATTACACTTAAGGGATGTGTCATCATGGGCCACTGCCTTGGGAGATTCTTAAAAGACCCAAAGAAAAGGAACGAGTTTTCCAAAATAAAGTGCCATGTGAATGAAAGGCATCAGTATTGATTATAGGCATTAATTAAGCATTCTCTTTGCTGTTTAGTTGTGCATTCAATCAACTAGAATGCTTTAAATAATTTATTTAATTCCAAATGCCATTTTGTTTTTAATTTCATTATAAGTCTTCATTTAAGGTCTTAATGGTTCTTTTTTTTTTTTTTTTTAGTTACTATTTTTTAAATTAGTTTATTTTTAATTTATTTTATCTTTGGCCATGTTAGGTCTTCATTGCTGCACGCGGGCTTTCTCTAGTTGCGGCAAGCGGGGGCTACTCTTCATTGCGGTGCACGGGCTTCAGTAGTTGTGGCACACGGGCTCAGTAGCTCCACGGCATGTGGGATCTTCCTGGACCAGGGCTCAAACCCGTGTCCCCTGCATTGGCAAGTGGGTTCTTAACCACTGCGCCACCAGGGAAGCCCTTAATGGTTCTTTTTATTTAGAAATAGTATAGTCCCTCCAAATAATCATTCTGAAGCCAATTTTAGACAGGAGGAAATAGCTGGTGCCCTAGAGCAGTGCTTCTCAAACTTCAGTGTGCATTTGAGTCTCCTGGGAAGCTTGTTAAAATGCAGATAATGATCAGTGGGTCTGGGGTGCCATCTGATTCTGCATTTCTGGCAAGCTTCCAGGTGTTAAAGATGCTGCTGGTCCAGGGACCACACTTGGAATCACAAGCCCTAGAAAATGGATGATTTTGTGGGTTGCTTTTAGTCATGTCCAGATTTTTCCTTCTGTTTTTAAGAATCTGCAGCATCAGTTTATTTCTCAATAGCTTGTTGCCTTCTGTTCAAAAGTCAAGTTGGGAGTCAGGGATGGGAATTCTGCTTAGTCAAAGGTTCTTGAGTTCGATAGGGCTTATAGGAAATTTTCTGTAGTTACTCTGAGTCTGCTATCTTGTGAATATGTTTTATAAGAGTTCAAATCATTTGATGCTCCTTTCTAGAAAAATGAGACTATAAAAGTCTCTTCCATAGCTCATGGATTTGTGGAAACATAAAAGAAAACAATAAATGTAGACTAAAATTAGAAATATTGTTGGAAACCAAAGATGACACTAGATGCTATGACATCTATCTTGGTATGTGAGGTTCCCTGGGGTGGTAGTTGATGGATGGCTGAATGATAGTAACTAGCAAAGACCAGTGGAGGAAAGACCAGCCTCTGTGCTATCCATTTGCTTAGTTATCTATTTACACCCCACCTTACCCTAAAAGGAGTAAAGAACACTGGCCCTTTGCTCTGAAGCACTCTTGGCATTCTTGGCATGTGTTAAAACAATCTTTTTTTTTTGGCCACGCCTTGCGACTTGTGGGATCTTAGTTCCCCTATCTGGGGTCGAACCTGGGTCCTCAGCAGTGAAAGTGTATTCCTAACCACTGGGACTGCCAGGGAATTCCCTAAAACAACCTTTTACTTGGTAAAAGTTAAAAAAAAAAGCTAGCTCAGGATTCCCTTTAATTGTAATTGTAATCCCCCAAAAAATAGAATAGTCCCCAAACCACCCTCTTCCCATACACACAATTAACAAGATTTTAGGTCACACTTTTAAAGGAAAAGCAAAATGCTAAAATTCTAAGCTCTTAATTATGCGTAAACACTCTGGGAGATTTAAGATTAGTCACAGCAGATTTTCCTTCCTTCTCCTTCCTTATCCCTTACTGCTTTTTCAGACCCTCTTTGCTGTTACAGTCATCTCATTTTTGCTCTATTTGTAGCTCTTTTGGCCCTAGAAGAGGAGGTCAACTGGAGATTTCCTTTCCTTCCCAAGTGTTTGTTGTTATTTTAGAAATATTTAAAAGTCCCCTGAGAGAGAGAGTTTGCAGCAGCAGCTTGGGTTGAAAAATCTAAATTCAATTCCTGCCTCCTGATTTTGACCCATCTGTCAGTGTGGACATGTTATTTTGCTTCACTGTTGGTACTTAGCCAAATGAAAATGTAAGAGGGAAAGTTAATTAAAAATATATGAGTACTGGTGATTCTTAAAAGAAAGTTATAGTACATAAAGTAATCCAGTCATTGGTTTCTGTTTTACAGTCAATATTTGGGGAGAATTAAGTGTTAGAAATTGTAAAATTGGTAATTTTGTCAGAGAGCTTGTCTGAGCCTGACTACCATGAAGACAGGAAATTATGTAGCACCATGATCTTGAAGTGATCTTCAGGATAATGGCAAGTATATTATTGTCTGTGCTAAAACAGATTGGGTAGATTTTGTAACTTCATCCATGCTGCCTATCTTTCTGCATTGTGCTGATGATTTCTGCTAGGTTTGTTAGGGGCGAAGGAAATGATGCATGAAGAGTGGAAGTGCATCCTATGGGAACAGGTAAAAATACAGATATAGTTAGCCTTGAAAATCCCTTAAAACCACCTAAACAGTACAGTGTAGGTGGGTATGTTTCATCATTGAAAAATAATTCTCATGCCGTGAGCTTTACTAGAGGAACAAATGAAAATCTATAAAGCAGACACAAGCCTCTGTCAGTTCAGGGCTTTTTTTGTTTGTTTGTCTGGTTGCTTTTGCTTCCTTTTTCTCTGTGATTTGGTTTTCTGTGTGCATATTGTGCTTTTTGAAGAATTTCAATCGCATAGCTACGACTCTAATTTCAGTATCATACAGTTAAATTAACATGGGGTAGTTATCCAACTAGAGATTGGGTCTAATCTTTCTTTACCAAATATCAAATCTGTTTAAAACTGAAGACAGCATTTCTTTCCAACATAAAATGGCAAAATTTGATCCCTGTTTCCTGCTCCTTTGCATCGCAGGGTATCTAAAATTCACACGTGGCTTTATTTATTTATTATTTTATTTATTTTGGCTTCCCAATTTGAACATCTGTTCTTTCCCCTTCGCCCCTTTCCAGATGTTCCCTAGCTGTGCTGACCTCTGCACTGTGTAGTGTTGTCATCTGGTGGATTGTTTGTGACTACATTCTCCCCATCCTGCTATTCTGTCTCGATGGTTTAAGAACACAGTAGCCATCAGGACCCTTGACAGATAGCTGCTGTGTAAGTGTCCCATTCCACTTCTCTACTAGTGCTCACCTCTGGTGTCCAGTGTGTTTCTCATGATGCATGTTTTTCTCACTATCAGCTCTTCTAGCTTTGTTGATTTGCCTTTTTTCAAAGGTTCTTATTCTGAATCATTGCACTTCATGGGTTGGTGGCAGGGAAGGAAGTCTTCTCTGTTACTTTCATACCAGGGATATTAAAAGTAACACGCTTCGTTTAAGATGTGCTTACTCTTAACAGATTTTTTGAAATAGCAATTTATGATGACAATGACGTAGTTTCTTTTTCTTATCAAAAATGTATAGTTAGTTTGGGGTAATTGGGGTGGTTTTCTTTCAGTCAGTTGTCTGTACAACTTTCCTCTGGTTTTCTAGAGTAAATATCGTTAATATATCCTTTCCAATCTAGCAAAAAGAATTTTCCCACTGGTTTTCTGCTGTTAGTAAAGACTTTATTTTGTAGCCATGAGGTCTAGTGAGCATTGCATCCTTTTTCACCTCTGATTCTGCCATTGTACACGGTGCTCTCTCAGCAGGCACCTGCCTCCCTAATAAATCTTCTGTCTTGAGTGTGCAGAATTTTCTCCTCTACCTCGTTTCACTTCCTCCCCTTTAGGGAATACAGTTAAGTATAGTTTTCAACACTTGGTGTTGAATGAAGATAAGAAAGCAGAGAAAACTGGAGTCCCTTGTTTATGTTTGTGTTTTCACATGACAGGCACTGTGCTCCTTTTTCCTTCCCACTTTCCTCCTTTCCCGAAAGTAACTAGAATGCTTTTATTAGGTTAATAGAGGCAGAATTTGTATTCTCTTGATATCTTTCGTCATTAAATGAATACCTTCACAGTGAAGAGACTCCTTTTCTGCAGAAGAATGTGGCAAGAAGCTTTCCGGGAACATCATGTTAAGACCAAGAGCACAGAAAGGAGGGTGTATCCTGTGAGACTGTGGTTCACCATTACCCTCTTATGTCTAGGCTGCATTCTTTTTTTCTCTGAAACTTTTTCTTTAGCTCAAATTTTAAGAATTTCTTGTCTTGTTCCAACTTGGACTTGGGAGTTATAAAGGAATACAAAAGTGCCTTCTAGGATCTCCTCCAAAGTAAAATTCCATTGCAACCAACTCTAGTACTTTGTGGTTCGTTGAATGTTTTCAAATGGCTAGAAAAGATTTAAAAAACTAGCAGATGCCATTCTTTTCAAAATTAAGGAAAAGCTGCTTAACATGAACCTATATATGACATTTTAAAAAAATCTTATTAATACAAGCTTATTACATAGGCACATATGCTATGTTTCTCATACGGATTATCCCTTCAGGTGTTTTGTTCCTTTACTTCTCTTATTGAGCCTAGATTTCACACATTTGGACTCAGGGCCGTCACACACTGCATAGATTTATTCTTCTCAAACTATTCCGAGTGGCAATTTCGAACAGGTGGAGTCATTGCTAATAATGTTTAGGCATTTCATGGTTGTATTATTTTTTGCTGGGTAAGTTTAAAAAATGGTCTCTATCAGGCTCTTTTTAATATTCTATGTAAGACATAACGTTTTTTGTTATTACTGACATTTGCCATTGTATTTCTAGCCCAAAGGAGAGTATTCACTTTAGCCTACCCTGATTAATTTGGAATTTACAGAAACAAAAGCTTTCAACAATAACAATAATGTAAACAGATATAATCCTTATAATTATCCTTTGAGGTGACTACTCATGGGCACTGTTGCTGACATTCACCTCTATTGGCTGGTGATGTAGCATCGCCTGATGGGTTGTTTCCTGGCATGCCTGGAGAGCTTCCTTATAACAGCACTTCACATGCTGCTTCAGACCTTTTAGACAGTGGGAAAGGCATCTCTGCAGGTTGCAGGGCCTCAGGCCCATCATTTTGCAGGCTCTTTTTGTATCAGTGGTGGACAACCAGTGTAAATAGTGCATGGTTGAGCTGATGGATTCTCTTCTTGGAATGAACATTTATTTTCAAAGTACTTTGTGACTTGATAGGTGAGAGACCTGGCTTTTCAATTTTTTGCTTTGCCTCAAGTTGCAGATATCTTTGTATCCAAAATCGGAAAATATTGGGCCTCAAAAGATACTGCAGAGAAGAAAACGAACTCTAGTATGGGCAAGAGATAGAAGGTAGGACTGAGGGTTCTATCAGGAAAAGATGGAAAGGAGAAATGACATTTGCTGAATGTTGTCCTGCAGGGCCATGTGATTGGCCTAGTGTGCAAGGTGGGGGATAGTGAGTTCCCACATCCCTGTGGCAGAGTGAATACTTCACACGTTTGCTAGCTTAACCCACCTTAGGGTGTTAACTTGTAGGATATCTCAGGTAATATCTAAGTGTAGTTGCTGTGTTTCCTTCCCACTTTATTGATGCATAACCTACAGATGTAATAACTGCTCTGTTTTTAATGCAAATAACTGGTGACCTGAATCTTTACTGATGAGATTAATGCATTTCAAATTTCTGTCATGCTCTCATTTTCAAAATTGCACATAAATTATTAGCTATTAATAGTATATTACTACCCAAAGCAATCTACAGATTCAATGCAATCCCTATCAAACTACCAATGGCATTTTTCACAGAACTAGAACAAAAAATTTCACAATTTGTATGGAAACACAAAAGACCCCGAATAGCCAAAGCAATCTTGAGAACGAAAAATGGAGCTGGAGGAATCAGGCTCCCTGACTTCAGACTATATTACAAAGCTACAGTAATCAAGACAGTTCGGTACTGGCACAAAAACAGAAACGTAGATCAATGGAACAGGATAGAAAGCCCAGAGATAAACCCACGCACATATGGTCACCTTATCTTTGATAAAGGAGGCAAGCATATACAGTGGAGAAAAGACAGCCTCTTCAATAAGTGGTGCTGGGAAAACTGGACAGATACATGTAAAAGTATGAAATTAGAACACTCCCTGACACCATACACAAAAATAAACTCAAAATGGATTAAAGACCTAAGTGTAAGGCCAGACACTATCAAACTCTTAGAGGAAAACATAGGCAGAGCACTCTATGACATAAATCACAGCAAGATCCTTTTTGACCCAGCTCCTAGAGAAATGGAAATAAAAACACAAATAAACAAATGGGACCTAATGAAACTTAAAAGCTTTTGCACAGCAAAGGAAACCATAAACAAGACCAAAAGACAACCCTCAGAATGGGAGAAAATATTTGCAAATGAAGCAACTGACAAAGGATTAATCTCTAAGATTTACAGGCAGCTCATGCAGCTCAATAACAAAAAAACAAACAACCCAATCCAAAAATGGGCAGAAGACCTAAACAGACGTTTCTCCAAAGAAGATATACAGATTGCCAACAGACACCTGAAAGAATGCTCAACATCATTAATCATTAGAGAAATGCAAATCAAAACTACAATGAGATATCATCTCACACCGGTCAGAACGGCCATCATCAAAAAATCTAGAAACAATAAATGCTGGAGAGGGTGTGGAGAAAAGGGAACCCTCTTGTACTGTTGGTGGGAATGTAAATTGATACAGCCACTATGGAGAACAGTATGGAGGTTCCTTAAAAAACTAAAAATAGAACTACCGTACGACCCAGCAATCCCACTACTGGGCATATACCCTGAGAAAACCATAATTCAAAAAGAGTCATGTACCAAAATGTTCATTGCAGCTCTATTTACAATAGCCAGGACATGGAAGCAACCTAAGTGTCCATCATCGGATGAATGGATAAAGAAGATGTGGCACATATATACAATGGAATATTACTCAGCCATAAAAAGAAATGAAATGGAGGTATTTGTAGTGAGGTGGATGGAGTTAGAGTCTGTCATACAGAGTGAAGTAAGTCAGAAAGAGAAAAACAAATACAGTATGCTAACACATATATATGGAATCTAAGGGAACAAAAAAAAAAAGGTCATGAAGAACCTAGTGGCAAGACGGGAATAAAGACACAGACCTACTAGAGAATGGACTTGAGGCTATGGGGAGGGGTAGGGGTAAGATGTGACAGGGTGAGAGAGTGGCATGGACATATATACACTACCAAATGTAAAATAGATAGCTAGTGGGAAGCAGCCGCATAGCACAGGGAGATCAGCTCGGTGCTTTGTGACCACCTAGAGGGGTGGGATAGGGAGGGTGGGAGGGAGGGAGATGCAAGAGGGAAGAGATATGGGAACATATGTATATGTATAACTGATTCACTTTGTTATAAAGCAGAAACTAACACAACATTGTAAAATAATTATACTCCAATAAAGATGTTTAAAAAAAAATAGTATATTACTTCACATGAATTGTTTACACTAATTTTATAGAGGAATAAGTACTTTTAAAAGGATGTTTCCTATCAGCCTAAAATATGATTTAGCAGTAATTTCTTGTTTTGAATAGTATTTAAACATAATAGCTAACTTAAGAAATCAGGAGGTAAATTTCCTAAGCAGGCAATGTATTGGCTCTTGTTTTTTTCCTCATATTAATGATTTTACAGTGTGATAGTTGATACTTTTGACCATAAGTGGCCTCAAATTATTTGAAGAGTAGATGTTGTATTTCCAAAAAAAAGCCAACAGGAGTCTCATTTTCTCCATTTGTAAAAAATGGAGATAAAACTCATGAACCTCACTGAGTGGGTGAGAGGCCTCGGGACAGTAGTGGCAGCACCAAGCCCTGGGCCTGGGCCTTCGAAATAGCAATGGAAGCATTGCAGTTTGTTTTTTTTAATGAAAAATTCTAGATTCACATTCTTAACAGAGACAACTAAATATTTCCTCTTCACTTTATAAAATCGGAAAGAATTTAAAAATAAATCCCTGTTTTCAAGGATAGAATTTATATGCCAGGGCAGTTGGTACCCTCTTAGATAATATAATTATGTCTGCATATACATTTTCTGTTTTGTTAAAACAGTCAACATTTAGGATGATAAAACTTTATCAGAAATCCTGAATCAAGCATTGGCTCATTTACCCAGGATCAGTTTCCCTCAGTGAGATTGAAGGCCTGATTCATAAGACTTTCAGAAATGGTTCTTGGATAAAGAGAAACAGCTAGGCTAGGAGTTCCCCTCCCTCAGCCTTCTACTCCTCTCCCCCAAATGGCTCGAAAACCACTGACCTCCAGACTTCTGCTCTGGTGCAGTACAACCCATTGTTTTTTTAGTGATAAGTTAGTATTTTACTAAATGTTGAATATCCTATGGTTTGAGTAATATTAAGATTATAAGAATTTACTACATTTTAAGGACCTGGCTTTGGTTATTAACTAATGTGGTGTTAACACAGGCATAGGAGGTAGGACTGACTGCTAGTTCGTTGTAATGGTTTCTTTTTACGCATGAGCTGGGTTCTCATAAGTTGTTGTTGGCTATCTCACCTTTATGTTTGGATATGAGAGGAGAAAGCTTTTTAAAGTATTTTCTCTCAAAGATAAATAAAAGTTGAGTATATGTAAATGTGTATGTATGCAGTTCAGTGTTTTAGTCCTTATCTCTTGAAGAAAAGAATTGCTTGTAAAATTTTTTGGTGTTTTCTGCTGTTGTCCCTCTGACAATTCAGTGAGGAATTTTAAAACACCCTCTACTTTTGAACAGGTATTCTGTGTGGGCTTTATCTGAGGGTGTTCTTTCTGATTCATGAATTTGCCTCCTGGGCAGTCTACTCCCATAGGTCTCACTCAGTTCCTTGAGATGTCTAGAGTTTAATTAAATCAAGTTTCACAAAATTTAAACAGCTTCACTTTAATGGTACTGGGTGACTTTGTAAGTGGTTGTAAGCCAGCCCAAAAAATTCTGTTTGAACATACTTCTAAGATTTGAAATGTTATAAAAAATTACTGTTGATTTGATGTCTATTGCTTGTACTTCCAGCTCTGAAGAGTGAATACTGTATATATATTTATATTCGTAGTCTTTAGAATTTGGGGCTTTTAAATGATTTCTTGTTTTCATGACTAGAATTCTGAGAATTTATTTTTACTTTGGGGCACAAAAATTTGTCTTACTGATTGATTTCTTTGGTGTGGGAATTGCTTGACATGCCAGGTCATTTCATTTTCCAAAAGCAAAGTTCTTTGGTTATCTTTGTGTAAACCTTCATAGGGAAATGAGATGCTTTATTTCAAAAGACCTTGATGTAAAAGTGTGTTTCAAATTTTTTTTTTGGCAAATGTGTTTATGGAAAATCCTTTCCGTTCTCAAGAAAATAATTTGCACTAAAGTGCAAAAGTGCCTTCCTCTGTCAAGTATTTGCACATTGCTTCAGTGAATATAATGTTATCTTTTTTCAACTGTTTTCAGAGTAATTCTTCAGTCCAGTGTTCAGAGCTGTAAAACATCTGAACCTAACATTTCTGGCAGTGCAGGCATTACTAAAAGAACCACCAGATCTGCTTCAAGAAAAAGCAGTTTTAAAAGGTGAGAAAAGAATCCTACTCTTCTGAAATGTTCTAAGCATTGGTTTTCCAGTTTAATCTTCTGGAGATAGAAACGAAGACAGGAGAAAGCAGAGTCCCTGTGGCAGGAAATTAATCAAAAATGTTTGACTTGTTCATCATCTAAGACAATCTGGACCATTTTAATTTGGGGTTTTGTTTTGTTTTTTTTACAGAGGTGATTCTCAACACTGGAAATGTGGTCTCTGGGTCATAATATGGGAAAGTTGAGAATGCTGTACTTCTAAGTTCTTAAATTAAGAACTTCCAAAGCTCTCTGTCAGGACTTGGAGGAAATCTTTCTGTCTGTGTATCAGATCCAGCATAATTGTTGGAGAATTAGTTGCAAATAAGTGTGATGGTGGAAAAATGAGAACTCTCTTGAGTTTGGGATCCTTCTTTACCTAGTGACTATCCTCTTGTCCACAGTCTACATATACCCAAGGGCGCTAGCTTTTTCACTTTCTGGCCCAGCATCTTTCACTTCCTTCATTAATAGAGGCTTTCACAAAAAAATGGACATGTTCTGTGACCAAATCCATTACTCACCATTGTTTTTGGTTGTTTATCATGAACTGAGACATTTCATTTTTAACATGTTCCAAAAACAGATCCCCTTTTAGGGGAGAGCAGATTGCCCACTTCCTATCATCTCAGGAGGGATAGGCAGGCAGGCACCTTTTTTGTGTTTGTGTATCTTTGCCTTGAGCTGGCAACCCATGCGGTCCTGAGCATGACAGTACCGTGCTCAGGGCACAGTGTTGTCTTATAGACACCACAAGCAACCTGAAGGTAATCTGAACCAGACTTTAAAACGTCCTTCACAGTTTTCCTTGCTTCTTTTTGACTTCCCTGCCCTCAGATCTTTGAGGCTTTGGGCCTGCATTGACCTTCAGTGCTAAGGTAGTCTCCGGTGCAGTCCCACGGCAGCCTGTGTCGTGGGGGACTCACTGACAATCTAGAGGGCTCTGTGTATTTTGCTTTTGTAAGGAATTGTTCCATTCTGCCACTCTCCTTCTTTGCTGATTCTTTTGTACAGTTTTACTACAATCTTTTACTTGCCTGAGAACATGATAGTGCCTCAATACAAGTATTTGAGAATTGGGCACTGACTCATGATTTTAGGGTTTAAAACTTTTTATTAGGAAGGTATCAAATATTCATACTCTTTTTACTCTAATTCACTGAGAAGAATATTAGAGAAATACTGACAAAAAGTCAGATTTAGGTACATTATAACATAATATCAGAATGTTATTTATAATAGTAAGAAATAGGAAATGATTGATGAATTCTGCCAAATGAATCGAGAGTCACGTTTTCAAAGGAAAGTTAATGACCTGGGTTAATTGCTCATGGAGCAATAAGTGAAAAGGGCTACACATAAAAATTATGAAGTATTGCTCTAATTTTGTAAATGTAAAATATACTTTATATATATGTGTGTAAAAGAGTATAGATGTGTAAATATTTGTAAGCTTAAATATTTATAGATGTGGACATTTCTATTGGGTCGGCCAAAAAGTTCGTTCGGGTTCTTCCGTAACATCTTACCCAAAAACCCAAGAGAACTTTTTGGCCAACCCAATATATATGTAGAGAAGTAAGATAAAGGAAAAATATGCCATAACACTAACAGTTCTTCTGGTTGGTAGGACATTTGGGGATTTTTTTTCTTTTTTTTATCATTTTCTTTTTTTCTAACTTTTCTACAATAAATGAGGGGAAATGCGAGGTTTTTTAACTTTGACACTTTTATGTAAATTAAATTATTAAAAATTCAAATAAAGGGCCTGCTGTTGATGATAATTAGACATGTTTTGAATGGACATATTCTTTTCAGACTTCTATCACATCCGAGTGTGTTTTGCACATTTAATTCTGCCTTCTGCTTTTCTGGATGGCGCTCTGCAGGTTTCAGAGGAGTTGGCTAGAGTCCTGGAGCCGGGACTGCACTTGCCCGGTCACACCCCATTCCTCTTAGGGTGTGGCCCTATGGCAGTTTTTCCATCTAGGTCTTGTCTAGTGATCTAAGCTTGTGCTTCTCAGCAGAGGTGGTTCCTGATTGCGGTGAGCATCTGCCTGAGGTCCCTGGACTTGTTGCTTTGAGGGCTCTAAAGTAGAGTTCAGACTGAATAGCTTGACCAAATATTGAAATGGCCCAAAGATTTAAGCAGTTTTCAGGCATTCGGGATAGTGCTGAAAACTAAAAAGACTTCTTCTAAATTCTGAAATGGACTTTCAGAGATTTGGAGGGGCAAAGAAGTAAAACAACGAGAGTTAATTGGGTTTCACAGTGCTTTTAACCACGCCCTCCATGCCGGGTCTCCTTTACCTCTTTCTGGGCTTTGGCCTGTATTGACATCACCTTAACTGTGACCACATACAGCTCACAAGAGAAAGGCAAATATGTTATGCACAGGTCCCATTGCCTGCTTCTAGGAAATAATGGGACTCAGCACCCAAGGTGTAGCCTGAAGTTTTTGTCCCATGGGATAGTATTCGTTTTTGGTTGGAGGGTAGTGAGAGAATTAACACAATTGTACATAATCTGATTCAGGACAAAACAATATGAGCTAAGACTGTTGAGTAATTTTAAAGTATTGAATAGAAATCTTTTCTTTGAACAGCAATACACACACACACACACGCACACACAAAATAGTACACCATTTTTACACCATTTCCGTGTACATTCATAAACACTTTCAAGGAGCCAGGGTTGCCAGTCTGCTGTCATTCCCATTTGTGAGGCCTTCTCTCTTGCAGGTTGATGTTGTTTGCACGTCATCATCATCATCTCTATTGTGCCATAGAACTTGACCTTTCATTTCCATGTTCTATTCTACTCTTCGAGGCTTTCCAGGATGAAGACCTCACCAAAATTCACTTTCCATTGATTTGTCTCTTTTGATTTTTGACAGTTTACTGAGAGGCTTTACATCTTTGAAGAACTTTTCCACAAACATGGTAAAAGAGCAGTTATTTGGAGACTGAAAAAATAGGAGTGTTGGCATAAGTATTTGTTGTTGGGAAGAATTGCCACCATGTTTCTCTCATGGCAGGTGATTGATTATTCTCCCATGTATCCATTGAACATTAGCCACATCTAAGCTTAAATTGTGGGTGACAAGCTCTGCTCTGGCGCAGCTGTGGCAGTTCAGGCACGGAAACACTGGAGTGTCTGGTGGCGGATGGGGTGCTGAGAGGGGTCTGTGTAGCACCGTCCTCATCCCCTTCCTTAAGTCCAGAGAAGTAAATTAATGGGCTTCTACACCTCCCACTTCCTGTTAGAGCTAGAAACCCATTTTAATGTTTCTGTTTTAATCATTAATCCACTGAAGAACCAGCTAAATAGAATTGGCCCATTTTTCAGTGTTGTTGTATCAACTCTGAAGAGCTCCCTGAGAATGAGTCTCGAACATTTCATCATCGAGCCTCCGATTGAGAACCTGTAGCCACCTCATTTGATGTCATTCAATTCGGTTCATGTTTTTACACTGCTCACCCACTGAGTGCATGTTTCTGTAAGCTTATGCTGTTTCTTTGGGGCAGTCTTTTGTTTCTTTTTTTAAAAAATTGTAACTTCATTTGTTTCCTAAGAAAACTGTCATGTATAAGTGCCTTTTTTATTCCAAGTTGCATCATTGGGAACCATCACTTTCTGCTCCACCTGCCAAACCAAACCAATGTTCATTGCTTTGGGGTATTTTGTACCTAATTATTCATAGTTTGGAGGAAGATAAATGCTCAGGCTCTTTCTTCAGCCTCTGAAACCATGAGTCTCTTCACAAGCCCTTCAGTTGGCGTAACTACATTTAGGACTTTGGCTTTTTAAGTCTTCTCATTTGTGACGTTTGCCATCATCATACCTGTCACTGCTTCTTGTTCCTTAGAGTCTCAGATCTCAGTGTCTGTTCCATCACCTCTGGGCTTTAATTCTTTGTCATTGCCATTATGTTTAAAAACTATATCACTGTAGAAGCCCCAGAATGTTGTACCTAAGTACTCTTTTATGCTGGTTACCTCTGTTCTTTTAAAATATTAATCTCCCTTTGAAATTTCAGATATTTTCCCTCTTGGCTCCACCAACTAACCTGGACCTTTATACTCAGTACTCTATTGGGGGCTCGGAAAACTAAATGCTTGATTCAGCTGAGCTGCTCTGATAGAGCACCATTATCATCCTCCAAGTGAGGCTCACCTCCAGATTGGAATTGGTTTCTCTCTTTTCTTTTGCTTTAGTTGTTCTCTGAAAGTTGCTATTTAGTTGAAAGTTAAAGTGATCAGTTGGGGAAGGAAAGAAAGGAGGTAGGGTGAAGATCAATGTAGGTCAATTATTCACGAACAGAAAAGGGTCGGCGGCTGTCCCCTTGCAGCTGTGCAGCAGTGCGGAGCAAGGTGGGAGCAGGTGCGGGGTGCCTGCTGCGCTCTGCTAAACTGGAAACTGCTTGCTGTGCCCCAGCTTTTTCTGTGACCGACTTCTGGCTTTGGAAATAATCAAGTAACACTTCTTTATCTTTTCGTTCTTTCCACTTTTCCCACAGCCTGATTCCTCAGAGGGGAAGAAGGAAAAGGAATGCTTTGCAACAAATGCCCTTAATGGCATTATGGTACTCTCATTGCTCGGCTGCTTTTGCCCTCCCTTCTTTTTTTATTGTTTTTTTTTATTGTTTTTTAATTTTTTGCAGAACTGAACCTTTTTCTGCTCTGCCTCTTCTCTCCTGTTTGTCTTTACTTTACGGTTGATATTGTACTGTCTTTTCCAAAGTATCTGTCATTAAAGAATTATACAAAGTGTACACTTTTTAGCATGTCAATATTTTTATTATGTTGCCTTCCTTGTCTTTGATAACTACATATGGGACACTTAAAAGCCTTCATGGTAAAATCCTTTCTTTTTTCCCCTGTAGTCCCTCCATTTCAAGGACTAAAACAGTCTTGCGTTAAGTAAAAACCTGTGACCAGAACTGAAGGAAGACTCTAGGAACAGAAAACTACAACAGGACTTTAGCACGATTTATTTGGAAACAAAACAGAGTTGCAAAAGCCTTAGCTGCTTTCCACCTAAGAAGTTCATTCAGTGAAGAAAATGTCCACTGGAACTTAAATAACTACATGAGTTTGGGTACAAGTGAATGACTTGAAGAGGGCCCAACTCTCCTTCTATAGAAATGTCTTTAACAAAAAAAGCTGTTGTAAATTAGTCTCAGGTGTAAATATCAAAGCCCTCTGTTATCAGGAGAGCTGACTAGTCTGTGTGGTGCACGTGTGTCCCTGTGATGGCAATCATTTTAGCTGCTGGCCTTCAGAAGAATTGAGGGTCTGATGGAGGTTTTTTACTTATTTATTTGCTGTTCACCCTGTGTCAAAATTTATAAAGATAAAACAAGCATTACTGAAATGGTACTGTCTGTAATTTGATACTATTTGGTTTAATCATCTTCACTCTAGTATTTGTAATACTGTTGTAATGTTAACTCTGTTAAGTACCCAAGCTGCTTGTCTTCCACCAAAGAGTGCTTTATTAACAAGAATCTGTGAAAACCACATTTAAAGACTGTTGCATGTTGCGGTACTTTGGTAACCTAAAGCTTTCAAGAGAATGTTAATAGTAGCTTTAGAAGACTCAGGAGGAGAAACTGGCTTCAGAGTTGGAAGATGGTTGTAAGTCATTCCTTTGTCATTTCGAGACTGAAGAATGCCAAGGCTGCCCACTATTTGGTTGCCCAGTCATACAAATTAAAATCATATTTCCTTCCATGCAGGAAAAAACCCCACACTGCTGGTGTTTCCCCTGGAAACAGTGATCCCAAATAATGGTGACTTTTTAAAAAAGTTACTTTGTTAGGGTCTTTCTCTGTAGCATTGTGGATTTTTTTTGTTATGTGCATGACCTAAGGCCATTCACACACCCTTTGGTTTCAGTGACAGTTATTCGTATCTGGATTTCAGTTGTTTGTAAATAAGAAACTCACTGTTGCCTTTGGTTAGGGAATACAACTAATAACTCTTTGCAGAGTGCCTTCTCCCCTCAACCCCACAGAAACACAGCAGAGTCTGTAATGTAAAACAATCACAAAACAGAATTTATTTGCTGCTAAAAAAAAAAAAAAAAATGGGACCCAAAAGAAAAAAATATTTGTAATCATCTTGGTTACTTCCATAAGAAGTGAATGGTTTAGTTATTGTTAACCAGTGTTTGCCTGTCCTAGTTTGGAGAATGGGGAGATGATACCATATTAAAAAGGCAAAATGCCTTCACGTTATAAGATGAATGAATCAGGTCAGTAGGCAATTCCATTTTTAAAAAGCTGCCTTTTTAATACAAATATGAAGAATAAGGAATGGTTGGAATAAACAGATTAAAGTCTGTTAATGCAGAAAGTAATTAGAAGACGGTGGATCTATTTTGGTATTTACTCTCTTGGAGTAAATTGTAAGGTTGCCTAGTTTTGAGGGGAGATGGAAGATGCCATTGTTTTGGCCAAACAAGCAGCTCGTCCTCATTGGGCACCATGAGGGCCATGCCAGCTTTTAAGCATCGGGACTAGACCTCAGAAAAACAGTACTTTTCTATCCCTGGAAGTTCATAAATACAAAGACCTACTTACCTGAGGGAAGACAGCTCTTCATTAAGCTTTGAGTGGGAGGGGAAACCTTCTGTTTGCTGTGTTGGTCTGGGAGATGATACTAACTAAGTATTCAAGCTGTGCCCAGGCATTAAACACTGAATTCTCAGGGCAACTCTTCTTCCCTTTATACTTTTAAAGGCCATCTTCTACATAAATAATCCCGGTAGTTGTGAAAATCAAACTTCCATCTGAACCGTTCTTGCTGGTCAGAACAAGTAAATGTGCCGTCACCCTCACAGTGAATAAGCCACTTGGTGTCTCTGGGGCGTCAATGTACTTTTTGTTTTACGAATTGCCTTTTTGTGTGGCTGCTCAAGTTTCCAGCTAGAATTGCTGTCACTGTGGTTCTTTCTAAAAATCCTTGTATTTGACAGGTTCACTGAAATTAGTCATAGCAAACTAGTCATTTGTTAAAGAAGCATTCCTTGGAACACACAATTTGGGATAGTGCTTCAGATGGATTGTATAGCACAGTGTTAAATGTACTGGGGACATCTAGAATCTAGGAAGTCTCTGGATCTGATTGATGGAAAGTTCTTCCTGCTGTGAATAAAAGTAGACTCTTCCCCCGGCCCCCAACTGAAACTTTAACATACCCAAAAGAATCTTCTCAGATTCTCATTTTTAATTTGTTATAGAAGATCTTGTTGCTATGGAATATGAAACAGGGCATGTCAGATGGAGAGATTTCTTTAACTTCAGAGCCTTAAATAACTTTGAAAGTACACCAAGACAGTTTCCATTGGGATTAAAATTAGAAATGAATATTTTGAGTTGCCCTTGAAGCTTTCTGGGGACTCAAACCATCAAGAGTTAGGGACAGTCCAAAAGAAGGGTGTCTGCCAAACTGGGTACCTAGACATATAGACAGACTTCCATTATGTAATGCTACAGAAAAACTAGAAATCCCTCTAACCTGTCAGTGAAGAGGGATGGATCCTGAGCAGTGCCTCACTAAAACAAGCAGCCTTACTTGTCAAGATGTAGCTGCATCTAAGCGGCCCGCCACTCTTCTAGTCTCCAGAATTTTTCTGTTGTGAACTCTCGATCCTCTTAGCCTGTCCCCCACCCACTTCCTTCCCTGCCCTCCTCCGCCTCTCACAGGGGTGATTTCTACCTCTTGGGCCCCGACAAGATTGAAGGAGTCCCCAAGTGTTCTCATGAGGCGATGTGTCTCCCCTTGGGTGAACCGTTTGGACCATCGGGTGTTCTGGGCCGCGTCATGCCAAGAGCTCCGGGAGCCCTTCCCTTGCTTGACCAGTGGGCCTTGCGTTCCTTTGATGTTTGTCAGAAAGCGGCTGAGCTGCTTCTCTGCATACAGTTTTTAAAGTGATTATTGCATTTTGGAAAGCAGTGCTCATCACAACTTTAAAAACATATTTTAATTCTTTCATAGTTCTTTCCCACCGAAACTGTCCTTGTGTGGCTAGCTGCTGCTCTTCCTTTTCTCCTAAATCTGAGTATTCTCCATGTCACTAAGTGGAAATACTACAGATGTGTTTAATTGACTGGACAGTTCACCTAATCTGTGTAGGAAATTACCTCCTTAATTGCCCAGTAGAATTAACTGTCAGCAGATGTATTCATCTGATTATATTACTGCAGTTTTATATTAATGATTTGCAGACTTTTATCTAACCTGCACTCATGTATAGATTATTAAAACTTTTAAAATGTAACTGATTAATCAGTATTGGATCATTGTCTTGATTTTTTTTTAATTAAAATGTATATTTCTAATCATATTTTATAAAGCTGAGAGAACTGGTTGAATGAATGTCTATTTTCCTGAAGGTATTTTTAAGATAAAGCTTCATAATGGCATGTAAACTTTGCATATCTATATAGTTTGATACATATTGTCACATTTGTGTATTGTAACTGGTTTTATATGAAATGTTGAATAGTGGAAATTGTATAATTATAATCATGTAATTAAAAGTATTAACCAAAGAGCCTTTTGAGTTTTTTATTCACTTACCATTCTGAATCATGGTAGGCAGTGGTTAAAGTATCAAGTGGATGTAACCCTCTGTAGTATTAGTTTGCTAGGACTGCTATATACCAAAATACTGTGATCTGGGAGGCTTCAACAACAGAAATTAATTTTCTTACAGTTCTGGAGGCTGGAAATCCAAGATCAGGGTGTCAGCAGGGTTGGTTTCTTCTGATGCCTCTCTCCTTGGCCTTTTCTCTGTGCCCTGCAGTCCCTGGTGTCCCTCTGTCTGTCCTCCGTTTCTTATAATACGAGTCAGGTTGGATTAGGATCTATCCTAATGGCCTCATTTTAACGTAATTACCTCTTTAAAGGCAGTGTCCCCAGATACAGTTAGTTACATTCTGAGGTAGTGGTGGAAGGGCTCCAACTTAAGAATTTGGGGGTATACAGTTTTGTCCATAACATCTTCCCCAGGATAAGACAGTAAGCAAGTGAGGGGCCTCCTGCTAAGAACCCATTCACACACACCCACTAGCCAGCTCAGGCGTGCAAAGGTCGGACTTTTCTGGAAACTGTTAAGGATAAGACACAAGTAAGTCAGGCCCTTAGAGTCTTGTAGGTTATGTACACCTTAGCCCCTTCATTTTGCCTGCCAAGGTCAGGATTAAAGTGCTGAGTAAAGGGCAGGACCAGTGCTAGAGCACTTCACATCCCAATGTATAACCCAGGACGCCATCCGCAGTGTTAATTACCTGCCTTCCCTCTTGGTCTCTTGCAGGGCGGAATCCTAAAAGACCTGACTGCCTACACCATCATGCAGAGGTTGTGTCTAGGTTGTAGGAGTCTGTCCTGTTAAGGAGTGCTGTCCAGTTCCCCCAAGGAACTTAGCTTTGATTTGTGCTAGGATATGAGTTTTCAAAGTACAAAGCAAAGGGATCTGTCTTCTCACCCCTATCCAAACTCCTCCCGCACACCACTACTCGCAAAGAGCGATTTCCAGGCTCTGCAGCGTCTGCCTGCCCCTCCATGGTTTACCCTGAGACCCGTGCTGAATCGTGTGCCCTCCTGCTGACCCACTGGAGCTCAGTTGGCATGGGCCAAGCAACTCAAGGTACATGAGAGCTGTGAAAGGGGCAGGCTTGGCAGCAAGGCTCTGAGGCTTGCAAGGCTCTGGATGAAACCATAGGGCGTGTCTGTTTCTCGTGGGAGCAGCTGTGGCTTCCAGGACTGTGCAGTGTGGGCAACCAGCCTCTGAGACCCCGGCCCTGTAGATTCTTGGTCTCCTTCTCTGTTGTTGACCACTGTCCAGTCTTCATTTACCACGTGGACAATTTGCTAAATCCCTCTGCTTCTGTTCCTCAAGTAAAACGGGAATAAAGAGAATTCCCACCTTAACAGTTACAAGGAGAATTAAATGAGATAATACAGCATTTGGAAAGTGCTTAAAACAGCATTTGGCACACAGCTTTCAATAAATTTTTTCATACATTTAAGGTAATTTTCTCTAGATAATTAGGTAAAGACCAATTTTTTGATAGCAGATTATGGTCCCTCAGTATCCACTATTTTTGGTACCTGTAGCATAATTCCATGTAAGTATAATGGTGTAAGTTTTTAAAGAGGTCAGACTGTTTTGACTTCTGAGTCTCTTGAGAGTGGTTTCTTCAAGGCAGAGCGGGGGCATAGTTAAGTAGAAAAGGCCCCTTCATGAGGCCGCATGAGTTTATTTAAATAGCAAGTTGATAATGGAGAGAGCAATCAGCAATGTGCATTCTAAAATGAGCTCTGCCACTTATTCTGTGACCTTGGGGATCCTTTATCTGCCTCTTGGCCCTCCCTTTGTTCATCCGTAAAATTGGACTAGTAAATGCGTAGGGTTTGGATTAAAAGAGACCAAAGTACACGATGGTGGCATAGTATGGGGCCCAGTGCCAGCGTGGAGCATAAACATCCACCACTGCTTGCTTTTCCTCTGCCCGTGGGTCTTAAGTGCAGCTGTGGGTGCGTTGGAAAGCCGTGTAGCGGGAGGAATTCTCCACAGATGTGATTTTTACCTTCTCTGCAATATGCCATGACTTCAATAATCATTCTCTCCCCATTGTTGCCCATGTAGGCAGTTTCCAGCCTTTTACCTTTATACCACGGCTTGAATATTCTCATCTGTAAATTCTTCCTGGGTGGTGCTGCTTATTTTCTTGGGATAAATTCTTTAAAAAGGCATTTCTAGGTCAGGGATATGCAAAATTTTAAAGGTTTCGATGTACAGTGCATCGAAAAGGAGCTTGGTATAATTGTTTGGAACACGGATTCTGGACCCAGACTGGGTGTAAACCTTTGCTCTGCTGCTTGTTAGCTGTGTGATTTGGGCCAGAGTGACAATATCTAATATGGTTGTATGAGGATTAAATGATTTGATATTTGTCAATTACTTAGAACAAGCACCTGGTACATACTAAGAGCTATATATATTATGTTTAATTTAAAAATTAAAGTATTGCCTTAATGCTCTTCAAGCGGACTATGATACATACAGGTCTCTGTACTCCCTCCGTCCCCCATCAGCAGCTGTTGTGACACTGCTGAGCTGGTTAATTAACGGGAGGACACTGGCCCTAGTGCCGTGGGTCATGGTCACCATCACTCCCTGCTATATATAGTCCTATCTTTTAGCTGCCCCATTATTAAGATTTGGGGCATTTTGTCTTCTAAGTGGTTGGCATAATATGCCCCTATGTTATATATAGTCTCACCATTTTCTCAGCTTATTGGAGGAGCACGTGGGCTCTGGGAAACCCTTTCCCAGGTTCCTCTCCAGATAACCCCAGCTCCCTCAATGGGGAAGCTGGCCCAGTCCATGTGGAATGGAGATCCTTCTGCGCTGCCCCTGAAGCATGTCTGGTCTCCTTGCCTTGTCTCTAACTGTGTCTCATTTCTTTGCTAGCAAGTCTGCATGGCTTTGACATGCTTCTGGATGACGGGTGCTCTATCCACACTGAGGTGCCCAGGTAAGGAGGCCTCCTGCGGGCCGGGAGCCTGGCCTTGGCCCCTCTGATTCTTACAATGGCCAAATATCATAGGTTAAGTGAGGAGAGGCTTTGGGTGGGAATAGAAAGAGTGGGGGAGGTAGTGAGGTTTGTGCGTCGTTTTACTTGGAGAAAGACAGTGGTTTCTCTTCATCGTGGGTTTGCTTCCCTATGTAAAGCAAGATGATTTTTCAGGCAGACAGTTCTTCCTTGTGTAGGACTCCACAGAGAATGCAGCCAGTCTGGCATTCCTTGCAAACCTACCCCCCACCAACCTACTAAATGCCAGTCATGTCCCAGCTGTTGAGTAATCCAACTTCCCCTGCCCACCACCACCACCATAGTTTCAGCCACCTTCGGGAGGCGGTGCTGCCTCCAGTTGGGAACTGCTGATTAGGTTCACAGTTTTACTTGTGATGTCACAGAAACAGTAGCAGATGCTCTTGGGAAGTGAATATTGTTCTCCTTCCTTGTTCTGTTCTGGCCCAAGCCCCAGCTGGCAGAGGAAGGGGTCGGAGAAAAGGTTTCATTTATATAGGAGGCAGCAGAGGCTAATCCTGGGTATAAGGCTCATGAGTATTCATGAGACTGGGGGACCCTGAGATTTTAGGCGGGGCCTTCCTGCCTGGCCCTGGCTTATCAATGTAGCAGCCATGAGGAGGTTGCCCATCCTGTTGTCTCCATCCCTGTGAGGGGTCTGTTGTGACAGCTGGACAACACACGGGGTACCATAGGCAGACCAGTGATTGGCATGTCCTTAAGTGGCAGTTGAGTGTTCACTCAACATTGGCAGGACAGGAGTGAGGGCAGGGAGCATGATGGCTGGTGGCCACCCTAGCTCACTCCTGCTGTTCAGAGCCGTTCTCTCTGGCCAGCCCCAGATTTGCCTTGCGGTTAACCGGGGAGTTTAGAGGATGAACCTTGGGGTCTTTTCTCCAGCCAGCAATATTAAACTAGTCCTTGCCATATCCAGTAACCCCCTAAGACAGGTTCTGGTGTTGTAAGTACAACTCTGTCTGTCTCCCACCTTTTCCAGCGATGGTTGGATGTCCTGGGCTGTAACCTTGCTAGACCGACTTTTAATCTGGCTCGGGATCCGCGGGGACTAGATCTCCAGAGGTTTCTCCTGGACACCACAGCGCTCACCATCAGAGATTTTTCTCGAGGTGCTTAAACTGCTTAAACCTGTTTCCTCAGGCCCATGCCTCAGGTTCACAGCAAAGGAGTTTTTGCCTCGTTCTTCCACTGGGTATGGAGATTTCAGCCCAAAGCCAGAGCTGGCACTTCCTGTAGGTGACCTGGGGGGATGACTGGGTCGGGGACATGACCAGGCTGGCACCCTCTGTGGTAGTGGTGCAATCCCAAGTCCAAGTCGACAGCATTCCTTGACCTTTCTTACATTAGAGGTCCTTGTGACTATCTGATGGGAGTTGGTCCCTCTTGCCCCCCCAAAAGCAAAATTTTGAAGACTTCATAGACAGGCCCTCCATGGCATCACAGCATCCAGAGGTGCTGTTCACACAGGTGCAGTGTGAAGGGTGCCCCCTAGAGGTGTGCCATGAAGGAGCCTATTCACCAGTCATCCCAAGGCACCCTTCTGGGCCTTCAGGATCCTCGGTGAAAACCCCTGAAGGATGTCTTTCCACCCTGGTCACAGGACCCTGGGTTGCCACTTCCTTCACTGGGCCACCTGGGCTCTGCCTTTCTCCTGCTTCCTTTCTACCCACCGTCCTTTCCCTCTTACTGAACACTTCTCTGGCGTCCCCACTCACTTCCACTCTCACTTTCCCTCACCACCAGAACACGTAGGTTCTGATCCTTTTGCATTGCCAAGAATGTAGGACTCACCTCACGTACTTTAAGTTTTCCTCCCTGTTGCTCTAATGCTGCTCCTATCTGAGCGGGTGGGTGAAGTGCAGACCAGAGCCACCAGCACAGTTATGCGGGTGGTTCATCAAGGTGAGTGAGGTCCCCTGGGGCTGGGCAGTGCACACCTCTCTGGAGGTATCCTCGATGCCTCTGGCAGGGTGGCTGTTCTCGAGAAAATGGTTTTCCTATTTTCTGAGTACATTTGAGAACTCTCAGAGCGCCCTGAGGGACTTATGTGTAAGTTGATGCCACTCCATTCTCATGACAGGCGTTTCTCAACTTCTCATAAATGACTGTGCTCCCAAGTCAGTCTTCCGAAATGGGGCCACATTTTGCAAAGAAACAAGGCAGCTGGTGCCCTCCCCACACTAGGGGGCCAATTTTGCCCGTGGTAAAGTTGTGATGGGTTAGAGAACCTTTGTGGTTTGGTTGGGGAAAGTCCTATTGCCTTGGAGTCATGGGAAACCTATGGCCAAGGAAAAGGCTTTCCCAGAGCAGCAGGAGATGGGCAGAGGCCGCCGGGGCCAGCGGAGGCCCCTGGAGTGCTTCGGACCTCAGGCTCCATGAGGCCCCTGGGAGAGCCAAGCTTCTGCTCCTGTCTCCACCAGCGCCTTGCTGGCAGCCTTGAACCTAGTCTCGTGGCCTCTCAAGTCTTGGCATCTCCACTTGTGCAGGAGACCTAATAAAGCTTTCTAAGAGCACTTCAAATGTTTTCAGGAGAACGTGTCACAGTGTGGCATTGCCCTGAGCACCACCTCACCACAGGGGGTGGCTAAGCACGGCAGCACACAGCCCCATGTGGTCCTTCGGGCCCCCACAGAAGTACATGTGTCCTCTGGCCTTTCCCTCTCTCTTAGCAGCTTTGCCAGAGGGACTAACCAATTAACTGGAAATTTCAGGAGTGTGTAGAAAGAACACAGCTTGGGGACCGAATCTTCTATCTGCTTCATCTTCTCACCCCATCCCTGCCCAAATACTAGCTAGGGAGCAAGGAAGACAGATGTCCCTTCCTGTTCCCTGACTGAAAAGTGATGAGACAATTACAAGACAGCACACAGCAGTTACTCAAGAAATGCTTGTTTCCTCCAGTTACCCAGGTTCCGCAAAAAGGGTGGAGGGGGATCCTTCAGACTTAAAGGACATTCAGGTAAAGGGCAGAACCGTATTGTTAGGGGTGCGTCCTTGGGCAGTGCTTCCTCTAAGTCAGGAGAGTGGCTACTTTCAGAAGGAGGGGAGGCTGTGATGGGCATGGTCGCGTGGACAGGCTTCTGGGGGAGTTGGCTCCTTGACTTAGGTGGTGGTTACAAAAAGGTTTTTGCACTTTTATCCGTGTTGTGTTTTACGATAAAGGTTTCTTTATTTTCTGCTTTTTTCCTTCCTCATTCTCCTTACTACATAAATACAGAGAGCCAGGCAGAGCCTTACACTTGGGACACGTTGTCGGCAGTGGTGCCGGCAACCCAAGTACCTGACTTCAGGCCGATGTCGGGAGCATGTGGCGGTGAGGAGGGCGGGACCCTGGAAGGTGTTCACAGAGTGTGATACCCGTGGAGGCTGAGGATGGCAGCAGCAGCAGCCATGAAAGGAAAGTGGGCAGATTTTTTCTCAAAGTGAAGCCCTGCTTGTCCCGCTGGGTCATGCTCTGCTGAGAGGGAGGGCAGCGTAGCTGTCTCCTGAATAGCTTAGAAGATGGCAGTTGTTTTTACTTTGAGGGCTGGCCTTTCCCAGCCTCTGAGACCCGGGTCCTGCTGCTCCACAGGCCTTGCCAACACCACACATGGTGTGGTTCCGAAGGACAAACAATGCCTTCACCTGTGAAACACCTATGCCCTGGGCTGGCATGGAGGAGCGAGGGAAGAGAGAAGGAAAGGACCTCAACTGGAGACCAGCACTAGAAGACGGGGTGCTTGCTGCGGCCTCTCTGGTTCTGAGGAGGCTGCCTTGCACGGGATGAAAAGGTCAAATGCTTATCAGTAACATTAGGCTAAGGATGTACTTTTCAAAGTAGCCTGGCCAGACGTTCAAACCATCCATTGCAAGGTTCCCAGCCAGGAGCAGCTTCTGCAGCGAGTCCGCCTCTTCCCAGACCCTGTCAGCTGTGTGCCTTTAGGTTTTCATCCAGTCGAAGCAGGGTACCAAAACCTGTCAGGGGTCACACCTCCTCCTATTGGTGAGGCTGCCCCCCTCTGCAGGTCCTGGGACCAGCTCAGCTTCAGGAGCCCCGGCAGTGAGCGCCCGTATCAGAAGGGATCCAAGTCAGGCTCGGGGCTGGCACACCTGCCCTTGGAATTCAAACATGCTTGATGGGCTTCCCTGGTGGCGCAGTGGTTGAGAACCTGCCTGCTAATGCAGGAGACACGGGTTCGAGCCCTGGTCTGGGGAGATCCCACATGCCACGGAGCAACTGGGCCCGTGAGCCACAATTACTGAGCCTGCGCGTCTGGAGCCTGTGCTCCGCAACAAGAGAGGCCGCGATAGTGGGAGGTCCGCGCACCGCGATGAAGAGTGGCCCCCGCTTGCCGCAACTAGAAAGAAAAGCCCTCGCACAGAAACGAAGACCCAACACAGCCATAAGTAAATAAATAAATTAATTAAAAAAAAAAATACATGCTTGACCTCCCACTTTCCAAGAGAGTCTGTTAGGCTCACAAGTTTTCTTTAATGGGGTTAATTTGCTTAGTATTAAGGTTACCAGCCAGAAGCGTGTCCTGCCTCACAACAACACGTCTACACCCAAGCACCTCAAAGGAGTCTCGCAAGGCACTGTCATGTGGAAGGCTCTGCCTTGTATATAGGTCCGAATACACAATCCTGCCTCCTGAGTTTCCCTACAGCACATCATGGATTTCCCCTGCCCTTTGCTTCTGCTCTGTCTTCTCTGGGGCCGGACTGTGGACAACCACATGACAAAAGCCTGACATTCATCTGCCCCACCAAATTGGCAAGAGGTAGTCCTGGTGAGCAAATGAAGACCTCGAGCAGGCTCAGAAACCGTCCCCTATTCCCCCAAACTTAGTTTCTGACCACAAGACCCGAGACTGCTCCGTGGTACGGGAATCCTCAACGTGTTTGGGAAGGATGCAGTGTTTGCAAATACATGAAATCCAGCACAATGGGCTTTTCAATTGTTATTCACAACACTAAAGGGAATTTTCTTGAGAAGGATCTCTGTTTTGCCAATCTTCAAAGCCAGGGCAAGGCAAAATGACTTAACGTGACAGCCCAAGCCTGATGAGTAGTGACACATCTTCACGCTGCACCAGCGGGTTATCATGGCTGAACATGACATTCACTCTCACAAGACTTCTCAGGTCAGGTACTCACGTTCACTGTGTCTTTTCCGGGGAGAGGGAATAAAATGACTACCTTAGTACTCAGATTAATAACAAGAATCCCAAAGTAGGCTGTCAACCACAGGGAAGGTCCTTAACTGGCTTAACGTGGCCAAGGGTTCAGCGCTGATTATTCAACAAAATATGAAATGACTCTTTCCACTGTGGCCTGTTCCCACATTCTTCTCTCTTGCCCTGGGTGTCACCAAAAGGATTCAGCTCTCTATACACAAAGGAGGGAATACCAACCTTTATTTACACTTGGGTTCAAGTTCAGAACTGCCATCTTAGTATAGCAAGGCAAAAAAAAGCACAGATCCTGAGACCAAGGTTCAGATTCCCACATAAGCATATTAACTGTGTGACAACCAGCAAATGTTACCCAGTTTCTTCAGTAAAGTGGGAAGAGTGTCACCCCAGCTTCCAGCGGCTGTTACAGCTGCCTCTGCCCCGGCTGCCACCCTGGGCACCACCCTGCAGGCAGCTGGGCTGAGAGAACATGGGCCTCCAGGTCTCAGCCCTGCTGGTTAGGGTGGGACTCAGGGAGTTACTGAACCTCTGAGGAAGCCCCTAACCCCAAAATTCTCCAAAGGCAAGAAATAGGAACTCGAACTGGTGCAAGGGCCAAGTGAGAAAAACTAAACATAGGTGTTCAATAAATATTAGTTATTTGTAAGTCTTGCCCAGGACAGGGACAGAAGGCCTTTGTCACAGGTGTTGAATTCTGACACTAGCTCTGAGGGAGAAAAGCATGTGGTGTTAAGTTGCAATACTCTTGCCTGCACCCCTTTTCATTTGATTGGTGGGTTAAATAACATTATTTAAAAAATCATTTACTTAATACTCATCCTAAAAACCACCCAAACACTAAATATGCACATTTATACTAAGCATGTGTGTGTATGTGTGTGTACATACACGCAGAAACCACGAGGTAGTTTAGATCACCATGAAAAAATCAATACTTTCCCTAATTCTCTGCCACAGAGTGGGAACCAGTGACTGCACGATAGCTACTTAAAATTATTGGTTAAATGAAAACCAAAAAATTCCAGGAGAATATAACATTTACAAGTAAATGGCAAATACAACTGTATTTTAATTTCTTGGTCTCGGAAAACTAGGCTGTGACCGCTTTAAATTAATGGTCCAAGTTATATGTATTTCCTTTAATACCGAAGGACGTAGCCTTCCGGTATCTATACAACTTACTAAGTAGTCTCAGTAGATTCCATTTTACAACTTGCTTTACTCTCCATGCTTTTGTGGAAGATTCAATACAATCTCTATGTACATATTTTAAACATTATTTCTGAACTACATTTCGAATTCCTTAAATAAAAAAATAATCACCATTCTCCACCTTCTTGGGAAAGTGCCAGACTAACCCCTGACCAGAACTGCTGCTCTCTAGCATCTGGAGAAATCCCTATTCCTACACCACCCCCAGGCCAAAAAAGTGCAATGAATTCAAACTACATGGGAAAAAGCAACATCTATTGTTCTTAGAGTCTGACTCTTTCCCCCACAGCGAGAAAAGTCTCTTTATAGGTATGCCAGTGCTGTTTTAAGTTGCCAGGGAAATAGGGCTCTCTCAAGCCAGAGCAGGAAAATCTTCAGGGTCATCTGGGTTTGGAGCAACGTCTTGTGTCTGAAAAAGAAAAGTTTTGAAACCAACTGTCACTTCACCCATTCCCACTTGGGTGCAGAGCTATGTGAAACATGGTGCCCACTCTCCCTTAGGGGAGGAGCTAATGGGGTAGGGGTAGCGGCCCAAACATTGAGGGAGAGAGGGTCCCAGTGGGAAGAGAAGAGTGGCAGGGTCACCCTAAGTGAGGCCCTGCTCTGAGCGGCAGCCAAGTACTGCACAGACCCCGAAGAGGGGACATGGAAGGGTGCCTCTCCCTCCTCTGACCCGCTCCCATCCCTGTTGCAGAATGGCTGGCCACCCCCGGCCCTCCCTCCCACAGATCCTGACTGAGTGACCCTTTTTGTATCTGGAGCTTCCTCCATCCAATAAATATGATGGAATGTTTGCTACCTGGAGATATAAGGATGATTAAAGACAGTCCTGCCCTCGGGGAGCTCACAAAGTTGGGGGAGAAACATCCCGGTAACTTCAGTAACAGGTGGCCTGGGAATGGGGGCCCACAGTCAGGGAATCCAATGCAATTTGGTGGCAAAGTACACATCACAGTCAAGTAATGTTTTCTAGAAGAGAAGGTTCTCCCAGAGATAAGCCTCAATGAATGAGCAAAAGGAACAGGATCCCGAAACAATGCGACTGTGAAGGCTGTTAGGAGCTGGAAGAGCCCAGGTGGGCAGCAGGTTCGAGGCACCAGATCACCACACTGCACACGAAGTGCCGCGGTGGCAGAGCTCTGCTGCTGGAAAGGATTGGATGTATATTTTCTGTTCCCAGAATAGTTCCTTTTTCCAACATGGCCTCAAATGTACCCAGAAAAAACACTGTTGTATTTTTGCTCTTGTTTCAGTATAACAAACTAGTTTCTCCTCCCAGGGGCTGCTCCCTGGAGTAAGGGAATCAGGCAGCAAAAGGAACATTTCCAAGACCAGCCACAGAGAAGGGGCTGCTCCTGCTCCACCGTCACAAGGACTGCGCGGCGGCCTGTGCTGGCCACCGGGCCTTGTGCCCAGCTCCCACTAAACAGGTATTTGTTCAGAAAACATTTACAAAGCACCTACTACAGCTTACATTGTGCTAGGCACTGGGGAAACCATCATGTCCCCTGGAGACAGCAGACACTGATCAACAACTGCACCAGCGAGAATACAATTACAAATGCAGATGGTGCTTCAAAGAAAATAAGGACTCGGACCTGGTCTGGAAGACTCCTCTGAGGAAGGGAGGTTGGAGGATCTATTCTAGGCAAACAGGCAAAGGGGTGGGAGAAGGGCCAGCAGGTGCAAAGGCCCCGTGGGGTAAGGAACATGCTTGTCTGTTCTAGAAGTAGAGCAGCGTTGGCTGAAGAGTGGGGAAGAATGGTTTGAAGCGAAAAGGTGGCCTTGAAGCTGTAGGAAGGATTTTGTCTACCCTGAAAGCATCAGGGCACAGGGCAGATGATCAGACCATGGCAAGCCACCATCAGTTGATCTAATTCAATCCCAAGCCTGGGGATCTTATCTGATGCAGACGCGTGAATTTTTCTCCAGCTCTGAACGTGCATTCATGGCAGACATCGGACTTCCCTGGAGACCCTGGAGGCCAGGGCTACACAATGGTCTGTATCCAACTGATGTCCATCATGCTGACATGACCGCTCCAAACACTCCAACATCAGACCCACACTAGACAGAGGGGGAAGAACCTCCTCTATCTAGATGAGGCAGAACCTGATGATCTTCCAAAATTAGACTATGTAGGCCCAGGGCATCTTCATCCTCTCACTTCAGAAAACCATCCAGGGTTTAGAATATAAACACTTACCACCACTTCTGCTCTGGGTCCACAGTTTTCTGCCCTTCTGATCCTTCCCCGGCCTCCCCGGGTGCCACCTCTGGCTCCACGCCCGGGACGAGGGAGGTTACCAAAATTAATCTCCAGCTGGGATGTGATGTCATTGGCCGCTTTCCGGAAAACGTGGGCATCATCCTCGTAGTCATCCTTTACCAACTGAAACACAGTTACAGCATCAAACACAGGACGTACACACGGCCGTCTCCATGGACACTCACTGGGCCGGGCTTCTCTGGCCAGGGAAAGGTGACGCTACTGCTCTGCTTCCAGCCAGGTGGGTTCTGCACATTTTTGCAGCCACACGTTCTCATACTCACAGTCCTTTCTTCTGAACTGGAGTACAGTTGACTTACAATGCTGTGTTAGTTTCTGCTGTAACAGCAAAGTCAGTCAGCTATACATATACATATATCCACTATTTTTTCGACTCTGTTCCCATATGGGTCATCACAGAGTATCGAACAGAGTTCCCTGTGCTACAGGGTGGGTTCTTATTAGTCGTCCATTTTATATCTAGTAGAGTCTCACAGTCTTAATTCAAACATTTTTGACCTTCCCGTTACTTCAAGTGAGACCAAATTTCTATCAGTTTAGTAGGTTAAGATGTAAGATTTGACAGGACTAACAGTAATCATTTAAATGTTTTATATCTAAGTGTATTTTGCTGAGATTGAAAACTTTTAGTTTCTGCCTTTTGTTTTATTTCTTCACAAATGCTACTTCGATAAATAAGGAAAATCACCTTCCTAGAATAGAGCGTGTTGGAGAAACTTCTTTCAACATGGGTGCTGGCTGTACAAATACCGTATGTTAAAAACTGGATGATATACAATAAACAACTCTGACTCAAAATATATGGAAAGGGTAGAACAACAGTACGATTTATCTGAGGGTTGCTACCAAGGCTGCATAAAGAACTCAAGCTGCTTTTGAAGAACTGCTCTAGTTCAACTTCTTTGAGAAAGTACACTTTATTGTGAGAGGTCAAATAAGTTCTACCTCTTGTTAAAAGAACACTGTATTAAATAAATCTCCTTCAAATTTGATTTGGCTTCAATTCCTAACAATGAATGACACAAAGAACAACTCTCACTTTTAAGTAAAATATAAACCTACAGAAAATATGCCAGTGATAGTAGATGAGAATCTCCGAAGTGCTGTAAGGTTAAACATCCCTACAGCTTGTCCAGCAAATGGAATCAAATTTCCCTGAGCACATCAATCCCTTTTGGCCATATGTTCATTTCAGGTTTCACGTTTAACACTTGTGTCCCCTTCAAAGTTTCAGATTAAAATAAAGCAAAGGCCTTAGATACATGGGCTCTCAAAGCTAAAAAGATGAAGGAAAGAACAATTCAGGAACAATGGCACTCTGGCAACAAGATAAACACAAAAAATATAAGAGGCAAAATGATAACTACGGCCTGGTTTAGAAAACAATTGGCTGTCAGTGTGCCTCAGCAGAGACACGGCGGCCTTCCCAGTAAGAAGCTTGCAATGGAAGCAGAGTGAGCGAATAGTCAGGCCAAGGTGCTTTAAGGTCCCAGCTCTCTTCACAGGCTACTGTTTGGTCTGAACTTTGCAAAGAACAGCGCTCCATGCAAACAAGAGGTGTTATTCTAGTGCTTTTGTCTCTTAGGGTACTCAGAACAAACTAAGTGACGCCAATCACTTCCGGGACTAGTGATTTGGCTTCTGTTGCCTTAAGAAAAATTCCTGGCTAAAATCGTCAATGCCATAAGATTAACAAGTACCAAAGATGTGTGCTTTACTGAGACTAAGCTCGATGACTCAGCAGCTAACACAGTTGCTTCAAAGATTCCAGGAGACCTCTCTCTGGAGCCAGGGAGGATGAATCTGGTGTGGATTAAGGAAGAGCAGCTTCTATTTTTACCTAACATGTCAGCTGCACATTTCAAATCCTGACAGCACAACTGTTTTAGGCAAAGCTTTATTTACAGTGCCCCAGAACAAAAAAGAAGAAAATGGATAGGAAAAAAAACACAACCCAACTAGCTGATGGACTTGTAAAAAGGCCTCACTCGTATGTGTACAAAAAGCCATTTCTAGTGGAACAGCTAAAAACTTACTAGACTCCAAGAGCTGGGACTGACTGAAACAGGAGTTAGGAGGGGATCCTGTATCATAAATGACCCCCTAGGGAAAATATTCATTCAAAGAATATAACTAACCAAAGTGTAAATGGGAACACAGACAAATCTACATAGTACAAAACCTCTGAGTTTCAAATGGAAAATCAACGAATATCCAGCAGACAGGAAGGGTGCTCACTACCGTCATCGACACAGAGACTGGTATCAAAATAAATAGCTGTGACTGAATGATACAAACTCTAAATTTTAAAATTAGAATGCTTCAGTGTACCCTTCCTTAAGTCCAGCAGCTTTAAACAGAATGTGATTAAATAACTCTCTGACCAGCCTTATCAATATCTGCTGGAAGATATTTTCAAAGCTGAAGCCGCCAATGAAGAGCTGAACATAAACCTTGTAAAATCAGGACCACAAAAGACAGAGGAACGCACAAGCATTTCCAGCAGGATAGCTGGCCACAGCAGCAGTGCCTGACTGTGCTGCCAGGTGCTTCAGGGCTCCTCTGGTGAGTTTCTGCAGAGGGAGCAAAGCTGCTACAATAACACAAAAAAGGCTTCACCCAACCCTGACCAGTTAAAAATGATCAACTAGTTCCAACTAAACGCTCTTATTAAGAATTAGAACTGTGAAAAAAAAAAAACACTGAATCACTTTGCTATACACCTGAAACTAACAAAATATTGTAAATCAACTATACTTAAAAAAAAAAAAAAGAATTAGAACTGAAGGTAATCTAATCACGAAAATGCAGAGTAGTTATCCTCTGAAATGGATTCAGGAAACATTCTGTACCTCTCTTCTGACGCAAAATTGAAATGCAGCTAAAACATACAGCATGTGCACAGTCTTTGCACAGTTCTGGAGGGAGCAGAAAGTGCACTGTCACTATAACTGCTTTGGATTAAGTATTAATGGGTCAATTCTTTTTCAATTTTTTTTCTTAATAAACAATAAAAATACAGTAAAATTAGGCACACGTAATCTCTGATTACTCTTAGGTTGAAACTAGAATGTCAACTACTAATGTTCCATTTTTAAAATAGAAGTGGAAAAGCCCATTTCATTTCCAATAAGGTAACAGTGAAGATTACCTCTAGATACAAAACATCATGCTTACATCATCTCTATATTTAGACTTGTGTATCACCACTGCTTTGGAAGGGACAGTGGACTCAGGTTTCCGGATGTTAAATTCAGGCTTTGGTCTGGTCTGTTCTTGAAGATTTTTCCACTCATCTAGGGTCATCTCTTGAACTTGAGTTTCTTCTTCTACCTCCAACTCAGGAACTCTATAAGGAAGTATAATCATAAAGAATAATTTCTTGATAGGTCTGAAATGTCTACTTTCTCAAACAGAAAGTCATAACCATTAGCTTAACGTACTTTCATGGTTCTGTATCTTAAATTTAAATAAGGTAAGAAAATCTTTGAACCATAAGCTTCCTTATTTTATTTTCATCATTTTATGCCACCATTGCCAACTGAAGGTACTTCCTGTCTGTGTTCAAAGCAGTCTTTGAAAAATGGGAGCATCACCATCTCAATGACAATATTACACTTCATCACCAGGCACTCCCTTCCCCTATGACATTACACACAAAATGAGATAGGTAATTATAGAAACAAATGGGAGAAGTAACTGAGACAAAACACATATATAAGGAAACCATGAACAGAGGTTATAAACAATGGGTCACAAATACATACTTTTGTAAATATCCTCCTTAAATTCATGAATTCTTAAAACAGAAGACAGACATATAGAACAATGGAATAGAATTCAGAGTCCAGAAATAAGCCCTCACATTTATGAGCAATTAATTTTTTTTGATCAGTGTGCCAAAGACCATTCTTTTGCACTTGGATATTTAGTTTTCCCAGCCCCGTTTGTTGAAAAGACTGTTCTTTCTCCTTTGAATTAAGTTGGACTTCTCACACCATAAATGTAAGAGCTAAAAGTATAAAACTCTTAGAAGAAAACAGAGGCATAAACCTTGGATTAGGCAATGGTTTCTTACATATGACATCAAAAGCACAAGCAACAAAAGAAAAAGTAAATAAACTGGACATCACCAAAATTGAAAATTTTTGTGCTGCAAAAGGACACCATCAAGAAAGTGAAAAGCGGGGCTTCCCTGGTGGCGCAGTGGTTAAGAATCCACCTGCCAATACAGGGGACACGGGTTCGAGCCCTGGTCCGGGAGGATCCCACATGCCGCGGAGCAACTAAGCCCGTGCGCCACAACTACCGAGCCTGTGTTCTAGAGCCCGTGAGCCACAACTACTGAGGCTGCGTGCCACAGATACTGAGGCCCGCGCGCCTAGAGCCCAGGCTCCGCGACAAGCCACCGCAGCGAGAAGCCCATGCACCATTAACTGAAACTAAAGCCTGCACACAGCAACAAAGACCCAACGCAGCCATAAATAAATAAATAAATAAATAAATTTATTAAAAAAAAAAAAAAAGAAAGTGAAAAGACAACTCATAGAATGGGAGAAAATATTTGCAAATCATATATATATCTAACAAGAGACTTAGATCTAGAATACATAAAGGACTCATAACTCAAAAAAATAAATGATGCAACTAAAAAATGTGCATTTGTCAAAACAATGAATGTACACTTATTTTTGTACATTTCACAATAAATAAATTTTATATCAGTTTAGGTGGTGGGTATAGGTGTTCATTGTAAAATTCTTTAAACTTTGCTGTGTTTGAAATTTTTCATAATAAAATGTTGGAAAAATACTAACATTAAAACATATCCCAAACATACATTGTCAAAAATATAAAAAGACAGTAAATTTTGTAATGCCAAATACTGGAAACAACCCAAAATCATCTGGAGAGGAATTTGGTGGAAAAATTATGGATATCAAACATGAATATTAAGCAGCTAAAAAGGAATGAGAAATACATGAATTGCTATGGAGCACCTCCTGGATATACTGATGAAAAAGCAAGGTGGTATGTATGTTACCATTCACCTAAGAAATAAGGAGACATACAAATATATATACACATAGGTTTTTAAAAAAAAAATCATAATATAAACCAGGGAAAGAACAGGGATAGCAGCTATTTGGAAAATATCATGTTTTAACAGATTATACTTTGGAAACATTTAAATATTTTACATAATTATAAAACAGATTTAAATTAAAATTCAATCTCTAAAATTTGGAAGCAAAATTAATCAAATTAGCCTAATTGTTTATCAAGTTGGTGATGAAAGCATCAGAAAAAAGCTATTTAAAGTGCCTTTAAATCCAAATTTATAATTATTCATCTCTCTGTATATAACTTTTTAATAATCATATTACTGGAGGTAGTGTTGGTAATGTTATTTGTTACTGTCGTGTGTGCAGCAAATGAGTAATAGTATGATGTTATTGACAACTGGGATTTTCAGCATGGAAGAAAAAGAGAAACAAACTTAAGAAAGTTTAGCTAAAAATTTTGTACTCCTAAATTTCAAATGGAAATATTGAACGAACTCATAATATATTTTAGCTTAAAAACGTGTGTGTGTGTGTGTGTGTGTGTGTATTCCTCAGCTCTGTCCACTTAAATGTCCTAGAAACAGTTAAGAACCTAGTAGCAGTAAGTAACCCTAGTGCCTAGACTATGGTCTCTAAATACCATATTATATATTTTTTTAATTTATTTTATTGAAGTACAGTTGATTTATACTGTACAGCAAAGTGATTCAGTTATACATAGATATACATTCTTTTTCATATTCTTTTCCATTATGGTTTATTACAGGATATTGAGTAGAGTTCCCTGTGCTATACAACAGTAGGACCTTGTTGTTTATCCGTTCTATGTAAAATAGTTTGTATCTGCTAATCCCAAACTCCCAATCCATCCTTCCCCAACACCCACTCCCCCTTGGCAACCACAAGTCTGTTCTCTATGTCTGTGAGTCTGTTTCTGTTTCGTAGATAAGTTTATTTATGTCATATTTTAGATTCCACATATAAGTGATATCATATGGTTCTAAATACCATATTCTATTAAAGGACTCTGGCTCCCTGGAAAAATGACTCAGTATGAGGGGTGAAGTATAGATGATGAGTCTGAAACATGTCTTACCAGAAAGCAAGGAAGCTATCAAAGACCACTGAATGTGTGTCAAAAGGATCAAGAATCAACTTGAAGAGGCTCCCTTCAGTCAAAAAATGGATCAGTTTAAGCACCAATAAGCATAAAAACTCAGTGGATTGAAACACATCAGATATGTTTAAATCTCTAAGTTCACAATGACACTTAAAAAAAGTCACTGGCACCTTTGAAGGATATGAGGGAACCAGCTCATTATTCTGAAAATGAGTAAATTAAAAGTAAAACATGCCTTTTATGCATCCTTCATTTCCTAAACAAACTTACACTCAGTGTAATCAACTAGTTCTAGGTAAGCTTTTCTTTACAGACCATCCCAGCTACTTAACTGAAGAAAGAATGATAGAATTAGACTATCACTAATTTGCAGCCCTAATGAATTAATGGATAAAGGCAATGATAATCAGCAGCCTTCCATAACCTACGAAACAATCTTGCCAAAAAGTTGAACCTGAATTTAATCAAACCTCTGCCTCTCATTATTAATATTCAGGAAATTTTTTAAAAAATATGAAGAACAGAGAAACATGTTGGACTACTCTACAATGCCATGCTGGGACTGGCTTGCACCAAGTCATAACAGCCAATTGTTAAATTTTCAGGAATTTTGCGAGTTGGCTGTGAAATACAGTTGTTAAAAATTAAATTATAGAAACGCATAATTAACAATGTTAAAACAAAGGTAATAAATCCTCACAACTCATTGTTCCCTAATTATTTCACTACATTTTGCCTTTTCCTATGCCCTTGAAGTTACTTATCTCTATTTTATGTGTAGAGTGGAAATACTACACAACGATGTACTACTGCACATCTTTTCCCCACTCTGTGTTCAATGATGTTGCTTTGGTAGTTTTAAATCAGCCATGGTAGCAATATTTACACCACAGAAACTAGCAAGTGCAACAGATCCAGGCTTTTTCATCCCAGAGAACCAGATGTTAAATATTTACCAGCACACCACTGCTTACAGGGATGCAATCAATACAATTCTGACTCTGAGAAACTATTTGGACAAATGACCCAGCTTTTTCAACAAATAAATTGCAAGGGAAAAAAAAAGAGAAGACACATAGACTAAAAGCGACTTAAGGGTAATCCAGATAGTTTGATATTGGCAGACCAATGGAACAGACTGTAGAGAAATAGGCCCACACATACATGGGTGATTGATTTTCAAATAATGCTTTTCAGTATGCTGGAATAACTAGATACGCATATGCAAAAAAAAGGAGGGAACGTCTATCCATACCTCACATTGTATATAAAAGTCAACTCAAAATGGACCAAATGTTAATTTTTAAAAATGGATCACAGACCTAAATATAAAACCCCAAATTATAAAACTTATAGGAGAAAACATTTGTGGTATTAGGTTAGGAAAAGATTTCATACCAAAATCATGATCAATGAAAGAACTGATAAATTGAACTTCCTCAAAATTAAAAACTTCTGCTCTTCAAAAGACACTGTCAAGAGGGGACTTCCTGGGTGGTCCAGGGGGTAAGACTCCACGCTCCCAATGGAGGGGGCACGGGTTTGACCCCTGGTCGGGGAACTAGATCCAGCATGCAAGCTGCAACTAAGAAGCCCGCAGGCTGCAACTAAAGATCCCACATGCTGCAATGAAGATCCCATGTGCCGCAACTAAGACCTGGCACAGCCAAAATAAATAAATAAATATTAAAAAAAAAAAAAGAAAATGGGTGGTCATCATTTAAAAAAAAAAAATGACACTGTCAAGAGAATAAAAAATCAGGCCACAGATCTGGAGAAAATATTTGCAAATCATGTATCTGATAGAGGACTTGAATCCAGAATATATGAAGAACTCTCAGAACTCAGTAATAAGAAAACAAACCAATTATAAAATGAGCAAATGATTTCAACAGACTATTAAAGAAGACATACAGATGGCAAATAACCCGTGAAAAGAGGCTTAACATCATTAGTCATTAGGAAAATGCAAATTAAAACCGCAATGAGATATACACCTATTCTAATGCCTAAAAATTATAAAAACTGGAACAACCACTTTGAAAATGAGTTTGGCAGTTTCTAAAAAAGTTACATAAATACCTGCCATTTCACTCAGGAGAAATGAAAATGTATATCTACAGAAAGGCACACACAGAAATGTTCATAGTAGCTTTATAATAGCAAAAACTGGAAACAACCCAAATGATGATCATCAGGCAGATGGATAAATAGTGGTCTATCTGTACAATGGAATATTGCTCAACAATAAATAGGAAGGAACTACTGATACATTCAACAACCTGGATGAATCTTAAAATATTCGTGCTCAGTGAAAGAATATAGACAAAAAAAGAATACACAAAGAATACATGCTGTATGCTTCCATTTATATAAAATTATAGCAATTGCAAACTAATCTTTAATGACAAAAAAGTAGATCACTGGTTGCCTGGGGGAAAGGGGTGGGATGGAGGGATTACAAAGGGACACGAGGAAACTTTTTGGGTTGATAGATGTGCTCATTATTTTGATTGTTTATGGATTTCAAACTTGTAAAACTGTACCTTCTAAATATGTGCTGTTTATTGGATTTGGATTGTATCTCAATAAAGCTGTTTTTAAAAGAGATGTAAGAAACATAGAAATTAAAATGTATATTTCAATATTAATTCAAACAAATAAGTTGTTTTAAAAAAGGATTTTGAGATAATCAGGGAAACTGACAAACTGCCTAGATATTTAATGATATTAAGGCATTGTTAAAAAGTTTTAGATGGGATAATGATATTCCAGTTATGGTTTTTTTAAAGGAAGTCTTTTAGATACAACATTCTGAAACATTTTTGGATAATATATAATATATCCTGGAGGTAGAGGAAGTGGGTAGAGAAATATATGAAACAAGAATGACCATGATTTGCTAACAGTTTAGCTGAATAACTTACTTGGAGTTTCAATATACTATTTTTATTTTATATACATTTTTTCTATAACTTTTAACAAAAAGAGCTAAAAATAAAGAAATATTAAGGAATCATGAGGGTTTCTGTAGCCTACTTGTGATAGAATTAAGAAATCTGTGGAACCGGATGCTATGAATTTGAGGATTCTTTCATAACTAAGATAACCTAATAGAAGTTAATAAATTCCAAAAAGTTCAATAAGAACAGATTTTGTGTTAAGACCACAAAAGAAGTACTTTTTGTTTGCTTGTTTGTCTTAAAAAATATATCTAAACATAAACAACTAGAAAAAGTAGAAGGCATGTAAGAAATGCAGCCCTGAAGCGACACAGACACTCAAAATAAAGCAAATAGTGCAGTTCAGAATAGAGCATCTGCCACAAGTGATTCCATCCATGAAAGTGATCAGCCTGACACCCTTCACTCAGATGTGCCTCATTCAGAGGTGTTCTTACAGATGCCCCCATGCATTCTCCTTTATCACCTGCTATTTCAACAAGCCATTTTGGGAGCAGTATAAAATCACCAAGGACAGGCTCCTTAACTTCATTGCCTATTGACCAAAAATAATTATAAAAAACACACTCTAAACAAACAAAACACATTCTATGACAGTTCTCTAAGGCAGATTCCATTTCCCATTTGAATCAGCTCTGAATGTAGTTTTTACTGCCGTTTTAGCAAAGACTGGATATTCAACAGGAAGAGATATAACTAATTCTCAGTTCCAGGAAGGACTAATGCAAGGATATTTCTAACAGTTATAAAAGCAACATAACTGCCATCACTCTAAATTTAACAATTCCCTTTTGAGTAATTCAAAGACCTTTACAGTTCTTGGTTTATCAGGTGGGCCAAAGAGTGCCTTCGGTATTTTAAGTAAAAATAAAAGACACATTTTTCATTTTCCCCAAGAACTTTATTGAACAATGTATTCACGCTTTTGTTCCACTACTTTCTGCCATTTTCCAGGCAACTTCATAATTCCATCTTCCCAAAACTTTTTATCTTTTTGCGCAAAGAACTGTTCCAGGTGCCTTTTATAGTCTTCCAGGGAATTGAATTTTTTTCCATTAAGAGAATTTTGTAAAGACCAAAATAAATGGAAATGCGAAGGTGCAATGTCTGGTGAATACAGCGGATGAATCAGAACTTCCCAGCCAAGCTGTAACAGTTTTTGCCTGGTCATCAAAGAAACATGTGGTCTTGCGTTATCCTGATGGAAGATTATGTGTTTTCTGTTGACTAATTCTGGACGCTTTTCACTGAGTGCAGCTTTCAGTTGGTCTAACTGGGAGCAGTACTTGTTGGAATTAATCGTTTGGTTTTCTGTTAGGAGTTCATAATAGAGGACTCCCCTCTGATCCCACCATATACACAACATCACCCTCTTTGGATGAAGACCGGCCTTTGGTGGTTGGTGGTGGTTCATTTTGCGTGCCCCACGATCTCTTCCATTCCACATTGTTGTACAGTATCCACTTTTCATCGCCTGTCACAATTTGTTTTTAATTAATTTTTGGCTGCGTTGGGTCTTCGTTGCTGCTGGGTGCAGGCTTTCTCTAGTTGCAGCGAGCGGGGGCTACTCTTCATTGCAGTGCGCAGGCTTCTCATTGCGGTGGCTTCTCTTGCTGCGGAGCACAGGCTCTAGGCGCGCGGGCTGCAGTAGTTGCGGCTCACGGGCTCTAGAGCACAGGCTCGGTAGTTGTGGCGCACTGGCTTAGTTGCTCCGCGGCATGTGGGACCTTCCCAGACCAGGGCTCGAACCCGTGTCCCCTACATTGGCAGGTGGGTTCTTAACCACTGTGCCACCAGGGAAGTCCCCAACAATTTGTTTTAAAAACGGAATGTTTTCATTACATTTCAGTAGAGAATCGCATGCAGAAATAGCGTCAAGAAGGTTGTTCTCGCTTATGTGGAATCCAAACATCAAAGCGATTCACATAACCAAGCTGGTGCAAGTGATTTTCAACGTTTGATTTGGATACTTTAAGTATGTCGGCTGTCTCCCACGTGGCATAACACTGATTGCTCTCAATTATTGTTCTGATTTGATCGCTATCAACTTCAACTGGTCTACTGAACTGTGGAGCATCATCCAGTGAGAAATCTCCAGCACGAAACTTTGCAAACCACTCTTGACACATTTGGTCAGTCACAGCACCTTCTCCATACACTGCACAAATCTTTTTACCTCTCTTGAAATAATAAAGCATAATATGCCGAAAATGTTGCTTGTTTTCTTCCATCTTCAATATTAAAATGGCTACACAAAAATTCGCCAATTTTTATGTCTTTTTTAAATGCACGCTGATATGACAGCTGTCAAATACAATGTAACAAAATTGTTTCCAATGAAGTTAAAGACAACTAAGTGCTACTAGAGCCATTTTACAGAAGAAACCGAATGAAACTTTTGGCCCACCCAATATGATAAAAAATTTTTGGAAAGAATTTTCCATCAAAACTGCTTATAGATATAAGTCATCAAATCTATGACTTGTAATGTGAACAATGCTGTATGAAGATTTGATAATTATACATTTTGTTTCTAAATGGGTAAAATTATAGAAGAAATAGAACTGTTTTAACAACAGTTATCTTTATGTAGAAATAAATGGGATAATAATGCTAATATTTACTGTATGTTTACTAGGTGCCAGATGCTATTCAAAGTGCTTTACATTAATTTGCTCATGTTAATTAATGCCACAAGTTAGTTAAAATTAACAGCTCCATTTTACAGGTAAGAAAATCAAGGAGACAGGTTATACAGCTAACAAATAAATGAAAGAGCCAAGTTTCATATCCATTCATTCTATCTCCAAAGCCCGCATTTAACCTCTGTGCTATTTAAGGAATAAGATGGCAGAAAAAATGCTTAGATGGAAGATAGTCAAGATATGGACAGAGGAAGCATACAAATCATCAATTCAAATGTCCAAACTTCCATTCAGGCAATACTTTTTCACCTGAATGAAAATGTGCAGTGAATCAAGGAAAGCAGGTTCTAGAAATAAAACTTTACTCACTGAATACTTAACTGCGGCAAGTGGATCTAACCTAACATGTAAATAATACCTCCTACATCCTTCCAAAGTACTGAAAGGGCTACTTCCCTAGTGGTCCAGTGGTAAAGAATCCGCCTTCCAATGCAGGGGATGTGGGTTTGATCAAGTAAGATCCCACATGCCACAGGGCAACTAAGCCCGCGCACCACAACTACTAAGCTCGTGCACCTCAAGGAGAGAGCCCGCGTGCCGCAAACTACAGAGCCCACACACTCTGGAGCCCATGCGCCACAACTAGAGAGAAAACCCGAGTGCCTCAACTTGAGAGAAACCCAGGCACCGCAACTAGAGAGAAGCCCGAGCGCTGCAACAAAGAGACCACGCGCCGCAATGAAAGATCCCGCGTGCCGCAACGAAGACCCTATGCAGCCAAAAAAGTAATAAAAGAAAAAAATTAAGTACTGAAAGGGAAGTGAATTTCATGATAAACTTTGAGCTCCTCATAAATTTGCGATAAAAATTTTAAAGAGGTGTGGTCCTGCTTTAAGAAGACTCAGTACATAACAATCTTCATTGTCTAAGCAGATACCCCTGGAAACAAAGTACAAAATAATTAATTGCAGATATTTTGTAATAATGCTTCCTCACCATTCTCTTTTCATAGAGTTAAAAATTTTTAAGGATGGAAGGGAGTTGTTGGTCCATGTTACTTAATAGGGAAATCCTCAGTGATCCTGGCAGCTCTTCCCCTGCTTACAGAACCACCTTCTCCCATTTGCAGTTCTTAATAGCAAGTCAGTCTAAATGGCACTTTTAACCATTCCTACCACTCAGTACAGTTAAGAACATGAATGTTCATGCCACAATACCTGGTTCAAATTCTGGCTCTGACATTTACTACAAGTTGTTTAACTTGTATGTCTCAGCATTAGAATAGGAACAGTACCTTCTCCTTCACAGGCAGCAAAGGGTTAAATGAGTTAAGCCATAGACTCATTTAGAGCAGTTCCTGGCACACAAGAAATGCTCAATAAATATTAGACTTACTCTTAAAGCAAAACAGGAAACTGTCACAGGTATCCTTGGACATTAGAACACCACGTGACAAGAAACATGTAATACTTCTGTAATGAAACGAAGAAGGAAGGAAGGGCATAGCACATATAACTGTCAACAAAATGTGTCCAATTTGAGGAAAATGTATGTACTTTGGCTTGTAGGTTTGAAAATAAGCAAGGGTACATTAAATTCACCTACCAAGAAGTTCTAAACCAAGAGTTGCACTAAATATACATTCTGGCTGAATGCTGAAAGCTTGGGTGTTAGGTCAATATCCCGACAAAGCCAAGATCAGAGAGCATCTCCATCTTAGAATGCATATACAAGCCTAATTTTGAAATTATAAAAAACTATAATTGTATTACTACAAATGTTAGTAATAATTTTAAAATTTGACAAGGCAGTGCAGAAACAAGAATTTCTCATGTGGTCGGCCACCAGACTGCAGCTGCGGTGCACTGCAGCTCCTGCAATTTTAACTGGATGCTCACTGTCCAGCATGTTCAGCAGAGGGAGAGAGATTTGCTGACTAGCTCCACTAGGATATCGCGGACAATGAGACTGCCAACAAAATCATTAAGTATTATTTTGTCTTTCAGAATAACTGATTAATTGCAATAATTATTTTGTCTAATATTATGAATGCTAGAGTACCTCAATCAATTCTAAAGATTACAATTATGCTATAATTTACTCTCTATTATTCTGCTTTATATTACCTGAATTTGTATAAATGGTCTACTGGCTCAAAAAGGATCCAATTTTTCCTGAAGGTATCTAATTAACTCACTTCTTAACATTCATATACACTGTTGATCTATTTTCTTAGTTTACTTACTGTCTAAATATTCATATTAACTATTAATCTATTTCTTTAATTAAATACATTACTTAGTTGTTTTGAATAGTAACTTAACAGCTTTCACAATCATCAATCGTAGCACTTTACTCTTGCAATAAGTAACAATAATAATAGTAGGTATTTATACAGCACTAACTACATGCCAGGCCCCACTCTACATGAAACACATGCACACCCAACCAATCCTTATAACAGCCTTCTGATGTAGGTGTTATTATTATTCCCATTTTACAGATGAAGAGAACTGAGGCACAGAAAGATTAAATAACTTAGCCAAACTAGTAACTGGCAGAGCTGGGATTTGAACCCAGAACACTGGCTCAGAGTCTCTGCTCTTAAGCATTGCCTCTTCGCAGCTGAAGGATGAGTAAGAGTTAAATAAATAGGTGAAGGGTGAAGGGGGTGTGGAAGAGAGGTACAGAAAAACAAGAAAACAGCACTTGCAAAAGCTCTTTGGCAGGTGTGGCATAGGAGCTGGAGAAAGGTGCTTGGGAACATGAAATAAGGGCCACATGGTGAACCTGGAGAAGGCACAGGAGTGGTTGAACTTGAGGGCTCTTCATGGGCCAGACCATGCAGGACTGTGCAGGTCAGGGCAAGGGACAGAAAAAGGACAGGAAGCCACCAGGGGGAGGGTCTTACTCGAGGGGTAGGGGCATGATGATCAGAATGGCAGTGTGAAAGCCACTTTGGTGTGAAACGGGTGGGTTGGTAGAATGTGAGAATGCAAGAAGCCCCATTAGGAGCTCTGGTGAGAGAGCAGATAGCAGTAGCGGATACTATGATGGCGAGTGGAGATGGTAGATATAAAAGGGTACAAATCCTCAGGGCATGGTGACAGATTGGATTTTGGGGAGACAGTGGGTCAAGAAGAAGGAAATCTCAAGAATGACTCCTAGGTTTCTGGTTTGTGCAACTGGATGAATGGCAATGCCGTTCCGCAAAACAGAAACACCTAATGAGGGTGGGGGCTTATGGACCTCAGTCCCGGCCACACTGAGCATGAGGTGCATTTGGGATGCCCACAGGGAGGTGTCTAGGAGGCAGATGGACACATGGGCCTGGAGTCCATGTTGAAGGTTGGAGCCAGAGGTATATATTCTGGAGTCAGGGGATAAATGACAACTCAAGCTGCAGGAGTGCATGAGACCCTATAAAGAGACACTAGACGCAGAGAAGAGGGCCTAAGGCAGAGCCCTGAAGAACTCAACATTTTAAAAGAGCGGAAAGACAAGGATGAGTCTGCAAAGGAGGAACTGAGCAGCAGAAAGCAAGCCAGAAGAATGCAGAAACCAATGGGAGGTTGTGGTTAAGAGGAAATCAACACAGGCATACCTTGTTGTATTGCACTTCACAGATTCTGCCTTTTTAACATATTGAATATCTGTGGCAGCCCTGCGTTGGGCAAGTCTAGCAGCACCATTTTCCCAACAGCATTTGCTCACTTGATGTCTCTGTGTCACATTTTGGTAATTCTCGAAATATTTCAAACATTTTCATTATTATTATGTTTATCATGGTGATCTGTGACCAATGATACAAAGATGTTACTATTGTAATTGTTTTGGGGTGCCACAAACTGCACCCACATAAGACAGTGAACATAATCAATAAATGTTGTATGTGTTCTGACTGCTCCACTAACTGGCCTTCCCATCTCTCTCCCTCTTCTGGGGCCTCCCTATTCCCTGAGACACAACAGTATTGACATTAGGCCAGTTAATAACCCTATAATGGCCTCTAAGTGTTCAAATGAAAGGAAGAGTCAGTCAATATGGCAAACTTCATTGCTGTCTTATTTTAAGAAACTGCACAGTCACCCCAATCTTTAGCAACCACCACCCTCATCAGTCAGCAGCCATCATCAAGGCAAGACCCTCCACCAGCAAAAAGATTATGACTCATTGAAGGCTGAGATGATAAATATGTTAAAAAGGTTAGTATCTTTTAGCTATAAAGTATTTTTAAATTAAGGTATGTATACTTTTTTTTTAGACATAATGCTATTGCACACTTAATAGACTACAGTATAGTCTAAACATAACTTTTATATGCACTGGGAAACCAAAAAAATCGTGTGACTCATTTTATTGTGATATTCGCTCTATTGCGTTGGTCTGGAATCAAACCCCACAATATCTCTGAGGTATGCCTGTAAAGCTACATGTTCTGAGAGGTCAAGAAAGATGCAGACCGAAACATCTGTTAGGTCTGGAGACATGTGGTGATTGTTTCAGAAGGGCAATGAGGACAAAGCCAGACCTGGAGTGAAGCGAGGATGAAGTGAAGGGGAGGAAATGAAGAAAGAATGCACATAACCCCGAAAAAGGCAGCTGAATGTGAATGTAGGGGCAACAAGAGGCTTAAAACAGGAAAGATTGAGCGCAGGTAAAATGTTGATAAGAAGACCAGAGATGGGAAGAAGGAAGTGAGTATGCCTAAAAACGAAGGAGCTAACTGATAGTGAGATTTCTCTGAAGTCAGTAGGAAATAGGATCCAAACGCTGGAGAGGCTGGTGGAGGGATGGTGCCTCTATTTTACCACAAGCGAAGAAGCCCAGGAGGCAGGTGCAGGCAGGTTTGCACCTTTGAGAGTGGTGTAATTTCTCTGTGACAAAGGAGGCCAAGTTGTACCCAGAAAATGAAAGAGGAGGTGTGGGTGTCGTAAGGATGGAAGAAGGGGAAAGTGGGGGGCAATGTCAGGGCTCTGAGGGCACAGGAAGGACTGAGCCAGTCATTGTAGTGGGTGGGGGAAAGAGCGAATCCAAGAAATGGGTATTGCTGGGCGGTGTTGAGGGCTCAGTTCAGAATGTGGTGATCGGGAATTTACAGGGGTTCCCATCAGTCCTGCTGAGTATCTTGCAGTGCTCAGCCTGTGGATGCAGGCAGAAAGAAGGCAGATGGCTACCGGTTGTCCAGGAGGTGGGTGCATTTGCTAGCAAGGTACTCATAGACCCAAGGGGCAAGGGAGTTTAAAGCCTTGGCAAGGGTGCTACAGATGGACCAGGGAACTAAGCTCCATGAAGAAAAGAGGAAGGAGGGACTGGGAGAGAATAAAGGGACAAAAGATGGGGATCCTGATGAGAGAGAGACTAGTCACAGTACAGGCTGCTGATGGAAAATAAGTTGTAGGCACAGGACAGAATACTTGAATTCAACCCATTAATTATCATTAATAATCATTCATTAGATGATTTGAACTATTAATTAGTTTGATTATTCATTAACACATTAAGAAGATAACCCTCTGTGATATGATGAAAGGCTGAGCTTCCTATTCTATGAAGACCTCTTATAAATCTTTAAGAAAACCACCAACAACCCAATGGGTAAAATGAATGAAATACCCACTTGGCTGGAGATTCCTCCTCCAGGGGGCCCAGGGACTCCTCCACCACTGTGGTCTCTTCCATGGGGGCAGTCAGGTCCATGTCACTGCAAAGCAGCAAGAACCACTCTAGTCACACAGATCTGTTTACATCAATGCCCTTACATATTCAAGATAGAAAAAAACCACATTTCAATGTCCTTTTTCTTAAGTAAACATCCCTCAAGGAATTAATATGTACATACAGGTAACCCACATCAAAATAAACAAGAGGAAGAAAAATGCTCTTAATTGCTAATCCATATAAATTATTTCCAAAAGTGTGAAAAGTACTTTGAGAAATACAAGTTTCCATGAATGGCCTAAAATTAAAAACAGATTGTAAAGGACCAGAACAATTATTCAAAACTCTTATTATCCTAGGAAATTACAAATATTAACAGGGCCATAAAAATTTTCAACCTGTTAGTGTTAAATGACTTAAAATAGTTAAGAATATGCCATTTCAAACTTTAGAAAATGGCAAGAAAGTGGAAACATTCCACAAAAAGGAATGTGTAGGATTACAAACAAGCTGGTGATAACCATACCAGAAAAATAAGGCTTTGAAACATCAATTTACATACCATCACATCTAAATACATAATCTGCAGATTAGAAATTACAGCACAGTGAAAAACAATTTGAATTTTAAATACATAATCTTAATTTTTTTATGTTGACATTAATCCTATCCGAACATTACTTTTAAAAAAGTACCAGCAAAAGAAATTTCATTCTCAGGAAAATGCTAAAATTGGTCAATATAATAGAAATATTTTACACTCTACATTCAGAACCCAGCACTTTTTCATCCCCAGTTCAGGAAAAATCTTCATAAAATCAGGTTTTTTTTTAAGTAAACATAAATTGAACTATAATAAAAGAATAGAGTTTTTACATTAAAAATATTTTAATTCTCAACTCAAAGCCATTGTTATCAACTTTAAAAAAAACTCAGTTTTCCAACACAAAATTTGAATAAATAATTTTTACTTTTAAAAAAGGTCCTAACTCAAATGTTCTCCCTGTTTGGAAGGACATCCCTGCTGCTCTGCCTGACTGAAGTCCTCTAACAAAAGCAGCCTCTACACATCAGCCTGACCCTCGTGGGTCATGGGAGTTTTTAGCATCCAGGAGTCTAGCAGCAGTGGCAGTGCTGTATTACTCCAACTTTCTCTTTATTCCCTTGGCCATGTCATAAACCAAGGGGATAAAAAACATGGATTCACTGACAGTTCATAGCTTTCAACAATTAAAAATCATAAAAGGGCTATAACTATATAGGGGAAGAAAAAAGAAGCAGAATACAAAACAAAGAGACCAGCAATTCCTAAACCTGTCAATCAATTTAGAAGAAAAATCACAGACCTCCCTCCTGTATTGACCTAAATTATTTTATGAATAAACACAAAACTAATTTTGTGCTTATAGCTCAATAGAACCATAGCTTATAGAACCATATGACCAAAACTACAGAACAAGTTTCAAGATTAGCAACAATTTATTTTGGCAAATTTTATTATTTTGTTGAAAGTAAATCACCAATGTTGGATTTATTAGAAGAAAGATAAAGCTCCAGGGCCCATGCCTATATTTTGACTTCAGTTATACTTATGTAGAAAATGCCTGTTTGCACAAGTATGGTTACAAAACAATTTTAAACACCTCAATGCTTTGTTAACTAGTTCAAATTCAATCAGACTTCATACTTAACCAAATCTATGACAGTGAACAGATTTAATCCAGTGTTGCTTGATTACTATATAAAACTGTCTTGGCTCTTCACAACAAAAGTTGGAAGGCAGTATTATTAAAAACTGCATTTGTGGGTGTCTATTCCAGTTAGTAACAAGAAAATAATATCTGATATTACACTTTTAAAATTATTACAAATGGAGAAAATTCTATTTTCAGCACAGGTACTAACAGTCAAACTCTTGAAGAAAACCAATAACAATGGAAATGGCTCAGTCACACCATTTTGAAAGCATCTTGTCCTTAGATCTAGTTATACTGCCAATGTCTTCAAACAGGAATACTAAACTACAGCAAAACCCTCACACCTCCAATGCGTGGTGCAGCACTCGCCCTTGTCAGCCACGAACACATCACTTATTGTTAGGCTCACCTCTGCTGTTTTCTCATTAATCATAACTCAGCTGCACTATACCATGGTGGCAAATCAAAATCTCAATGTATTAAATAAGAAATTAAAGTCTTATTCTACAAAAGAACTTTCAATTACACATTATTACCACCTAAGAGCTTTGACTTTATAACTCACAAACCAATCCAAAATGAATGCCATGGGGCACGTTTCATTTTAACATTGGGACATACCATCTGCCAGGAGCACATGTGGTCACTTCTTCATGTTCCAAGGTCAATAATTACCTCTTAGAGTAAGTAATCACTTGGAGCCAAAATGATTTTAAACTCAAATGCAAACTGAAATGGGGTGGTAGTATTAAATAAGCTAGTAAATCAGATGATGCAGAAAGTGCCTATATTACTTTTTAAAAATATACTATTACAGTAAAATAAAACAAAATGAAAAAGTCTGTATTTGAGATTCTATAGAACCCTAGATTGACAAACATTCAACAAGTTTCTTTTCAAGGACAACACAGATGTGCAATGGTAGTAAATTTAATTTTACATTTGATCTCATTTTGTACATTTGTTTTTAAGGATAAAAATTTAAGAAAAATAAGTTTATGTAAAGAACCTATATTCTTCAAAAGAAAAAAAGTGGAAGTCTGGATCCCCTCAAACCTTCAAACTTGTGTAAAGCCTTCCCTGCAACACATCCTGGAGCAACCCATTCCTCGTACTTCCCTGCAGCCCTGAAATGACAGAAATAGCAGAACCAAGTACCTCCCCTAAGTAGCAAAACTGGCACAGATCTGAGATATCATAAAGCCTGAGAAATATCAAATTTGAACCTCAGGTGAAACTTGTCATTGAGCTTTCATCTGCAAATGATTTTATAAAATCAAGATGCAGGGACTTCCCTGGTGGCGCAGTGGTTAAGAATCCACCTGCCAATGCAGGGGACACGGGCTCGATCCCTGGTCTGGGAAGATCCCACATGCTGCGGAACAACTAAGCCCGTGTGCCACAACTACTGAGCCTGCGCTCTAGAGCCCACGAGCCATAACTACTGAGCCCGTGTGCCACAGCTACTGAAGCCCGTGCGCCTAGAGCCCATGCTTCGCAACAAGAGAAGCCACAATGAAAAGCCCGTGCACTGCAACAAAGAGTAGCCCCCGCTCGCTGCAACTAGAGAAAGCCTGCACGCAGCAACGAAGACCCAACGCAGCCAAAAATAAATAAATAAATAAATAAACTTATTAAAAAAAAAAAGAGGCAATGTATACAAAAACTTTGGAAAGTCACAGAAAAATAAAGTATAGACTATCCAGGAATTTAAAAAGCATTCTGAGGCATATGCAAATATACAGTGCCATGTACTTGGGGCATCAGCAAATATACAATCTGCGTGGCTAAAATAAGATAAAATAAAAGAATTTTGAAAGCAGTTTCAAATCTAACCGCAACATAGCAAAACTGTTTTAAAAAGTTATCTCATGAAACAAAAGCCTAAATTCAATCGCTACATAAAGCACACAAGTATAAAGACATGGCAAGCATAACACAGAGGACATAATTTTCAAGACAGGCAAATAAAGATCCTGATATTTCCACTTAATTGTAGGTTCACAGAAGGTACACGTTTGCACCATACCTGGTATCTTTACCTGATCCCCAGGTGCGAACTCCATATCCACCCATGTTGTCTTCAGTTCTGATTGCTCTAGAAAAAGAAAGAATATTCCCTTAAACTGGAAGCTGGTCTCCAGTCAATCTCCAAATCAGAAAAGTTGATCATAAAAACTGTCCCAGGATCAGCCCCCTTAGGAATAACTGCATGCTAGTATAAAGTCAACTAAATATTAACACACAACAGATTCACACCAAGATCTTAAAGGGAAAATAGCCATTTACAAAGAAACTTACATTTTATCATTCCCACTGTATCTCTCAAATTCTCGTTTCCCTCTCTGGTCAAAACCGTCAAAAGCTCTGTTCCCAGGACCACCTCTGCCTCTGCTTCGCATGCCCCCTCTTGGGCCTCCACGACCTCTCAGTGGTCTGTCTCGATCAAACCTGTCAACTGGTCTTGGAAGAGACGAGTATAATAAAAAGCAGTGAATTGCATTAAAGAGCTAAGGCTTTTTTTGATTAAAAAAAAATTCTAGAAGGACATTATGGCTACAGTATATTGGAAAGAATTGTGTGTCTTGAATAAAAAAATTAATAGTTAAATTTACTAAGCACATACTATCTCTAGCACTGTTCTGAGCCCTTCACGTACAGTCGTTTAATTACAACTAGTGCCCACAGATGAGGAAGATAGCTGAAGATGACGTCTTTGTTGTTAAATCCAATAGCAACTTTTGTCTCTAGGTCATCTGACCCTTATGCATCATTTGACACTGCCAACCACTAATTTTCCTCTGCCCTTTCTGGCTTCTCTTTCCCTGCTCATCCTTATAAAATGATTTTTGAAATAGGTAATACCCAAACATTCACAAGGTACTCCTCTTGCTTCTTGGCCACACAATTCCACTTCTCAGAGACAGACACTGCAGAGTCACATACAGGGAAAGGTTCTACACCTTGCCTTTTTCATGGAATATGTCTTGGATATCTCATCTTCTGGATACCTACCCATTTGTCCTTAAGAGCACCAGCATTCCTGACTCCCCACCTCCTGTACACATCGTCCTCGTCCCTATGCTAATGCTACATGGCCCCTTCACGTGACCCTGTGTCTCTCATTTGGGGGTCTCTCTGATTTCAGGCCACAAAGCCAGTTACTTCCTGGACATCCCCCTATGTCACCCCATGGCCCTGAAGATACATGACCAACACTGACCCCTTGCTCCTACTACGGTCCCTAACTCACAACGTGGAAGTGTCCAAGCCAAGAATCTGCCTTTTCTCACTCTTTCCCTGCCACACCCACTGGATCCAGGGCCTGACCGCCCGCTTCTCCTCACATCCATTCTCTGCTACCATCTGGTCACTGTCACTTTTTATGAGGACTTGTCTCTCCTCCACCAGACTCAAAGCTTCTGCAGGAAGGGCCTCATCTTTTTCATTGTTAAATCCTAGTTTAATAAGATAAATTATGTTTTTTAATTTGTCAAGGCTTTTAAAAACATTTAAAGCAACAAATTACTTATTGAAATCTAGTGACATTAGTGGCTCAAACACCAGAACTAGAGGTGTGTTCCAGTCTACTGAAACAGGCTGAAACTGTTACATTAAAAAGCTACTATACAATCACCGATAAAAAGATACAAAACTCACAATTCTCCTTACTCAAAAAGATAAAGAAATACAGAAGCGCCAATCATTAACTTTATGCCAGTCTCTTTCAAGAAACATCATCTTAAATCAATTCTCCAAGCTGGCCTTTCTGTCTCCCACCTCCCCAGACCAAAACCAAAATTTTAAATAGAGACTGTTGTAGAATCTGATTCCACATTACAGTAAATATCTAAAGCAGAGCTCTAAAACAATGACAAATGAAAAGTAACAGTAAGTTCTTAACCAGGAAGTTGGACACGGCCGTAAAAGAAAAGAAGTCTACCTAAAAACTGAGAAGAAATGAAGCATAAAACTCTATATGGAAAATAATGCCAATAGTCAAAATCGGGTCTAAATTTACATGAAATCTAGATCAGATACTGATAAAATAACGAATTCATTAATAATATAATAGTAACTGAAGCTGACCCTAAAAATAACCCTGTGTTCTAGTCTATTTTAATCCCTTAAATCATTTTTCTTTATCCCACAGGTTTACCCCACCCCCAATTAAATATATGCTCAATTGCTTCTTTATAATCCCCATCTTATAAAATATATTCTCTTTTTTTTAAAAATAGATCTTTATTGGAGTATAATTGCTTCACAGTACTGTGTTAGTTTCTGTTGTACACCAAAGTGAATCAGCCATATGTACACATATGGCCCCATATCCCCTCCCGCTTGGGCCTCCCTCCCACCCTACCTATCCCACCCCTCTAGGTCATCACAAAGCACCGAGCTGATCTCCCTGTGCTATGCTGCTGCTTCCCACTAGCTAACTATTCCACATTCGGTAGTGTATATATGTCGATGCTACCCTCACTTCGCCCCAGCTTCCCCCTCCCACCCCATGTCCTCAAGTCTGTTCTCTATGTCTACATCTTTATTCCTGCCCTGCAACTAGGTTTGTCAGTACCATTTTTTTTTTTTTTTAGATTCCGTATATATGCGTTAGAATATGGTATTTGTTTTTCTCTTCTGACTTACTTCACTCTGTATGACAGACTCTAGGTCCATCCACCTCACTACAAATAACTCAATTTCGTTTCTTTTTATGGCTGAGTAATATTCCATTGTATATATGTGCCACATCTTTTTTTTTTTTTTAACATCTTTATTGGAGTATAATTGCTTTACAATGGTGTGTTAGTTTCTGCTTTATAACAAAGTGAATCAGTTATACATATACACATGTTCCCATATCTCTTCCCTCTTGCATCTCCCTCCCTCCCACCCTCCCTATCCCATGCCTCTAGGTGGTCACAAAGCACAGAGCTGATCTCCCTGTGCTATGCGGTTGCTTCCCACTAGCTATCTATTTTATGTTTAGTAGTGTATATATGTCCATGCCACTCTCTCACTTTGTCACAGCTTACCCTTCCCCCTCCCCATATCCTCAAGTCCATTCTCTAGTAGGTCTGTGTCTTTGTTCCCGTCTTGCCACTAGGTTCTTCATGACCTTTTTTTTTTTTTCTTCCTTAGATTCCATATATATGTGTTAGCCTACTGTATTTGTTTTTCTCTTTCTGACTTACTTCACTCTGTATGACAGACTCTAACTCCATCCACCTCACTACAAATAACTCAATTTCGTTTCTTTTTATGGCTGAGTAATATTCCATTGTATATATGTGCCACATCTTCTTTATCCATTCATCTGTCAATGGACATTTAGGTTGCCTCTATGTCCTGGCTATTGTAAATAGTGCTGCAATGAACATTTTGGTACATGTCTCTTTTTGAATTATGCTTTTCTCAGGGTATATGCCCAGTAGTGGGATTGCTGGGTCATACGGTAGTTCTATTTTTAGTTTTTTAAGGATCCTCCATACTGTTTTCCATAGTGGTGGTATCAATTTACATTCCCGCCAACAGTGCAGGAGGGTTCCCTTTTCACCACACCCTTTCCAGCATTTATTGTTTCTAGATTTTTTGATAATAGCCATTCTGACCACATGAGGTGATACCTCATTGTAGTTTTGATCTGCATTTCTCTAGTAATTAGTGATGTTGAGTATCTTTTCATGTGCCTCTTGGCCATCTCTATGTCTTCCTTGATGAAATGTCTATTTAGGTCTTCCGGCCATTTTTTAATTGGATTGTTTGTTTTTTTTGATATTGAGCTCCATAAGCTGTTTGTATATTTTGGAGATTAATCCTTTGTTGTTTCATTTGCAAATATTTTCTCCCATTCTGAGGGTTGTCTTTTCATCTTGTTTATGGTTTCCTTTGCTGTGCAAAAGCTTTTAAGTTTAACTAAGTCCCATTTGTTTATTTTTGTTTTTATTTCCATTACTCTAGGAGGTGGGTCAAAAAAGATCTTGCTGTGGTTTATGTCAAAGAGTGTTTTTCCTCTGTTTTCCTCTAAGAGTTTTATAGCGTCTGGTCTTACATTTAGGTCTTTAATCCATTTGGAGTTTATTTTTGTGGATGGTGTTAGGTAGTGTTCTAATTTCATTCTTCTACATGTAACTTATCCTCTTTTTTAATAGGTTGGTGAGCATTAAGAATTTGAGCAGGCAAACTCAAATTCTGGGCTGTTGTACAAAATAACTGGTCCATACTCTTAAATAATGTCAAATCCATAAATAAATGAAAGACTGAAGAGCTGTTTTAAATTAAAGAAGACTAAATGCAATGCACATTCCTGGACTGGATCCTGAACCAAAATTGTTTTTCTTCTGCTAGAAGGATATTATTAGCACAATTGGTGCAATTTGAGTAGTCTGTAGATTACATAATTTAGAGAATTAGATAATAGTATTGTATCAATGTTAATGAGTTTGATAATTGTACCATGTTTTTAGGAAATATATTTAAAGTATTTAGGGATAAAGAGACATTCCTGCACCTTACTCTCAAATGCCAAGGAATAAAGAGGGGTGTGTGTGTGTGTGTGTGTGTGTGTGTGTGTGTGACAGAGAGAAAGAGAGAGAGGAGAAAGAGAAGGAGAGAGTGAGGGAGGGGTATGATAAAGCAAATGTGGTAAAATGTTATTGGAGAATCTGGATGAGGGTATATGGGAATTCCTTACATAATTCTTAAAACTTTCTGTATCCAAAATAGGCATCCCTTAATAGGCAGTTTTTTTCATGGTAACATATAAAGACTTATCCTTTTAAAAAAAACTCATAATTTTGCTACTAAAAAAGCTGGAAACATGAGTTATAATTTCTGTATTTCCACAGAATAAATCCCTGCAGTGAAGGAAAAAAATACACAAATGCTTCCCAAAATAAGCAGCTCTGATCCAGAAGGCTTTCTGTAAGCAAGCAGACTGCGGCTGTTACATAGCAAATTTGAACTAATCACCCAAAAAAGCAGAATTAAGCCTTTCTCTAGCCCTCATCCTCTAACATGGTGGCAGATATACCATCTCTGTTTTGAATGTGTAGTGGAATAGGTAGTCAAGAAGTTGAAAGACTTTGGGAATAACGGCTCCCTTGACATTAAACTGTACACTATTCTAGTCTCTTTTAGCCTTTTTAACTTTCTTTTCCTTTAAATATGATTCACAAGTTGTTTTGTTTTAATCTAAACCCAGTGCTACGCAGGTTTAATAATTAAAAACTTGAGGCAGCAAGCATCCATCTTGTTAGTGCCAAGCGTAAGACACTAAGAACTGCTTTCTGTGTATAGGTGGGCATGATAGCCCACATGCCACATTACTCAGAAGGGTGTCAGGCTGCACCAGCCTGAGACCATCTTCCGGGTCAGAGCACCTTCTAGAGACGGCATGGGAGCCTTAAACTGGTGTCACATATTTTATCAGTTATTTTGTCCAATTTCATCGCGATAACCTATTGACCTGACATGGGGCTAGGAATTTGTTTAAATTCATTAGTAGCCCAAATTAGTATTGCTAAATCAAGAACATAATTATATCCCTGGCCTAAATTTCAAAAGAAAATTTAATCAGTTTAGCATACTCCTATATAGTTTGTTATAAGAATGCTTTTCATAGTTACCAATAAGTAATCCATTTTTCATTGTGTAATGATTTCCTGAACCAAGACTTAAGGTCATCTATGAGATAAATGGAAGGTGCTTCACGTGTTACCTAAGGTAGTATGATTTGGTACTTAAATTGGCAAAATATTCCCAGGACTGGCACCACAAAAAGGTTGCAAAGGCTAGTAGTCCTCTGAAAATCCTTCTGGTTCCCCCAACCCTCCAGGCCGAGGTCTGCAGTACTTACTTTTCATCTGTAAACTTCTCAGGTGTAAAGTCTGCCTGCCTCTCTGTCTCATAGGGTCGATACTCCCTGTAGGATCTCCGCTCTGCTCTATCAAGCGTCACCTCTGTCCCCCGGCTCTCACTCCATCCTTGCTGCTCGCCTCTTCTGGAAGTTCGTTTCTGGCCTGACAGGGAGAAATCAAAGGGGAGAGCTAGAACACAAGGTCTGCAGCAGCACGTTATTACAGGTACTTTTAAATTTTACTTTTCTAGAAATCAGTGTCATAGGAAAATTTGGGAAGTTTGGAAAAGTTCAGAGAAGAAAAAACGTTGCTGATACTACTACTGCCCAGAGTCGTCTTTTAATAAAACTTTGACATTACCATTGAACCCCCTATGTCCTAGAAAGTATGATAAGATAAACTATACCAACTAACTTACAATTACAGATATTTTACAATGACTCTGTGATAGCTACGGAGATATATTATCAACTACATTTCACAAGAGCAGCTTTATCAAAACATGGTAGCTAAGTTCCTTCCAGAAAACTAAAGGATAAATACCCTGTATTCCAGAACATATTTTGAGAATCCCAACTGTAGTTTATCATTCATTGGCTAATAAAGTTTTCATTTTTAAATAGTTTGTACCATTATATCGTTCTCATTTGAAAACAGATTTTCCTGCTCTTTGATGGGATTTACACATTTATGATCACACTTCTCAAATATGAGGCCAAGCTGGTATTTGCCAACTCATGCAAGGGCTGGCCAGCACTTGAAGGGGCATCTCCCATCCATGGAGCGGCCAGCACTGAGCAGGTAGGGGCTGGGGCACTCCAGCCTTCTCTGTTCTCTTTTTACTCCTCTCGGTTTTGACGCTTTAAAATTTTTCAGCAGGGTCTATGTCTTAAGGCAACTAATATTTGGTGAATATATTGTGAAGAACTTTGTTACTTCTTAAATCATCTTCCAAAAATGTGTGTTTATCTTTTCTTTGTATACATTTAATAGGTCTCCATCTCAAACATTATGTACAATTTTCATTTTAGTAGAAAATTTTAGATTTTTCTTGGTATGTCACCCTTCACATTTATTGTATGGCTATAAAAATATTAAATGTACTTGAGTTAATGGGTATTTTTTTAAACTACTGGGTTCCTCTTCTACTTAGGCAGATACTTGTGACTCTTAAGAAATATATGTTTACATGTATTCTCCTATTTTCCCACTTAATATTTTCTATCTAATCTTTATAAACTAGGCACATGTAAATATTAACATAGTTCCAATACGTTACTAATCTCATTTTAAAGCAAAAATCATGTCGTGACACCAGTAACACAAAACTGTGCGATTTATTACTTGTTAGCTAACAAACTATTTTTTTGAAATGTGAAATATTGCACAACAGATCTAAGTTCAGTCGTAAGTTAATGTCCCATAACCTAGGAAATGCTTAAATCTGATTTGCTTCCTGAAGCCACAATCTGAGCTTGTGACATGTTTAGGATATAGGAAAGATGTTATCATAAACAGAGCATTATGCTTTTATTGCAGAAACAGAGACTGACACTGGTGCCCAATTGCCCAGGAGTATGCAATGCCAGATCCTAGCGCACACACGTTACTAAGAGAGATCAAATTTGGAAGAGGCATTTAAAATGTAAGGTAGAAAATGTTATTGTGAAAGTTAACTACCTAACAAGTTGAAAACTATATTAGACCATGACATAACAGCAAGAACATCAACAGTAACAATACTTTTCAATACTTTTCCCTCAATGTAAAAAGTTATCTCAATACAGTTTCAAATTTCCTATTCATAACCTGTAATTAAAAAAAAAAAAAACAACTAAATATCTCCACTCAACTACAGAATTACTTAGGAGCTTATTCCCACCTTCTTTCTGCTTTCAAGGTTATTTTAAAAATTGTATCAATTAAATTTGGAATTCATCATTCAAAATTTAAAATGACATTTGCTGCATACTTTATACTAAAGCTTCTTCCAAAGCTTCTGTGTATAAGTTGAAAACCATTAAATATAACTGGCAACTTATTAGAATAATTATCAATACCCTGCAAACATTTCCTTTTCCTCCCAAAATCCAAAACACAAAGACAATAGGGGTCCAGTTTTTCCCACAATTTACTACTAAGGGATTCAAGAATGCAACTGAACCTAGTTTTTCTGTGCTAGATCAGCGGCTCCAAGTGGATATGCAAACATTGAATTTTACTAGCCCTTTCCAATAAAAGGCTGGCATATGCAGTCTGATCACTGATGTAACCCCAAGCCCACATGAAGGGACAATAAAATTTATTGTGAATAAATTTAGAATACAATAAAATTTACAGTGAGATTTCCCCCAAATAAATTTGAGCTTTGACTCAGAGATTAGTTCTGAAAGGCCAGGAAAAGCAAAGCTGAAACAGCCTCTGAAGACTTCAAGGACGAATTTTTTTGAGCAAGGCTCATCCAAGGGTCTATGTATATTGTTAAATAGTGAAGGCCATTAAAAACCTATTTCTATGGGAAAATCTTATGATTTCCACATCCTTTTGAGATTAATGTTTCCGTTATACGTCAAACTTGTTTTGACTTTGATTCTTGTCTACACTAAGCATTCATTTATAATATTCTAACTAAATTAAAAATTTTGAGTGTTAGAAAAGTACAGTCCATATCAATTAGGGCTACAAAACCTTGAGAGAGTAGCTCTCTAACACCCATTACAGATAAATTTAGCACAGTAACTACATAAACGGAAATTAATGAGCTGTTTGCTCCTGAAATAACATACTTGAAAAAGAACTAGAATTACAAAATTTCCATTTTAACTACAAAACTAACTAAAATTCTTTAATATAGATCTCAAAAGCCAGATCACTTGGATCATAAACAATTGACAGAAAAAAAGTTATAAATGTACTAGATTACAGTGCTAAGTTTATTAGTTTAGCAAGTTATAACTGTACTAGATCATAACGCTAAATGCAGGTTACAACCCAGTTTATATCAGGTAAATTTAGAAAAAAAGAAGTAACTCTGTGCAATTATGTATGTAAATGCAAGGTGTTAAAAGTAAGAAAAATACAGGATTTTCACTTTACTTCATACACTTTTGAATTGTTTAAAATTTTTATAACAAAAATGCATGACATTTTTAATAGTAAAAAGGTTAAAAAGCAATACATGGACATAGAAAACTAAATTCAGTTTCACATTAAAATACATATTTTCACTTGTTAAAAAATAAAGCTTAGCCTTTCCCAATTCTCTTATTACTATGATATTTATCTAAATAGATTTAGAAGAAAAGATAGAACATAATGCAAAATGTACAAAATACCTCAAGTCTCACTCACTGTTTAAATAGGCTCATAAATGTACTGGCCTACCAAGGAGTCTTGGGATATCCAATAGCATTTTAAATAATTTTCAATATTTTTATTATAGTGACTTAATTTTCTGATTTTCAAGAGATAATGCTGGATTGAACTTTCCACAGATAAAGGTAAACATTACCTAGTTGCAGGAGTCAAAGCCCCAACACTCAAATCAGGTGTTATTCTCTCAGGGCTGGGCTGCACAATTTTTATCAAGCAAGGACCAAGTCAGTAAAGCCAAGTTGAATACACTGCCAAACACTGGCTGGAGTGGTCGAATTATACATCTTAACATTCTTTTTACGGAAACCTTAGGACCACTGTCTTATTTTTGAAAAACAGAGGAAACACAGGTGGAAACTTGTAGGCTTTGCCACTGATGCAGTTCAGGTGAGAAAAGACTCTTAAGCACCCTCCGTCCCTAGATGCAGAGAGTAGTACACCAAGCTTTGCACTTGCCGTTCTGGCTAAGCAGGGAGTGGGGAGCTTTGAATATTCTTGTTGAAAAGGTTAATTAAAAACGCTTTTCTTAAAGCAGCCTGAGTTAATGACAAGTTACACAACCCATCAATGCTGCCTGCTATATTGAAAACTCGTGCGGGATGACTGCTGGAAGCTCCGTAAGGGGGATGGATGGGTGAAGGCACAGAGCTTGGAAGGCGCCGCCGGGGACCCCGCGTCCACCCCCGCCGCATTCTGCTCGCGGCCCTGACGTCACAGCCCGCCCCCGAGGTCACCCAGGACTTCCCTCTATCACAGAGGCCCCAGCCCCTCACCCCGGCGATCCTTCACACACCCCGGGCTCTCGCCACCACCCCCAGGGTCCGCGTGCGCCCTCCTCCATTCTCCCTAAAAGGCGCTCCCCTCCCTCCTTCCCACCACACTACTTTTTGCCTCCCGACGCGAATCTTGCAGAGGTTGGGCTGCAGGATGGAGAATGTCCCTGCTAGTTCTAGATCTGAGAGCCCCGGGGCAGCGACCTCAGTGTTCGCCCCCACACACCAACCCAGAAATATCCCTCAACTTTGCCCAACTTGTAAAGCCTCAGTTTCAGCGTTCTGAAACCCCCTACTCCAAGCCTGCACTCTCCTTCGCCCCCAGAAGGGACTGGGAAAGGCCAGAAGGGGCATGACACCCCCCCCACCCCGTCCTCTTTTCCCACCCTCCTCGGCCACAGGGACCCTCAACTCCAGCCAACTCTTCCCGGAGCCCCCTCCCCTTTCTGGAACAGATTCCAGTGATCCCAGTCTCGTAGTAGGAGGTCGTGGGGCTGCTGAGGAGAGGTGACCTCCATGACCCCATTCTCCTTCCCCTCCCGCCCACCGCGCCCACCCGGGGGCATCTAGGTGCCGGGCGGAGCGCGCGTACCGGGCGGCTGAGGGCCGCCCCCTGGGCTGTCTGGCTGCTGCGCGCCGGGGGCCGGGAGGCTCTTGCGCTCCTTCTGAGACTCCCTCCGGCAGCCGCCCGCGCCGGGTCTGTGGCCCGAGGCCCCAGCCGGGCTCCTGCCGCCGCGGTTGCCAGCCCCGGCCGCCGCCCCCGCCGCTTCGTCGCGCCTCTTGCGCTGCAGCTGCTGCTGGCGTCGGCGCTCGGCCTCGCGCAGGATGTCGAACGGGTCCGACTCGTCGTCTAGCAGCTGGTGGAAGCGGTTGGCCACGACGCAGCCGAAACTCTCCTGCATCGCGGCGCCTGCGGCGGCCGCGGCCACAGGACTCCCCAGAGCGCCCTTCATGCCGCCGCGGCCACTGCGGGCCCGCCGCGGGCGGTCCACGCGAGCGAGTCTCACCGAAGCCGGCAGCGATGACCCATCCTACCCGCAGCTACATCCCTCCCCGCCCAGCCCAGTCCCGTCCCTACCAGCGCCCGCCCCCGCGCCGCCGCCGCCGCCCGTCCAGCAGCTTCCCGCCAGCCAATCAGCGCATGCGGACACGCCCCCTTTCCTAGCCAGCACGCCTGGAAACCCAATCAGCGGCCTGCTGCTGTCACGTCATGCGACCTCTATGCCCCTCCCCACGATTCAGCAGGGAGGGGCAGGACCCAAGGGGCGGAGCTACTGGGAGGAGCAACGAGCCTTGCGGTCCAGGCTGCTGGACCGTGCAGGTGGGTCACGGCCATAATTTATGTTCTCTCTGGGACTGGGTCCACATTCATCATCGGCCACACTTCTTTGAAGTTTATACATTGATTGAGCCATTCAACAACTGTATAGTGTACACTTACTATGTGCCTGGCGTTATGTTGTAGGAGATACTAGCTCTCTGTTTTCGTAGATCTTACAGCCTATAGGCAGAAAAGTGCCCTGAAGAAAAGGCACAGACTTCTCTATGATCCTATAGCAGAGAGACTTGACCTAATTAGGAAGTTTGGAGAGGCTTTCCCAGGGAATGACGGTTAAGCTGAGATCTGAAGGATGACAAGGGCCATGAGTAACGGCAAGTGCACAAGTCTTGAGTTGGGGTGGAGCACAGCCCATTCAAGCTCAAGGAAATGGATTGCTAAGAGTTGGGGGAAGGCCTTATTTTGGTCTTTATTCTAGGAGCAGCGGCAAGCAAATTTTAAGCATGAGCACGTGTTTGAAAAGGCCGCTGTAGCTGTAATGTGAAGGACTAGGTTGGAGGGAGGTCAAAATGGATGCAGGGAGACCAAGCTGAAGATTGCTGCAGAGCTCCAGGGAAAAGGTGATGATCACTATCCTTGGATAGTGGATACTGTCAGTGGAGGTGAAGAGAGTAGTAGATCCAAGAGCTATTTTGGAGGTTATATCAACAGGACTCAGTGATGCACTAGATATGGGTGGTGAGGAAAAAGGAGGAGAGTATGATGACTCCTATTTTTCTGGCTCTTGCAACTGGAATGGTGATGCTATTCACAAAGAAACAGAGCATTTATAGACCACTTTGATAAGAATCATAAGTTCAGTCTTGGACATGTTGAAGTTTAGGGTTTTGTTTGGTTGGTTGGTTCGTTGGTTGTTTTATTCAACTGAGGGCTTGAAGTTCAGAGAAGAACTGTGAATTGGACTTTCTCCAGGAATTCTTGCCTAGGCACTGGTGGAGACACTCTTGGCTGCCTATACTACAGCCCTTCGTTTCCCTCTTACACTTCCCCAAAACCTGTGTTTTGTTAGGGCATCAAGGAGCTGTTTGCCCCAGGGGGGAACTGGGCCCTTTTCCAGCCTCAAACTTGATTAATCTTAAATCACCCATTGTAGTTTCATTCCCCTACCAATTATTGGTGTAGGAATAGGCTTCTGGTGCAAATCTGGCAGAACAGACCTGAGGGAAAGTATTCTGCAGGATTTCTTGGAGGGATCATTTTTCTTGTACCTAAAAAGGGATTGCGACAGGATCTGCTAACTTTCCACTTCTGTACTTTGGTCCTTGTTATGTGAGGAGGGCATGATGCCTAGAGGGCTGGCCCTTATTGTGACTATGAGGATGGCAGAGAAGAAGGATGGAGAAAACCTAGTTCCTTGATGATGTGGAGCTGCTGACTTGCCACAATCGGGAAACTTCCTGCCTCAGACTTATTATTATGTAAGACAATAAATGCCGTTATTGTGTAAACTAGTCTTAGTTGTACTTGTTTCTTGCATCAAAAGCATTCTGTTATAGCATCTTGCTCAGATACATCAGTACCAGCTTTTACTTTCCTTTAATAGCAAATGGAAAAGGAACCCTTCATCTTAACTGCTGCCAGGTCTGTGTTTTACTCACTTATTCAACTTTCTGTCATTCCCGAGGAAGAGAACAGGGATGACGTCCGTCTTATTCATTATTGCAACGTATTCCCAGTGCTTAGCATTCTAGGTAGCTGTACCGTAGGTTCTCAGTAAATATTTGTTGAATGAAGATTTTAAGATATCTGGTCTTCTCCTTCTTGGAGTCAACAGAGGCTTATGATCAAAAGCCTATACTTTTTATCCAAAAGAATTGAGAGCAGGTGTTCAAACAAAAACTTGTACCTGAGTGTTCATAGCAGCACTACTCGCAATAGCCAAAAGGTAGAAACTACCAAATGCACATCAGCTGATGAATGGATAAACAAAATGTGGTGCAATGGATTAATATTTGGTCAGAAAAGGGAATGAAGTACTAATACCTGCTACAACATGGATGAACCTTGAAAACATTATGCAAAGTGGAAGAAACTAAACACAAAAGGTCACATATTGTATGATTTCATTTATATGAAATGTCCAGAATTGGCAAATCCATAGAGATAGAAAGCAGATTAGTGGTTGCCAGGGGCTCAGGGGAAAAAGAATGGGGATTGACTGCTTAAAGAGCATGAGGTTGCCTTTTAGAGTGATGAAATTTTTCTGGAACTAAATAGTGGTGACGGTTAAATACCACTGAATTGTAAAATGGCTAAAATAGTAAATTTTATGTGTATTTTGCCACAATTTTTTTAAAGCTTATCTTTTGGAGTTAGACCATGATTTGAATCCTGGCTATGCCACTCACTGACTTTGTAACCTTGGACATATTCCTTATTCTTGTGCCTCAGTTTTCTCATCTGTAAAACAGAGAAAATAATGGTACCTACTTCAGAGGGTTATTGTGAGAACCGGGTCCAATAATGCATATGAAGTGTTCATTACCATACCTGGCCAGAGTAGATCCTCAATAAACGTTATTTGATAGTAATTATGATACCAAAGAGAAAAAACCAAAACATGCACACAACCATACAACTCAAAAAATAAAGCATACAAAAAAAGCAGTGAAGTGTGGATGCTGAACGATACCACCAGCCCTTCCATAGCAGTTACTTATTGGCACCAGTGGAAATGCAGTGAAGTTTAACTACATACAAAATGTAAATTGCCTTGAGTTAATTAATAGGCAAATTCCACTAGGAATAATAAAATAAAATACACTAAAATCTTCCAGATTGACTTAAAATTCACAGAAAGTTAGAGAATTTACAAGCATGTAGCTTTATTACCTTTGATTACATGCAAAGAGCAACACCTGGGTGAGGGCCAAGGCGGAGGGGCCAGTCAGGCTATAAAGCGTGTGAGTTTTTGTGAATCATCATTCCATATACTCTGTTTTGCCACTGGATTATTACTCCCTCTTTGCTTACCTTTCTCCTCTATAAAACTAGGATGATTAAAATTGGTCCTGTGTTCCGCATATGGTTGATGGGAAGATAAAACGAAAGAAGTAAATTTTAAAAGGTTAAAAAATTTAACATTATTTTACAGTTGTTTCTACTTGAATAATATATGCAAGAACAAAAATATTTTTCCTAACTCAAAGAGGATCTCATCTGTCTTTTGTGCCAGTTGAGACAATTGTGATAAGATCAGTGAAATTATAGGTCCTGGTTTAGCTGTTAACAGGTGGAAGTGAATTTAAATTCAGTTTCCCACAGCAAATGAATAAAGCAAGTACACAGTCTCAAAGTTAGGGGTTATAGAACCATAAATCATTAACAATCAGGATGCTGCAGGAGAACTTCCAGCAAGCCAAATTCCATTTATGACGACCAGAAACAGAATATTTAAACCAGGAAAGGACCTGCACCCAGCCTACTAATATTTGTATTCTTGTTGTCACTGAGGTTCTTTCCAGCATTTTTTTTTAAATTTTATTTTTATTTATTTATTTTTGGCTGCGTGGGGTCTTTGCTTCTGCGCACGGGCTTTCTCTAGTTGTAGCCAGCGGGGACTACTCTTCGTTGCGGTGCACGGGCTTCTCCTTCCGGTGGCTTCTCCTTGCAGTGGCTTCTCCTGTTGTAGAGCATGGGCTCTAGGGCACGCGGGCTTCAGCAGTTGTGGCGCGCAGGCTTAGTTGCTTTGCGGCATGTGTGATCTTCCCAGATCAGCGATCGAACCTGTGTCCCCTGCATTGGCTGGAGGCTTCTTATCCACTGCGCCACCAGGGAAGTCCTCTTTCCAACTTTCTTATGTCAAGATGTTACTGGCTACCACAGTGCTTTATATCCTCAAGGCACTCATGCCAATAGAAGAGTTTTGTTTTTTTTTAAAACATCTTTATTGTAGTATAATTGCCTTACAATGGTGTGTTAGCTTCTGCTTTATAACAAAATGAATCAGTTATACTATACAATATGTTCCCATATCTCTTCCCTCTTGCATCTCCCTCCCTCCCACCCTCCTTTTCCCACCCCTCTAGGTGGTCACAAAGCACCGAGCTGATCTCCCTGTGCTATGCGGCTGCTTCCCACTAGCTATCTATTTTACATTTGGTAGTGTATATATGTCCATGCCACTCTCTCACCCTGTCACATCTTACCCCTACCCCTCCCCATAGCCTCAAGTCCATTCTCTAGTAGGTCTGTGTCTTTATTCCTGTCTTGCCACTAGGTTCTTCATGACCTTTTTTTTTTCCCCCTTAGATTCCATATATATGTGTTAGCATACTGTATTTGTTTTTCTCTTTCTGACTTACTTCACTCTGTATGACAGACTCTAACTCCATCCACCTCACTACAAATACCTCCATTTCATTTCTTTTTATGGCTGAGTAATATTCTATTTTATATATGTGCCACATCTTCTTTATCCATTCATCCGATGATGGACACTTAGGTTGCTTCCATGTCCTGGCTATTGTAAATAGAGCTGCAATGAACATTTTGGTACATGACTCTTTTTGAATTATGGTTTTCTCAGGGTATATGCCCAGTAGTGGGATTGCTGGGTCGTACGGTAGTTCTATTTTTAGTTTTTTAAGGAACCTCCATACTGTTCTCCATAGTGGCTGTATCAACTTACATTCCCACCAACAGTGCAAGAGTGTTCCCTTTTCTCCACACCCTCGCCAGCATTTATTGTTTCTAGATTTTTTGATGATGGCCATTCTGACCGGTGTGAGATGATATCTCATTGTAGTTTTGATTTGCATTTCTCTAATGATTAATGACGTTGAGCGTTCTTTCATGTGTCTGTTGGCAATCTGTATATCTTCTTTGGAGAAATGTCTATTTAGGTCTTCTGCCCATTTTTGAATTGGGTTGTTTGTTTTTCTGTTATTGAGCTGCATGGGCTGCTTGTAAATCTTGGAGACTAATCCTTTGTCAGTTGCTTCATTTGCAAATATTTTCTCCCATTCTGATGGTTGTCTTTTGGTCTTGTTTATGGTTTTCTTTGCTGTGCAAAAGCTTTTAAGTTTCATTAGGTCCCATTTGTTTATTTTTGTTTTTATTTCCATTTCTCTAGGAGTTGGGTCAAAAAGGATCTTGCTGTGATTTATGTCATAGAGTGTTCTGCCTATGTTTTCCTCTAAGAGTTTTATAGTGTCTGGCCTTACATTTAGGTCTTTAATCCATTTTGAGTCTATTTTTGTGTATGGTGTCAGGGAGTGTTCTAATTTCATACTTTTACATGTATCTGTCCAGTTTTCCCAGCACCACTTATTGAAGAGGCTGTCTTTTCTCCACTGTATATGCTTGCCTCCTTTATCAAAGATAAGGTGACCATATGTGCATGGGTTTATCTCTGGGCTTTCTATCCTTTTTTTCCATTGATCTATATTTCTTTTTTTGTGCCAGTACCAAACTGTCTTGATTACTGTAGCTTTGTAATATAGTCTGAAGTCAGGGAGCCTGATTCTTCCAGCTCCATTTTTCATTCTCAAGATTGCTTTGGCTATTCGGGGTCTTTTGTGTTTCCATACAGATTGTGAAATTTTTTGTTCTAGTTCTGTGAAAAATGCCAGTGGTAGTTTGATAGGGATTGCATTGAATCTGTAGATTGCTTTGGGTAGTAGAGTCATTTTCACAATGTTGATTCTTCCAATCCAAGAACATGGTATATCTCTCCATCTATTTGTATCATCTTTAATTTCTTTCATCAGTGTCCTATAATTTTCTGCATACAGGTCTTTTGTCTCCTTAGGTAGGTTTATTCCTAGATATTCTTTTTGTTGCAATGGTAAACGGGAGTGTTTTCTTAATTTCACTTTCAGATTTTTCATCATTAGTATATAGGAATGCAAGAGATTTCTGCGCATTAATTTTGTATCCTGCTACTTTACCAAATTCATTGATTAGCTCTAGTAGTTTTCTGGTAGCATCTTTAGGATTCTCTATGTATAGTATCATGTCATCTGCAAACAGTGACAGCTTTATTTCTTCTTTTCCGATTTGGATTCCTTTGATTTCTTTTTCTTCTCTGATTGCTGTGGCTAACACTTCCAAAACTATGTTGAATAACAGTGGTGAGAGTGGGCAACCTTGTCTTGTTCCTTATCTTAGTGGAAATGGTTTCAGTTTTTCACCATTGAGGACAATGTTGCTTGTGGGTTTGTCATATATGGCCTTTATTATATTGAGGAAAGTTCCCTCTATGCCTACTTTCTGCAGGGCTTTTATCATAAATGGGGGTTGAATTTTGTCGAAAGCTTTCTCTGCATCTATTGAGATGATCATATGGTTTTTCTCCTTCAATTTGTTAATATGATGTATCACGTTGATTGATTTGCGTTTATTGAAGAATCCTTGCATTCCTGGGATAAACCCCACTTGATCATGGTGTATGATCCTTTTAATGTGCTGTTGGATTCTGTTTGCTAGTATTTTGTTGAGGATTTTTGCATCTATGTTCATCAGTGATATTGGCCTGTAGTTTTCTTTCTTTGTGACATCTTTGTCTGGTTTTGGTGTCAGGGTGATGTTGGCCTCATAGAATGAGTTGGAGAGTGTTCCTCCCTCTGCAATATTTTGGAAGAGTTTGAGAAGGATATGTGTTAGCTCTTCTCTAAATGTTTGATAGAATTCGCCTGTGAAGCCATCTGGTCCTGGGCTTTTGTTTGTTGGAAGATTTTTAATCACAGTTTCAATTTCAGTGCTTGTGATTGGTCTGTTCATATTTTCTATTTCTTCCTGGTTCAGTCTCGGGAGTTTGTGCATTTCTAGGAATCTGTCCATTTCTTCCAGGTTGTCCATTTTATTGGCATAGAGTTGCTTGTAGTAATCTCTCATGATCATTTGTATTTCTGCAGTGTCAGTTGTTACTTGTCCTTTTTCATTTCTAATTCTATTGATTTGCGTCTTCTCCCTTTTTCTCTTGATGAGTCTGGCTAATGGTTTATCAGTTTTGTTTATCTTCTCAAAGAACCAGCTTTTAGTTTCATTGATCTTTGCTATTGTTTCCTTCATTTCTTTTTCATTTATTACTGATCTGATCGTTATGATTTCTTTCCTTCTGCTCAATTTGGGGTTGTTTTGTGCTTCTTTCTCTAATTGCTTCAGGTGCAAGGTTAGGTTGTTTATTCGAGATGTTTCCTGTTTCTTGAGGTAGGCTTGTATTGCTATCAACTTCCCTCTTAGAACTGCTTTTGCTGCATCCCATAGGTTTTGGTTCATCGTGTCTCCACTGTCATTTGTTTCTAGGTATTTTTTGATTTCCCCTTTGATTTCTTCAGTGATCACTTCGTTATTAAGTAGTGTTTTGTGTAGCCTCCATGTGTTTGTATTCTTTACAGATCTTTTCCTGTAATTGATATCTAGTCTCATAGCGTTGTGGTCGGAAAAGATACTTGATACGATTTCAATTTTCTTAAATTTACCAAGGCTTGATTTGTGACACAAGGTATGATCTATCCTGGAGAATGTTCCATGAGCACTTGAGAAGAATGTGTATTCTGTTGTTTTGGGGTGGAATGTCCTATAAATATTAATTAAGTCCGTCTTGTTTAATGTATCATTTAAAGCTTGTGTTTCCGTATTTACTTTCATTTTGGATGATGTGTCCATTGGTGAAAGTGGGGTGTTAAAGTCCCCTACTATGATTGTGTTACTGTCGATATCCCTTTTAATGGCTGTTAGTGTTTGCCTTATGTATTGAGGTTCTCCTATGTTGGGTGCATAAATATTTACAATTGTTATACCTTCCTCTTGGATCGGTCCCTTGATCATTATATAGTGTCCTTCTTTGTCTCTTGTAATAGTCTTTATTTTAAAGTCTATTTTGTCTGATATGAGAATTGCTAGTCCAGCTTTCTTTTGATTTCCATATGCATGGAATATCTTTTTCCATCCCCTCACTTTCAGTCTGTATGTGTCTCTAGGTCTGAAGTGGGTCTCTTGTAGACAGCATATATATGGGTCTTGTTTTTGTATCCATTCAGCCAGTCTGTGTCTTTTGGTGGGAGCATTTAATCCATTTACTTTTAAGGTAATTATCGATATGTATGTTCCTATTCCCATTTTCTTAAATGTTTTGGGTTTGTTATTGTAGGTGTTTTCCTTCTCTTGTGTTGCTTGCCTAGAGAAGTTCCTTTAGCATTTGTTGTAAAGCTGGTTTGGTGGTGCTGAACTCTCTCAGCTTTTGCTTGTCTGTAAAGGTTTTAATTTCTCCATCAAATCTGAATGAGATCCTTGCTGGGTAGAGTAACCTTGGTTGTAGGTTTCTCTCCTTCATCACTTTAAGTATATCCTGCCACCCCCTTCTGGCTTGCAGAGTTTCTGCTGAAAGATCAGCTGTTAACCTTATGGGGATTCCCTTGTGTGTTATTGGTTGTTTTTCCCTTGCTGCTTTTAATATGTTTTCTTTATATTTAATTTTTGACAGTTTGATTAATATGTGTCTTGGCATGTTTCTCCTTGGATTTATCCTGTATGGGACTTTCTGTGCTTCCAGGACTTGATTAACTATTTCCTTTCCCATATTAGGGAAGTTTTCAACTATAATCTCTTCAAATATTTTCTCAGTCCCTTTCTTTTTCTCTTCTTCTTCTGGGACCCCTATAATTCGGATGTTGGTGCGTTTAATGTTGTCCCAGAGGTGTCTGAGACTGTCCTCAGTTCTTTTCATTCTTTTTTCTTTATCTTGCTCTGCAGTAGTTATTTCCACTATTTTATCTTCCAGGTCACTTATCCGTTCTTCTGCCTCAGTTATTCTGCTATTGATCCCTTCTAGAGTATTTTTCATTTCATTTATTGTGTTTTTCATCGTTGCTTGGTTCCTCTTTAGTTCTTCTACGTCCTTGTTAAATGTTTCTTGCATTTTGTCTATTCTATTTCCAAGATTTTGGATCATCTTTACTATCATTATTCTGAATTCTTTTTCAGGTAGACTGCCTATTTCCTCTTCATTTGTTAGGTCTGATGTGTTTTGACCCTGCTCCTTCATCTGCTGTGTGTTTTTCTGTCTTCTCATTTTGGTAACCTTACTGTGTTTGGGGTCTCCTTTTCACAGGCTGCATGTTCGTATTTCCTGTTGTTTTTGGTATCTGTCCCCAGTGGCTAAGGTTGGTTCAGTGGGTTTTGTAGGCTTCCTGGTGGAGGGGACTAGTGCCTGTTTTCTGGTGGATGAGGCTGGATCTTGTCTTTCTGGTGGGCACGTCCACGTCTGGTGGTGTGTTTTGGGGTGTCTGTGGCCTTATTATGATTTTAGGCAGCCTCTCTACTAATGGATGGGGCTGTGTTCCTGTCCTGCTAGTTGTTTGGCATAGGGTGTCCAGCACTGTAGCTTGCTGGTCGTTGAGTGAAGCTGGGTCTTGATGTTGAGATGGAGATCTCTGAGAGATTTTCACCGTTTGGTATTACGTGGAGCTGGGAGGTCTCTTGTGGACCAGTGTCCTGAAGTTGGCTCTCCCACCTCAGAGGCACAGCCCTGATGTCTGGCTGGAGCACCAAGAGCCTTTCATCCACACAGCTCAGAATAAAAGGGAGAAAAAGTAGAAAGAAAGAAAGAGGATAAAATAAAATAAAATAAAATAAAGCTATTATAATAAAAAATAAGAAAAAAATTATTAAGAATAAATTTATTGAGAAATTTTTTTAATTTTTAAAAATAGGTTTATTAATTTTGTAAAATAAAAAATAAGAAAAAATTTATTAAGAAAAATTTTTTTAATTTTTTAAAATAAAAAATACAAAAAACTTATTAAGGGAAAAAATTTTTTTAATTTTTAAAAATAGAAAATAAGGAAAAAATTATTAAGAAAACACTTATTACAGATGAGCCGGTTTGCAGGGCAGAAGTTGAGACACAGATGTAGAGAACCGACATATGGACACCAAGGGGGGAAAACTGCGGTGAGCTGGGGATGGTGGTGTGCTGAATTGGGCAATTGGGATTGACATGTATACACTGATGTGTATAAAATTGATGCCTAATAAGAACATGCAGTATAAAAAAAGCAAACAAACAAAACAACTAATACTAAACTTTCATTGGGTTATTTGTATGGAAATATGTTAATATAAATGTTTCAGACATTACATGAAATTTCTAAAAATCTTATATGTTCTCATATATTGTTATAAGTCATAATCCTAGTTATTACTTTAAAATGTATATCTCAGAAATAACTAATTTTCTTGTCAACTGCATTATTATGAACTTTCATCAAATCTTTAACTGTGGTCATTTTTAAGTCTTTTGTCATTTACAGACAGTTCTGGGTGTACTCTGATGATTTTGCAAATATATTCCTATGAAAGGGTTTCATCTTCAAGAAATTCATGGAAAAGACTCTGACAAGTACAGGTTTCTGATAACTGACTGTACTGCTGAACTGAATGAATAAGCATTTTCAGAACTCTAATGAAAAACTGATGAACTCATAAAAGTGGTAACAAAAGATCAAGATAAAACAAAATTAATTACATGGGACTGAGTGAACTGATGAGGATGAGTATAATTTTTGTGACTTTCTGTCTGAATTAAAAAAGAAAAAATCCCACAAGGACTCAGAGGCAAAGAACATACAAATCAATTTTCACTGCAAAGTAAAGGAGCTGCTACAGTGGAGGATTACTGGACTGAATGTCAATATTATGACATAGTATGAGTGTGTTTCATGTTTGGTAATTGCAATCATTGTTGCTTTTGTTGTGGTCATCCATGTACAATGCTTGGTGTCAGTCCATTTATCTCTTGTAAAAATAAAATACAGTATGTGTGTGTAATAAAAATTTAAAAAAAAAAAGAAAAAGAAAAAAATTTTTTTAAGTGAAAAAAAAATTTTTTTACATAAAAAAAAAAACAAAAAAAACGGACGGACCAAACCCTAGGACAAATGGTGAAATCAAAGCTATACAGACAAAATCTCACCCAGAAGCATACACATATACACTCACAAAAAAAGGAAAAGGGGAAAAATTAATATATCCTGCTCCCAAAGTCCACCTCCTGAATTTGGGATGATTCGTTGTCTGTTCAGGTATTCAACAGATGCAGGCACATCAAGTTGTTTGTGGAGCTTTAATCTGCTGCTTCTGAGGCTGCTGGGAGAGATTTCCCTTTCTCTTCTTTGTTGATACAGCTCCCGGGGTTCAGCTTTGGATTTGGACCCGCCTCTGCGTGTAGGTTGCCTGAGGGCGTCTTTTGGGAGGTCTGACGTCTTCTGCCAGCGTTCAGTGGGTGTTCTGTAGGAGCAGTTCCACGTGTAGACGTATTTCTAATGTATCTGTGGGAAGGAAGGTGATCTCCGCGTCTTACTCTTCTGCCATCTTGCCCAGACCCCCTTGGTTGTAACTTTAATCAAGCCTGAATAAAATAATTTATTTTAGAACTTTTAAATTCTACATTTATTCTGGATCGTTCCAGTTGTGAGCAACAGACAACCTATAATTAAAACAAAGGATTTGTTGGCTCAAGAAAAAAGTCCATGATTGAATCAGGCATAGCTGGGTCAGGGATAAACCATACCAGGACCTCATCTCTCTCTCTGCCCCTTGCCATCTCTTTGCTATATGTTCTTCTGTATTGGCTTCCCTTTTATCAGTTTCACTTTGTAGATGGTCCCAGTAGTACCATATTTAAACCCTTATAGTTGTAAGCCCAGCAGGAAAAGAAAGGGCCTTTCTGGCAACGTTAGCATAGAGTCCCAGAATTGAATCATTGGCCTTTCTTGGGTCATGAGTACACCTTTGAACCAGTTGCTATAGCGAAGGGCATTTGATTCTCTGATCAGCCGGCCTAGTTCACCAAGTCAAGCTGGAGTCAGCCCCCTCAACCGGGGCTGAGTGGAGGGAGTAGGTAAGTCCCCAAGGAAAATAAGGTTTCCAATACCAGCAGATAGGAATGGATGGCCGGGTAGGTAACAAACAGAATTCCCCACAGGTGATGATTAGCATGAACATGTTATTGGCACCCCTCTTGCATTATTGGATTGTTGGGCCCTGCATTATAATTCTTTCTCCTTACTTCTCCTCCTGAAGACCAGAAATCATATCTAATCCATTTTTCTGTCCCCTCCTTCCCTTCTTTTTGGCTTCATCTTCAGTGCCTGCAAAAGTGCTTTTCATCCAGGAAATATTTGTTGTGTGAATAAATGAGTTTCTTCTTTGTATGTATGTGCTCCTGACAATTTTGCATGTGTTACAAATAAAGTAAAAATGCAACAAACGAATTAATGTGTGTAAGTTAATTAATATATTTACATGATTAAATGGATGTGATACTGTTTCTTTTTTCTGAAAGATTCATTATTCTACACATTTGCTAATAATCATAGCTGAATTTTATATAGGGCTTACTAGGTGCTAGCCATCATTCTAAGCATTTTCTGTTTGTTTAGTCCTTACAACAACCTGAAGATGTAGATGCTTCTACTGTCCCCATGTTACAGTGCCATGAGATGAGTGCCTCAGTAAGTGGTAGAGCTGGGATCATGAACTTGAGTCTACACTCCTAACCATAATGCTTTCCTGCTAAGTATTGAGCTAACAGCTTTGGTGTGAGCAGGACATGGCTTCTCTCCTTAAAGAGCTATGCAAGGTTGGGGGCAGACATTGTGCACATAAGGCACAGTTCTCAGAAGAGACCTAAGGGTCTGTAATTATATCACCAATAGAATTATGTTAGGGAGTGCTCACTGAGACACTAGTGGGGGAAATGGTATACTTAAAATATAATTTTGTGGAATGAAAAATATAATTTTGTGGAGTGAAAGCTATATTGTGTTCATGCTAAGTTTGAATTGACTAAAATTATAATTTTGTGGAATGAAAGCTATAGTGTTCATGCTAAGTTTGAATTGACTAAGATGTTGAAATAGGGCTGCTCTTCTGCTTAGATTATGTTTCAGAAATGTATTAAAAATAAGCTCACATCTAACTCTCTAAGGATGATCTGTGAGCCAGCAACTGCAAATCACCCAGGAGCTTTTTTGAAATGCACAATCTCAGGCCCACCACAGAGCTACTGAAACTGAATCTGCATTTTACAATATCCCTAAGAAATGTCTGTGCACAGTAGAATTTGGGAAGCACTAAGCTAAAGTAAAAATACAAAGCCAGCAATGGGATCTCTTAGTACCACCTGATGGAAGCCTGGTCATCATTTGTTGTTGACTAGTTTAGTCTTATCTGGCAGCTGGTGAGTTTGAGGTGCTCAGCCTGGGACCTAGGCACACAATGAAAAAGAGTCTGACCACCAAGGAAGGACAGTCATCCTGCACCAGCAGAGGCTCAGACAACCTCTTCCACTGCAAAGTCCTCTAGCTACATGTCCTTTGATGAACTTAATGCCTTAACACAAGGTTAAGGGGAACGAGTTGGGAAAGGCTCTAGAAAGGAGGGCTTTGATGAATGATTAAGCCATTCCAGGGAGAATTATATGTGCAAAGACCCATAGGTATAAAATTGGGAGCTTTGGATTAACTAGAATTTCTGTGTAGAACGGTAAAATATGGGGCTATACCAACAAGAAGGGGCCATACCTTGAATTACTTTATGTGCCGTGGTAAGGAGTTTGGACTTTATCTTTTAAATTTAGGGTGTATCACCAGAGTTTTCTGAGGGTTGGGAGAAATAAACTTTATTGTTTGGGTGAAATTATACATGCTCACTGAAAGAAATTAAAACTATGAAAAACACAAAGAAAGTAAAACTCATCTGAAATACCACCACCCACAAATTATCACTGCCCACATTTTCTAAGCACACTTCTAGTCTTCTTCATGCATGTAAACATACATATAATTTTACATATCTGCTTTTTTCACTCAACAATGTCATAGACATAGTTCTGTGTCAATAAATACATCAATGTCATCATTTTAATGGCCACAAAATATTACACTGTATGTGATCTGGGTCCAATCAAAAGAGAGAAACACGCAGTAATTTAAACAGGGAAGCTTAACACAAAGAATTATTAACTTATGATAGGAGAGTAACTATAAGGATAGAAAAAGAATTCTAAAAGGTACCCTAGGACTGAGGAAGGGTATCCAAGGAAGGACAAAGTTGGAAGGGGGTTCAGACATCACTGAGGAAGGTGTTGGTTATAGCCCATTGGATGGTTGAGAAGTTTTCTGGGTCATAGATGGTCCACAATCACTGGGAAAACAGGAGCAGCACCCCAGGGCCTAGGTGACTAAAGGCTGATGGGGGAGGGGGGGTGCATAAAGGGAGTCAAGTGCCACTGTTGACACTGCTGGAACCAGAAGCTGGGGCAATCACACTCTGTAGGAACCCAGCACACTCCTGTGTATCGCTTGGGCTGAGGAAACTCTGGACACTGCATGGAACAAAATTTGGCTGACTGGCCCATTAGATGGCTAGTCTTATGGGGCTCTAGTGTGTACACACAGGAGGCAGAGAAGAGGGTGCCAGGAGCAGTCACCTGGGCTGAGACACAGGCCCATGCATTCTGAGGTTCCTGGCTAACTGTCCATGTTGACAGCTGGAAAGAGCAGAAGCCCAGCAAACAGTACAGAAAAAAACACTTGGAGTTAGTGGAGAAAAAAGCATGCTCTGTAGGAGCCTGGTGACAATGTACCCCAGAACAAGGAAAAGAAAAGCTCTTTCTCTTCCAGAGTCCTTTCAGCACCTGCTACTACCAGAGTCTGACACCTTCCACTGGCAAAGGAAAATGATTTAAAGGACCTAGATCCATTTTTGTGGAGCAGGCAATGAAGGATGAATTTGCAGATGTGAGATAATAAATCAATAACTAGCATACTACAGTGTACTGAACCAGTTTTCTATTAATGGGTATTTTGGTGTTTCCCATGCTTCACCATTTTCAATAATGCTGGCATGTAAGACTCTGGATACACATATTCTCACACTCAGGTAATTATTAGAAGAGAGTTTTAAATTGAGGAGATGAACATGAGCTTTACATCCCATTCTTGGATTAGTCAATCAAAGCTACAGTTGGCTTATGGAAATGCTGTGGAAATCAGCTGCTGCCTGGATCACTCAGAGGTGATGAGGGGCTTCCTCTAGAGTTGGCACAGCTACTTTTCTAAGGATCACTATAGCTACCAGAGAGAACTATTTAAGAAGTCTTCATACACTGAAGCCTCATCTCCCATCTCTAAATTGTCATCCAAGCCCAAGCTCTGAGCCATTCAGGCCTCTCCCAGCGTAACAGACCTCTGTCCTGCCACCCCTAGGACCACCAGAGATCTTTCAGCTCCTTCTTTTTCTTTAATTTTTTTTAAAGAAGTGATTTTTTGTTTGTTTGTTTGTTTATTAATTTATTTATTGTATTTATTTATTTTTGGCTGTGTTGGGTCTTCATTGCTGCATGCGAGCTTTCTTAGTTGCGGCGAGCGGGGTTACTCTTTGTTGCAGTGAGCAGGCTTCTCATTGCAGTGGCTTCTCTTCTTGTGGAGCTCTAGGCGTGTGTGCTTCAGCAGTTGTGGCATGCAGGCTCAATAGTTGTGGCTCCCGGGCTCTAGAGCGCAGGCTTAGTAGTTGTGGCACTCGGGCTTAGTTGCTCCGCGGCACATAGGATCTTCCCGGACCAGGGCTCGAACCCGTGTCCCCTGCTTTGGCAGGCGTATTCTTAACCACTGTACCACCAGGGAAGCCCTCAGCTCCTTCTTTACTTGGCACCTGAGGAGTCCATTTTTCCCTCTTAGGAGATTAGCTTATTCTCCTTGGGAATATTTTTAAATTTGTTGTATTAGACGCCACATTTATAGATATTTATAAATAGAATTAAAAGCCCTCTAGGACCCAGTCTACTACACGGAAGGCTTGTCCTAATTTCCCCCACCCCCTGTACCCCCCAGTTCCTGCTTAGAAATCCCTCAAATTCACCCTATTGGTGTTCACTTCTTGCAGACATACTTCAATCCATTAATCAGCTGAGCAATCATATTATGACTGGGAATCCTTAGAAGGATCTTGAAAGATAGGTGTTATTATCAATACTTTAACCATGAGGAAATTATAGTGAAAAAACTAAAAGGTCTGTCTGACGTCACAGAGGTAACAAGTCGTAAAGCTGGAATTTGAAACCAGCCCCCAAGTCCAAGTCCAAGCTGCTTTCATATTTTAGAAAAAATATAATTACCCCAAAGGGAAAAAGCCCAGTAGGTTTGCTATCTTCTATATTGGCTCAAAAAGGCTCACCCTACCCCATGGTTTCCCAAGACCCTTACAGAAGTCCCTGCCCTGCCTGTTCTGGCCCTGGTGGCTGGCTCCCCTCCAGGGGCTCTTCCTGTGGATATCTGAACACCTTTCCATACACCCACAGAGGTCTTTGCTTCTCAAAGTCACTGTCCTCTCTTTTGGAGTTCTCAGTCCTAGCCAGGGGTTACTGGCAAAGGGGCAGTGGTTCCTTCTGAGAGGATGGGCCCTTCCCTTGTAGAGTATTTCCCAGAGACTTTATGCTGCCTGAGACTATTAACAAGCAGTGAAGATTTGACTAGCTTTTATTGAGCATCAGCTGTATGTCAGGCCTGCCAGGAGACAGAAGTGCAGGGTGTGGATTCTGCCACCTTTGTCTTTGATTATTCATCCCAAAGGTTTTGGCCATCCTTTATTTTTGTTTTTCATACATGCTTTTTTTCTGATTATAAATTTATGGACACAGAAAATTTATAAAACTCAAACATCACCAAAATATGTGACAAAAATTCTCATAATTTGTCCGTCAACCTCCCACCCTTTTCCAGAAAAATTCATTATTAGATGTATGTAAGTCAAATTATTATGCTGTACACCTTAAACTTATACAGTGCTGTATGTCAATTATATCTCAATAAAACTGGAAAAAAATTTAAAAACAAAAACAAAAACATGAAAAGGGAGTTCCCTGGTGGCCTAATGGTTAGGATTCCGGGGTTTCACTGTCATGGCCCAGGTTCAGTGCCTGGCTGGGGAACTGAGATCCCATGTGCCATGCAGCACAGCCAAAAAAATAATTTTTTTTAATGGTAATAAATAAAGAGTGCAAGAAGAAACTTATGGAGGTGATGGGTATGTTAATGGCATAGATGCGGTGATGGAGTCATGGGTATATACTTCTCTCTGAACTCATCACATTTTTATATTAAATCTGTACAACTTTTTCTATGTCAATCGTACCTCAAAAAAATGGTTTAACAAGTGAAATAAAATGAGTGGAAAAAATCACTATTAACAGTTCAGCATTTTTTTGTATTTTAAAAAATTTTAGTAGACAGTTTTTTTCATATGGTTTTTATTCAATTTGTTAATATGGTGTATCACATTGATTGATTTGCATATATTGAAGAATCCTTGCATACCTGGGATAAATTCCACTTGATCATGGTGTATGATCCTTTTAATGTGTTGTTGGATTCTGTTTGCTAGTATTTTGTTGAGGATTTTTGCATCTATGTTCATCAGTGATATTGGTCTGTAATTTTCTTTTTTTGTAGTATCTTTGTCTGGTTTTGGTATCAGGGTGATGGTGGCCTCATAGAATGAGTTTGGGAGTGTTCCTCCCTCTGATATATTTTGGAAGAGTTTGAGAAGGATAGGTGTTAGCTCTTCTCTAAATGTTTGATAGAATTTGCCTGTGAAGCCATCTGGTCCTGGACTTTTGTTTGTTGGAAGATTTTTCATCACAGTTTCAATTTCATTACTTGTGATTGGTCTGTTCATATTTTCTACTTCTTCCTGGTTCAGTCTTGGAAGGTTATACCTTTTTAAGAATTTGTCCATTTCTTCCAGGTTGTCCATTTTATTTGCATAGAGTTGCTTGTAGTAGTCTCTTAAGATGCTTTGCATTTCTGCGGTGTCTATTGTAACTTCTCCTTTTTCATTTCTAATTTTATTGATTTGAGTCCTCTCCCTCTTTTTCATGACGAGTCTGGCTAATGGTTTATCGATTTTGTTTATCTTTTCAAGGAACCAGCTTTTAGTTTTATTGATCTTTGCTATTGTTTCTATTACATTTATTTCTGCTCTGATCTTTATGATTTCTTTCCTTCTACTACCTTTGGGTTCTGTATGTTCTTCTTTCTCTAGTTCCTTTAGGTGTAAGGTTAGATTGTTTACTTGAGATTTTTCTTGTTTCTTGAGGTAGGCTTGTATAGCTATAAACTTCCCTCTTAGAACTGCTTTTGCTGCATCCCATAGGTTTTGGAACACCGTGTTTTCATTGTAATTTCTCTCTAGGTATTTTTTTTTTTTTTGGCTGAGTTGGATCTTTGTTGCTTCACGCAGGCTTTCTCTAGTTGCAGTGAGTGGGGGCTACTCTTTGTTGTGGTGTGCGGGCTTCTCATTGCTGTGGCTTCTCTTGTTGCGGAGCACAGGCTCCAGGTGCGCAGGCTTCAGTAGTTGTGGCGCCCAGGCTTAGTTGCTCTGCAGCATGTGGGATCTTTCCGGACCAGGGCTTGAACCCGTGTTCCCTGCATTGGCAGGCGGATCCTTAACCACTGCGCCAGCAGGGAAGCCCCTCTAGGTAATTTTTGATTTCCTCTTTGATTTCTTCAGGGATCTCTTAGTTATTTAGTAACGTATTGATTAACCTCCATGTATTTGTGTTTTTTCCTTTTTTTTCCCTGTAATTGATTTCTAATCTCATAGCGTTGTGGTCAGAAGAGATGCTTGATATGATTTCAATTTTCTTAAATTTACTGAGGCTTGATTTGTGACCCAAGATGTGATTTATCCTGGAGAATGTTCCGTGTGTACTTGAGAAGAAAGTGTAATCTTCTGTTTGGATGGAATGTCCTATAAATATCAATTAAATCTATCTGGTCTATTGTGTCATTTAAAGCTTCTGTTTCCTTATTAATTTTCTTTTTGGATGATCTGTCCACTGGTGTAAGTGAGGTGTTAAAGTCCCCCACTATTATTGTGTTACTGTCGATTTCCTCTTTTAGAGCTGTTAGCAGTTGCCTTATGTTTTGAAGTGCTCCTATGTTGAGTGCATATATATTTATAATTGTTATATCTTCTTCTTGGATTGACCCCTTGATCATTATGTAGTGTCCTTCCTTGTCTCTTGTAACATTCTGTATTTTAAAGTCTATTTTATCTGATATGAGTATTGCTACTCCAGCTTTCTTTTGATTTCCATTTGCATGGAATATCTTTTTCCACCCCCTCACTTTCAGTCTGTATGTGTCCCTAGGTCTGAAGTGGGTCTCTTGTAGACAGCATATATATATATGGGTCTTGTTTTTGCATCCATTCAGCAAGGCTGTGTCTTTTGGTTGGAGCATTTAATCCATTCACGTTTAAGGTAACTATCGATATGTATGTTCCTGTTACCATTTTCTTAATTGTTATGGGTTTGTTTTTGTAGGTCCTTTTCTTCTCTTATGTTTCCCACTTAGAGAAGTTCCTTTAGCATTTGTTGTAGAGCTGGTTTGTCTGTAAAGCTTTTGATTTCTCCATCAAATCTGAATGAGATCCTTGCTGGGTAAAGTAATCTTGGTTGTATGTTCTTCCCTTTCATCACTTTAAGTATATCCTGCCACTCCCTTCTGGCTTGTAGAGTTTCTGCTGAGAAATCAGCTGTTAACCTATGGGAGTTCCCTTGTATGTTTTTTTTATTTAATTTAATTTATTTATTTATGGCTGTGTTGGGTCTTCGTTTCTGTGAGGGCTTTCTCTAGTTGCGGCAGGCGGGGGCCACTCTTCATCGCAGTGCGCGGGCCTCTCACTATCGCGGCCTCTCTTGTTGCGGAGCGCAGGCTCCAGACGCGCAGGCTCAGCAATTGTGGGTCACGGGCCTAGTCGCTCCACGGCATGTGAGATCTTCCCAGACCAGGGCTCGAACCCGTGTCCCCTGCATTGGCAGGCAGACTCCCAACCACTGCGCCACCAGGGAAGCCCTCCCTTGTATGTTATTTGGTGTTTTTCCCGTGCTGCTTTCAATAATTTTTCTTTGTCTTTAATTTTTGTCAATTTGATTACTATGTGTCTTAGCATGTTTCTCCTTGGGTTTATCCTGCCTGGGACTCTCTGCACTTCCTGGACTTGGGTGGCTATTTCCTTTCCCATGTTAGGGAAGTTTTTGACTATAATCTCTTCAAATATTTTCTCAGGTCCTTTCTCTCTCTCTTCTCCTTCTGGGACCCCTATAATGCAAATATTGTTGCATTTAATGTTGTCCCAGAAGTCTCTTAGGCTGTCTTCATTTCTTTTCATTCTTTTTTCTTTATTCTGTTCCGTGGCAGTGAATTCCACCATTCTGTCTTCCAGGTCACTTATCCGTTCTTCTGCCTCAGTTATTCTGATTCCTTCTAGTGTAGTTTTCATTTCAGTTATTTTATTGTTCATCTCTGTCTGTTTGTTCTTTAATTCTTCTAGGTGTTTGTTCTTTAATTCTTCTAGGTCTTTGTTAAACATTTCTTGCATCTTCTCGATCTTTGCCTCCATTCTTTTGCCGATGTCCTGGATCATCTTTACTATCATTATTCTGAATTCTTTTTCTGGAAGGTTTCCTATCTCCACTTCATTTAGTTGTTTTTCTGGGGTTTTATCTTGTTCCTTCATCTGGTACATAGCCCTCTGCCTTTTCATCTTGTCTATCTTTCTGTGAATGTGGTTTTTGTTCCACAGGCTGCAGGACTGTAGTTCTTCTTGCTTCTGCTGTCTGCCATCTCAGTAGACAATTTTTTATAGCAATTTTAGATTCACAGCAAAATTGAGCAGAAGGTACAGAGATTTCCCATACACTCCCTCCCCCAACCAAGCACAACCTCCACTACTGTCAAGATCCCCCATTAGAGTGTTTTATTTGTTACACTATAAATGCAGTGCACAAAATGTAGTCTGTGAATCAGTGAACCTATATTGACACATCATTATCACCCAAAGTCCATAGTTTACATTAGGGTCACTCTTGATGGTGTAAATTTTATGTATTCACACAAATATATAATGACATCATCATACTGAATAGTTTCACTGCTCTAAAAATCCTCCATTCTCCACCTATTCATCCCTCCTTCCCCCCTAACCCATGGCAACTACTGATCTTTTTACTGTCTTCTTTTCAGAATGTCAGATAGTTGGAATCATAGAGTATTTAGCCTTTTCAAATTGACGTATTTTTTTAGATTGTTTTCCCTAAGTGCACAATATTATTTGCTTGCTTACTTATTAATTAATTAAATAAATAGGGATAATAACATATTGTTTATCATTTAACAACTTTCTTCAGGTAACACTATGCCTTCAATATATTTTATTATCAGTGTATATAAAAGATAATGATAGTAGTAACAATAATAGTTAAGTTTATTGAATATTAACTATGTGCTATGTACTGTTCTACTGTAAATGTTTCCATCTGTATTATGGGCTGAAATGTGTTCCCCCCAAATTCATTTCTTGAAGTCCTAAGACCTCAGAATGTTACTGTATTTGGAGATAGGTTCTTTAAAGGGGTAATTAAGTTAAAATGAGGTCATTAGGGTTGGCCCTAATCCAATATGACTGGTGTCCTTGTAAGGAGAAGAGATTAGGACATAAACATGCATGGAAGGAAGACCTTGTGAAGACAGAGGGAGCAGACAGGCATCACAAGCCAAGGAGACAGGCTTTGGAAGGAACTAATCCTGTCCACACCTTGATCTTGGACTTCCAGCCTCCAGAACTATGAGAAAAGAAATTTGTGTTGTGTAAGTTTACTCAGACTGTGGTACTTTGTTATGGCAGCTCTAGCAAAGTAATACAATGTGTAACACACTTATTCTCTTCATAACCCCGAGAGGTAGGTATTATTATGCTCATTTGTAGAAAGAAACTAGGGCACAGGGAAGCTAAATAAATTGCCCAAGATCACCCATGGTATAATATCAGGATAGAGCAAGATGTATTGTGGTGACAAATAATCCCCGAATCTCAGCAGTGCAACACAACAAAGATTTACTTCTCACTCACACTTCAAGTCCAACAAGGTTTGGGGGCAAAGCACTTGTTCTTCATAGGTACTTAGGGACCCAGGCAGATGGAGCCTCCATCTCAACATGTGTTTCCACAGTTCCTGAGGTGGGAGAAGGGGTATGTGATGAATCTCATATTGACTTCTAAAGCTTCTTCCTGCTCATCACTTCCACTTGCATTTCTTCAACTAAGGCAAGTCATAAGGCCATACCTGTCTTCAAAGGGGGTAAGGAAGCACAATCCCACATTATGCCCAGAAAGAGAAGAGAACCAATATATTTATAAATAGTGCCCGACAACGACAACCACATGGGGCAGACAAACCTTGGCAAACTCTGAAGCCTATACTCCTAACATGTATTCCAAAATACAGATAGTGTAGTGTGTGCTGAGGAATTAACTTTACCCGAAGAGAGGTCTGGCCTCTGACTTGCTTGGAGGTGCTCCCTGGAATGTCCTGCCTGATAAGTGTCTTTGTTTGCCTGTGAGCTTTGCCCATCAGACAATCTAATAATGTGATAAATGGTGAGGTGCTTTGGACAGGCCATATCAGTTCTGACCTCAAGAGGAGCTGGAGACTACAGGTCAGCCACACAAGTAGTATGTGATCAAGCCCCAGTAAAACTCTGGACACCAAGGCTCAGGTGAGCTTCCTGGGTTGACAGTATTCCATGTGTATTGCCACACGGTGATGCCAGGAGGGTAACATGTTCCTGAGGATATGGAAGCTTCACGTTTTGATCCCCCTTCTCCACAGATTCTGTTCTACGAGTCTCTTCCTTCGGCTGGTTCTAATTTGTATCCTTTCACTATAATAAAACTCTAATAATAAATAAAGCATTTTCCTGAGCTCAGTGAGTCATTCTAGTGAGTTAACAAGCCTGAGTGTGGTTGTGAGAACCCCCAAGTTTGTAGTCAGCTAGTCTGAAATGAGGATGGCCCTGAAGACCTCCAAACTTGTGGCTGATGTCTGAACTGAAGGCAGTCTTGTGGGGACTGTTTCCTCTGACTTTGCACTCTGGCAAACTCATTGCAGTTGCTGTCAGAGTTGGGCAGACTTGGTAGTCTGGAGATGCCCTTAAACTCCTTAAAATTTGGCTAACTCATTTGCAGGTAGAACCTGTACTTTCTTGATCAAACCCCAGCTTTCCTTTCCATTTTTTTCCTGCCACCTCCTGTACCTTCTCATATGCTCCTTAAAGTATTTTGTTCCCCAAACATCCCTGGCTTCTTCATGCATCAGTGACCTCACACGTGATATTTCCTCTGCCTAATCTGCCCTACCTGAACTGCACAGGGAGACCATTCATCATTCAACATTTAGCTTTGAAGTCTCCTTTCTTTCAAGGTTGTTTATTCCCTACCAGAAAGTGTTGGTCATTCCTTTTTCTGTGATTGTATAACACTTTGTACTGCCATGTCTTATAGCCTTTCTATTTGGTTATCTAACAAAAGTAAACACACAGAATGATAATGCAGGATGAGAAGGTGTTATAACTGGTCTCCAAAGATGGCTCTCAATGAACATCACTTGCCAGTATTCACGCACTTGCACAGCCACCTCCCTCATTGAATCTGGACTGGCTGTGACTATTAGGTAACAGAATAAAGTAGAAATAATGCTGTGCCAATTCTGGGCCTAGCCATTAAGAAAAATGGCAGCTTCCATTTCCTTCTTGGAACTCTCCTTCTTGGAATCTAGCTGCCATGCTGTGAGGAAGCCCAAGTAGCCATGTGGAAAAGCCACATGGAGAGGAGAAGCCCTAAGACCAGATGGAGAAGGAGGAAAACTCAGCCATTCCTGCATCACCAGCAAGCTTCCAGATGACCACCTACTATGTGACTGCAACTGCCTGAAATACATCAAACAAGACCAGCAGAACTGCCCAATTGAGTTCAGTCAACCCACAGAATCATAAGATAATAACATGGTTGTTGTTTTAAGTCACTGAGTTTTGAGCTTGGAGATCATTAGACTGTGAGTTCAATAACACAAAGATACCAAATATCCTAGATATTTCCCTAGCATAGAGAAAAATATAAGAGGAAGGTACATAAGCATCCTGAGCAAGACTTGTGGTTTTTGTAACACAAAGGGCAGTTCAGCAAAAACAAACGTCCACATAAAAAGACACCTCTTCTGGTTGTTTTTCCAGGTCAACTAAAATTTTCCAGAGCCTCATGATGTGTAGCTTAGGTAAGCTCTTTAGGTAAAAATGCAATTTTTTAGGAAACAAAGACTAAAGACAGTGTCTATGTGGTGAAGACATGAAGACAAAAATAGATGAATAAATAAAATGGTCAGTATTTTCTTTTTTAAAATATTTGACATTGTTTAGGCAACAGAGGCTTAGGTTTTACTATTTATTAATTTTTTATTTTAAATACAAGACACTGTTCGTACTAATTCTCCAATCATGGGGGAAAATTTGAGTTCTGAAGGCACTCTATGGATCATTTAGGGAGGAGAGAATTAGTTCTCTCTTCTACATGTTTAAGAATGACAGAGAACCTTTCACCTGTCAGAATGGCTATCATCAAAAAGAACACAACAAATGTTGGTGAGGATGTGGAGAAAAGGGAACTCTTGTACACTGTTGGTGGGAATGTAAACTAGTGTAACCACTATGGAAAACAGTATGGAAGTTTCTCAAAAAACTAAAAATAAAAGTACCACATAATCCAGCAAATTCCACTCCTGGCTATATATATATATCTGAAAAAAAAGAAAACACTAATTCAAAAAGATACATACATCCCAATGTTCATGCAGCATTGTTTATAACTGACAAGACATAGAAGCAGCCTGTATCCATCAACAGAAGAATGGATAAAGAAGATGTGGTATATACATATACATAATGGAATACTACTCAGTCATAAAAAGGGATAAAATTTTGCCATTTGCAACAACATGGATGGACTTGGAGGGTCCATGCTAAGTGAAATGTCAGACAGACAAATACATATATTGTATGGTAACATTTACACATGGAATCTAAAAAATAAAACAAATTAGTGAATATAACAAAAAAGAAATAGACTCACAGATATAGAGAACAAACTAGTGGTTACCAGTGGGGAGAGAAAAGGAGGGAGGGGCAAGATATGGGTAGGGGATTAAGAGATACAATTATGTAGAAAATAAATAAGCTACAAGGATGTATTGTACAGCACAAGGAATATAGCCAGTACTTTGTAACAACTATAAATGGAATATAACCTCTAAAAATAGTGAATCACTATGTTGCACACCTGTAACTTATGAAATATTGTACATTAACTATATTTCAATTAAAAATTGAAATAGAAAAGAATGACAGATGTTCCTCTCCTGCTCTAGGGCCTTTCTGTTTGGAGCTGTTTCTCCAGTAAGACTCAGTCCGTAAATTCTTTTACATCCCTGCTCAGACGTCTTCTTATCAGAGACACTTTTCCCTGACCAACCCATTTTAAGCCCCATTTCCCACTGTATATTCCTCCACAGCATCTTCCACAGTGTACATTCATTTGCTTGTTGTCCTTCTCCCTCCACTAGAGTGTGAGCTCTGAGAACAGACTTTGTTTTCTCCACTGCGTATCCTCATTGCTGAGAACTGGGATTGGCACATAATTGGCACTCAATAAATATTTGTTGAATGAATGGGGTGGAATGTCTAAAAACGTACTTTCAGCTAAATAGAAATGCTAAGCAATACAGTGTACTTGATTCCTTTGCTTAACATCAAAGATTATTGCTGCCATTGTAGAAAGTCTTTTAAAATGGTTGGGTTTCCTAAGTCATTATATAATTACCCTCTTAAGGCTGAGTGAGCATTTAAAAACACAATTGCTAAATTCTTTTGCCTATATAACATTGCTGTTTTTGACATCATTTAGCAAGCACTGTGATGCGGCATACCATTAAAACACAGCGTAGGAGAAGTCAGGTTGTGATGAGCACTGCAGCATAAAGAGAAGAGGAGTGAATTTGGTGCCAGTCCTACCCCCGACCCTTGTCAGCCAGATGGCCTTAGCAAAGCCACTTAATCTCTTTCGGACTTTTTCTTTGACTGTAAAATGAAGACACCCTGCCAAGTCTACCTAAGAGAGGTATTGTGAGGGTCAAATAAGAAAATATGTAGAAGTGCTTTGAATGCCAGAAAAGCATCATGAAAATGTAAGGTATTATCATTATGTCAAAGTAATAATCAGTCATCAACTTTTGGCACTGGATATAACCAGGAGACTCTGCCTATATTATGGGAGATATCTGCATCTAAGTTCACAGAGAGGCTTTCCATTGAGTTGGAGGATGTGGGGCTGTAGGCACATTGAAAATGTGCTAAACTAACTAATAATGCAATCATTTCCAAAATGTGCCTTGGATACAAATATAATTTTTAAAAGAATTGGCTGACTCAGATTGTATCTTGACATGTTAATTTGTATCAAGGAGGATGATGGGGCCATAGACTCCACATAGTAGACACTTACCAGTTAGAGATCACCCCTCTGTGTGCATGCATGCAGGCATGCATGTGTGTCTATGTCCTTTTGGGGCTTCATTCTTTTGTCCATATTGCTTTTTAAAAAATTATATAAGGAATACATGAATATTTCCACTGAAAAAGAAAAGGAATATAAAAACATACCAAGAAAACCAAGAAAGTCTCCTTTCATTTCTTCACCCATCATATTAGGTTTCTCTTAAGACACACTTTAATTGAATATCAACAAGGGAGAATAACCAGAGAAATCTTTTTTTAAAATACTTATTTATTTATTTGGCTGTGCTGAGTCTTAGTTGTGGCACATGGGATCTTTAGTTGCAGCATGTGGGATCTAGTTCCCTGACCAGAGATTGAACCAGGGCCCCCTGCACTGGGAGCATGGAGTCTTTTTTTTTTTTTAACATCTTTATTGGAGTATAATTGCTTTACAATGGTGTGTTAGTTTCTGCTTTATAACAAAGTGAATCAGTTATACATCTACATATGTCCCCATATCTCTTCCCTCTTGCATCTTGCTCCCTCACACCCTCCCTATCCCACCCCTCTAGGTGGCCACAAAGCACCGAGCTGATCTCCCTGTGCTATGCGGCTGCTTCCCACTAGCTATCTATTTTACATTTGGTAGTGTATATATGTCCATGCCACTGTCTCACTTTGTCCCAGCTTACCCTTCCCCCTCCCCGTGTCCTCAAGTCCATTCCCTAGTAGGTCTGCATCTTTATTCCCATCTTGCCCCTAGGTTCTTCTGATCATTTTTTTTTCTTTTTTTTCTTTTTTTAGATTCCACATATATGTGTTAGCATACGGTATTTGTTTTTCTCTTTCTGACTTACTTCACTCTGTATGACAGTCTCTAGGTCCATCCACCTCACTACAAATAACTCAGTTTCGTTCCTTTTTATGGCTGAGTAATATTCCATTGTATATATGAGCCACATCTTCTTTATCCATTCATCTGTTGATGGACACTTAGGTTGCTTCCATGTCCTGGCTATTATAAATAGAGCTGCAATGAACATTTTGGTACATGACCCTTTTTGAATTATGGTTTTCTCAGGGTATATGCCCAGTAGTGGGATTGCCGGGTTGTATGGTAGTTCTATTTGTAGTTTTTTAAGGAACCTCCATACTGTTCTCCACAGTGGCTGTATCAATTTACATTCCCACCAACAGTACAAAAGGGTTCCCTTTTCTCCACACCCTCTCCAGCATTTATTGTTTGTAGATTTTTTGATAATGGCCATTCTGACTGGTGTGAGATGATATCTCATTGTAGTTTTGATTTGCATTTCTCTAATGATTAATGATGTTGAGCATTCTTTCATGTGTCTGTTGGCCATCTGTATATCTTCTTTGGATAAATGTCTATTTAGGTCTTCTGCCCATTTTTGGATTGGGTTTTTTGTTTTTTTGATATTGAGCTGCATGAGTTGCTTGTATGTTTTGGAGATTAGTCCTTTGTCAGTTGCTTCATTTGCAAATATTTTACCCCATTCTGAGGGTTGTCTTTTGGTCTTGTTTATGGTTTCCTTTGCTGTTCAAAAGCTTTTAAGTTTCATTAGGTCCCATTTGTTTATTTTTGTTTTTATTTCCATTTCTCTAGGAGGTGGGTCAGAAAGGATCTTGCTGTGATTTATGTCATAGAGTGTTCTGCCTATGTTTTCCTTTAAGAATTTAATGGTGTCTGGCCTTACATTTAGGTCTTTTATCCATTTTGAGTTTATTTTTGTGTATGGTGTTAGGGAGTGTTCTAATTTCATTCTTTTACATGTAGCTGTCCAGTTTTCCCAGCACCACTTATTGAAGAGGCTGTCTTTTCTCCACTGTATATTCTTGCCTTCTTTATCAAAGATAAGGTGACCATATGTGCGTGGGTTTATCTCTGAGCTTTCTATCCTGTTCCATTGATCTATGTTTCTGTTTTTGTTCCAGTACCATACTGTCTTGATTACTGTAGCTTTGTAGTATAGTCTGAAGTCAGGGAGCCTGATTCCTCCAGCTCCATTTTTCTTTCTCAAGATTGGGGAGCATGGAGTCTTAACTGCTGGACCACCAAGGAAGTCCCAAGCAAAATCTTAAAAAACCATACGGGACTTCTTTGCAAACTTCTGTGCAAATACATTTGCAAACCTAGAGCAAATTGATAATTTCCTAGGGAAATTCAGATTAGCAAAATTGAGCTCATTAGAGTTAGAAAGCTTAAAGAGACAAATTTCCATAGAAGAAACAAAGAAAATTATTAAATAACTATCTCAAGGAAAAGCACAAGACATGGATAATTTCTCAGGGGAATTCTACCAAACCATTTATCTAAAGCATTAAAAAGGAAAGAAATCTTTTTTCTATGAGGAAAGTATAACACTGATATCTGAACTAAATAGGGTACAAAGAAAGAAAACTATTGGCCAATATCATTCAAGAATATTGATACAGGGCTTCCCTGGTGGCACAGTGGTTGAGAATCTGCCTGCCAATGCAGGGGACATGGGTTCGAGCCCTGGTCTGGGAAGATCCCACATGCCACGGAGCAACTGGGCCCGTGAGCCACAACTGCTGAGCCTGCGCGTCTGGAGCCTGTGCTCCTCAACAAGAGAGGCCGCGATGGTGAGAGGCCTGTGCACCGCGATGAGGAGTGGCCCCCGCTCGCCGCAACTGGAGGAAGCCCTCGCATGGAAACGAAGACCCAACACAGACAAAAATAAATAAATAAATAAAAAAGAATATTGATACAAAATTCTAAACAAAATATTAAGTAAATACCACATTAAGTAAATAATACACGATGACCAAGTGGGTTATATTCCAGAAATGCAAATCTGGTTAAATATTTAAAAATCAATTAGTATCATACCTAATATTAATAAATCTAAGAAAAAGGATCATAGTATTACCTTCAAAGAAGCTAATGGGCAAACATTATAGGCAATTCTTCTAGGATTGGAAACAAGTATGTGCATTATCCATTACTATTCAACATTGTACTAGAGATATTAGCCAATACAATTAGACAAGAGAAATCAATTAGAGGCATCAGAATGGGTGAAGAAAAAGTAAAAACATCTATATTTGCAGATGATATGATAGTATACCTGAAAACCCCCTCAAAAAATCAATGATAAAATTAATTTAAATATTAAAATAATTCAGTAAAGCAGCAGAATATAACATTAACATACAAAAATCAATAGCTTTTACAATAGAAATAAAAGCAAAAATAAACAAATGGGGCCTAATCAAACTTACAAGCTTTTGCAAGCAAAGGAAACCATAAGCAAAATGAAAAAACAACATATGGATTGGGAGAAAATATTTGCAAAGGATGCAACAAACAAGAGCTTAATTTCCCAAATATACAAACAGCTCATAGAACTCAATAACAAAAGAAACAAACAACCCAATCAAAAAAATGGGCAGAAGACCCAAATAGACATTTCTCTAAAAGAAGACATACATATGGCCAATAGGCATATGAAAAGATGCTCAACATCACTGATTATTAGAGAAATGCAAATCAAAACTACAGTGAGGCACCACCTCACACTGGTCAGAATGACCATCATTAAAAAGTCTACAAACAATAAATGCTGGAGAGGGTGTTGAGAAAAGGGAACCCTCTTACACTGTTGGTGGGAATGTAAATTAGTACAACCATTATGGAGAACAGTATGGAGGTTCCTTAAAAAAACTAAAAATAGAACTAACATATGATCCAACGATTCCACTCCTGAGCATATATCCGGAGAAGACCATAATTTGAAAAGGTACATGCACCTCCAATGTTCACTGCAGCACTATTTACAATAGCTGAGACACGGAAGCAACCTAAATGTCCATCAACAGATGAATGGATAAAGAGGATGTGGTACATATATACAGTGGAATATTACTCAGCCATTAAAAAGAATGAAATAATGCCATTTGCAGCAACATGGATGGGCCTATAGATTATCATACTAAGTGAAGTAAGTCAGAAAGAGAAAGACAAATACTGTATGATATCACTTATACGTGGAATCTAAAATATGACACAGATGAACTTAATCAAGAAACAGAAACAGACTCACAGATACAGAAAGCAAACTTATGGTTACCAAAGGGGAAAGGGTGTGGGGGAGTGATAAATTAGGAGTTTAGGATTAGCAGATACAAACTACTATATATAAAATAGATAAACAACAAGGCCCTACTCTATAGCATAGGGAGCTATAGTCAGTATCCTGTAATAAACCGTAGTGAAAAAGAATATGAAAAAAGAATATGAAAATATTATATATATAATATATATATTATATAGATATAACTGAATCATTTTTCTGTACATCTGAAACTAACATAACATTGTAAATCAACTACACTTCAATTAAAAAAAACTGAAAGCATCTAAATACCAAAAGTTAATGTAAACAAGGTAAAGAAAGTAACAGATTGAAAGAAAACATTTACAGTATGTGTAACTGACAACAGATAAATATGTAGAGTATACAAATATTTTTACAAATCATTGAGAAAAAGATAACTCATTGGAAAAATACAACAAGGATATGAACAGGAAATTTTCTGAAGAAAAAAATCAAATAGCAAACATATGAATGGGTGCTCAAATGCAGCATAATCAAGGAAATGTAAATTTAAATAACAAATGATTGTTTTAATCAAAAGAGTTTGGTACTGGCACAAAAACACTAATATAGATCAATGGAACTGGACAGAAAGTCCAGAGATAAACCCACATGCCTACGGTCAACTATTCTATGACAAAGGAGGCAAGAATATACAATGGAGAAAAGACAGTCTCTTCAATAAGTGGTGCTGGGAAAACTGTACAGCCACATGTAAAAGAATGAAAGTAGAACATTCTCTAACACCATACACAAAAATAAACTCAAATGGATTAAAGACCTAAATGTAAGGCCGGATACTACAAAACTCCTAGAGGAAAACATAGCTAGAATACACTCTGACATAAATCTCAGCAATATCTTTTTTAATACACATCCTAGAGTAATGAAAATGAAAACAAAAATAAACATATGGTACCTAATTAAACTTAAAGGTTTTGCACAGCAAAGAAAATCATAAACAAAAGGAAAAGGCAACCCACAGAATAAGATAAAGTATTTTCAAATGAAGCGACCAACAAGGGATTAATCTCCAAAATACACAAACAGCTCATGGAGCTCAATATCAAAAAAACAAGCAACCCAATCGAGAAATGGGCAGAAGATCTAAATAGACATTTCTGCAAAGAAGATATCTTTCTCCAAAGATGACCAAAAAGCACATGAAAAGATGCTCAACATCACTAATTATTAGAGAAATGCAAATCAAAACAACAATGATATATCACCTCACACTGGTAAGAATGGCCATCATTAAAAAGCCTACAAACAACAAATGCTGGAGAGGGTGTGGAGAAAAGGGAACTCTCTTACACTGTTGGTGGGAATGTAAATTGGTACAACCATTATGAAGAACAGTATGGAGGTTCCTTAAAAAACTAAAAATAGAACTACCGTATGATCCAGCAATTCCACTCCTGAGCATATATCTGGAGAAAACCATAATTCGGAAAGATACATGCACCCCAATGTTCATTGCAGCACTATTTACAATAGCCACGATACGGAAGTGACCTAAATGTCTATCAACAGAGGAGTTGATAAAGAAGATGTGGTACATGTATATGACGGAATATTATTCAGCCATAAAAAAGAATGAAATAATGCTATTTACAGCAACATGGATGAACCTAGAGACTGTCATACTGAGTGAAGTAAGTCAGACAGAGAAAGACAAGTATCGTATATCACATGTGGAATCTAAAAAAATGGAACAAATGAACTTATTCACAAAACAGAAATAGAGTCACAGATGTAGAAAACAAACTTATGGTTACCAAAGGGGAAAGGTGGGGGGGGAGGGATAAACTGGGAGATTGGGATTGACATATACACACTATTATATATAAAATAGATAACTACGAAGGACCTACTGTATAGCACAGGGAACTCTACCCAATACTCTGTAATGACCTATATGGGAAAAGAATCTAAATAAGAGTGGGTATATGTATATGTATAACTGATTCACTTTACTGTACACCCGAAACTAACACAACATTGTAAATCAACTATACGCCAGTAAAAATTAAAATAAATAAATAAATAAATAAATGTATAACAAATGATTTTTGCCCAACAGCTTAGCAACAGTAAAAAAAGATAATGTTCACTATTACTGGTAATGTGAAAAAAGAGTTACTCTTTTATACTACTGGTAGGAATGTAAATTGTCATAGCATTTTAGAAGAGCAATTTGCCTACATTTACCAGTTAAAATTTTCTATAGTTTTCAACCCAGTAATTTTTCAACCCAGCAACATTTTTGCACATGGGCATAGGGTGGCCTAACTAAAAATGTTCATTGCATTATTGTTTAAAATATTAGAAAAAAGTTAAACAATTGAAATGTCCATAGGTTAGAAGAATAATATGAAATAATATTGTCAAATAAACTATGCTTTTATATACCACAGAATACTATGCAGTAAATATGAAGGCTGAGGCAAAGATCAATGTACAACATAGAAAGATCTCCAGGACATATTTTTTGAAGTGAAAATGCAAGTCACAGAGCAAAAGGAACAGTTTAATCTCTGTGTTTTTAAGAAAACCACAAAATGTACCATGCATCTTTATATGTACATGTTTATAAGTGCATTTAAAAAGGCCTAGAATGATACTACTTAACTGACAACGAAGGTTATGTCTGAGTATGGGTATGGGAACTGAATTTAAAAGAAGCCATTAGATTTTGCTACTGGGACATTACTGATGACTTTGGAAGATCAAGTCTCACGGGAGTTGTGAGACCAGAAATGAAGAAGTGAATGAATGGAGGGAAGTGGGAAGTGGAAATGAGCACAGAAAGAACCAAGATGCAAAGTCCAAGAGAAAATGGAATAGAAATGTACAAAGAATACAAGGCACAGAAAGGAGAGGCTTGGTGGTGTAGGCGAGCTCAGTAGACCACCTGGTGATGTTTGAAGATAAAGGGATGCCTGAACTAGATTGCAGTCGGAATTCAGGATGAGTATGAGGAGTATTTGGGGCTCAGACTTTGCCTGTGTGTCAGGATGTTACCCAGCTGGTCTGGGTTGGTGGACAGGGAGTCCTGGGTTGACTTCATCTTGCTGGTGAAGAAAATTAGTGAAGAAGAGACAGGAAAAGTTTACATAGAAAAGTATCATAAATCTTGAGTCCAAGAATTCAGAAGTTATAAAAATTGTTACAAATCCTTGTTGATGGTATTTTATTTTGGAAGTTTAACTCCTTACCTATCGATTTCTGTCTGCCACCTGAGATAATTCTTTTTGGCAAGGTATTGTGAAATTTAAAAAAATATGTATATTAGTCTCTGTTCCTGGTTCTTGACACAAGGTCTCTAAAATCCTTGCAAATAGGAGTGCTAGGAGAACCATTTGTTCTCATATTTGGTCTTTGACCCTGGTTCTTTTTTTTAATTTTTTTTTTATTGTGGTAAAAGTCACATAATATAAAACATACTATTTTAACCATATTTAACTATACAGTTCAGTGGCACTAAGTACATTCACATTGTTGTGCAACTCTCACCATCATCCATCTCTCTAATTTTTCACCTTCCTAAACTGAAACCCTGTCCCCATAAGCACTAACTCCCCATTCCCCCTCCCCACACCCACACCCTCTGGCCCCTGGCATCTACCAATGTACTTTCTGACTCTATGAATTTGACTAGTCTACGGATCTTGCATAAATGGAATCAAACAGTATTTGTCTGCACCTACACAGCATTCTCAAATCCCTTGGAATTTCCTGGGTAATAGCAGTGTCATTTGTTCTAATGAAGTGACTTTTGGTGGGCTCATGGATGGGGGCTGGTCACCAGCAAGACCACGCTATGATTATAAGCTTGGAATTTTCAGCCCCACCACCCATTCTTCAAAGAGTGCAGAGGGCTGGAAATGAAGTTAGTAATTGATCATGCGTGCATGATGAAGCTTCCATTAAAATTCCAATAATACGGGGTTCAGGAATTTTCCAGGCTTGTGTACGTGTGGAAGTACTGGAAGAGTGGCAGGCCCAGAGAGGTCATGGAAGCTCTGTGCCCCTTTTCACATACCTTGCCCTACATATCCCTTCATCTGGATGTTCGTCTGTATCTTGTATAATATCTTTTTACAATAAACTGGTAAACAGTTAGTGAACTATTTTCCTGAGTTCTGTGAGCCGCTCTGGCTAATTAACTGAACCCAAGTCGGGGGGGAATGTGGGAACGTCTGATTTATAGCCAGTTGGTCAGAAGAACAGGTTGCACCCTGGACTTTGGATTGGCATCTGAAGTGAGGTAAGGGGGACAGTCTTGTGGGATCTGACACTACTTGGAGATAAATTGACTTAAACTGTAGGACAGCTAGCTGGTGTTGCAGAATGGCTTGCTGAAGGAAACACCCTCCCCACATACACACACGCATCAGGTGTCAGAAATGTTGTGAGTGTAATAGTAGTGTGGGAGTAAAGGAGAAACACAGAAGTTTTCTGAGCTCATACCCAGGTATGAACAAATAAATGAATGAATGGACAACACACATACACAAATACACACACATTATAAGCTGGTTTTCTAGCTAGCTTCCCTCCCAAAGGTAGCTGCTGCGGGCTCAAGACACCCAACTTTCTGTTTTTACTCCTGCAGCATACTGAGCTCTTCTCAGCAGAGCTGATTCTGCAGGGCTCACCACCAGTTCTACCCAGGTCTGTCTAGTGCTGGCCCTGTAAATCTGACCTATCTGTGTTTTCTCCACAACCCACAGCAGGCTCTTGCTGAACTAATACATGATTTATTTGGAGGAAGCTGCAAGGGACTTCAATATAATAATTATTCTCTTTGCAATGGGTCTTTGTTTCTATCTGCCAACTAACGTGTTCATCATACAGCCTTTTCTTACTTCTAGCTCAGCAAAAACCTCATACAGGGTTTAATTCACAGTATAAAAGTTACTTCAGCACTAGGTATTTATTACCTAATGTATTGCGAGGAAAAGAGCTACCATTACTAAGAAATATAGCATACCAAGAAGATGAACACAGGAAGAGATGCTCAATGTCATTAGCCATCAAGGAAATGCAAATTAAAATCACTAGATACTACATCACACCTACTAGGAGGGCTATAATTAAAAAAAGAAAAAAGTATTGGTGAGGATATGAAAAAATTGGAATGCTCACATACTACACCATTCTACATTTCCACATACTGTGGAAATGTAGAATGGTGTAGCCTCTGTGGAAAACAGTTTGGCAGTTCCTCAAAAATTAGCCATAAAGTTACCATATGACCCAGCAATTCCACTCTGAGGCATATACCCAAGAGAACTGAAGACACATGTTCACACAAAAGCTTGTATATGAATCTTCATCATAGCACTATTCACAATAGCTAAAAAGTAGGAACAACCCAAATGTGCAACAACTGATGAATGATAAACAAAAAAAAACTCTCAAATAATAAGACCTTGTATGTTATTAAATAGACTTGCAAAGAGATTTATTACTTTTATCTCTCTGAAATCTTCCCTCTTCTTTTATGAAAAACATAAAGAGTGGAAGTGAGCAGGGGGTGCAATTACTTGGTATACACACAGAGAGATAGTGTTGTTAGTAGTAGAATTGGTCTTAGTAAAGTATCAAAAACTAAGCTTTCCAACTCTAAATTTGGAGACTGAACCTGCATGACCACAGCTTCCACCTTAAGAAACTAGAACAAGAAAAGCAAATGAAACCCAACATAAGCAGAAGAAAGAAAATAATAAAGATTGAAGCAGAAATCCATGAAATTAAAATATTAGAAAGCCAATAGAGAATATCAATGAAATTTCTAGATATAAACAAAGAAAATCTTTGTGATCATGGGTTAGGGAAAAAAGTTTTGGTTATAACACCAAAAGCACAATTCATAAAATGACAAATTGATAAGCTGGACATAAAATTATGAACTTTTTCAAAATATGCTGTTAAGAGATGGGAAGAGGGAACCCTCCTACAATGTTGGTTGGAATGTAAATGGTACAGCCACTGTGGAGAACAGTATAGACGTTCTTTAAAAAACTAAAAATAGAGCTACCATATGATCCAGCACTCCCATTCCTGGGCATATATCTGGAGAAAGCCATAATTTGAAAAGATAAGTGCACCCCAATGTTCACTGCAGCACTATTTACAATAATAGCCAAGACATGGAAGCAACCTAAATGTCCATCGATGTAAGAATGGATAAAGAAGGTGTGATACATATATATGATGGAATATTACTCAGCCATAAAAAAGAATGAGATAATACCATTTGCAGCAACATGGATGGACCTAGAGATTATCATACTAAGTGAAGTAAGTCAGCCAGAGAAAGACCAATATCGTATGATATCACTTATAGGTGGAATCTAAAAAATGACACAAATGAACTTATTTACAATAACAGAAACAGACTCACAGACTTCGAAAACAAACTTATGGTTACCAAAGGGGAAAGGTTGGGGGGGAGGGGTAAATTAGGAGGTTGGGATTAACATATACACACTACTGTATACAAAATAGATAACTAATAAGGACCTACTGTATAGGACAGGGAATTCTACTCAATACTCTGTAATAACCGATATGGGAAAAGAATCTGAAAAAGAATGGATATATGTATATGTATAACTGAATTACTTTGCTGCACACCTGAAACTATCACAACATTGTAAATCAACTATACTCCAATAAAAAAAAAAGAGATGGGAAGAAATATTTACAAATCACGCAATGGATAAAGGACTTGTACCCAGTATATATAAAGAAAAAATTTAAACTAAAAAATAAGAAAAACATCACAGTAAAAACAGGACAAAAGGTGTGAAGACTCTTCATCAAGGAAGATCTGTGGCTGCAAACAAGCACATAAAAGGATGCTCAACATCATGAGTCATTAAGGAAATGCAAATTAAAACCACAATCAGATACCACTGTACATGCACTAAAATGGCTAACAAAAAAGGACTGATGATAGCAGGTTGGTAAGAGTGAGGAGAAACTAGAACTCTAATAAATGATTATGGGAATGTAAAATTATACAACCACATTGGAAAACTACCTGGCAGTTTCTTAAAAAATTTAAATATACACCTACCATATGGTCTAGACATACCACTCCTAGATATTCACCCAAGAAAAATAAAAGCAAGATTGCAGGATGCAATATACAAAATTAATTTTATTCCTACACACTTGCAGTGAATAATCCTAGAATGAAATTAAGAAAACAATTCCATTTAAAATAGCACCAGGATGGGGGAGAAGAAGATGGCGGAAGAGTAAGACACGGAGATCACCTTCCTTCCCACAGATACATTAGAAATACATCTACACGTGGAACTGCTCCTACAGAACACCCACTGAACGCTGGCAGAAAACGTCAGACCTCCCAAAAGGCAAGAAACTCCCCACGTACTTGGGTAGGGCAAAAGAAAAAAGAAATAACAGAGACAAAAGAATAGAGACGGGACCTGCACCAGTGGGAGGGAGCCGTGAACGAGGAAAGGTTTCCACGCACTAGGAAGCCCCTTTGCGGGCAGAGACTGCGGGTGGCAGAGGGGGGGAGCTTCGGAGCCACGGAGGAGAGCGCAGCCACAGGGGTGCGGAGGGCAAAGCAGAGAGATTCCCGCACGGAGGATCGGTGCAGTGTAGCACTCACCAGCCGGAGAGGCTTGTCTGCTCACCCGCCGGGGCGGACGGGGGCTGGGAGCTGAGGCTCGGGCTTCGGTCGGATCACAGGGAGAGGACTGGGGTTGGTGGCGTGAACACAGCCTGAAGGGGTTAGCGCACCACAGCTGGCTGGGAGGGAGTCCGGGAAAAAGCCTGCAGCTACCGAAGAGGCAAGAGACTTTTTCTTGCCTCTTTGTTTTGTGGCGCGCAAGGAGAGGGGATTCAGAGCGCCGCCTAAACGAGCTCCAGAGATGGGCGCAAGCCGCGGCGATCAGCGTGGACCCCAGAGACGGGCATGAGATGCTAAGGCTGCTGCTGCCGCCACCAAAAAGCCTGTGGGCGAGCACAGGTCACTCTCCACACCGCCCCTTCCCGGAGGCTGTGCAGCCCGCCACTGCCAGGCTCTGGTGATCCAGGGACAACTTCCCCGGGAGAACGCACGGCGCGCCTCGGGCTGGTGCAACGTCACGGTGGCCTCTGCCGCCGCAGGCTCGCCCCGCATCCGTATCCCTCCCTCCCCCCGGCCTGAGTGAGCCAGAGCCCCCGAAGCAGCTGCTCCTTTAACCCCGTTCTGTCTGGGCGGGGAACAGACGCCCTCAGGCGACCTACAGGCAGAGGCAGGTCCAAATCCAAAGCTGAACCCCGAGAGCTGTGCGAACAAAGAAGAGAAAGGGAAATCTCTCCCCGCAGCCTCAGAAGCAGCGGATTAAAACTCCACAAACAACTTGATGTGCCTGCATCTGTTGAATACCTGAATAGACAACGAATCATCCCAAATTCAGGAGGTGGACTTTGGGAGCAGGATATATTAATTTTTCCCCTTTTCCTTTTTTTGTGAGTGTATATGTATATGCTTCTGGGTGAGATTTTGTCTGTATAGCTTTGCTTTATAATAGCTTGATTTTACTTCACTATATTTTATCCTCTTTCTTTCTATTTTTTCTCCCTTTTACTCTGAGCCGTGTGGATGAAAGGCTCTTGGTGCTCCAGCCAGGCATCAGGGCTGTGCCTCTGAGGTGGGAGAGGCAACTTCAGGACACTGGTCCACAAGAGACCTCCCAGCTCCACGTAATACCAAACGGTGAAAATCTCTCAGAGATCTCCATCTGAACATCAAGACCCAGCTTCACTCAACGACCAGCAAGCTACAGTGCTGGACACCCTATGCCAAACAACTAGCAAGACAGGAACACAGCCCCATTCATTAGCAGAGAGACTGCCTAAATTCATAAGGCCACAGACACCCCAAAATACACCACCAGACGTGGACGTGCCCACCAGAAAGACAAGATCCAGCCTCATCCACCAGAAAACAGGCACTAGTTCCCTCCACCAGGAAGCCTACACCAACCATTGAACCAACCGTAGCCACTGGGGACAGATACCAAATACAATGGGAAATACGAACCTGCAGCCTGTGAAAAGGAGACCCCAAACACAGTAAGGTTACCAAAATGAGAAGACAGAAAAACACACAGCAGATGAAGGAGCAGGGTCAAAACACACCAGACCTAACAAATGAAGAGGAAATAGGTAGTCTACCTGAAAAAGAATTCAGAATAATGATAGTAAGGATGATCCAAAATCTTGGAAATAGAATAGACAAAATGCAAGAAACATTTAACAAGGACGTAGAAGAACTAAAGAGGAACCAAGCAACAATGAACAACACAATAAATGAAATTAAAAATACTCTAGAAGGGATCAATAGCAGAATAACTGAGGCAGAAGCACGGATAAGTGACCTGGAAGATAAAATGGTGGAAATAACTACCGCAGAGCAAGATAAAGAAAAAAGAATGAAAAGAACTGAGGACAGTCTCAAGAGACCTCTGGGACAACATTAAACGCACCAACATTCGAATTATAGGGGTCCCAGAAGAAGAAGAGAAAAAGAAAGGGACTGAGAAAATATTTGAAGAGATTATAGTTGAAAACTTCCCTAATATGGGAAAGGAAATAGTTAATCAAGTCCTGGAAGCACAGAGAGTCCCATACAGGATAAATCCAAGGAGAAACATGCCAAGACACATATTAATCAAACTATCAAAAATTAAACATAAAGAAAACATATTAAAAGCAACAAGGGAAAAACAACCAATAACACACAAGGGAATCCCCATAAGGTTAACAGCTGATCTTTCAGCAGAAACTCTGCAAGCCAGAAGGGAGTGGCAGGATATACTTAAAGTGATGAAGGAGAAAAACCTACAACCAAGATTAATCTATCCAGCAAGGATCTCATTCAGATTTGATGGAGAAATTAAAATCTTTACAGACAAGCAAAAGCTGAGGGAGTTCAGCACCAACAAACCAGCTTTACAACAAATGCTAAAGGAAGTTCTCTAGGCAAGAAACACAAGAGGAGGAAAACACCTACAATGACAAACCCAAAACATTTAAGAAAATGGGAATAGGAACATACATATCGATAATTACCTTAAATGTAAATGGATTAAATGCTCCCACGAAAAGACACAGGCTGGCTGAATGGATACAAAAACAAGACCCATATATATGCTGTCTACAAGAGACCCACTTCAGACCTAGAGACACATACAGACTGAAAGTGAGGGGATGGAAAAAGATATTCCATGCAAATGGAAATCAAAAGAAAGCTGGACTAGCAATTCTCATATCAGACAAAATAGACTTTAAAATAAAGACTATTACAAGAGACAAAGAAGGACACTATATAATGATCAAGGGATCGATTCAAGAGGAAGGTATAACAATTGTAAATATTTATGCACCCAACATAGGAGCACCTCAATGCGTAAGGCAAATACTAACAGCCATAAAAGGGGAAATCGACAGCAACACAATCATAGTAGGGGACTTTAACACCCCACTTTCACCAATGGACAGATCATCCAAAATGAAAATAAATAAGGAAACACAAGCTTTAAATGATACATTAAACAAGATGGACTTAATTGATAATTATAGGACATTCTGCCCAAAAACAACAGAATACACATTTTTCTCAAGTGCTCATGGAACATTCTCCAGGATAGATCATATCTTGTGTCACAAATCAAGCCTTGGTAAATTTAAGAAAACTGAAATCGTATCAAGTATCTTTTCCGACCACAATGCTATGAGGCTAGATATCAATTACAGGAAAAGATCTGTAAAGAATACAAACACATGGAGGCTACACAAAACACTACTTAATAACGAAGTGATCACTGAAGAAGTCAAAGGGGAAATCAAGAAATACCTAGAAACAAATGACAATGGAGACACGACGACCCAAAGCCTATGGGACGCAGCAAAAGCAGTGCTAAGAGGGAAGTTTATAGCAATACAAGCCTACCTCAAGAAACAGGAAACATCTCGAATAAACAACCTAACCTTGCACCTGAAGCAATTAGAGAAAGAAGCACAAAACAACCCCAAAGCTAGCAGAAGGAAAGAATCATAAAGATCAGATCCGAAATAAATGAAAAAGAAATGAAGGAAACAATAGCAAAGGTCAACAGAACTAAAAGCTGGTTCTTTGAGAAGATAAACAAAATTGATAAACCATTAGCCAGACTCATCAAGAGAAAAAGGGAGAAGTCTCAAATCAATAGAATTAGAAATGAAAAAGGAGAAGTAACCACTGACACTGCAGAAATACAAACGATCATGAGAGATTACTACAAGCAACTCTATGCCAATAAAATGGACAACCTGGAAGAAATGGACAGATTCTTAGAAATGCACAACCTGTCGAGACTGAACCAGGAAGAAATAGAAAATATGAACAGACCAATCACAAGCACTGAAATTGAAGCTGTGATTAAAAATCCTCCAACAAACAAAAGCCCATGACCAGATGGCTTCACAGGCAAATTCTATCAAACATTTAGAGAAGAGCTAACACCTATCCTTCTCACACTCTTCCAAAATATTGCAGAGGGAGGAACACTCCCCAACTCATTCTATGAGGCCAACATCACCCTGATACCAAAACCAGACAAAGATGTCACAAAGAAAGAAAACTACAGGCCAATATCACTGATGAACATGGATGCAAAAATCCTCAACAAAATACTAGCAAACAGAATCCAACAGCACATTAAAAGGATCATACACCATGATCAAGTGGGGTTTATCCCAGGAATGCAAGGATTCTTCAATATACGCAAATCAATCAATGTGATACACCATATTAACAAATTGAAGGAGAAAAACCATATGATCATCTCAATAGATGCAGAGAAAGCTTTCGACAAAATTCAACACCCATTTATGATAAAAGCCCTGCAGAAAGTAGGCATAGAGGGAACTTTCCTCAACATAATAAAAGGCCATATATGACAAACCCACAGCCAACATTGTCCTCAATGGTGAAAAACTGAAACCATTTCCACTAAGATCAGGAACAAGACAAGGTTGCCCACTCTCACCACTATTATTCAACATAGTTTTAGAAGTGTTAGCCACAGCAATCAGAGAAGAAAAAGAAATAAAAGGAATCCAAATCGGAAAAGAAGAAGTAAAGCTGTCACTGTTTGCAGATGACATGATACTATACATAGAGAATCCTAAAGATGCTACCAGAAAACTACTAGAGCTAATCAATGAATTTGGTAAAGTAGCAGGATACAAAATTGATGCACAGAAATCTCTTGCATTTCTATACACTAATGACAAAAAATCTGAAAGTGAAATTAAGAAAACACTCCTGTTTACCATTGCAACAAAAAGAATAAAATATCTAGGAATAAACCTACCTAAGGAGACAAAAGACCTGTATGCAGAAAATTATAAGACACTGATGAAAGAAATTAAAGATGATACAAATAGATGGAGAGATATACCATGTTCTTGGATTGGAAGAACCAACATTGTGAAAATGAGTCTACTACCCAAAGCAATCTACAGATTCAATGCAATCCCTATCAAACTACCACTGGCATTTTTCACAGAACTAGAACAAAAAATTTCACAATTTGTATGGAAACACAAAAGACCCCGAATAGCCAAAGCAATCTTGAGAACGAAAAATGGAGCTGGAGGAATCAGGCTCCCTGACTTCAGACTATATTACAAACCTACAGTAATCAAGACAGTTTGGTACTGGCACAAAAACAGAAATATAGATCAATGGAACAGGATAGAAAGCCCAAAGATATACCTACGCACATATGGTCACCTTATCTTTGATAAAGGAGGCAAGCATATATAGTGGAGAAAAGACAGCCTCTTTAATAATTGGTGCTGGGAAAATTGGACAGATACATTTAAAAGTATGAAATTAGAACACTCCCTGACACCATACACAAAAATAAACTCAAAATGAATTAAAGACCTAAGTGTAAGGCCAGACACTATCAAACTCTTAGAGGAAAACATAGGCAGAACACTCTATGACATAAATCAAAGCAAGATTCTTTTTGACCCAGCTCCTAGAGAAATGGAAATAAAAACACAAATAAACAAATGGGACCTAATGAAACTTAAAAGCTTTTGCACAGCAAAGGAAACCATAAACAAGACCAAAAGACAACCCTCAGAATGGGAGAAAATATTTGCAAATGAAGCAACGGACAAAAGATTAATCTCCAAGATTTACAAGCAGCTCATGCAGCTCAATAACAAAAAAACGAACAACCCAATCCAAAAATGGGCAGAAGACCTAAATAGACATTTCTCCAAAGAAGATATACAGATTGCCAACAGACACCTGAAAGAATGCTCAACATCATTAATCATTAGAGAAATGCAAATCAAAACTACAATGAGATATGATCTCACACCGGTCAGAATGGCCATCATCATAAAATCTAGAAACAATAAATGCTGGAGAGGGTGTGGAGGAAAGGGAACATTCTTGCACTGTTGGTGGGAATGTAAATTGATACAGCCACTATGGAGAACAGTATGGAGGTTCCTTAAAAAACTACAAATAGAACTACCATACAACCCAGCAATCCCACTACTGTGCATATACCCTGAGAAAACCATAGTTCAAAAAGATTCATGTACCAAAATGTTCATTGCAGCTCTATTTACAATAGCCAGGACATGGAAGCAACCTAAGTGTCCATCATCGGATGAATGGATAAAGAAGATGTGGCACATATATACAATAGAATATTACTCAGCCATAAAAAGAAACGAAATGGAGGTATTTGTAGTGAGGTGGATGGAGTTAGAGTCTGTCATACAGAGTGAAGTAAGTCAGAAAGGGGAAAACAAATACAGTATGCTAACATATATGGAATCTAAGGGAAAAAAAAAAAGGTCATGAAGAACCTAGTGGTAAGACGGGAATAAAGACACAGACCTACTAGAGAATGGACTTGAGGATATGCGGAGGGGGAAGGGTAATCTGTGACAACGTGAGAGAGTGGCATGGACATATATACACTACCAAATGTAAAATAGATAGCTAGTGGGAAGCAGCCGCATAGCACAGGGAGATCAGCTCGGTGCTTTGTGACCACCTAGAAGGGTGGGATGGGGAGGGTGGGAGAGAGGGAGATGCAAGAGGGAAGAGATATGGGAACATATGTATATGTATAACTGATTCACTTTGTTATAAAGCAGAAACTAACACACCATTGTAAAGCAATTATACTTCAATAAAGATGTTTAAAAAACAAAAACAAAAAAAAAAAAAAACAAAAAAACAAAAAAGCAATCCTGACAGCGCAATACCTGTTTCCTGAGGAATTAAAACCTAGTGAATCAAGACAGCCTCTTCAATAAGTGGTGCTGGGAAAACTGGACGACAGCTACATGTAAAAGAATGAAATTAGGACACTTGCTAACATCATACACATAAATAAACTCATAATGGATTAAAGACCGAAATGTTAGACCACACACTATAAAGCTCTCAGAGGAAAACATAGGCAGAACACTCTATGACATAAATTACAGCAAGATCCTTTTTAACCCACCTCCTAGAGAAATGGAAATATAAACAAAAATAAACAAATGGGACCTAATGAAACTTCAAAGCTTTTGCACAGCAAAGGAAACCAAAAACAGAACGAAAAGACAACTCTCAGAATGGGAGAAAATATTTGCAAATGAAGCAACAGAGAAAAGATTAATCTCCAAAATATACAAGTAACTCATGCAGCTCAATATCAAATAAACAAACAACCCAATTCAAAAATGGGCAGAAGACCTAAATAGACATTTCTCCAAAGAAGATATTCAGATTGCCAACAAACACATGAAAGAAAGCTCAACATCACTAATCATTAGAGAAATGCAAATCAAAATTACAATGAGGTATCACCTGAAACCAGTTAGAATGGCCATCATCAAAAAATCTACAAACAATAAATGCTGGAGAGGGTGTGGAGAAAAGGGAACCCTCTTGCACTGTTGGTGGGAATATAAATTGACACTGCTACTATGGAGAACAGTATAGAGTTTCCTTAAAAAAGTAAAAATAGAACTACCATATGACCCAGCCATCCCACTACTGGGCATATAGCCTGATAAAACCGTAATTCAAAAAGAGTCATGTACCACAATGTTCACTGCAGCTCTATTTACAATAGCCAGGACATGGAAGCATCCTAAGTGTCCATTGACAGATGAATGGATAAAGAAGAGGTGGCACATATGTACAATGGAATATTACTCAGCCATAAAAAGAAATGAAATTGAGTTATTTGTAATGAGGTGGATGGAGTTAGAGTCTGTCATACAGAGTGAAGTAAGTCAGAAAGAGAAAAACAAATACTGTATGCTAACATGCATATATGGAATCTAAAAAAAAAAAAAGGTTCTGAAGAACCTAAGGGCAGGACAGGAATAAAAATGCAGATGTAGAGAATGGACTTGAGGACACGGGGAGGAGGAAGGGTAAGCTGGGACGAAGTGAGAGAGTGGCATGGACATATATACATTACCAAATGTAAAATAGATAGCTAGTGGGAAGCAGCCGCATAGCACAGGGAGATCAGCTTGGTGCTTTGCAGCCCCCTGGAGGGGTGGAATAGGGAGGGTGGGAGGGAGACGCAAGAAGGAAGAGATATGGGGATATATGTATACGTATAGCTGATTCACTTTGTTATAAAGCAGAAACTAACACACCTTTGTAAAGCAATTATACTCCAATAAAGATGTTAAAAATTAAAAAATTAAAAAATAAAATAGCACCAAAAAGAATAAAATATTCAGAAATAAACTTAAGGAAACAAGTATAAAATTTATACTCTGAAACGTATAAAAAGTTATTGAAAGAAATGAAAGACAATCTAAATAAGTAGAAAGAGATTCCTATGGCCATGGATAGGAAGACTTAATATTGTGAAAAATGGCAATACTTCCCAAATTGATCTATAGATTCAATGCAATTCCTATCAAAATCCCAGTTGGCTACTTTTGTAGAAATTGACAAGCTGATCCTAAAATTCATATGGAAACTCAAGGGAACAAGAAGAGTAAAATAATCTTAAAAAAGAAGAACAAGTCAGAGAATTCACACTTCCTGATTTCAAAACTTACAACAAAGCAACAATAATAAAGACTGTGGGGTACTGGCATAAGGATGGACGTATAGATCAAGGGAACAGAAATGGTTTTTGACAAGGGTGCAAAGACTAGTCATTCGATGGGGAAAGAAGAGTCTTTCAACAAACAGTTCTACAACAACTGGATATCCACATGTAAAAGATGTAGTTGGACCCCTACTTCACATTATAAACAAAAATTAATGAAAAATGGATCAAAGGCCTAAACATTAGGGCTAAAACTATAAAACTCTTAGAAGGAAACCTAGGGGAAAAATTTCATGACATTGGGCTTCACAATGACTTCTTGGGTATGACACCAAAAGCACAGGCAACAAAAATAAAAATAGATAAATTGGACTACATCAAAATTTAAAACTTCTGTGCATTGAAGAACACAATCAACATTGAAAAGACAACCTATGAAATGGGAGAGAATATTTGCAAATCATGTATATGAAAGAGGTTAATATTCAGAATATGTGAAGAACTTCACTACTCATCATCAACAACAAAACCCCAAACAACCCCATTAAAAAAGGGGGAAAGGACTTAGACATTTCTCCAAGGAAGATATACAAATGGCCAACAAACACATGGAAAGATACCCAACATAACTAACCATTAGGGAAATGCAAATTAAAACCACCATGAGATACAACCTCACACCCATTAGGATAGCCATACAGGAAATAACATGTGTATTGGTGAGGATGTGGAGAAATTGGAACCCTTTGGCACTATTGATTGGAACGTAAAATAATGCTGCCACTATGGAAAACAGCATGGAGATTTCTTAAAAATTAAAAAAAAGAATTACTATATGAGCCAGCAATTCCACTACAGGGTATATACTCAAAAGAATTGAAAGCAAGAACTTCAAGAGATATTTGTACATCTGCATTCATAGCAACACTGTTCACAATAGCCAAAATGTGGAAGCAACCTAAGTGTACATTAGTGGATAAATAAATAAACATGTGATATAAATACATACGTATGTATGTATCTCTATACATACAATAGAATATTCATCCTTAAAAAGTTAGGAAATTCTAGGGACTTCCCTGGCAGTCCAGTGGTTAGGACTTCGTGCTTCCAATGCAGGGGGCGCCGGTTTGATCCTTGGTCAGGGAACTAAGGTCCCACATGCCACGCGGCAGGGCCAAAAAGAAAAAAAGTTAGGAAATTCTAATACATGCTACAACATGAGTGAACCTTGGGGGTATGCTATGTGAAATAAGCCAGTCATAAAAAGGCAAATATTGTACAATTCCCCTTAAATGAAGTACCTAGAATAGTCAAATTCATGGACTCAGCTGGTAGAATGGTGGTTGCCAGAGGCTGAGAAGAGGAGAGAATTAGGAGTTGTTGTTTAATGTGTATAGGGTTTCAGTTTTGCAAGATGAAAATAGTTCTACAGATTGGTTGTACAACAATGTGAATGTACTTAATACTACTGAACTGTACACTTAAAAATGATTAATATGGTAAATTTTATGTTATGTACATTTTACCCTAGTTAGAAAGGAAAACATAGAGGTAAATCTTCATGACTTTGAATTTGGCAATGGATTCTTAGATGTAACACCAAAAGCAACAACAAAAATAAATAGATAAATTAGACTTCAAAATTGAAAACGTCTATTCTTCAATAGACACTATCAAAAAAGTTAAAGACACCCACAGCATGGGAGAAAATATTTGCAAATTATATATTTGTTGACGGACATATATATGGAATATACAAAGAACTCTTACAACTAATAATAAAAGATAAGTAACTATTTTAAAATGTTAAAGTGTCTGAATAGACATTTCTCCAAAGGGGATATAGCATGGGAAGATAGACTAAATATTGTTAGTCAACAGGGAATTGGAAGCTATCCCTGATAGCAACAATGAGCTATCACTTCACATCCACTAGGATGACTATAGTAAAAAATGTAGATAATAACAAGTGTTAGCAAGGATGTAGAGAAATTGGAACCCTCATACATTTCTGCTGAGAATGTAAAATGGTGCAGCCTCTTTGGGAAACAGTCTATCAGTTCCTCAAAAATTTAAACGTAAAATTACCATTTGACCCAGCAATTTAACTCCTAGGTATATACCCAAGAGAAATAAATACATATGTCCACACAGTCTTACACATGAATGTTCATAGAGGCATTATTCATAGTAGCCAAAAAGTAGAAACAACCTAAATGTCTGTCAACTGATGGATAAACAAAATGTGGTATGTACATAAAATGGGTTATTAGTCATCCATAAAAAGGAATGAAGTACTGATACATGCTATACAGTCATCCCTAGGTATCTGAGGGATATTGGCTTCAGGACCCACCCTTTGAATAAAAAAATCCACAAAGCTCAAGTCCTTTACAGAAACATTTGCATATAACCTGTGCACATCCTCCTGTACACTTTAAATCATCTATAGATTACTTATAATACTTAGTACTATGTAAATGCTATGTAAATATTTCTGGTGGGTGGCAAATTCAAGTTCTGCTTTTTGGAACCTCACGGAATTTTTAAAAAAGATCTTCAGGGCTTCCCTGGTGGCGCAGTGGTTGAGAATCTGACTGCCGATGCAGGTGACACGGGTTCGAGCCCTGGTCTGGGAAGATCCCACATGCCGCGGAGCAACTAGGCCCGTGAGCCACAACTACTGAGCCTGCGCGTCTGGAGCTTGTGCTCCGCAACAAGAGAGGCCGCGACAGTGAGAGGCCCGCGCACCGCGATGAAGAGTGGCCCCCGCTCGCCACAACTAGAGAAAGCCCTCGCGCAGAAACGAAGACCCAACACAGCCAAAAGTAAATAAATAAATAAAAATTTTAAAAAAAGAGTAGCCCCTGCTCGCCACAACTGGAGAAAGCCCATGCACAGCAACAAGGACCCAATGCAGCCAAAAATAAATAAATAAACTTAAAAAAAAAAAATCTTCAATCCGCAGTTGGTTGAATCTGCAGATGTGGAACCTGTGTATACAGAGGGCTGACTGTACATGAATAAACCTTGAAAGATTATACTAAACGAAAGAAGTCAGTTACAAAAAATCACATATTATATGATTCCACTTATATGAAATATTCAGTATAGGTAAATCCATAGAAGCAGTAAGTAGATTAGTGGTTGCTTAGAATTGGGGAGTGGAGATAGGATAGAGGATTCGGTTGATAAGTAAAGAGGATGGTGTTTATTTTTTGAGGTTATTAAAATGTTCTAAAATTGATTGTGGTAATACATAACTCTGTAATTATAGTAAAAATCATGGAATTGCACATTTTAAATGGATGAATTTTATAATATGTGAACAATAAAGCTGTTGCAAAAAAGTTGTATAGTTTTCAATGTACGAGTTTTGGACTTTCTTGATTAAATTTAATTGTTTTAATCCTCTTGATGCTATTGCAAATGGAATTATTTTCTCAATTTCATACTTTGTTCATTGCTAGAGTATAGATGCTGAACTTTTTAATTAATGTTAACAGTTTTGGTGTTTTTTGTGTGAGGATTATTTAGGGTTTTCTATATATAAGATTATGTCATCTGAAATGGAGGTAGTTATACTTCTTCCTTTCCAATCTTCTTTTTCTTGTATAATTGCTCTGGCTAGAACCTCTAGTATAATATTTAATAGAAATGGGAAGAGTGAATGTTCATGTCTTATTCCTGGACTTAGGGGGAACGCTTTCAGTATTTCATCATTAAGTATGATGTAAGCTGTGGGTTTTTCATAGATGACCTTTATCAGGTTGAGAAAGTTCCCTTCCATTCCTAGTTTGTCAAGGTTTTTTTGTTTATTTGATTGTTGTTGTTGTTGTTTTACCATGAATGGGTGCTGGATTTTGTCAAATGCCATTTCTGTGTCTATCAAAAATCTGATCATGTGATTTTCTTTTCTTTCCTTGCATTCCTGGATTAAGTTCCATTTGATATTTGTGTATAATCCTTTTTATATGTTGCTACATTTAGCTTGATGGTATTATGTTGAGGAATCTAAAAGGAGTCAATTTTAGACAGCATATAGTTGAATAGCATTTTAAAATTTATTCTGCAGATCTCTACATTTTAATTGGAGAAATTAATTCATTTAGATTTAATGTAATTATTTGATAAGGTACAATTTTCATCTGCCATTTTGATTTTTTTTGTATATGTCTTATATCTTCTCTGTTCCTCAAATCCTCAATTACTGCTTTTTGTGTTAAATAGTTTCTAGTATATCAACTCGATTCCCTTGTCATTTCTTTTACTATATATTTTGAGTTTTTTTAATTGATTGCTCTGGGGGTTAGCACCAACATCTTAATTTAGAAAAATCTAGTTTTAACTGATACTTCCTTAATTTAAAAACTATAGAAAAAACATGCTCCTGTACAACTCTGTCCCTCCCCCTTTAGTATATTGTTGTCAAAAATTACATCTTTGTATATTATGTGTCCATCAACATAGATTTATAATTATTGCTTTGTAAAGCTGACTTTTAAATCAGGCAGGAAAAAAGTAGTTGCAAGAAAATACATTCTACTCTCTTGAGTAATTCTTGTAGTGTAGGTCTGCTAGTGACGAGCTCTCTCAATTTTTGTTTATTTGGGGATGTCTTAATTTCTCCTTAAGTTTTGAAAGATCATTATGTCAGACATAGAATGCTTTGTTGACAATTTTTTATCACACTACTTTGAATATGTCATCCCACAGCCTTCTGATTTCCATGGTTTCTAATGAGAAATCAGTCTTTAATGTTATTGAGTATCTCTTGCACATGATGATTTGTTTCTCTCTTGATACTTTCAAGATTCTTTGTCTTTGGCCTTTGACAATTAAATTGTGAGATGTCTGGAAAGGGATCTATTAATAACTGGAGTTCATTGAGTTTCCTGCATGTGTAGATTAATGTTTTTTGGTAAATTGGCCATTATTTCCTCAAATATTCTTTCTGTCCAGTTTTATCTTTATTTCTTTCTGGTACTCTACCATGCATATATTGGTATGATTGATGGTGTCCCATAGTTGTCTTGGGCTCTGTTTAATATTTTCGTTCTGTTTCTTAGACTGGATAATCTCAATTGACCTATCTTCAAGTCCCTGATTCTTTATTCTGCCAGCTCATATCTAGTGTTGAACCACTCTTGTGGATTTTTAATTTGTTATTTTACTTTTCAGCTCCAGAATTTCTATTTGGTTCCTTCTTATAATTCCTCTTTCTCTACTTGGTGAGACATCATTCTCATACTTTCCTTTAGTTCTTTAGACAGGGTATCCTTAGCTCTTTGAACATATTTTAAATAGATTATTTAAAATCTTTGTCTAGTAAGTCCAATATCTGGGCACCTTAAGGAACAGTTTCTATTTTTTCCCCTATTAATGGGCCATATTTTCTTGTTTCTTTGTATGTTTCTTAATTTTTATTGAAAACTGGACTTTTTGTGGGATGAATTCAACTTGTAATACTGTGTAAGTTTGAGGTGTACAGCATGTTTCTTTGATACATGTATGTATTGTAATATGATTGTCAATGTAGTGATATATATATCACATTACATAATTATAGTACAATATTATTGTCTATATTAATTATACTGTGCATTAGAGATCTATGGATTATTTACTGCTCATTACATATTTGTACTCTTAAACATCATCACTCTTATCATTCCCCCCTCCCATCCCTTGGTAACCACCACTTTACTCTCTGTTTTTTATAGGTTTAATTATTTTAGACTCCATACGTAAGTGATATCATACAGTACTTGTCTTTCTGACTTATCTCACTTAGCATAATGTGCTCAAGGTCCATCCATGTTGTTGCAAATAGATGGATATCCTCCTTTCTCATGGCTGAATAATATTCCATTGTGTAAATATACCATATCCTTTTAATCTATTCATCTATGGATGGACATTTGGGTTGTTTGTATATCTTGGTTATTGTAAATAATGTGGTAATAAATATGAGAGTGCATATATTTCATCAAAATCCTGTTTTCATTTCTTTTGTATATGTACATAGAGATGGAATCCCTGGATCATATGGTAGATCTATTTTTAATTTCTCTGACATTAAAAGGTCACTCATTGGACACCTGTGCAGGCCCAGTTTTAGGGTCGGTGGTCCTAACCAGTCTTAGCTGGCTTGAACTGGACAAGTGCTGACTCCAATTCCTAGGCTGTGTGAAGCTTAGAGGGCATGCAATTAAAAAAATAATAATAATTAAGGCAAGCTTGCTCAGTGAAGGCAGGTTACAAGTGGAGGTTATTTTTTTTTTTAAAAAAACAGGCTGCTCCCTTATCTGCTGTTCTGTAAGACAAGCTCAAGGATTTATGTTAGTCACCAGTTTCTGTTAACCCTATGGGGCATGGTTTCAATAGCGGGGACTACTGTATGTGCTGGCCACAATGCCAAATGCTGAGAACACACAGATATACAACCTTAGATCTTAGCTTCATACCCAGCTGGGGTGAGAAAAGATAACTTGGAAGCTCACTTCCAGGAAGTGAGAAAGCACTGAAGTAGAGAGAGACTTGAGGGAGGGAGACTGGGGAGGAGGGTTTTATAAGGGTGTGAGGAGAAACAAATAGGGAAATGGCAGCAGGGATGAAAAGGAGGGGATAAATTCAGAAGACATGCTGGAGATAGGATCTGCAGGATTTGTAAATCCATTGGGTTTTGAGGAAAGAGGAGTCAAAGGTGAAGACATTGGTTATTTTTCTTTTCTCAGGGTAAAAGCAAATGAAAGGTTGATTCCACTTATATGAGGTACCTAGAATAGGCAAACTCATAGAGACGGAGTAGAATAGGGGTTAACAGGGCCTGAGGGAGGGAGGAATGGAGTTCAGAGTTTCTGTCTGGGATGATGCAAGTAGTGTTGATGGTTGCACAAAATTGTGAATGTACTTAATGCCCCTGAACTATACACTTAAAAATGATTAAAATGGTATATTTCATGTTATGTATATTTTACCACAATAAAAACTAAAAAAACAAGAAAAAACAAAACAAAAACAACAACAAAAAACAAATGAAAGGAAATACATTTTAGAAAGACAATCAGAATTTTTTTACACAGGAGAATCATTCCTTTTTTTAAATTGAAGTGTATCTTGGCTATTGTGTTAATTTCTGCTGAACAGCAAAGTGATTCAGTTATACATACATATTTATATATTCTTTTTAATATTTGTTTCTATTATGGTTTATCACAAAATATTGAATATAGTCCTCTGTGCTATACATTAGGACCTTGTTATTTATCCATTCTATATATAATAGTTTGCAAGCAGAATCATTCTTAATTGCAGAATGTATTGACATCATAAAGAATTTCACTTATATGACACATTGTATATTATTTCATAATTTTCTGACATGCTTTAGATAATTAATTCGCATGTGTTCATTGAAGAGTACTATACTCAGTGCTGTGTAGATTGTAGGGAAGCGAGTTGAAAAGAGGGTTAATTTCATTTTTAAAAGCTATTCATTTAGTACCAAATTTCACACACCTTATCTCATTTATTCCTCATACAGTCATGAGGTAGACACTAGATCCATTTTTAAGTGTTTTTTGACTATGGCTGGATTGCTTTAAATAAATCAGCATTTTCGGATTTGTCATTATAAATTGAAGTGCATAGCTACTGACTTTTTTTTTTTTTTTTTTTTGGCTGCAGCCTTAAGCTTGTGGGATCTTAGTTCTCTGACTAGGGATGGAACCCGCGCCCTCAGCAGTTGAAAGCACGGAGTCCTAACCACTGGACTGCCAGGGAATTCCCATACTGACTCTTTTTTAAAATCGGTGATTTTCTACTGCATCTTTACATAGCTAATAAGAGTTTTTAGAGTTTCTAGCATGAAGACCATATTTCAAAGTTAAATTAGTGGTGGTGTCTATTGGTATCTATAAATTCTCTTTCCAAGTAGAAGAATTAGTGTCTTTTAATGTCTTGATCATTGACATGCTTCTTTATGGTATTCTTTGGTTTAATTTTTATTGTAATGGTTTCTTTAAGCAGATGGTTTTCTCTTTTGCCTCTTACTATTGTGAATTTTGTGAAATAATTCTATTTTTTCCCCTCGAAGCTTACATATTGCATATATGTCCCTTTCAATCAATCTACTAAACCTGAAGAAAATTCTTAGAACCACTAAATAAAAGTAATAGTGTTGTCATATAGTTTTAAATCCCAGATACAGAAAAAAGACAATAGCATAAGTCCTATTAAACATCAAGCTTCTACTCCATGAAAGCCACACAAGTACTGGCCGTACAGACAAAGATCATTCAAAAAGAGTCAGGGATGTTCTTTTTAGGAAATAATTTTTCTTACTTTGGCATGTGCAAATTTGAAAATATCCGTAGTTAAACTAACTTATTTGTAACATTCATTCACTTTATGCCTTCTAATCAGATAATTTTGATATTTAATTCCTAAGATAAATTTAATGTTATAAGAGATCAGACATTTCCAAAGAGGTTCTTTTGAATGTCAGAGGCTTTTGGGTGCAGGTTAGCAAGGGAGCCACAAGACTTCAGGGGGTCAGCTATTGTTTTGTGCATGTCAGTCTTAGAAAAGTAAATATAACCTTTTAGAATGGGCAAGTCCATAGAGAGAAAGGAGATTAGTGGTTTCGAGGGTCTAGGGAGAGAAAGGGGAATGGAGAATAACTGCTTCATGAGTACAAGGTTTCCTTTTGGAATGATGAAAATGTCCTGGAACTAGATAGTGGTGATGACTGTACAATATTGTAGATTTACTAAATGCCCCTGAATTGTTCACCGTCAAATGATTAAAACAGCAAAATTTATGTTATGTGTATTTTTTTACAATAAAAATGTAATCTTATTACAAAATAGTAATTTTTAACTATAGATAATTTATACAAACACAAGAAGAAAACATCACCATCAATCTCACTGCTCAGATAGAACCAGTGTTGCCATTTTGGTGACTATCCTCCCAGTTATATCCCTATGCATATTATTACATTTCTGTTTCAGTTAAGGCTTTTTGGTTGCAAGTAACAGAAAATAGAAAACATGGTGTCTTCTGGAAACCCTGGGCAGAAATGCAGCTGTGCCTCTGGGAGTTGAAGGGTCATTGAGAGATCAGGAAGTTCATTGTACCCTTTCTACATCTCTCCTCTGTGGGCTCTGTGGGTCAGATTTCACCTCAGATTTTTCTTCACTTCTCCATTCATGTGGCTGATTGCTGCCCCACAGCTCCTCAACATACCTGCTGCCGGTCTAGCTGCCCACAGACTGGCTGGCTCTCTCAGACCCAATTCCAAATTCTGCTCATGGTTCAGTCAGCTTTAGCAGGGGAGCTGGGGTAGGCAATATAAACAAGAACCTATTCAGATCACTTGCTTTGAAAAATTTTGAGATATCTTCAGCTTTAGCCATTTTCCAAGGCATGAGAAAAATCATAATGATAATAACAGGTTACTCTAGAGGAGGTTTAACAACATATTATACATATACAGTAGAGGATAATTTTCTGTATTAGTAGATATGTCATAACCAATTGCAAAAGTGGGTGTAATTTTATTTATTTATTTAAAAGTTGATGTGTATTACATTTTCAGTTAAGTCATCAATTTGTCACTTCAAATGGTATGCTCTGGAATTAATTATTTTCTTAATTTCTTATCTTGTTGAAGGCTAGGCAGTCTAAGGATGCATGTTCATATGAGTTTCGTTGATGATATGAGGGTTTTAAATAAATATTCCTTCTAACTGAAAAGGGCAATTTGGGATTTTGTTTAAAAACAGTTTTATTGACATATAATTCACATACCACAGAATTCTCCTGTTAAGTGCACAATTCAGTTTAATTAGTTTACAAAATTTTACATTCATCACTACAATCTAAATTTGAGCTTTTCTTCTACCCCCAGAAGAGTCCTCTGCCCAACTGCAGTCAATCCTTTTTCCACCTCTAGCCCAAGGCAACCACTAATCTATTTCCTGTCTCTATAGATTTGTAAAAAGGGCAATTTTATTTTATACAACAAAATATTTATGGTCTTTGTGGAGCACTCACAATGTCTTCAACTGTGAATAACATCCAATTTTCAAGTTTGAAAAACAATAACTTTTTATTTGATCTTAAACAAAATATGTAATTTGTTCACCAACATGTTTTTTCAACTAAACAATCAAAGTTATACATGCAAATAAAGTATACAAGTATATAATTTTAGGTGGGGGTCTTAAGTCCTTCTGAGTTTCCCCCATTAGCTGTCCCTCCCTGCCCCTATCAGCTCTGTCTTTTGCCCTGCCAGTCACCATTTGGAACTCCTAGACTCTTGAATGGGATGCTGTTCTTCTCTACACAAGTCTAGGGAGACTGAGTGAGGGGCCAGCCAGATTTCCCTTTCTACCTTGTTCTTTATTGTTCATTGGACTACAACATGTGCCTCTAAGGATGCACCAGTCTTTTCAGAATGCTTGGAATTGCTGTGCAGGAGAGGAAAAACTCAAAAGTATACACTGAATATCACTTTCCTGAAGTCCTAGGTATAAAGTACTCAAGAAGTTAAAGCCTCCAGAAGGACTCCTCATTCCTACCCTAATCTCTTGCTTCCCTGTCATCAAGGCCATGTTTTTCTTATGGAAGTGCCTCCTTCTAAACCTGGTAATACAGGTGTCCCACTCCCCTGCTACTTTTCAAGAAACTCTAGTCCCTACACATAAGAAGTGCTCTTATTCTGAATCCATGTTTCTTTTTTTAGCAGCTTAAGCCCTTAAGTATGAGTTATTCAATCTAGATTAGAATAACACCCCAGGGAAGAGGGCCTGGAGAAGAAGAGTTGGTGGTGACTCTCCAAGTCCCACAGAACAGTTGGGAATGGAATTGAGGGCAGACTTTGGTGCTCCGTTTCAAGAAGCAGTTTAGAATAGCTGTGGGTAACTTAAAATCTGGTTCTCTTGATCTCTTTCCAGTGGGAGTTCAACATATCTTTTATTCTCTGGACTGTCTAGGCTAACTACTGAAAAAAACACACAATACATAATCATGTTCATCATGCCATCTCCCAAAGACAAATTTTAATTCCCATAAGTAGTGCAATGAACCCATGAGGAGAAAGACAAACATTTTCCTGCTTACTCATAATTTATAAGCCACTTCTTGATAAACGGAATCTGTCCTGTACATTATTTACTGGACATTATAATATGAGACGTATTGGTTCTTCCCTTCATTGCTCCTTCTTTGATCTCCGCTTTCACATTATGACCTCTCAGGCCTTCTAGGAAAACAAAGCAATCCTATTGTTAGCCCAATAGGTAAAAACTGTACCTTTTACAGGCTGCTCCCTTAGCTATATTAGACCTCGCTAAGGTTGTACTTATAAGTTTATATTAAATTCTTGGCCAAGGTCCCACTCTGTCCAGGGAGGATAGGATGTCGTGATTTCATTCTTCTATTTATAAGCACATAAATTATTATATGCTCTCAATCTATGTGATTTCTACTTGCCCTATTTACTAACTCAAGGATATAGTAGTATTTTGTCAGCCCTGTCTACTGATGTCTCACAATTATCACCAACACAATCTACTGATAAGACAGAGCTGAGTTTATTGCTTACATTGGTAAGGAAGAACCACACCTCCTCAGAGTTTTGGCAGTTTCTGAAAGGGGGGAAGCTCAGGAGAGAGCTTATTGAGAATTTGAAGTTTGGCTTAAGAAAGGTTTTCAGTGTAGGGATTTGATTAGAATTGGGTAAAGATCAGATAAAACTGTTCAGGATTGGTAGAAACAACAAGGAATGCGTTTTGAGCTAGGGATTCAAAGAATCTTAGGGCACAAAATGCCTGGGGATGTCTTACTTTGAAGGGTTTCTTTTAGGAAATTCCTGTGATGAACTCTCAATCTTTGCCTGGGAAAGAAACTCCCAGAAAAGTAATGAAGACAGAGGAATAAAAACATGTTGATGTAGATGTTAATGTAGAGGATGAGGTAAGTGGGAGTGAAGTAGTTTCAGTTCTCAGTGTCCGGGGTGAGTGGGGTGTATGGTTTTGGTTCTCAGCCCCTTTCCAAACACTTCAGGTGAATTAAAGTGACTTTAGCTGTTGAAACTGGTAAATTCCCAAATGTCTGATGGCTCAAACATGAAAGAACTTTATTTTTCACTCAGGTAAAGTCCAAAAGAAGCATTCCTGATTTATGGATGGTTTTCCTCCTTGGGGAGAGAAGGACTCAGGCCCTTAGAGACTGAGCTCCATTATCTGTTAAGACAATGGCCCTCATATCTGAGCGTCATCAGAATCACTTGGAGGGCTTGCTAAACCATAGGTTGCTGGGTCTCATCTTCACAATTTCTGATTCTGTAGTTTGGGGGTGGTGGGGTAAGGTGGGGGGATGGGGTCCAATCACTTGCATTTCTATCAAGTTCCCAGGTGATGCTGGTGTTGTTGGTTCCTGAGGCCTAGGCTTCTCATCTGCTGTATCCTCAGCATCATAGTGGGAGATGGGGAGGTGAGGGAGGAGATCTGTCAACTGCTTTGTAATCTCCTTGGCCTAAAAGTGAAGCACATTACTTCTGATCACATTAATTGATGATAACTTGTCACACGACCCCTACCTAGATAACAGGGGGCTAGGAAATGTATTCCTTGGACTAAAAAGGAATCTTTGTAGAAAACGAACTTTTAGCGGTATTAAGTAACAAAAATTCAACCGAGTACATTTTAAAGATCTATTTGGCTTTATTGGATGATTCATGAATAAGGCAGCATTCCATCTAGCAGGCAGAAAGAAGCTCCAAAGGGCTATAAAAAAAGAGAAAGTTCTTTAAAGGCAACACAAAGAAGTCATAAACAGAAAAGATTATTTCAGGTTTAGGTAACCTCCCTATGGGGACAGAAGGGGTCTGTGTGGTGGACACCTCATCTTCCTTTGTAGGATGAAGAGGGCCCATGTGACAGATCACCTCATAGGTGCTGAGCAGAAAACTCCTGGGGGATGTTGAAGCTCCAGTTAGGTTAAGTATGAAGCCCTGGTTTGATGGCATGGCTTAGCATAAGGGAGCCCATTTTGGGCCCATGATTTTCTTTTTAACAGTGGACAGCTGTCCATCTCCCCCAGGCCTCTAACCACCAAATTTCCAAGAGCACCCTTCTTCTCATACATAGAACATAATTCCTCCAAAGATCCATCCAATTTACTACATCCAGGTAATACACAGTCCTCTTTGCAAAGCACAAAGTGGCTCCTCATGGTTTACCACCTATAAACCACAAAGTTGTCTGCTCTACAATATAATGGTGGAGCAGGGACAGGATAAAACACCCATTCTGACAAGAAAAAAATGGAGACACACAGCAGTCCTTAGTCCACAGAAATGACAAAATCCTGAAGGGCAGCCATTGAAATGGGGTGGGGGGTGGGGTTTCATTGAGTGGATTCTGGTTATGCCTCTGGAAGAAACTCCCTTTGGTTCCCTGTGACCCGTGTGGTCAAGAATTCTTTGTGACACTTGGTAGGCTTCTGATCTATTTGCATCCAGGCTGTTCAGTGTGACTATAACCACAACCTAGGCAGAATTCTGAGGCTTAATCTGTTTCTCTGCTTCTTTGCCCCCTATTGCTCTCTTAACTACATTGAAGCCCTATGAAACAATAGGTGAGAATCCTGCACTCTTGGTCTGATTGTTGCCTTAGCCATAAGTTTTGGTACCTAAACCTCTTTGGGTCTTATCTCTTACTGTTTGGGGCCTGAAAACAGCTTTTGCAACACCTAGAGGCCCAGTGTTTGTTTTTTCTGTATTGCATTCCATTTCTGCTCTCAGGCTGGCCAGTTTTTTCCCTGAATTCCACCTCTTGCTTGTAATAACTTGCTAAAAGCCGAAAGTAAACATCAGCATATACTATCACACCAACTCTTACCAACTACTTCCTCTGAAGCTACTCAGTAGACCTCTGGTCTTCCTTCCTACCTACCAGTTAGACAGTTTTGTCAAATGTCCTGTGGCTGCATGACATGGATCACTCTCTCTTCAGCTTTTGATATTAGTTTCTTTGCTACTTCCACCTGAAAATTAACCCAGCTTTGCATATTGTTAGATTTCTGTAACATCAACACCCTACTTCTGATACTAATTTCTGTATTAATTAAGGTAATTCTGGCTGCTGTAACAAATGTTCCATGATGCTCTTAATGGCTGGTAGCTTCTCTCTTTGTGGTGACAGAGGGACACCTCCTCCTTTCAGATTGTGGCTCTGCTATCTCCTAAGGACTCAAAGTCTTTGGTTTGATTCTCTGCATCCAGCTGACAGACAGGAGAAGAGACTGTGGGTTAGGCACATCTTCCTCTTAACATTGCTGGTCTGCAAATAACACATCACTTTTGCTCATATTACATTGCTGAGAACAAGTCACATGGTGACACCCAGGTGTAAGGAGTGACAAAACAGTAGTCTCTACCTGTACTGTCCTTTTATAGGAAAACTCTACACTGTGAAATGGAAGCTCATGTCTTTGGTGGATATCTAGTTGTGTGATACACCGGACCACCCTATCATTAGAGCCATTCTGTTGAAATCCAGCTTGGATATAGGTACTCTACCAGTTAGGAATGGCTTTGGGCCATTAGTGACAGATTCCAGAAATAAGAATGACTTAAGACCAAAGTTTATTTCTCTGTCACATAAAAGATATCCAGAACTGGGCCATCTTGGCAGGTATGGCTGTTGCATCAAGTCATCAAGGACTCAGATTCCTTCTGTTTTTCTGCTTTACCATTCTTAACACTGAGCTTCAGTTTTTCAAAATGGCTACTAAATCTCTAGACATCACATTCACAACTCAGGCTGGAAGAGAGAAGAAGGGTGAAAAGACTAAAGAAGCTTCCTGAGATACCACCTAGTAACATTGCTTAATAGCTAATTGACAATGAACACATCTAGTTTCAAGGGAGGATGGTAGATGTAGAATTTTAGCTAGGTACAATGACGCATCAAAAATATAGGGATTTTATTATGAAGAAAGAAGGGGACCATACGTAGTCAGCTAGTGCCATAGGGTCATTCCGAATACAGAAAGGAGGAACATATAGCTTCCTGCTATGTTTCAGGGTAATAATGATTCAGTGTGGCACACTGGGTACTTTATTCCCTGAACAACCACATGAACTGGGTAAATGCAAAACTAAAAATATTGTATTTTTAGAGTCTGTCCTTTTTCTGAGAATCAAATTCCAACTTATAGTCAGTCTAATTAATCACCAATTGTCATCACTATATGTGTGTTAAACTAATTTCATATACTTCAATGTGGTGTTTCCCAACCACATCACACATATTCACTTATGAAGTTGGTCAGTCAATTAACAAATATTAATTTAACCTCTGTGATATGCGCTGCAATTTGAAGGCTACTGGTGAAGATGAAAAAGAGACAAGACATAAGTTCATTGAATTCAGGGCCCATCAAATGGGATATATAAGATCAAATAATATCCTAATACATATCAAAAGACTTAAAAGTTTTGCAAACTTTTGGACCTATCAATTCTACTTAGAAAAATATAACCTGAGAAAATTTTCATGAATACAGGCAAAGATTTAACTATATGCATGGTCATTAAAGCATTAATTTTAAAAACAGAAAACTAAGAAAACTACAATTTGAAAAATAGAGGATAGTTCAAGAAGCTATGGTGCTCCCATGCAACTAAATACAATGTCACTTAGATCACTGAGAAAGAATACGTAATGACATAATACACGTTCATGATTTACTGTTAAATGGAAAACACACATCTCATTGGAAAAGATGTACTTTTTGCATTTTTAGTACTACTTACAAGCCATCTCCCTCTTCTCTGAGAACTGTTCTTCAGATCATAAAGATCCCAGCCCACTTCTTTGCTACTGGATTGTGCCTGCTGATTGCACTACCTGATCCAAGCTGGACAATCAAATTCTACCTCTTAATAATTTGAAGTTGAGCTTTGAAAATGCCAATCTGTTTCTTCTGGTGGCTTGAATACAGCATAAACAACTCAGAGGCTGGTGTATGGTTGTGTATATTTAGCCATTTACTCGGAAAAGCAAAGAAACGTGTCTACAGAGAGGAAAGAATGAAGCACAGCTACAGATAGAGGAACTGAGGCCAGAAACCATGTGTCCCCAGAAGGTTCTGAAGACCAGTTTCAGGTTCTAATCCTGACTTTGAAGTCCATTTGACACCCTTGTTTCCTTTTAATAATTCTGTCTTCGTTTTCTAAACTGGTCTGAGAGGCTTACTTTTACTTACAACCGAAGTTAGATTGCCTATTTGAAAGCAAAAGAGCTATTTCTAAGAAAATTAGCAATAACATCATAATGAGATGTTTGGGCATTTGTGATGGTAGATAGGCAAATCAATGTTAAAAATGTTTCCTTATACGCTTAACTTGATGAAACTCTCATTGCACAAAGTTTTTGGAAAATATTTTGGGGAAAGCTCTTTTGAATGAAAAACATACCTGGTCTATGTAGATATTTTCCTGTTGTTAGAGCTTAAAAATCCCACTGAAATACTATGGGGAACCATTTCCTCCTAGATTTCTTTCATCGTAAGAGGACTTTTTGGAACTCAAGTTTGAGTCTGCTGCCGAACAGAACATTGAGAAAATTATTTTGGAGAATTTTTATGGTAAAATATTTCCCTGTTAATCATCTCAAAACAAGTGATCAGGCACTTTAATCCCATTTCATCTACATTTATTTGCAAAGCTGTTTTATCTGCACTTTTAGCTATGAAGACAAATCACTTAAAAGGATTTATGTTATGCTCAGTCTCCCACATTAACCAGAAGATTTTGTAGCAATCAAGCAGCTTCAAATGCTCTTGTTGATATTGTTTTCAAAGTGAAAAAAATCTTGCTTTCTTTTACTCAGATTGTATCTTGAAACTTTAAAATACATTTTAAAAAGAGGGTTTGAGGTATATATCTTTATCAGAAGAGGCCTACAATTTTAACAACTGGAAAGACTACTGTAATAATATAGTAAGTATCCTTAGATGGGTTTTAGTATTCTGGGATGTTGACTCTGCCTAGGGCAGAACAAAGACATCAGAAATATGATCCACACACTTCAGACAGTTTCCTAGTTGCATGGAAATGGAGCCAAACAAGCAGATCTTGCATGACCTCAGCTCTGCTCCTAGAATCACCCTCTGCCCACTTCATACATTCCTGGCATGTCTTTCATTCTCTTGTGGCAGAGAGCAAGTGGAGTTGCCAGGTTACTGTTGATGAAGAGTAATTTTTAGAAGCAGAAAGTCAGTGTCTTGGTTCTGAATGATTCATCTTGAACTCTGGGGCATGTTAAACAGTAACTATTGGTGCTTAATCTGTTGGATCTTACTCAATCCATAATTTGAAAGTCCAAGATGGATATATCACTTTTTTCTTTTCAGTGTTTTTCAAGTATAAAATAGATGGATTATAGTTTCCTTCTAATGGACTCAGAAGTATGTGGTGCAGTCATTTGACATAAAATTATGAAAACAAAATGAGTGTTTATTAATTAAGTAAAATGAGAGATGAACTTTCAACTTTCCACATCAGCTATTTATTAAAATATCAAATTGGTTTTAACCTCTAAAACCTTAAAGTTCTAGAACATGAGAAAGAGGTCTCAGAAATGTGGGGTGCCCATTTTTCAGCCACTTCCTCCTTTTGTTCAGCAGACTCTAAGGGGTATACTCCATAGGCAGTTTTCAGAGCCATCCTTACAAAAGATTTTTACCGAGTTAGGTGACCTTGGACAAGCCTCAAATTTCCTCATCTATAAAGTAGGAATAGTAATAACTACCTCAGAATTGTTGAGAGCAGTAGAATGTAAGTGAAGCATCCAACCATATTATTGTATATCAGTAGATATATGCTATTATTATACTAGGCCTCCAGGAGATGATAGCTACATACTATTTTGTTTATTTATTGCAAAGATATTTTCACTTGTTTCAAGGTTCAAAAGATACAAAGAGTTATACGTTGTATCTTTTGAAATCTTTCAATTTCTGTTTCCCAGCCATATAATTCCCCTCCTTGGGGTCAACTTACGTATCAGTTTCTTGTGTATCTTGCTAGAAGTATTTTGTATATCTAAAAGCAAAAAGGTATGTTTATTTCCCCCCACCTTTTTAAAAAGGTGAATAAAATCATACTAGTACCTTAAAAAAAAAAAAAAATTTGTCTGCGCCAGGTCTTAGTTGCGGCACGCGGGATCTAGTTCCCTGACCAGCCATCAAACCCAGGCGCCCTACATTGGGAGTGTGGAGTCTTAACCACTGGACCACCAGGGAAGTCCCCAATTTTTTTTTTTTAATCACTTAAAAATGTATCTTAGAAGTTGTTCATATAAGTTAAACTTGTTTTTAAACACTTGTGGCATAGCTCTGTGTGTGTGTGTGTGTGTGTTGGGGAGAGAGAATACTCAGCTATTACGCAGGTCTGTTCTAATTACCAATCCTAACCTTTAACTACCAAATATTCACTCATTTATTCAACAAATATTTATTGAAAGTCTACCATGAGTCAGGCTCGGCCCTGGCAATAAACCAAAGAACAAAACAAAACACAGTCACTTCTTTCACATTCTAGTGAATACGAGGCTGGACATCCCATTTTGCCCCATCCCCTTCCGAGCCCACACTGGCCCTCGGTGGGTGACTGTCAGACTTGGACTCCGGTCGTTCAGGATTCCTCTGGTGCGGGGTGGGGTCCTTGAGGCGGGGGCGGGCAGAGTCGGGAATGACCCGAACCCTCCGGGGCACCCACAGCTCAACGCCCTTCCAGACGGGGGATGAAGGGCCGGCCCCGGACGGGTGAGGAACCACAGCGGGAGGGCGGGGAGTCCTCTGGCGTCTTTGGGGCATCCGTCCCGGGTGTAAGAATGGACACACGCCTGTGTTCGTGTCCCCTCCGAGCCGCGAGCAGCACACGGGGACCTCAGAGACGACTTCCTTAACTACCCCACTTTACACAGATGCGAAACCGAGGCCCGGGGAGGCGAAGGCTGGGACTGATGCCCACCTCAGCCTTGGGGCGAGTCGGGGGTGCGGAGAGAGTCAACTCACAGCGAGTCCAAGAGCTGGGCAGATGGGAACCATTAAGAAACGACGCACCTCTTGGTGTCTACTAGAAACTGCAGTAAGAAGGCCTCGGTCCCCCTAGAGCGGGTGGCGGGAGCCACGGACGGGGGCGGGCAGCCCGGGCCCCAGCCCTTTAAATTCCCAGCCGCGCGGGAACTACAGCCCAACAGCCACAGGCGGGTGGGGCCGGCAGACGCGCGCCCCCGCTGGCCAACTACCACCCCTGGCCCGCCCCCTCTCTGATAACTTTCCAATCAGCAACTCCCTTACCGCCCGCCCCTGCCTGTCGCCCCCAGCGCGCCTCCAACCCTGACTAACCGCGCGGAAGGACAGCAGGGGCGGGGCTACTGGAGGGTGTGTCTGGGCGAGTGCAGACGTCGCGCGCTCCCCCGGAGTTTCGAACGCTGTTGGCTCTTCAGGCAGAAAAAAAATACAAGAGCCGCGGCCAATAGCGTGGCAGAAAGGACCCGCGCGCAGGTCTGGTTCCGCCCCGCTCCAGCTAGAAAGAAATCCAGGCACAGCTATTGGCTCGCATGTCCTGTCACTCGCCGCTGCGGCCAGCGGGCAGGGGACTCGCGGTGATTGGTTCCGCCCAGGCGCGAAATGTAACGCGGGAAAAACTGGAGCAGGGACCCCGGCGGCAGGTTGTTATTTTCGGGGGCTCGGCGCCGCGCGTCCTGCTTTCCTGTCATCGCAAGGCAAGGCGCCCGCTGCTTCCCGCCGCTGCAGCCTGCGTTGGGGAGCACAAAGAGTGGAGGGCGGGCTTGACCCAGGGTTGGGGTCCGGCCCTGGCAGCCTGGTGCAGGCCGAGCGGCTCTGCTCCTTCGCTGGCCGCCGCGCAGGAGGGTTCCAGGAAACGTCCGCCTGCCATGAGCCAGCGGGACTGAGAGCCGGCGACTCGGAGCAGCGCGGGCGAGCGGAGCAAAGGGCCAGACCCGGGCTCAGGGAGTGCGGCCCACGGCCGCCGGAGCTGCGGATCGGGGCCGGGCAATGATCCGGGGTGTGGAGGCGCCGATGGCTGACAACCCGCCGCAGCCGCCGCCCGTCATCTTCTGCCAGGACTCCCCGAAGCGGGTGCTGGTGTCGGTCATCAGGACGACCCCGATCAAGCCCACATGCAGCGGCGGAGGGGAGCCGGAGCCGCCGCCACCGCTTATTCCCACCAGCCCCGGCTTCAGCGACTTCATGGTGTACCCGTGGCGCTGGGGCGAGAACGCGCACAACGTGACGCTCAGCCCCGGAGCCGCCGGGGGCGCCGCCTCGGCTGCCTTGCCCGCCGCCGCCGCAGAGCACCCAGGGCTTCGGGGCCGGGGCGCGCCCCCGCCCACCGCCTCGGCCGCCGCCGCCTCAGGAGGTGAGGACGAGGAGGAAGCGAGCAGCCCGGACAGCGGCCACCTCAAGGTAAGCGGCGCGGGCGGGGCTTGGGGTAGTCGGGGCCCGTTAACGGCGCGGCCCGGGAGCCGGCAGCGCCCGCAGACGCGGCGGGCGGGGCGGGGCCGAGTTTAAAACGCGAGGTCGTTCTGGCGGGGGCGGGGGCGTTGGCGGGTGACAGGACGCTGACGTCACTGCCGCGCGCCAAAAAACTGCCCCCCGGGGGCGGGGCTAGGTTTCAGTCACGTGACACCGCCCGGGGGGTGGGGAAGCCCAGCAGACCAGAGGCCACAGGCCAGCAGGTGCAGTAGGCGGGAGCGTGGCCTTGGGGTCACGGAGAGGGACGGTCAACCCGCTCTGCCAGTCGGTCGGCCCCCCGCTGAGTCTTTTCTGGCGGGAGAGGGCGGGAAGGGGCCGCAGGCCTTGAACTGTTCCTCTGGGTGCGGGGGGGTGGGGGAGCGATTGCGCAGTTTCTTCCTCACCGCAGATACCCCGACCCTGCTAAAGATGCCTTGTAGAGATAGCCGAAGAACAAGAAGGGACTTAGGGGAATCTTCCCCAGCGGGAGTTGAGCCCTCGCTGTCTTCCACGCATCCAGCGTACAACTCTGCTAGGTTCTGAGAGCTCAGAGTGGAATGGGACGCTGTTGTCACCAACCTCGAATTGCTTGGAGTCTCAGACTGTATTAGAGCTGGAAAGGATTCAAACCTACAATTTACGGATCAGGCAATTGAGGCTTAGAGGGATTGGTGAAGGGAGCTCCCCAAGGTACACAGCTAGGTAGCGGGAACGCTGGTACTGTAGTTGAGTTTTTGTGGCTCCTAGTCCTGAAGCATGTGTTGGAGGTGCCTCCATGCTGACATATACTTACCTCTATAGACTGTAAGCTCCAGGAGCGCCGGGACAATTTCTCTCTGGTAGACTTATTTGACTTTAATACCTTATACTCGGTAAATGCTGAATAAATGTGCTCAGTTAAGTATTTGTGTAATGAATGGTGCTAATATAAGGTTAATATTCAGATTCTATTTGTTAAGTGGCTATATAAGATAAGCAGTTTGCTAAAGATAAAACAAGTAAATCACCTTGTTGATAAGTACGTCTATATTGGCAAATACTATAAAAATTGAAACAGGTTTTATCATCATTTTACACTCAGTAGCAAAGATGTTGAAACACTGTGTTGAGCCCTGAGGAAATTGATACACTTTGTTACTAATGGCATTGTTATTAAAGAACTATAAATTTATACAGCTATATGCCTTGACACACTTCAACTCTTGAAGCTGCACTTCAGTAAAAATTTGAAAGAAGAAGCAGTAGAAATATTTATATTAGTGCTGAGTTTGTGAAGTGAACAATCATTGTGTGCTGTCTCTAAGTAGCCCTTAGTAAGATGGCTGGGTATCCTAGATATTTTTCTGTGTTAACGTATTTACATGTTTAGTACTTAAAAAAATATATATGTAGTAGGTTATATGGTTGAGCAACATAAAGACATATATGCACAAATTACTTATAGAAGATTTTGCATCTATTATTTTATCCTTAATTATAACTGAATCTAATTTTGGATTATCCAAGAAGATTAATGTTATAATAGATAAGTGAAATCTATACTTTTTTTGGGGGTGGCTAAAACAGTTTTATCTTCACATAAACCTTTTAAAAAACATTCTTAATAATGCATAGATTTGAATTTTATTTCCACTTTATCTACCTCTTTTCAGAAGTAAAACATAACACAAGTTGTGAAAAACATTTAAAAGTGAAAAGGCTTTTATATATTTCACTTTTTTTCCTCCTCACCGTCTTTCATGCCATAACTGTTTCATAAATTAGTAGACAAATTGATTTTAACGTGTCCTTTTATCAATGAAGCAATCCAAATACAGCTCCAAAAATTCATTCATTTAGTTTCTGCAACTTGAGGGGGAGCCTCAAGCCTCCATATTTTGTGCCCTCTGGAATATACTTTCATTTAAGGAAGTTACCTAGTTTGATTTGTGATCAGTACATTCTAGACTAAAGGTTGGGAGTTCCAGCCTCCTTTACTTTGTTTTGCTTCTCTAAAGTACTCGTAGTTCTTTTATCTCCATATACATCATAGGTGAATCATGCTGGCTGAGTCTGCTCACTTTTTGGGAAGACAAGTTTGTAATATAGTTGGTGCCAATAACATGCTTCTCTCTACCCCCTTCTCTCAGTGTGTGGGTTAGAGACAATAACAGCTGTGGGTTTGAGAACAACTTTTGTGTTCATTTACTGTCTATTTGATGCCACCTGTCCCATGGGAGGTGTTAACATCTGAGTCCTACACACCTGGTGTCAGCTTTTGCTTGCTTTCTTGTTTGTTTCTGCGCCCAACACTGCCTCCCCGCCTGTGAGGAGAACATCCATCTTCTACCAACTTATTTTGGCCCCTCATCACAAGATTGTTTAGCACTATTGGGATATAGTTATATATTAGCACTGTCTCTTCCCAGGTTGTAGAATTCTGGGCAGGAAGGGAGAAGGTCTAATTTTCATCTGCCAAATGATATTCCAAGCCTCCATATTTTGTGCCCTTTACTCAGACTGCATTCATGAGGTTACTTCTCCACTTTGGGACCTGTGTAGTTTGGCTTCTCTGCACATCCTCAGATACCACTTACCCTTTAGGACCCGCCAGCTGCCTATCCTGTTTCCCCTTTCTATCACCAATCACTTTAAACATCTAGACTGCACATAGCCTTACAAACAGCTGATTAGTACACAGTAGTTTTTGATCAGTACCATGTTTAAACATAACGTCATGTTAACATGTTACGTGAACATAGTAGCCACCATTTGTTATTTATTGCCTTGCAGAGCAAACCACCAGACTCTGTGTTGATTGTTTTGAATTCTTTAATTAATTTACCTTGTTTACCTGATGAAAAAGGATGAATTAGAGAAGTCCCCAAGATTAAGTTAACATCATATGATAAGTGGCAGAACTGATTGGAACTTTTTAGAGCCCTTACTCTTAATCTGTACCTGATATTGCTTCTGTGTTTATCATGTGTGTGTTGACTTTAGGGGTTTATTTATTTGTTTTTAATATTAAGAAGATGCAAGTAGGGAATTCCCTGGTGGTGGTCCAGTGGTTAGGACTCTGCGCTTCCACTGTAGGGGGCATAGGTTTGATCCCTGGTCAGGCAACTAACATTCCGCCAGGCAGCACGGCCAAAAAAAAAAAAAAAAAAAAGAAGAAGATGCAAGTAGACTTATGAAATAATACACACTATTCATAACTACCTATATCTCGATTGAGATGCATCATGAGAATACACACGGTACAATAGATAGATACAAATTAAGACTTAGAAAGTGGTCCAGATAGGTCAAGGTGGGAGATAGAGTTAGGAAGCAGATAATGCGAGCCATAGGAAATTCGGATCTAAATCTGAATTCGAAAAGGGAAATAAGATCTATTTACATTTTCTCATGAAAGTGAGAAGGTACACATGCCTCCCTCTGAGAACTGTTTTTCTTTTCCTTCCATGTTGTATCTGTATAGTTTATTTGAATTTTACTTTGTATAAAAATGTGTTGAGGACTTTTAGTCTTTTTAGTAATCACACGAATATCAAGTTTGAACATAACTTTTTCTAAAGCCTAGGTAAATGTGTACATTATTCTAAGTGGCTTGAGAAATAACTCAAATTTTATTAAATAACTTTAAAGTTATTGACATTGAAAACAAAACATTTACCATGAAATATTTTAGAAAACACTTTCAAAATCACTATCTTCCGGAGGTACTGAGATTGTTTTAAAAATTAAACTTGCTGAAGTATGCAAACATTTTTGGCGATTTATTCATTTTTCTTTTTTCTAGTAGCTTATTTTGCAGCAGTTGCCATATAATAGCAATAGGATGTCTTAGAGTTTCTTTTTTAACTTTACTTTTTTTTTTGCAAATAATCAAGCAGTCTTGACAAGATTTCTCTCTTAAGCTACAGGTACACTTAGTTGCTGATGAGTCAACTCTATTATTGTCAAAATGTACATAGATACATGCTTTTCTTATTGCTAAGGCTAAAATGAAAAGGGTCCTCTTTAAGTGACACTGCTTGTTTTTGTGTATATGCTTAAAAGATGCTATTTATTCATTTGTTTAGGGTATTAGATGATTACTTGCCTTGTTTAATTTTCTTAGTTGAAAGAATGCACTTAGTGAAGTCTTACCTGTATATGGCTGGGATGTTGTATTATGTTGCATTTTTCAGCTCTTTATTTCTCACTTGGAAAATGCAAGTATGATTTGTAGATGAAACAAGATCTTAGAGTTACTGGGAGGCAGCCAAATCGTTAACTTCAAAAAAAAAAAATCTTCCCCCACTATTAAACATGCTTGTTAATTTTTTTTTTTAACTAGAAACAGAGAAAATAGTAATGGATAATCTTAAAATTTTGATACTAAATAGTATTTGATACTAAATCAGTTATTTCAAATTGTAATAGAGTCAACAATATATTTTTATGTATTTAAAAAATATTAGGGAAATGATCCTTTCATGGCAGAGGAGTTGTATTACTAAGGTTTTTAATTAACCTTATTTCATGTTCCATTTCTTTCTTAACAGAACAAATCATCTGCTATTTTTATGGATCATAGATGCTGTGTTTGTTTTACATTTTAAAAACTGTTTAAAGCAATTATTCATGATATGATCATAACCAGCAACAATTTATACAATTATTGTGGAGAATTGATGAGATCTTTATCCCATTAACAAATATTTATTAACAATGTGCTTGAGTTAGTTAGCTTAGGCTAAATCATGCTGCAGAATGAACCTCAAAATCTCAATCTCAACCTAAACAAAGCTCGTGTTATGTATCCTGTGAGGGTTAACAGCAGGTGTGCTCTTCATCCTGTTCACTCTGGGACCCAGGAGGAACATCCCCTACCTGGGACATGTGAGTCTCAAGGCAGAGAGGAAAGAGAGATGGTAGAACCTTGTGATGGCTTTTAGAGCTTTTGCTCAGAAGTCACACATGTGATTTCTATTCACATTTTATTTGTCAAAGCAAAGTCATATGGCCAAGTTGGCTTCATTGGGGTCCACAGTGCGGAAGGAGCAGTGAATATTTTAAAAATATTATAATCTGCCACAGTGCTTTCTCACATTCTTTTCCCTTATTATTATTATTATTATTATTATTATTATTTTGGCTGCATCGGGTCTTAGTTGTGGCACATGGGATCTTTGTTGAGGCATGTGGGATCTTTTTTCGTTAAGGCACGCGGTCTCTTTGTTTCGGTGCTCAGGCTTCTCTCTAGTTGTGGCTTGCAGGTTTTTCTCTCTAGTTGTGGCGTGCGGGCTCCAGGGCATGTGGGCTCTGTAGTTTGAGGCACACAGGCTCTCTAGTTGAGGCATGCGAGCTCAATAGTTGTGGCGCCACCTTAGTTGCCCCCCAGCCTGTGGGATCTTAGTTCCCTGACCAGGGATCGAACCCGTGTGCTCTGCATTGGAAGGCGGATTCTTTACAACTGGACCACCGGGGAAGTCCCCTCACATTTTTTTTTCTTTTTATACTTTTGTGGCAGGAAACACATAACATAAAATTTACCATCTTAACCATTTTAAAGTATTAACTATATGAACATTGTTTTAATAGAACTCCAGAACTTTTTCATCTTACTAGACCAAAACTGCACCCATCTCGAGCTCCCCCTTTCTCCCTCTCTATGGCCCCTGGCAACCACCATTCTGCTTTCTGTTTCTAAGTTTGACCATTTTAGATACCGCATATAAGTGGAATCATGTAGTATTTGTCTTTTTGTGACTGCCTTATTTCACTTAGGATAATGCCCGTAATATTCATCCACGTTGTAGCATATGGCAGAATTGCCTTTTTTAAGGCTGAATAATTTTTCATTGTATATATCACATTTTCTTTATCCATTCATCTGTCAGTGGACATTTAGGTTGTTTCCACCTCTTGGCTGTTGCAGAAATAGGTTTTAATATCTAAGAATTTTTTAGACATGACTTATCCTATAAGATAACTCATCCATGGAGATTGAGCTTTTCTTTCAAGGTGAAAATTGATTGAAGGGAATTTTGCTGTGGCTTATTATCAAGGTTTCAGGCTGATGTTTTTAAGCTTTGGGAAGGCTTTAGGTTTTTATATTGACAGCAGTAAAAACATCTTCAGTTTGGATGTAGGTGTTTTTTATGTTTTTCTTTTTTTCTTCTTTCATTTATATGTGTAAAAATTTAACTTACCTGGAAAGAAAGTTTTTTTCTTCAAGGAAATGCTATTTTAGATTAGTTTTACATACGTAGAAATGTTAAGACAGTACAGGGAGTTCCCATCAACCACATATCCAGTTTCCCCTATTGCTAACATCTTGCATTAATATGATACATTTGTTACAATTAATGAACCAAATTGGTATATTATTAACTAAAGTCCATAGTATGTTCAGAGCTCTTTAGTTTTTTTTAAAATTGAGCTGAAATTCACATAGCATAAAATTAACCATTTTGAAGTATAATTCACTGATATTTAGTAATTCACAATGTTGTGAAACCACCACCTATATCAAGTTCCAAAACATTTTCATCACTCCAAAATAAATTCCTGTATTCATTAAGTAGTCACTCCCTTTTCCCCTCTATAGGCAGTCTCTGGAAAACACCAATCTGTTTTCTGTCTGTGGTTTTACCTATTTTGGACATTTTATTACATGGAATCATAAAATATGTGGCCTTTTGTGTCTGACTTCTGTTACTTAGTATACTGTTTTTGAGGTTCATCCACCTTGTAGCATGTATCATTTCTATGGCTGAATAACATTCCATTGTATATGTATATGTACATATGTATATGACATTGTATCACACTGTCAAACTTTTCCACAGTGGCTAAACCACTTTACATTCCTACTGGCAATGTATGAAGTTTCTAGTTTCTGCACATTCTTGACAAAAAAAACCTTATTTCTACTTTTTTCCTGTTTTTTTTTTTTTTGAGTATAACTGAGTTGGTGTGAAGTCGTATCTCACTGTGTGTGTGTGTGTGTGTGTGTGTGTGTGTGTGTGTGTGTTTAATTTTTTTTCCCTTCAGGCTTTACTGAGATATAATTGACCTCAGTTGTAGTTTTGATTTGCATTTCCCTAATGACTAATGATGTTGAGCATCTTTTCATGGGCTTGCTGCCCATACATATAACTGCTTTGGAGATATGTCTATTCAAGTCCTTTACCCATTTTTTATTTGAGTTTTTGTTGTTGTGTTGTAAAGGTTCTTTATATATTCTGGATACTAAAACCTTATCAGACATATGATTTGCAAGTATTGTATCCCATTCTGTAGGTTGTCTTTTCACTTTCTTGATAATGTCCTTTGACACAAATGTTTTTAATTTTAAGTCCAGTTTATCTATTGTTTTGTTGCTTATGCTTTTGGTGCCACATCTAAGAATCCATTGTCAAATCCAAGGTCATGAATATTTATCCCTGTTTTCTTTTAAGAGTTTTAAAGTTTCAGCTCTGACATTTTGGTGTATGATGCATTTTGAGTTAATTTTTTATATATTGTGTGAGGTACAACTTCATTCTTTTGCATGTAGAAATCCAGTTATCTCAGAACTATTTGTTGAAGAGCTATTCATTCCCCATTGCATGCTCTTGGCACCCTTGTTGAAAATCAGTTGGCCATAGGATAAGGGTTAATTTCTTGATTCTCATTTTGTTTCATTGGCCTATGTCTTTCCTTATGCCAGTACCACACTGTCTTAATTGCCATTGCTTTGCAGTAAATTTTGTAATAGGGAAGTGTGAGTCCTGCTTTGTTCTTTTAAAGTATTGTTTTTTCTACTTGGAGCCTCTTGCAATTCCATGAGTAGAGGATTGCTTTTTCCATTTCTGCAAAAAAGGCCTTTGGGATTTTAATAGGGATTGCACTGAATCTGTATATCACTTTGGGTAGCAGTGGTATCTTATATTAAGCCTTCCAGTCCTAGAAAGGTATCCCATAAGTTTTGATATGTTGTGTTTTTATTTTCATTCGTGTCAAAGTATTTTCTAATTTCCTGTGTGATTTCTTCTTTGACCCATTGGCTGTTTAAGAGTGTTATTTAATTTCCACATATTTGTGAATTTTCCAGTTTTCTTTCTGTTATTTATAGTTTCATTCCAAGTATGTCAAAGAAGATGCTTTGGATGATTTCAATCTTTTAAAATTTATTGATACTTGCTTTGGGCCCAACATATGGTCTATCTTGGGAAATGTTCCATGTGCATTTGAAAAAAATGGATGTTCTGCTGTTTTTATATCTTTGTTGACCTGTCTAGTTGTCCTATCCATTAATTGAAAGTGAAAGTCTCCAGCTATTTTTGAGCTGTGTCTTTTTATTTTCAATTCTGCCAATTTTTGCTTCATACATCTTGGGAGCTCTGTTGTTAGGTGTGCATGTGTTTATAATTGTTATCTCTTTTTCCATCCTTTCACTTTTAAACCTATTTATGTTTTTGGCTCTAAAGTGAATTTCTTGTAGATAGCCTATAGTTGCTTCATTTAAAAAAAAAAAAATCCATTCTGCCAATCTCTGCCTTTTGTTTGCAGAATTTAATCTATTTACATTTAAAGTGATTACTTACAAGGAAGAACTTCTCCCATTTTATTTGTTTTCTATAGTGTTATACTTATTTTGTTTATCAGTTCTTTGATTACTGCCTTCTTTAGGGTTTGAATTTTTTTGTAGTGTACCATTTTCTTTCCTTTCTTGTTTCCTTTTCTGTTTTTTTTTTTTTTTGAATTAATATCACCTTAGCACCAATAGTATACAAAAGTTCTGCTCCCATATATTTCTGTCCCTCTCTCTTTTTGTTATTGTTGTCATAATTACATCTTATATTGTGTTCCCATTAACAAAGATTTATTATTTTTTAATACACTTGGCATTTGTCTTTTATATAGGAAAGAAAAGAAGGGTTATAAGCCCAAAGTGCAATACTTCTGGCTTATGTAGTTACCTGGTGTCGTTTATTTCTTTGTATGGCTTTGAGTTATTGTCTAGTGTCTTTTCATTTCTGCCTGAAGAACTAACTCCCTTTAGATTTATTGTAGGGCAGGTCTAGCAATGAACTCTCTTAGCTTTTGTTTGTCTGGGAATGCTTAATTTCTTCATTTTTGAGTGATAGTTCTGTTGAATATAAGATTATTGTTTGATTTTTTTTTCCTTTCAGCACTTTAAACATGTCATCCCACTGATTTGTATAGTTTCTCCTGAGAAATCAGCTGTTATTCCTATTGAGGACTGGTATGTGTGATAAACTGCTTCTTTCTTGCTGCTTTCAAGAGTCTCTCTTTGTCTTTGTCTTTTGATACTTTGATTATGTCTCCATGTATATCTGTCTTTGTGTTTATGCCATTATTTCTTCAAATATTCTTTCTGCCCTAGTCTCTCTTGCCTTCTGGATCTCCGATTGTGTGTGGGGGGGTATGCTTGATGCTGTGGTGTCCCCCAGAATTCGTGTGTTGGATCCTGACCCCCGAAGATGATGGTGTTAGGAGGTGGGGGTCTTTGGGAGGTGATTAGGTCATGGGGGTGGAGCCCTCATGAATAGAATTAGTACCTTTATGAAAGAGGCCCTGGAGAGCTCTCTTGCCCCTTCTGCCATGTGAGGACACAGCAAGAAGGCACTGGCTATGATCTGGGAAGTAGTCCCTAACCTGACCATGCCAGCACCTTCATCTTGGACTTTACAACTGCCAGAACTGTGAGAAATAAACTTTGGTTGTTTATAAGTTACCCAGTCTGTAGTATTTTGTTTTAGCAGCCCAAATGGACCCATAAGACACTTGATGTCCTACTGGTATCATAGGCCCTGTTCATTCTTTTCTCTTTCTGTTCCTCAGACTGGATAATTTCAGTTGACCTGTCTTTAAATTTGCTGTTTCTTTCCTCCTGACAGTTCAAATCTGCCATTAAGACTCCGTAGTGAATTTTTTTCATTTCGGTTATTGTATTTTTTAGTTTCAGAATTTCTATTTTTAAAAATAATTTGTTTCTTTTTTGACATTCTCTGTTTGTTGAAACAGTGTTCTCCTGGTTTTCTTTTGTTCTTTGTCCATTGTTTCCATTACCTCTTTCAGCATATTTAATACAGTTTAACATCTTTGTCTAGTAAGTCCAATGTCTGCTTCCTCATAGGAGAAATTAACTCCTATGTATGGGAGTTAATATTTTTGTTTCTTTGCATGCTTTGTAATATTTTGTTGAAAACTGGGTGTTTTGAATATTATAAAGTAGTAACTCTGGAAATCAGATTCTTCTCTCTCCTCAGAGTTTGTTTTAGTTGTGTGCTGTGGTTTGTAGTTGTTTGGTGACTTTTCTAAACTATTTTTGTAAACTCTATTCTTTATTGTGTTTGTTCTCTAAAGTCTGTTTCTTTAGCTTTAGTCAGCTCATATTTTGAGAGAGATCTTGAATGCCAAAAAAAAAAAAAAACTCCAAAAAACCAAAACAGAAAAGAAAAGAAAGGGGGGAAAAACCCCTTCTAACTTTGCAGAATGGTCTGTGCTGTAGCTCTCCTTCTGTACTTAGCCAGACTGTTTACAAGTCTGTCTTGGCCTTCATTTCTTGCTTGTGCTGAGCCTAAAGATCAGCCAGAGGTGAAAACTTATGTTCTTTTCAGGTCTTTTCTGAGTATGCTTCCTGCGCTGGGCAGGCAAGGGTGTGGCTTCCTAAATTCCTGTCTTTAGGATATGTGGGCACTTTTCAGTGCCCTAATTTCCCAAGGAATTCTCTCCCCAGCTTTTCCTCCCAGGCTTTGGGTGTGTCTGTGTGCCTTAGTTGAAATCTTTTCCCCCAGGTGGCAGCAAGTCGTTATTGCCCTTACAAGGTTTTTGAGAGATGCCCTCTGTGTAGCCACTTTTCTGCCCAGAGAGAGTTCTAAGTTAGCAAAACAAAGACAAGCATCTTGTGTCAGACCTTCAGGTAGCCCCCAGGCTGGGCAAAACAGACAAACAAAATTCTTTCAGAGTAAAGTCTTCTCTGTTCTTTCTTAAACCAGGGACTAGATTCCTACACTGAGAATGAAGGCAGTAATCTTCAAAGACCACTGAGTGAAGGGGTGGGGCAAGGGCTGTAAAAAGCGCTGCAAAGCTTTCCTACTGTTTTACGTTGCTTGTTTCTTGATTCATTGTTCTCTGAGTTGCTGTAAATTTCTCATCATTTTCTGGAGTTGTGACAAAGCTGATTCTGAACAGTTTTTGCTCGACTTCTTAGTGATCTGTGGAGGGGTGGGCCCTTGGAACTACCTACTCTGCCATTTCACTGATGTCACTCAAGAATGGTTTCAAAAAATTATTTACAGTTATACCTTTGAGATGTTATGGGTTCAGTCCCAGACCGCTAGTCACACAAGCTTTTGTTTCCCAGTGAATAAAAAGTTATGTTTACACAATACTGTAGTCTCTTAAGTGTGCAGTAGCATTATGTCTAAAAATTACCTTAAATAAAAAACACTTTTAAACAATTTTTCTAAAAAATATTGCTAAAAAATGCTAATCACCATCTGACAACACAGGGTTGCCACAAACCTTCAATTTGTAAAAAACGCAGTATCTGCAAAATGCAATAAAGTGAAGCGTAATAGAGACTCTGGGAGGGCTCACGCCAAGGAGTACTTCCCAGAACTTCTGCTGCCAGTGTCCTTGTTCCCACGGTGAGCCACAGCCACCCCCCGCCTCTGCAGGAGACCCTCCAACACGAGCAGAAAGAAGTAAGAACTTGATTATCTGGGCAACAGTCAGCTCTACCCACCACCACTGCCTCCCATCAGGGAACTTGCACAAGCCTCTTTGATAGCCTCATCCACCAGAGGGCAGACAGCAGAAGCAGGAAGAACTACAATCCTGCAGCCTGTGGAACAAAAACCACATTCACAGAAAGATAGACAAGATGAAAAGGCAGAAGGCTATGTACCAGATGAAGGAACATGATAAAACCCCAGAAAAACAACTAAATGAAGTGGAGATAGGCAACCTTCCAGAAAAAGAATTCAGAATAATGATAGTGAAGATAATCCAGGACCTCGGAAAAAGAAGGGAGGCAAAGATTGAGAAGATGCAAGAAATGTTTAACAAAGACCTAGAAGAATTAAAGAACAAACAAACAGAGATGAACAATACAATAACTGAAATGAAAACTACACTAGAAGGAATCAATAGAATAACTGAGGCAGAAGAAAGGATAAGTGACCTGGAAGACAGAATGGTGGAATTCACTGCTGCAGAACAGAATAAAGAAAAAAGAATGATAAGAAATGAAGACAGCCTAAGAGACCTCTGGGGCAACATTAAATGCAAAAAAATTTGCATTATAGGGGTCCCAGAAGGAGAAGAGAGAGAGAAAGGACCTGAGAAAATATTTGAAGAGATTATAGTCGAAAACTTCCCTAACATGGGAAAGGAAATAGCCACCCAAGTCCAGGAAGTGCAGAGAGTCCCATACAGGATAAACCCAAGGAGAAACACGCTGAGACACATAGTAATCAAACTGTCAAAAATTAAAGACAAAGAAAAATTATTGAAAGCAGCAAGGGAAAAACGACAAATAACATACAAGGGAACTCCCATAAGGTTAACAGCTGATTTCTCAGCAGAAACTCTACAAGCCAGAAGGGAGTGGCATGATATACTTAAAGTGATGAAAAGGAAGAACCTACAACCAAGATTCCTCTACCTGGCAAGGATCTCATTCAGATTCGATGGAGAAATCAAAAGCTTTACAGATAAGCAAAAGCTAAGAGAATTCAGCACCACCAAACCAGCTCTACAACAAATGCTAAAGGAACTTCTCTAAGTGGGAAACACAGGAGAAGAAAAGGACCTAGAAAAACAAACCCAAAACAATTAAGAAAATGGTGATAGGAGCATACATGTCAATAACTACCTTAAACGTGAATGGACTAAATGCTCCAACCAAAAGACACAGGCTTGCTGAATGGATACAAAAACAAGACCCATCTATATGCTGTCTACAAGAGACCCACTTCAGACCTAGGGATACATACAGACTGAAAGTGGGGGGATGGAAAAAGATATTCCGTGCGAATGGAAATCAAAAGAAAGCTGGAGTAGCAATACTCATATCAGATAAAATAGACTTTAAAATACAGAATGTTACAAGAGACAAGGAAGGACACTACATAATGATCAAGGGATCAATCCAAGAAGAAGATATAACAATTATAAATATATATGCACCCAACATAGGAGCACCTCAATACATAAGGCAACTGCTAACAGCTCTAAAAGAGGAAATCGACAGTAACACAATAATAGTGGGGGACTTTAACACCTCACTTACACCAATGGACAGATCATCCAAAATGAAAATAAATAAGGAAACAGAAGCTTTAAATGACACAATAGACCAGATAGATTTAATCGATATTTATAGGACATTCCATCCAAAAACAGCAGATTACACGTTCTTCTCAAGTGCGCACGGAACATTCTCCAGGATAGATCACATCTTGGGTCACAAATCAAGCCTCAGTAAATTTAAGAAAATTGAAATCATATCAAGCATCTTTTCTGACCACAACGCTATGAGATTAGAAACGAATTACAGGGAAAATAACTTAAAAAACACAAACACATGGAGGCTAAACAATACGTTACTAAATAACCAAGAGATCACTGAAGAAATCAAAGGGGAAATAAAAAAATACCTAGAGACAAATGACAATGAAAACACGACGACCCAAAACCTATGGGATGCAGCAAAAGCAGTTCTAAGAGGGAAATTTATAGCTATACAAGCCTACCTCAAGAAACAAGAAAAATCTCAAGTAAACAATCTAACCTTACACCTAAAGAAACTAGAGAAAGAAGAACAAACAAAACCCAAAGTTAGTAGAAGAAAAGAAATCATAAAGATCAGAGTGGAAATAAATGAAATAGAAACAAAGAAAACAATAGCAAAGATCAATAAAACTAAAAGCTGGTTCTTTGAGAAGATAAACAAAATTGATGAGCCATTAGCCAGACTCATCAAGAAAAAGAGGGAGAGGACTCAAATCAATAAAATCAGAAATGAAAAAGGAGAAGTTACCACAGACACCGCAGAAATACAAAGCATCCTAAGAGACTACTACAAGCAACGCTATGCCAATAAAATGGACAACCTGGAAGAAATGGACAAATTCTTAGAAAGGTGTAACCTTCCAAGACTGAACCAGGAAGAAATAGAAAATATGAACAGACCAATCACAAGTAATGAAATTGAAACTGTGATTAAAAATCTTCCAACAAACAAAAGTCCAGGACCAGATGGCTTCACAGGTGAATTCTATCAAACATTTAGAGAAGAGCTAACACCTATCCTTCTCAAACTCTTCCAAAAAATTGCAGAAGAAGGAACACTCCCAAACTCATTCTATGAGGCCACCATCACCCTGATACCAAAACCAGACAAAGACACTACAAAAAAAGAAAATTACAGACCAATATCACTGATGAATATAGATGCAAAAATCCTCAACAAAATACTAGCAAACAGAATCCAACAACACATTAAAAGGATCATACACCACGATCAAGTGGGATTTATCCCAGGGATGCAAGGATTCTTCAATATACGCAAATCAATCAATGTGATAAACTGTATTAACAAATTGAAGAATAAAAACCATATGATCATCTCAATAGATGCAGAAAAAGCTTTTGACAAAATTCAACACCCATTTATGATAAAAACTCTCCAGGAAGTGGGCATAGAGGGAACCTACCTCAACATAATAAAGGCCATATATGACAAACCCACAGCAAACATCATTCTCAATGGTGAAAAACTTAAAGCATTTCCTCTAAGATCAGGAACGAGACAAGGATGTCCACTCTCACCACTATTATTCAACATAGTTCTGGAAGTCCTAGCCACAGCAATCAGAGAAGAAAAAGAAATAAAAGGAATACAAATTGGAAAAGAAGAAGTAAAACTGTCACTGTTTGCGGATGACATGATACTATACATAGAGAATCCTAGAGATGCCACCAGAAAACTGCTAGAGCTAATTAATGAATATGGTAAAGTTGCAGGATACAAAATTAATGCACAGAAATCTCTTGCATTCCTATACACTAATGATGAAAAATCTGAAAGAGAAATTATGGAAACACTCCCATTTACCATTGCAACAAAAAGAATAAAATATCTAGGAATAAACCTACCTAGGGAGACAAAACACCTGTATGCAGAAAACTATAAGACACTGATGAAAGAAATTAAAGATGATACCAACAGATGGAGAGATATACCATGTTCTTGGATTGGAAGAATCAACATTGTGAAAATGACTATACTACCCAAAGCAATCTACAGATTCAATGCAATCCCTATCAAATTACCAATGGCATTTTTTACGGACCTAGAACAAATCATCTTAAAATTTTTATGGAGACACAAAAGACCCCGAATAGCCAAAGCAGTCTTGAGGGAAAAAAACGGAGCTAGAGGAATCAGACTCCCTGACTTCAGACTCTACTACAAAGCTACAGTAATCAAGACAATATGGTACTGGGAGAAAAACAGAAACATAGATCAATGGAACAAGATAGAAAGCCCAGAGATAAACCCACGCACCTATGGTCAACTAATCTATCACAAAGGAGGCAAAGATATAAATGGAGAAAAGACAGTCTCTTCAATAAGTGGTGCTGGGAAAACTGGACAGCTACATGTAAAAGAATGAAATTAGAATACTCCCTAACACCATACACAAAAATAAACTCAAAATGGATTAAAGACCTAAATGTAAGACTAGACACTATAAAACTCTTAGAAGAAAACATAGGAAGAACACTCTTTGACATAAATCACAGCAAGATCTTTTTTGATCCACCTCCTAGAGTAATGGAAATAAAAACAAAAATAAACAAATGGGACCTAATGAAACTTGAAAGCTTTTGCACAGCAAAGGAAACCGTAAACAAGACGAAAAGACAACCCTCAGAATGGGAGAAAATATTTGCAAACGAATCAACGGACAAAGGATTAATCTCCAAAATATATAAACAGCTCATTCAGCTCAATATTAAAGAAACAAATACCCCAATCCAAAAATGGGCAGAAGACCTAAATAGACATTTCTCCAAAGAAGACATACAGACGGCCACGAAGCACATGAAAAGATGCTCAACATCACTAATTATTAGAGAAATGCAAATCAAAACTACAATGAGGTATCACTTCACACCAGTTAGAATGGGCATCATCAGAAAATCTACAAACAACAAGTGCTGGAGAGGGTGTGGAGAAAAGGGAACCCTCTTGCACTGTTGGTGGGAATGTAAATTGATACAGCCACTATGGAGAACAATATGGAGGTTCCTTAAAAAACTAAGAATTACCATATGACCCAGCAATCCCACTACTGGGCATATACCCAGAGAAAACTGTAATTCAAAAAGACACATGCACCCGAATGTTCATTGCAGCACTATTTACAATAGCCAGGTCATGGAAGCAACCTAAATGCCCATCAACAGACGAATGGATAAAGAAGTGTGGTACATATATACAATGGAATATTACTCAGCCATAAAAAGGAACGAAATTGAATCATCTGTTGAGACGTGGATGGATCTAGAGACTGTCATACAGAGTGAAGTAAGTCAGAAAGAGAAAAACAAATATTGTATATTAACGCATGTATGTGGAACCTAGAAAAATGGTACAGATGAGCCGGTTTGCAGGGCAGAAGTTGAGACACAGATGTAGAGAAAAGACATATGGACACCAAGGGGGGAAAACTGCGGTGGGGTGGGGATGGTGGTGTGCTGAATTGGGCGATTGGGATTGACATGTATACACTGATGTGTATAAAATTGATGACTAATAAGAACCTGCAGTATAAAACAAACAAACAAAACAACTAATACTAAACTTTCATTGGGTTATTTGTATGGAAATATGTTAATATAAATGTTTCAGACATTACATGAAATTTCTAAAAATCTTATATGTTCTGGTATAATGTTATAAGTCATAATCCTAGTTATTACTTTAAAATGTATATCTCAGAAATAACTAATTTTCTTGTCAACTGCATTATTATGAACTTTCATCAAATCTTTAACTGTGGTCATTTTTAAGTCTTTTGTCATTTACAGACAGTTCTGGGTGTACTCTGATGCTTTTGCAAATATGTTCCTATAAAAGGGTTTCATCTTCAAGAAATTCATGGAAAAGACTCTGACAAGTACAGGTTTCTGGTAACTGACTGTACTGCTGAACTGAATGAATAAGCATTTTCAGAACTCTAATGAAAAACTGATGAACTCATAAAAGTGCTAACAAAAGATCAAGATAAAAAAAATTTATTACATGGGACTGAGTGAACTGATGAGGATGAGTATAATTTTTGTGACTTTCTGTTTGAATTAAGAAAAAGAAATCCCACAAGGACTCAGAGGCAAAGAATATACAAATCAATTTTCACTGCAAAGTAAAGGAGCTGCTACAGTGGAGGATTACTGGACTGAATGTCAGTATTATGACATAGTATGAGTGTGTTTCATGTTTGGTAATTGCAATCATTGTTGCTTTTGTTGTGGTCATCCATGTACAATGCTTGATGTCAGTCTATTTATCTCTTGTAAAAATAAAATACAGTGTGTGTGGGTGTGAAAGAAGAAAAAAACAAACAAACAAAAAAAACAAAACAAAAAAAAATAAAGTAATACTGCCTGGTACCCATAAAAAAAAAATCACATTTTATAGTAAACTAAGTGTTACATAATATTTGTCACAATGGTGACTTAATTTATTGGTAAGAACAAATTTTATCCATTTTGACGAGGTAAAATTTGGACCAAATGAGTGAAGAATAATTTGAGGGTCAATGGCCTAACATTCAAAATTTTTTCCCCATGAAATACAGGACAATTCACTCATGGACTTTGGGTGTTTCTTGGAAAATAATACCAGCATAGTATATATTTTATATCAGTTTAAAAGCTCAAGTTCTACAAAATTGAGTTAAAAGACTTTCACCTGTGCTACTATGCTGTCCTAAACATCATACAAATCATTTTTGGTAGAGGTACTTTTTCATTTTTCTTCAACATTGAGATGACGTTGCTGGAACTAGAACAAACACAAACAGATTATCCAACAACTGCAAAGAATAAATATGGTGTGACCATCCAATGGGAATAAGCACCACAAGAAAAGTAAATTGCAGTCATTATATTCGGGAGCACTGTTGTTTGTTTGTTTGTTTGTTTGGTGCTGCTCAGGATATATGTTCGCGCTCTGCTGTACTTTAATATATGACATTTTCTAAGACATATTTAGTTACAGTTCTGGCACAGATGTTATAAAGCCCCCCCTTGCATACAAGAGTAAAAAAAAAAAAAAAGAAATGAAATAGAAACAAAGAAAACAATAGCAAAGATCAGTAAAACTAAAAGGTGGTTATTTGAGAAGATAAACAAAATTGATAAACCATTAGCCAGACTCATCACGAAAAAGAGGGAGAGGACTCAAATCAATAAAATTAGAAATGAAAAAGGAGAAGTTACAGCAGACACTGCAGAAATACAAATCATCCTAAGAGACTACTACAAGCAACGCTATGCCAATAAAATGGACAACCTGGAAGAAATGGACAAATTCTTAGAAAGGTATAACCTTCCAAGACTGAACCAGGAAGAAACAGAAAATATGAACAGACCAATCACAAGTAATGAAATTGAAACTGTGATTAAAAATCTTCCAACAAACAAAAGTCCAGGACCAGATGGCTTCACAGGTGAATTCTATCAAACATTTAGAGAAGAGCTAACACCCATCCTTCTCAAACTCTTCCAAAATATAGCAGAGGGAGGAACACTCCCCAACTCATTCTATGAGGCCACCATCACCCTGATACCAAAACCAGACAAAGATACTACAAAAAAAGAAAATTACAGACCAATATCACTGATGAACATAGATGCAAAAATCCTCAACAAAATACTAGCAAACAGAATCCAACAACACATTAAAAGGATCATACACCATGATCAAGTGGGATTTATCCCAGGGATGCAAGGATTCTTCAATATAAGTAAATCAATCAATGTGATACACCGTATTGACAAATTGAAGAATAAAAACCATATGATCATCTCAATAGATGCAGAAAAAGCTTTTGACAAAATTCAACACCCATTTATGATAAAAACTCTCCAGGAAGTGGGCATAGATGGAACCTACCTCAACATAATAAAGGCCATATATGACAAACCCACAGCAAACATCATTCTCAATGGTGAAAAACTGAAAGCATTTCCTCTAAGAATAGGAATAAGACAAGGATGTCCACTCTCACCAGTATTATGCAACATAGTTTTGGAAGTCCTAGCCATGGCAATCAGAGAAGTAAAAGAAATAAAAGGAATACAAATTGGAAAAGAAGAAGTAAAACTGTCACTGTGTGCAGATGACACGATACTATACATAGAGAATCCTAAAGATGCCACCAGAAAAATACTAGAGCTAATTAATGAATTTGGTAAAGTAGCAGGATACAAAATTAATGCACAGAAATCTCTTGCATTCCTATACACTAATGATGAAAAATCTGAAAGAGAAATTATGGAAACACTCCCATTTACCATTGCAATAAAAAGAATAAAATACCTAGGAATAAACCTACCTAGGGAGACAAAAGACCTGTATGCAGAAAACTATAAGACACTGATGAAAGAAATTAAAGATGATACCAGCAGATGGAGAGATATACCATGTTTTTGGATTGGAAGAATCAATATTGTGAAAGTGACTATACTACCCAAAGGAATCTAGAGATTCAATGCAACCCCTATCAAATTACCAATGGCATTTTTTATGGAAGTAGAACAAAAAAATCTTAAAATTTGTATGGATACACAAAAGACCCCGAATAGCCAAAGCAGTCTTGAGGGAAAAATACGGAGCTGGAGGAATCAGACTCCCTGACTTCAGACTATACTACAAAGCTACAGTAATCAAGACAATATGGTACTGGGACAAAAACAGAAACATAGATCAATGGAACAAGATAGAAAGGTCAGAAATAAACCCATGCACCTGTGGTCAACTAATCTATGACAGAGGAAGCAAGGATATACAGTGGAGAAAAGACAGTCTCTTCAATAAGTGTTGCTGGGAAAGCTGGACAGCTACATTTAAAAGAATGAAATTAGAATACTCCCTAACACCATACACAAAAATAAACTTAAAATGGATTAGAGACCTAAATGTAAGACTGGACACTATAAACTCTTAGAAGAAAACATAGGAAGAACACTCTTTGACGTAAACCACAGCAAGATCTTTTTTGATCCACCTCCTAGAGTAATGGAAATAAAAATAAATAAATAAACAAATGGGACCTAATGAAACTTGAAAGCTTTTGCACAGCAAAGGAAACCATAAAAAAGACGAAAAGACAACCCTCAGAATGGGAGAAAATATTTGCAAACGGACGAAGGATTAATCTCCAAAATATATAAACAGCTCATGCAGCTCAATATTAAAAAAACAAACAACCCAATCCAAAAATGGTCAGAAGACCTAAATAGAAATTTCTCCAAAGAAGACATACAGATGGCCAAGAAGCACATGAAAAGCTCAACATCACTAATTATTAGAGAAATGCAAATGAAAACTACAATGAGGTATCACCTCACACTAGTTAGAATGGGCATCATCAGACAATCTACAAACAACAAATGCTGCAGAGGGTGTGGAGAAAAGGGAACCCTCTTGCACTGTTGGTGGGAATGTAAATTGATACAGCCACTATGGAGAACAGTATGGAGGTTCCTTAAAAAACTAAAAATAGAATTACCATATGATCCAGCAATCCCACTACTGGGCATATACCCAGAGGAAAACATAATTCAAACAGACACATGCACCCCACTGTTCATTGCAGCACTATTTACAATAGCCAGGTCATGGAAGTAACCTAAATGCCCATTGACAGACTAATGGATAAAGAAATGTGGTACATATATACAATGGAATATTACTTAGCCATAAAAAGGAACGAAATTGGGTCATTTGTAGAGATGTGGATGGATCTAGAGACTGTCATACGGAGTGAAGTAAGTCAGAAAGAGAAAAACAAATATCGTATATTAACGCATATACATGGAACCTAGAAAAATGGTACAGATGAACCGGTTTGCAGGGTAGAAACTGAGACACAGATGTAGAGAACAAACATATGGACACCAAGGGGGGAAAGCGGTGGTGGGGGTGTGGTGGTGGTGTGATGAATTGGGCGATTGGGATTAACATGTATACACTGATGTGTATAAAATTGATGACTAATAAGGACCTGCTGTATAAAAAAGTAAATAAAATTCAAAAATTGAAAAAAAAAGTGAAGCATAATAAATAAGGTATGCCTGTATTATGATATTTTGTTTTAATGAGTGGAGTCCAAGAAATTATATTAATGTTTTTGCAAATTGTTAACAGGATGGAATCCGACGTGGTAGACCCAGAGCAGATACTGTACGGGATTTAATAAATGAAGGAGAGCAGTCGTCCAGCAGAATACGTTGTAACATCTGTAATAGGGTGTTTCCACGGGAGAAATCGCTCCAGGCTCACAAAAGGACTCATACAGGTAAGCTGAGCAAATTTACGGAGTGCCAAAAGTGATACTTAACTGAAAGCTGATTTGATGTTTGGGCCTATAAATTAATTTTTAGTTATCTTACATTTCCTTATTGTAAAGTTTTTAAAACAGGCACTGTGTAGTCAGCTTCTCTTTTGGTGGGGAGGGATAGTTTTCTGAACATTGATACCATGTGATTTCTAAAGTTATCATGGTAATTAATGTAGTTGTCACAGGAATGTTATTACTAAATTTGGTTCTATCCTTCTATGTACCCGAATTTTACTTGATATGCCCTTAAGTTGTCTGTATAATTGTTAAAACTGATTTGTAGGCCAAATCCTAAATCAGTTATAGTCAAGTTTTTAATAGAATTTCTACAGTCCTCAATGTATTTGACCTAACTATTAAATCTAAGGTGAAGTATAATTTTTCAGAATTAAGTGTATTGTAGGTAGCTATCCCAAGACTATCATATATCTTTATTTGTGTGGAGAAGTTATACTTGCATTTAAAATACCATAAAAATACCATATAGAGAGCAAAAAGATAGTATAAAGAGGGCCTTGTTCTTTCCATAGAGAAAGTTGGTCCCACCCAGAAGGAGCCATGTGGTTCTAATAATGATATCAAATAATTTACAGATGAGGAAACTGAGGCATGAAAACACCCAATTACCACTGACTTACAACTTCTCATACCCTTAATTCTAGAACTACACTGGCCAGTATAGTAGCACATGTGGCTCTTGAGCACTTGAAATGTGGCTAGTCTAAACTGAGATGAGCAGGATGTTTAAAATACACTTAGTATGAAAAAAAGAGAGTAAATGATACCCTTAATAATTTTTGATAATGATTACAAATTGAAATGATAGAATTTTAGATATATTGCGTTAAATAAAGTATATTATCAATTAATTTCACCTGTTTCTTTTTACTTTGTTAATGTGGCTACCAGAAATGGTTCTCATTCTATTTCTGTTGGTCAGTATGGGTCTAGAACTTGGGCTTTTAACCCTTAGTCCCCTGTTTGTTCCAGTATGTTTATGGTCATCACCTGTTTCTTTTTTCTTTCCGTTTTTGAAAAGATATATTTTAAGGGTATGCTAGAATACAGTTTTCTTAGCTAAATCCCTGAAAAAGGGTAAAATTTTAATTTTGAATCATTATAAACTAAGGTGGCCAAGATGTTTTGACTTTAGGTATCATTCAGTAAAACTATTATTGAATGAATATCTGATTTTGAGAATTTTTGTATTTTTTCAATCTACTTAGTCTGAAATAACTCCAAATAACTGGTACACAGCTGTAGAGTACATGTTGCCAGTGTGAAATCAGTTGCCAAGATTCAAGACCATGTGGCATAATAAAAAGGTGCCTGAGTCCCAGTCCTGATCTACCACTAACCCATTGTGTGTCACCCAGTACTTCCAGGCTTACTACACTGTATGCCAGGGAACTGAGCCGAAGATCTCCATGCTATAGTTAAGCTCTAATAGTATATGCTTTGTAAAAGGTTTTTGTCTTACTTTATCCTATGTTTATTAACTTGTGTCCAACTGTCACATTCATTTAGTACATTTCTAAATAATGAGAAATTTAGGGAAGACTCATTACTGTTCTTTGAGTCATATGGGAAGAACCAGTATATAATTGTTGACCAAAGAATGTTTATTCAAGAAATAATAAGTTTACTCATGATTGAAAAACAACCTTTTTGAGTACTTTCTTTATCCTAGCACTGTGTTGTATTTAGAAATTGAAATGGAGTACAAGGTGTTACGCATCTTTGTATAAGGAGAGTACCATGATACATAAACAACATAGACACTAAGTTAGTGAAGGGATATGTAGCTTAATATTTGGAGGCGGGGGTTGGGGGGTAGGTAGGAGTTTTACTGAGACTACAGGATTGGGAAGATTTGAATGGGCAGAAAAGATAGGGATTTCAAGGAGAAGATGGGGAACTGCCTCATGGCTGGAATGAATCTCCAAGAGGGAAGTAAAGATAAACCCTGCTCCCTAACCTAGTAGCTATAGTGCAGGTATTAGAGGACCATTTAAAAATCAGCAGATAATTTTCAGTTGTTCAAGGAGTATAGTAGGGTTTGGGGTAATTTTAGAGGGTAGTTGCATGGCAGCTATTCTGGAAGTGCTGTGCAGGTCAGAGACTAGAGGCCTGCCAGGGTTCATTCTAGGTGGGAGGGGCTACCAGTCTGACCAGGGGAGGTGGCAGTGGGAAGGCAGGAGTGGCAGACATGTTAAAGAATCAGCAAGAAGAGCTAGCGATTTGGATTGTGGGGCGAAAATATGGAACAAGTTGAAGATGATAACTTCAAGGATTTGAACCTGGGTACCTAAAAGCTCAACGCCTAAAGAAAATATTGTGCTTCCAAGTGGATAGATGCTTCATATCATTGAAGTGTGCCCTTAGCACTTCCACTTGCAGCTCTGCACAGGCTGTGACATGTTTTAATTGTTGTTTGCAGTCGTAACTTACATAAAGGTTGATTCTCTCTCCCTGCCCCTTCCCCTTCTCACCTTATTGTCTCAGAAATAATATATAACATCTGTCTACTTAGGTGAGAGACCCTATCTGTGTGACTATCCAGACTGTGGAAAAGCCTTTGTTCAAAGTGGACAGCTCAAAACCCATCAGCGTCTTCACACCGGAGAAAAACCTTTTGTTTGTTCAGAAAATGGTATGGTGTTAGGAGTTAAGTTTATGGAATAGCTAGTTGGGAGTTAAAATATCTTTTGCTTGAATTTTTGGGAAGCGAGATTTTTGAGAAAGATTTAATCAAACCTCATAAGTTTTCCTCCTTGTTAATTGTGATCCATGCTCGATTTCCAGGAAATGACTGATTTTTAAATAAAGTATTCTTTTTAGGTGAAAATCTTAAAGGGCAATTAAAAATGCTATATCCAGTTGTATGCTGTAGGAAAATCTATACAAGTAAATACAGCCTTTAGAGTAGGCTTTTACTTTGGTTTTAAATTTTAACTGTTAAACTGAAAGAAGCACATTATTGTCGAAATTTTCAGTACAGGAGGAGCGGGGGTGGGGTGGATTTTACCAGCTCAACACTGCTACTGTTGGTCATTTCATAGTTTCTTAAGCTGTTTTTCTTATGTACATTTTTACACAGTTATATTTGAAATTCAGTACAGTTTTGTTCTGTTTCTCCGTGGTTTTCTTTTTTTCTTTTTTTTTAATAGATCTTTATTGGAGTATAATTGCTTCACAATACTGTGTTTCTGTTGTACACCAAAGTGAATCACCCATATGTAAACATATGGCCCCATATCCCCACCCTCTTGAGCCTCCCTCCCACCCTCCCTATCCCACCCCTCTAGGTCATCGCAAAGCACTGAGCTGATCTCCCTGTGCTATACTGCTGCTTCCCACTAGCTAACTATTTTATATTCGGTAGTGTACATATGTCGGTGCTATTCTCACTTTGCCCCAGCTTTCCCCTCCCATCCCGTGTCCTCAAGTCCATTCTCTATGTCTACATCTTTATTCCTGCCCTGCAACTAGGTTCATCAGTACCATTTTTTTTTTTCAGATTCCATATATATGTTAGCATATGAACAATGATTGCCTCAATGTTAGTTATTAAATATTTAATTTGTTTTTAAAATTTGCTTGTTACCAACAAACATGAGGGGCATGTTTTCCTACTTAAACTTTTGTTTACCTTTTGGGATTTTTTTTATGCTAGAGTCCAAGAATGAAATTCCTAGGTCAGAGATTTTGAACATTTTTATGACTTGTGCTAATAAATCACTTTCCAGTGGGGTTGAATGCATTTACATTGCGATGACCAAGGTGAAAGAGCCGTCTTCACATTCCTCTCAATGGCATTGATAATATCAGCTTAGGGTTATTTTTTTTTCTCCTCAAGTTATAGAATGATAAATTTCATCATCTTAATTTACTTTTCTCGGATACCAGTGAAACTGAACATTTTCCATGTCTGCTGGATGTCCAGATTCTGATAACTGTTTCCTTCTGTGTTTTGAAGGCTGCCTAAGCAGATTCACCCATGCAAACCGCCACTGTCCGAAGCACCCTTATGCCAGGCTGAAGCGAGAGGAGCCCACAGATGCTCTCAGTAAGCCCCAGGCTGTGGACAACCAGGCTGCCGCCGAGTGGTTGGCAAAGTAAGGCTCTCTCTGGAGTCTACTGCAGAACACTGCCCAGTGTGTGGGTTGAAGTTGGGGACTTTGACAGTTCATTCAGTTTAAATAAGTCGCTCTTCTACACATTTTATAAAATAACTTGAAATGGCACTTTGTTTTCTGAAACCACAGAATTGTTAGGAGTTTTATTTGGATCTGTGTGATAGAAAACTACTATATGATATATTAATTAGTCTGAGTGCTCAGACCACAATTTATTTTAAAAGCAAGAGTTTACCCCATTTGAAAAGAATGTTTTTTATGTATTGTATTTCATTTGTCATTAATGCAGTCCCTCTTCATTTTCTTTATATTGGATTTAGCTACGTGTTGATTATTAGAGGGATAGAGACTAGATGTTATTCTAAAGTAAAATTCCAAAAAGCACCCAGTTTAATTTTTTTAATGGCAACAACGGCACCAGTATAAAAACATTTCTCTAAGGATATTTTGATTTAAGGAGTCATCTATCACATACACACTAGCAGCAGCTGACTGTGCCGCTCCCTAGCTTCACTGGCTTCCTCTGTACTGAGGATAAAGTCTAGAATCCCTAATTGTGTTGCTGTGGCTCTGCCTCCCTCTAGCAACACAGCTGTCTCCAGCCACCCGGGCTCCTTGTCTCTCAACAGCACTATTGCTGTTGTTTCCAGGCCTTTGTGCTCACTTCCCTGTTCATTTAGCCACTCTGCTCATTCTTCATTTCTTACTCAGGTTAAACATTACTTCAGGAAGTTCTTCCCTAACCTGCCTACTAACCCCCAAAACAAACAAGGTTAAATCCACTTAATAGATGCTTTTATAACACATTGTATTTTCCCTCTCAAAACCTCCTTCGCACATTTACTTGTTCAGTGGCTATCTTCCCTGCTGGATCGTAAGCTCCACAAGGACAGGGAATATATTTGTCCCGAGTACTGCATCACTTCCTTCCTCCCTCTTCCTCCTGCCTGGCCCCCACTGCCCCATTATATCTAATTTTGCCCAAGCCAGAAACTTATTAGTCATCCTTGTGTTTATTCTTTTTCTCCCATCTACTCAGTGACCAACCTATGGATTCTACTTCCTTAACAATTATCAGATTCAGCCACTTCAGTCTTCTCAATCCATTCTCCATGCTGCTGCCAGAGGAGTCTTTCTAAAATGCTAATATGATGCTCAATATTAAGTCTAAGCCCTTTATTATAGCATTCAAAGCCCTTCGTTACCCAGTCCTTGCTGACCTTGCTAAGGTATTTTGCTATTTTGCTATTTTCCTTTTTTAGTTGTCCTTCAAGTCATACTGAACTGTTTGCATTTCTCTTTTTATACTTCTGAGTATTTCCAAAACTTTTCTAGTTTGAGTAGTCTGGATTTCCTGAAATCTGGTAATTGTATTTTTTTTTATATGTAAATTTAAAAACAGCTTTATTGAGGTATAATTGGCACACAATAAATTGTACATATTTAAAGTGTATAATCTGATGCCTTTTGACATATGTAGACACCTGTGAAACCATCACCAAAATCAAGATAGTGAACTTAACCCATCACTTTCACAGGCTTCCTCATGTCTCATTGTAATCCATTGTCCCTGCATGTCCCTGCCCTCCTCCACCCCAAAGGACACTGATCTGCTTTCTGTCACTATAGTTAGTTCACATTTTCTAGAGCTTTATACAAATGGAGTCATATAGTATGTACTTGTTCGTCTGGCTTCTTTCAGTCAGCATAATTATTTTGAGAGTCATCATGTTGTTGAGTGTATCATTTCATTCCTTCTTATTGCTGTGCAGTAATCTGTTATATGGATGCACCTCCACTTATTTATTAATTCAGCTCTTGATGGGCCTTTATGTTGTTTTTGGCTATTACAAATAAAGCTGCTATGAACATGAATATACAAGTCTTTGAATGGACATTTTTGTAGGTAATGGTACTGTCATTTAAATATGCCTTTCTTTGGTTATCAAAAAAGGTGGAACATTTGCATTTTCTCTTGTGAATTATCAGTTGGCTACGTAATAGAAAATGATGGTGCTCTTAAATTCTTGAATAAGCTCTATGTGTTACACATATTAATCCATTTGTCCTATTTTGTGGGTTTAAACTTTCTCATAGTTAACTTTGTCAGAAGCCATCATCCCTCTGTGGATAGAATAAATGGGTTTCTAATGATTATTCTACTGTTTCTATATTTTATTCTAGTCCATTTCACATATGATCTTTAAGGCAGCTATAGTTTAATGACAAAAACACGTGACTAGAGAGTTGAGTATAAGACCCAGAACTGCCACTTGTTGATTTTGTTATTCTGAGCAAGTCCTTCAACTTCTTGAACTTGAATTTTTTCCTCTGTTATGGAAAAACATGTGATGTATGCGAAATCACTTTATAACTTTATAAACTGAAACACATAAAATAATACTGTAGTAAAGACCCCCCTTTTTTTTTCTTTAAAGAAAAGTGAACATTTGAGAATGTTATGTATACTGTATAAGTAATACGGATGCATTTCATATAGGTACTGGGAAACACGAGAGCAGCGTACTCCCACCTTGAAAGGAAAGCTGGTTCAGAAGGCAGATCAGGAGCAGCAGGACCCTCTGGAGTACCTTCAGTCTGACGAGGAGGATGATGAGAAGAGCGGTGCCCAGCGGCGGCTGCAGGAGCAGCGGGAGCGCCTGCACGGAGCCCTCGCTCTCATCGAGCTCGCAAACTTGACGGGAGCGCCGCTCCGCCAGTAGCCAGAACACTGACTCTTTCCACTGTACAAAAGTACTGCCCAGCGTACTTAAAAAGTAGATCCTTGGGCATAAGCTAAGCACCTTATTTGCTTATCATAGGCTGCTATTCTGTAGAAATTTATGAAGAATGTCATTGCCCCAGAATATGGGGTGAGAGAGAATTGCACTTTTTTTATATGGTAATGGATTTGTTGTAAAGTTTAAAATATTTTGTAAATATGGGACTTCTAGTACAGGGTAGAAAACTACATATTGTGGGAAGCTAGATTTTGCAAGTTTAATGCATTCATTGGAAGCAGTTCTCACAGGAAGCACTTTCTGAATAAGACACTTGTATGAAAAAAAAAAAAGAATGGTACATGTAGCCAAAGAAGGTTTAAATAGATTATTTATAAGATCATTTTTAACAATGTATATTAGTATGTTTAACAATACTGTAAACACTGAAACAAGCAAGAAAGTATAAGATGTGTGTAAGATATATATTTTTAAATTGCAAAATAGTGTGCCTAATAAGACTAGAGAAATGGAAAACTGACTATTTCGGAAGACTTTCTAACCTACCGACTTTGGAAGAAAATAGGTATTTGAACACCTTGGTAAGATGAACAGTAGTTCAGAATTTTCAAAATTGGAGTAAAATCAGTCTTATTCTATCTTTCTGAGGCTTTACAACTCACTGTGATATTTAGGTTTGAAAGCACTTGTCACCCTTAGCTTATTAACTTGGGAACTTTTGCACATTTCATGTTTCTCATTTGCTGAAATTGAATGATTAATCTTGCAAAGTCTAGGTAACTTGGTAATTGGTATTTTTTAAAAATATTATGGGCCCTGTAATGAGATTTGGCAGTTGGATTTTTTTAATAAAAGGGACATCTACAGGGTTGTTTTGTAGTGAACTGTTTTAGATCCTTTGTTAGCAAACACTAAATTTAAATGTACTGCTTGTTTAGAATTATTAGCAAATGGAAGCCTCCTATTTATATTTTCAGTGCATAAAGCCACCTTCTTGCTTTACTTCAGAATAACATGCCAAGCTATTTTGTGTTCACTAAATTTAGCTATCAGTTAAACACTGCAGAAAATATTAGCGACTCAAATAAGTAGGCTTCTGGAATAGTTTTAACTGCAAGTGTGTTAACTTGTGTGGTGGTTTTAAATCATTTTTTCCAAAATAGATGAAGTTTTTAAACACCACTTTATGTACTGAAGCATGAATAGAAAAATCAAGAGCTGAGTAGTTCACCTCCTTTATGTAGGCATAAGCCTCCATCATTTTAACTTGTTTTAAGCAGAAATTAAATAACATCATAGCATGGTAATTTCATAGATTGCTTAATTGGAGTAAACTTCAGAATAAGAGAGGGAAATATGGGCTCTTCAGCGCCTTTTTTTTCTTTTTTGTATTGAAGTAGTGGCCTACAGATGTAGTTTAAACATTATGTAAAATGTAGGCTTCTTTATCTCAAAATCCCAATGTGTTGCAGTACACAGATAGTTTAAAATATGTAGCCATGGGGAAGGGGAGTTATGTAAATGTCTTGAAATGGAGCAAAAGTATGAAAGATGATAGTAACAAATAATGTGTATGATGAGGACATACTTTAAAAATGTAATTCCTCTGTACAGTAAATTACAAATCTTGAGGGATTGTTTTTTTTTTTTTGTAATAAGAGAATTTATATTTGTAATGGTTTAAGAATTTTGTTTGTAATCTGGTATATAGAATTTTAACTTGGAGCACTTATGAGCAAGTAAGAGAGACTATAGCATCTGAATTTTCTTGGTTTAGGTTTCAACATTTTTCTCTAGAATTTTTCCTCTCAAATATGACTTAAATGAATTATAAAAAGCGTCGTCAGTCTTGGGAAATTTAAAATTTTAAATTTGATGAACTTACCTAAAGAAGGAAGTGCAGTAAGAATTTAAAAAATACAAATACTTGCCAATTCACAGATAATAAAATTTAAGGCCTTCAAAAGTAAGAGTTTTTGTTTGTTTATCCTGTCAGCTTTTGCCAACTATAATAGTTATATTCACAAACCTTTTATTTGTATAATTGGAAGTTTTAAGAAATTATTACAACTGTTTACTATAGAAATATTTAAAATGTTCTTTTTTTGATACAAGCTGTATACTTGGACAAAATACATTGGCATCTAAAATTTGAGGTGTGTTAACACTGCTTTTTGTTTTAAAAATGTGGTTTACATTCAAATTTTTGAAATGTTTTATGCTTCATATGGCTAAGTTGTAGTTTGGCAGAGTTAACAGCATAATAAACATGTTGTAATTTTAAAAGATGCTTTGAATAAAAACTTATTTTAATTTACAGTTTAAAGTACATGTTCATTCTTAAACCCTTTATAATTTGTTTTCTTTTTAAAAATATAATAGCCATAATATAAAAATCTAAAGATGGAAAGAAATGTCACCTATAGCCATACATTCTCCCATCATTATTATTTTGGTGCATTTTATATTTCATTCCAGTCTCATTCCAGGCATCATTTTAGCATAGTTGGAACCATCATGTGAATTCCTTTTTCATACTTTAAAATTATGGCCTTTCAGAATATAGATATTCATTTAACTTCCTCATCTGTTTCATTATTACAGTGTTAAAAATACTGGTGTAGGGGCTTCCCTAGTGGCGCAGTGGTTGAGAATCCGCCTGCCAATGCAGGGGACACGGGTTCGAGCCCTGGGCTGGGAGGATCCCACATGCCGCGGAGCAGCTGGGCCCGTGAGCCACAACTGCTGAGCCTGCGCGTCTGGAGCCTGTGCTCCTCAACAAGAGAGGCCGCGATAGTGAGAGGCCTGCGCACCGCAATGAAGAGTGGCCCCCGCTTGCCGCAACTAGAGAGAGCCCTCGCACAGAAACGAAGACCCAACACAGCCATAAATAAATAAATAAATAAAATTTAAAAAAAAAAATACTGGTGTAAAAAAGTATTAAACTATTGCCAGCTCTATCCCAGGCTTTATATTAGGGTAATCAGCAACTGGGATTTCATTACACTTGTATCCAGGATGTGTTGAATCTGGGGTCAAACCCATAGAATCCACTCAGGGCCTGATTACTTTTCTGAGTCAAGCAAATTTAATTTTTTTATTAGTTATTTTTGGTAGATCTTTAGTTGTTTACTTGCAATGGCAAGGTTCAGCCTGTCCAGGCTTTGTGCAGAAGAATTTCAGAAGCAACTGTTTAGTGTGAGTTGTGGTTTAAACAAAGTAAGGATGAGATTTTGACAGTAACTTAAGTTCCTGGAAGTATGTATATAGAAGCAAATTAAATGCAAATATGATTAAGGCTGTCTTTAAAAGTGACTTTAAAATAGTCCTAGACTTACCTGGTGGTCCAGTGGTTAAGACTCCGAGCTTCCAATGCAGGGGGCTCTGGTTGATCCCTGGTCTGGGAGCTAAGATCCTGCATGCTGTGCAGCATGTGTGTGTGGGGTGGGGTGGGGTCGGGTGGGGTGGGGTGGGGGTGAAGCAGGACTGTTTTGCAGCCAAAACTTATTTGGAGACTCACTGGAAACATAGTTGATCTTTTTGAGGAAATTAACCAAAATGACTTCCATGTTCAGATTTTTGGGTTCAACTTGAATATGAATTTATTTTCTATTTTAAACAGTCTTATGTGTGTTTGTTCCTTTCCTGTTTTGGGTAATGTAGACTCTTCCTTTCTGGCTCTTTTAGTGCTCATTATTTGTCAGAAGTTCTGCTTTAGTTCTTATCAGTACTGAAAATGTTTTTGGTTGTTCAGTGACTCCAATAGAAAACCATTGCATGGCATTGATATAGTTAGGCTCAAATATCTATTTAACTTGAAGTCTTTAGCTTTTCTAAAAAGTTGAAATTTCAGATTTTTAAAATTAATTATTTAGAATGAAAATATGGGACATTTAATTGAAAAAATGCTAGAGCAGGTAGACTCTGGTCAGAGTAGGCAGTTCTGGGAGGCCCTCCTTCAGTTAACATGAACAACAACCTGATGTTTAGACGCACCCATGTAGAAAAGAAATGGGCAGGGGGAGAACCTGCCTTAAAGGACCCAGAGGCAAGAACAGCCTGGAGACTTTGCACCCACTATACCCCTAGCCATTCCACTCCTAGGTATTTCCCGAAGATAAATGAAAATATACGTTCACACAAAAAACTTGTACACGAATGTTCATGGAAGCATTTTTTGGCAATAGCCCTAAACTGGAAACAACCAAACATGCCCACCACCTACCTAGTGAATGGATAAACAAATTGTGGTACTACTCAACAATGAAAAGACTCGAACATGGGTGAGTCACAAAAATAATGAAAGCGAAAAGAGCCTTGAAAGAGTACATGCTCATTTATATGAATTTTCTGAAAAGGCAAATCTAACCTAGGGTAATAGAAATCAGAATGAAATGGGGGGGGGGTCGACCAGTGGGACACAAAGGGCACTTTTTGGGGTGATTGAAATGTTCGGTGTTTTGACTTGGGTGGTTACATGGGTGTATGCATTTGTCAAAACATCGACTGTGGACTCGTAAAATTGCATTTCATTGTATGTAAATTGTAAGTTAAAAATATTGGAAAAAAAGAAAGCAAAACAAACCCTAAGTCTTAACGTTTCTCACCAAGGCAGCCGTTTGGAGGAAGGTAGGGTTTTTAAACTCTCCCAGACCCGTTTCTGTTCTCCTTTTAGACACAGAGAGTGGTGCTTTTGAGGACGAACTCCAGCCGAACCCGCTCCCCCCGCGTCGGCAGCGTGGGGCGCCCGGCAGGGCTCTCGGGCTTGGAGGGTTCCCGCCGTGGCCCTTCCTGTTTCGGCCGCGCCCTCTCCCGCGCCGGCCGGGGGCGGGGACGGAACTGGGGCAGCGCGGGCCGGAGTGCGGCCGAGACTGGCAGCCGTGGGACATGACGGCAGGCCGCCAGGCCGAGGGCTCGGGTACGGACCCCGCCTCCGCGCGGCTGCCCTCCCGGGTGGCCAAGCTACTGTCGGCACTCTTCTACGGGACCTGCTCCTTCCTCCTCGTGCTGGTCAACAAGGCGCTGCTGACCACCTACCGGTGAGGCGGGTGCCAGAGGTCCGGGCGGGGTCCGCGGGGGCCCCCGGCTGCTCCGCGGCGACCTGCCCCGGGACCTTCCCGTTCCGGCGCCGCGTTGTCCGGCGGGAGCTGCCCCGACCCCCGAGGTCCCCGTGTCGGGGAGAGCGGCGGGGCTGCCCCTGCCCTCGGTGCACCTTGGCCGCGCCCTGGTCAACGGGCGGGCGGGAACAGCGAGCGGGGAGCCTCACTGCTGACTCCCGTGCCAATGTGGGCGGCTGTGTGCTTGGCACATGGACCACGTTTTCACAGGGTCGGGACCTTCGGAGTGTTCTGAAAACCAAACCACAACCTAGCAAAGTCATTCAACTCTCAGTGAGTGCGGGCACACCTCACCGCCACTTACTGCTGTAGGACATTCCTCGCAGCTGTGCTTGTAGAGCTACCTCCCAGTGCTTTCACAAGTACCGGTGAGCTGGAACAAGTGATCTGAATGTGTTCTTCAAATGTGACTATTCTTTATACAAATCAAGATGTTCAACCATCAGAAAAGTCCTGAGTGGATAAGTTTATTCGCATTGTTTGATCATTCATTCTCAGATTATCAGCATGTTCATGGAAGAATGGGGAAAACAATTAAAAATTCATATTCTATACTTTTTTGGTTGAATGTGCAGTAAACCAGCAAATTTGTAGTTCCTTGAACCTATTTGTAAAGACTAGAAAATCCTGTTTAATTCTGCTTTCGTTGTATAGGCATTGAAAGAGCTGTGCATTTAGACCCAGCTCCACCACTTAATAGCTGTGCCTCTTGGGCCAGTCTCAGAGTCGGCATTTTTTTCAGATGCAGAAACTGGATAATTACAACTCTGTGAATTACCTCCCAGATCTCTGCGCAAGCTGTCAGAAGTGAGGGCTCCTTGTAAACTATACTGTGCTGCAAGAATGTAAAATCAGAATTTTATAAAGAGCCCAAAGAGACCTTAGAGTATCTTCTTTTTATTTTATACTTGCAAAAGCTGAGACCTACATGAGCTTGGCTGGTTCCACCTCTAACAGATATTTACCAAGCACCTACTATGTGCCAAGCCCATCACTGGCACCAGGGAAGCAGCTGTGAAAAACGCAAAGCTCCTGTTGTGGAGATTCCATATCAGCGGTAGAGACAGAAAATAAACAGGTGGGCTCATGAATAAGCAAGGTGATTTCAGGTATGCTATGAGAGTGCCTGGGGTGGAATGGTTGGGGCTAGAGCATTACACACAGAAGAAAATGTGCTGAAGTGGGCACGAGCTTCGCCTGCTGGAGGAACAGAGAGAATGTCATTCTGGCTAGAATGAGCAAGTGGGAGAAGGTAGGAAAGACAACGTGGAGGTAGGCAGGGAAGGCAGGATCAGTTCCTTCATTCATTCAATAATATTTACTAAGCCCCTGTTATATGCCAGGCACTGTTCTAGGCATTTGCGATACAGAAGTGAACAAAGCAGATCAAAGTTCCATATGTTGTGGAGCATCCATCCATATTCCTGGAGCATACCCGGAGCCTTCTAGTCGATCAGTAAATAAACTGGTAGAATTTATATTAAGTCAGATGCAGCTGTGTGGTCAGGAGAAAAAAATAAGGAAAGGGAGTTAGGGACTGTGGGCATGGGGAAGAGTTTTCAGTCTCAGCGTGATCAGTGAAGACTCATTAAGGAGGTGACAGTTGAGCCAAGGCATGAGTAAGGTGAGGGAGATGGGGGAAGAACATTCCAGCATGGAAGAGTAAGGAGTTTAGGTGGGAATGGTACTAGGTAGGGTCCCAGGGTAATGGATTTCTAGATTGTGTAGGGCCTTTGTGGCCACCGCGGAAGCTCTCAGGGAGCTTCTGGAAGGTGTCAAGCAAAGGAGTAACATGATCTAACTCCCTGTAGCTGCTGTGTTGAGAGCAGATATTGGGGGACCGGGGTGGAGGTAGAGAGACCATGATAAATAGTTTTCATTTTAGTCTAAATGCAATCTGAAGTCCCTTGGAAGGTTTTAGCATGGGTAGTGACACGGCATCATTTGTATGATTAACAAGATTTCTTTGGCTCTTGGGTGGGTGAAAAACTGATGGTATTGGAGCCAGGAATCGATTGTAATATTCTAGATAATTTTTAGTGGTGGCTTGGACTGGGGTGGAGGGTAGCAGTGGATATGGAGGGAAGGGATGGATTTGGGATATTTTCTGGTGTTCCTAGGGCTATTGATATTCTTTACAAGGTCTATTAGTGTGTTGCAGCATGCTTGCTGGCGTCCATGGGGAACAGAAACCCTCCCTCAAAGAAATTAGAATGAATAGATACGTAAACATGGATCATTTAGTATACAATGCAAGCAAATGAAAGAAAAAGAAAACTTAAACACCTACTGTAAAAAACAAGAGAATGCTATTAATAGGCTTTTTGGGAGTGTTGACAGTTATGTCAGTTGAAGTTTGAAGATAAGTCTCTACTTTCTGCTCTTGACTAAGTAGTGTGCTCACTGACCATGGCAGTCAGTGCCTCCAAAAACATGTGTCTTCTTGTTGGAAGCAGGACCAGTAAACACTGGTTAAGTGCTTGGAAGATGAAGGATAGTGTCCGACCAGAAAGAATTTATATGAGACATCTCATGCTCTAGCCTTTTCATCTTTAAAATTTTGAGTTCCATGATGGAAGGAGGAAATTGAGTTTTTGTCTCAGCAAGGCAAAGCCCCTTATAACCTTATAAGTAAATATTTCACATTTCCGTAATGTAATATACAGTTGGAGGGCCCTGTTCAAAAAACATTGTTTATTCTCTCTCTCAAAATGCTTTAGGAGCACGTTTTTGAGGGGAAGAGGGTTGGGGTGATTTGGTTATAACAATAAACCATGGAAATCTGATCCAAACATTAGCTGTTTGAGGACAGAATGTTGTGTTGTAGGATAGAAAGAAGGACCTTTCTGTAGTCACCTAATTTGCAGGATTACGGGAATGTAGCTCAGGGGATGTTTTTTTCTCTTCCAGTTTGAGTAGATTGTGTCTGGTTGGGGTACAAGACTGATGGGTGGTCTTAGTTATTGTTAGTTTTAGGTCGTTGAGATGCTAAATTTACCTGGTTGGACAGAGAGAGCCTTTGAAGGACTTGGACTGTCAGACCCTGTTGGGGTGAGAGGGAGAGGCACGAATCTGTGGCCACTTGGTGACACTAGTGGTTCTTCGGAATCACATTCATGAGGGTTGTGCAGGCAGTCTGGAGTTGTTGTTTTTGTTGCTATTTTAATACTATTCTCTATGACATGCGAAGATTCACTAATGATGCTTAATAAAAAATATAAACTTAGTTGTATTCAGTTCAACAAGTATTTGCTCCATATTTGCTGTGTGTCTACTTTTATGCAATCGAAGGCTTTAGGATCATTTAATACAGTGGTTTCCAAACTTGCTTGGTAATGTGAATCACTTGGAGAGTTTTTTTTTTTTTTAAAGCTATTGAATCCGAGTCTCCAGTGGTGGGTGCTGGAAGTCTATATTAAAGAACAAAAACAACTCCTAATTTTCTCTTACTCTGATGAAAACCGGCTCTCTCCTGAAGATGCTGTTCCGTTTGGCCCCTGGAAAGGAGCTGGATCCTGGTCACACCCCAGGTGTGGCCAGGAGGTGGGGTTGAGTCCTCGTAGCTTCCCACTGCCCCTGCTCTGTGGAGAGTCCAGACTCAGCACTCACTTTCTGTACTCTCTGTAATGGCTCCTGAGCTTCTGTGGCTCATTTAGTGGAGTCCTGGCATTCCTCTCCACCCAGACTCGCATAAGCCTTCAGGACTTTGGGATACACACACTGAACCATCACAGCCCGCCTTGTCCCACATCCCGTGGTCACTCCTAGGGTCGTGTGCTCAGTGTGACCCTGCCATCCACTCCAGTCCCTGTGCAGGATGTCCGCGCTCGGCGCTGCAACCCAGCTCATTTCTGCCACATCGCCCTTCAGGCATCCCTTCCCTCCTAGTCCAGCAGGAGGGCCCCTGCGCTGGAAGCCACAAGACTCCTTTCCAGCTCCCGCCTTGGCTGGTACTTGTCCTGCACAGCCTAACTTCTGCGTCCTTCCTTCAGCACTGAGCAGCTCTGACTGTCCTGGGAGAAAAAACACTTCCGGGCTGGCTGGGTTGACGTTGAATTGATGATCACAAGCCTCAACCGGCTCTAGTACCACCTGCTAGTTTCTTCTGGGGGATTGCTTTCCTTGTCACAGAAATGACTCCTTCCCACTTTCTCTTTTACCCTGAAACCTCCCACACCCCCATCCTCCACTCTCCTCTGCTACTTCATTGAGGAAATTGAAACCGTCAGATGATGTCCCCTTTCTGCTATGACGGACGGAGCATCTTGTTCCTGTGGAAGGTCCAGTTCCCCACTTCTGGATGTCCCCTTCTCCCGGCTCCTTTCATTATTCTCCTCTATTCTGCGTCAGCAACCTCTCTCTACTGGCTTAAAGCATGTTTAGGTTTCTCAAGCAAAAATAACCCTCCCTTGATCCACATGGGTGCTCATTTCTCTGTTCCTTTCAGAGTCAGACTTTTCAAAGAGTTGTGCACACATACTGTCTTTACTTCCTTGCATTCACTCCTAAAATAATTCAGTTAAAAAATTGGGAGTTATTTAAATACAGAAATGTACAAAGAAGACAGTAATAATATTACATATTCCCACTACCTAGAATCAATATTTTGAAATATTTTTTTAAAGAAAAGTCATTCTGTGTGATCATTATAAAGAATTCAAACAAAAGAAAAATATTAGGGTAAAATTTTAAAAATTACTATAATTGACATTAGGCAATAACTTCAGACATCTTTTTAGATGGATGGATTGGAGAAAGATTCATAGATTGAATTACTTTTTATATAAAGTATATATTATAGATGCTACTTATTTACTCATTTCTTTATAAATTGTTTTCTTTAATCCAAAAAGGAGTGGGAAATGGAGGGGGGGGGGGGGCTTTCATTTAATTATTTAATTTTTTGAGGATCACCTAAGTCCCTCCACCACTTTTTATTATGAAAAGTTTCAAGCACACAGAAAAGTGGAAAGCAAAGTACAATGAACACCCATACACATACCACTGAGGTTCAGTAATTAACATTTTGCTATATTTGCATTTTCCCCTGAACCATTGAATATAAGCTGCATACATCATGACACTACACTCAGATATTTCAACATGCCTCTCCTGAAATACGGATATTCTCCTACATAGTATCATTTTTGTTCTTAACAAACTTAACAGTAATTTCCTAAAATAATCGAATATCAAATCTATAATCATTCCAATTATCCCCAAGACGTTTTTATGGTTGTTTTAAACATTTGAATCAAGATCCAATCAAACTCCATGCAACGCATACAGTTATGTCTTTTTAGTTTATTTTAATCTAGAAAAGTCCCCCGTTCCACCTCTTTCCCCTGATACTGACTTTGAAAAGCCTGGGCCGGGTGTGTTGTAAAGTGTCCCATATTATGGGTTGTCTGATTTATTTTTTGAAGTCTCACTTAGCTTACCCTCTGTTTTTTTAACTGAAAGTTAGATCTAAAGGCTTGATTACATTCAGATTAAACATTTTTTGGCAAGACCACTTTATAGCTGACCCTGTAAACTTCAGCTTGCATCATATGAGGGATTGTGCTACCATTAGTCATGCTGGCTGTGTTTGAAGGCTTACTTAAGGTGAGGACTGCCAGTTGCATGTACGTATGAAATGTAGTTTAACTGAACTGAATGGAGAAAAGAGAAACTAGAGTTCAACAAAAAGAATTGCTGACTTTCAAATATATATTTTTTCAATTTCTGATAGTATATATGGCTTCTCTGCTATGAATGATGACATTTGCATACTTCTTCCCATCTTTCCTCCCCTCCATGTCTTCTTTTATAGTGTAGCATCCTGTTGTGTAATTATAATCCCACAGTTGTTTGAATCTGTTCTATATTAAATGGATACAGTAGTCAGCACCCTTTTATCACAGTGTCTCCATTTCAGAGTTCATTATTTTGATTTGACTCCTAATTGGTTGATTCTGTTGTATGGTAGTATTTTTATGGAGAGTTCATGGCTGCTGTATTAATCGTGTTGAATATTCTTAACAGCTTTTTCTGCAACAAGTGTGCTTTTAGATCTGGAGAGTTTACTTATTCTCCCCATGTCAAGGAAAAAAAATTGCCTTTTATCTTTTAATCATTTTCTCTCTTTATTGAGAGAACAGCACAGCAATTAGCCCTCTCTGGTGATATCTATCTTCTATATCTGTTTATGTTTGAGAGTTTGTCTTTTCCCTGCTCATTCACTGTGATTACCTCATCTTGGTAATTCAGTTTAAAGCAGTGGCCATTTAGTTCTGTGTTGCTTCGAAATGGTTCATGTGGCAGTTATGGTTTTTTTTTTTTAATATCTTTATTGGAGTATGATTGCTTTACAATGTTGTGTTAGTTTCTGCTGTATAACAAAGTGAATCAGCTATATGTATACATATATCCCCATATCCCCACCCTCTTGCATCTCCCTCCCACGCTCCCTATCCCACCCATCTAGGTGGGCACAAAGCGCTGAGCTGATCTCCCTGTGCTATGCGGCTGCTTCCCACTAGCTATCTATTTTACATTTCGTGGTATATATATGTCCATGCCACTCTCTCACTTTGTCCTAACTTAACCTTCCCCCTCCCCGTGTCCTCAAGTCCATTCTCTACATCAGCGTCTTTATTCCTGTCCTGCCCCTAGGTGCTTCAGAACCTTTTTTTTTTTTTTTTAAGATTCCATATATATGTGTTAGCACACAGTATTTGTTTTTCTCTTTCTGACTTACTTCACTCTGTGTGACAGACTCTAGGTCCATCCACCTCACTACAAATAACTCAGTTTCGTTCCTTTTTATGGCTGAGTAATATTCCATTGTATATACGAGCCACATCTTCTTTATCCATTCATCTGTTGATGGACACTTAGGTTGCTTCCATGTCCTGGCTATTGTAAATACTGCTGCAATGAACATTGTGGTACATGACTCTTTTTGAATTATGGTTTTCTCAGGGTACAGGCCAAGTAGTGGGATGGCTGGTTTGTATGGTAGTTCTATTTTTAGTTTTTTAAGGAACCTCCATACTGTTCTCCACAGTGGCTGTATGAATTTACATTCCTACCAACAGTGCAAGAGGGCTCCCTTTTCTCCACACCCACTCCAGCATTTATTTGTAGATTTTTTGATGATGGCCATTCTGACCGGTGTGAGGTGATACCTCATTGTAGTTTTGATTTGCATTTCTCTAATGATTAATGATGTTGAGCATTCTTTCATGTGTCTGTTGGCAATCTGTATATCTTCTTTGGAGAAATGTCTATTTAGGTCTTCTGCCCATTTTTGGATTGGGTTGTTTGTTTTTTTGATATTGAGCTGCATGAGTTGCTTGTATGTTTTGGAGATTAATCCTTTGTCAGTTGCTTCATTTGCAAATATTTTACCCCATTCTGAGGGTTTTCTTTTGGGCTTGTTTATGGTTTCCTTTGCTGTGCAAAAGCTTTTAAGTTTCATTAGGTCCCATTTATTTATTTTTGTTTTTACTTCCATTTCTCTAGGAGGTGGGTCAAAAAGGATCTTGCTGTGATTTATGTCATAGAGTGTTCTGCCTATGTTTTCCTCTAAGAGTTTGATAGTGTCTGGCCTTACATTTAGGTCTTTAATCCATTTTGAGTTTATTCTTATGTGTGGTGTTAGGAGTGTTCTAATTTCATTCTTTTACAAGTAGCTGTCCAGTTTTCCCAGCACCACTTATTGAAGAGGCTGCCTTTTCTCCATTGTATATTCTTGCCTCCTTTATCAAAGATAAGGTGACCATATGTGCATGGGTTTATCTCTGGGCTTTCTATCCTGTTCCACTGATCTACATTTCTGTTTTTGTGCCAGTACCATACTGTCTTGATAACTGTAGCTTTGTAGTATAGTCTGAGGTCCAGGAGCCTGATTCCTCCATCTCCATTTTTCTTTCTCAAGATTGCTTTGGCTATTTGGGGTCTTTTGTGTTTCCATATAAATTGTGAAATTTTTTGTTCTAGTTCTGTGAAAAATGCCATTGGTAGTTTGATAGGGATTGCATTGAATCTGTAGATTGCTTTGGGTAGTATAGTCATTTTCAGTGTTGATTCTTCCAATCCAAGAACATGGTATATCTTTCCATCTGTATCATCTTTAATTTCTTTCATCAGTGTCTTATAGTTTTCTGCATACAGGTCTTTTGTCTCCCTAAGTAGGTTTATTCCTGGGTATTTTATTCCTTTTGTTGCAATGGTAAATGGGAGTGTTTCCTTAATTTCTCTTTCAGATGTTTTCATCATTAGTGTATAGGAAGGCAAGAGATTTCTGTGCATTACTTTTGTATCCTGCTACTTTACCAAATTCATTAATTAGCTCTAGTAGTTTTCTGGTAGCATCTTTAGGATTCTCTACGTATAGTATCATGTCATCTGCAGACAGTGACAGCTTTGCTTCCTCTTTTCTGATTTGGATTCCTTTTATTTCTTTTTCTTCTCTGATTGCTGTGGCTGAAACTTCCAAAACTATGTTGAATAATAGTGGTGAGAGTGGGTAATCGTGTCTTGTTCCTGATCTTAGAGGAAGTGGTTTCACTTTTTCACCATTGAGAACGATGTTGGCTGTTGGTTTGTCATATATAGTCTTTATTATGTTGAGGTAAGTTCCCTCTATGCCTACTTTCTGGAGGGTTTTTTATCATAAATCGGTGTTGAATTTTCTCGAAAGCTTTTTCTGCATCTATTGAGATTATCATATGGTTTTTACCTTCAGTTTGTTACTATGGTGTGTATCACATTGATTGATTTGTGTATATTGAAGAATCCTTGCATTCCTGGGTTAAACCCCAATTGATCGTTGTGTATGATCCTTGTAATGTGCTGTTGGATTCTGTTTGCTAGTGTTTTGTTGAGGATTTTTGCATCCATGTTCATCAGTGATATTGGCCTGTAGTTTCCTTTTTTTGTGACATCTTTGTCTGGTTTTGGTATCAGGGTGATGGTGGCCTCATAGAATGAGTTTGGGAGTGTTCCTCCCTCTGCTATATTTTGAAAGATTTTGAGAAGGATAGGTGTTAGCTCTTCGCTAAATGTTTGATAGAATTCGTCTGGGAAGACTTCTGGTCCTGGGCTTTTGTTTGTTGGAAGTTTTTTAATCACAGTTTCAATTTCAGTGCTTGTGATTGGTCTGTTTATATTTTCTATTTCTTCCTGGTTCAGTCTCAGAAGGTTGTGCTTTTCTAAGAATTTGTCCATTTCTTCCAGGTTGTCCATTTTATTGGCTTATAGTTTCTTGTAGTAATCTCTCATGATCTTTTGTATTTCTGCAGTGTCAGTTGTTAGTTCTCCTTTTTCATTTCTAATTCTATTGATTTGAGTCTTCTCTCTTTTTTTCTTGATGAGTCTGGCTAATGGTTTATCAATTTTCTTTATCTTCTCAAAGAACGAGCTTGTAGTTTTATTGATCTTTGCTCTTGTTTCCTTCATTTCTTTTTCATCCATTTCTGATCTGATCTTTACGTTTTCTTTCCTTTTGCTACCTTGGGGTCTTTTTTGTTCTTCTTTCTCTAATTGCTTTAGGTGTAAGATTAGGTTGTTTATTTGAGATGTTTCTTGTCTCTTGAGGTAGGATTGTATTGCTATAAACTTCCCTCTTAGAAGTTCTTTAGCTGCATCCCATTGGTTTTGCGTCACTGTGTTTTCATTGTCATTTGTTTCTAGGTGTTTTTTTTTTTTAAATTATTAGCACCTTTAATTATTTATTTATTTATTTATTTATTTATTTTGGTTGTGTTGGGTCTTCGTTTCTGCGCGAGGGCTTCCTCCAGTTGCGGCGAGCGGGGGCCACTCTTCATCGCGGTGCGCGGGCCTCTCACCATCGCGGCCTCTCTTGCTGCGGAGCACAGGCTCCAGACGCGCAGGCTCAGTAATTGTGGCTCACGGGCCTAGTTGCTCCGCGGCACGTGGGATCCTCCCAGACCAGGGCTCGAACCCGTGTCCCCTGCATTGGCAGGCAGATTCCCATCCACTGCGCCACCAGGGAAGCCCCTCTAGGTGTTTTTTGATTTCCTCTTTGATTTCTTCACTGATGTCTTGGTTATTTAGTAGTGTATTGTTTAGCTACCATGTGTTTGTATTCTTTACAGTTTTTTTTACTGTTATTGATATCTAGTCTCACAGTGTTGTGGTCGGAAAAGATACTTGATACGATTTCAATTTTCCTAAATTTACCAAGGCTTGATTTGTGAGCCAAGATATGATCTATCCTGGAGAATGTTCCATGTGCTCTTGAAAAGAAAGTGTATTCTGTTGTTTTTGGATGGAATATCCTATAAATATCAATTAAGTCCATCGTGTTTAATGTGTCATTTAAAGCTTGTGTTTCCATTTTTATTTTCATTTTGGATGGTCTGTCCATTGGTGAAAGTGGGGTATTAAAGTCCCCTACTATTATTGTGTTATTGTTGATTTCCCCTTTTATGGCTGTTAGCATTTGCCTTATGTATTGAGGTGCTCCTATGTTGGGTGCATAAATATTTACAATTGTTATTTCTTCTCTTGGATTGATCCCTTGATCATTATGTAGTGTCCTTCCTTGTGTCTTGTAACAGTCTTTATTTTAAAGTCTATTTTGTGTGATGTGAGAATTGCTACTCCAGCTTTCTTTTGATTTCCATTTGCATGGAATATCTTTTTCCATCCCCTCACTTTCAGTCTATATGTATCCCTAGGTCAGAAGTGGGTCTGTTGTAGAGAGCATATATACGGATCTTGTTTTTGTTTCCATTCAGCTGGTCTATGTCTTCTGGTTAGAGCATTTAATCCATTTACATTTAAGGTAATTATCAATATGTATGTTCCTATTACCATTTTCTTAATTGTTTTGGGTTTGTTTTTGTAGGTCTTTTCCTTCTCTTGTGTTTCCTGCCTAGAAAAGTTCCTTTAGCATTTGTCGTAAAGCTGGTTTGGTGGTGATGAATTCTCTTAGCTTTTGCTTGTCTGTAAAGATTTTAATTTCTCCTTCGAATCTGAATGAGATCCTTGCTCGATAGAGTAATCTTGGTTGTAGGTTTTTCCCTTTCCTCACTTTAAATATGTCCTTCCAGTCCCTTCTGGCTTGCAGAGTTTCTGCTGAAAGATCAGCTGTTAACCTTATGGGGATTCCCTTGTATATTATTTGTTGCTTTTCCCTTGCTGCTTTTAATATTTTTCTTTGTATTTAATTTTTGATAGTTTGATTAATATGTGTCTTGGCATGTTTCTCCTTGGATTTATCCTGTATGGGACTCTCTGCACTTCCTGGACTTGATTCACTCTTTCCTTTCCCATATTAGGGAAGTTTTCAACTATAATCTCTTCAAAATACTTTCTCAGTCCCTTTCTTTTTCTCTTCTTCTTCTGGGGCCCCTATAATTCAAATGTTGGTGCATTTAATGTTGTCCCCGAGGTCTCTGAGACTGTCCTCAATTCTTTTCATTCTTTTTTCTTTATTCTGCTCTGCAGTAGTTATTTCCACTATTTTATCTTTCAGATCACTTATCCATTCTTCTGCCTCACTTATTCTGCTATTGATTCCTTTTAGAGTATTTTTAATTTCATTTATTGTGTTGTTCATATTGTTTGTTTGCTCTTTAGTTCTTCTAGGTCCTTGTTAAACATTTCTTGTATTTTCTCCATTCTATTTCTAAGATTTTGGATCATCTTTACTATCATCACTCTGAATTCTTTTTCAGGTACACTGCCTATTTCCTCTTCATTTGTTTGGTCTGGTGGATTTTTACTTCAGTCCTTCATATGCTGCGTATTTCTCTGTCTTCTCATTTTGCTTAACTTACTGTGTTTGGGGACTCCTTTTTGCAGGCTGCAGTTTTGTAGTTCCTGTAGTTTTTGGCATCTGCCCCCAGTGGGTAAGGTTGGTTCAGTGGCTTGTTGAGGCTTGCTGGTGGAGGGGACTGGTGCCTGTGTTCTGGTGGATGAGCTGGATCTTGTCTTTCTGGTGGGCAGGACCACGTCCGGTGGTGTGTTTTGGGGTGTCTGTGAACTTAGTATGATCTTAGGCAGCCTCTCTGCCAATGGGTGGGATTGTGTTCATGTCTTGCTAGTTGTTTGGCATGGGGTGTGCAGCACTGGAGCTTGCTAATCGTTGAGTGGAACTGGGTCTTTGTGTTGAGATGGAGGTCTCTGGGAGAGCTCTTGCCCATTGATATTATGTGGGGCCAGGAGATCTCTGGTGGTCCTATGTCCTGAACTCGGCTCTCCCACCTCAGAGGCTCAGGCCTGACACCTGGCTGGAGTACCAAGTGTCAGCCAGATGGCTCAGAAGAAAAGGGAGAAAAAAAAAGCAAGCAAGCAAGAAAAAAATAAATTAAATAAAGTTATTAAAATAAAAAATTATTAAAATTAAAAAGGTAATAAAAAAAGAAAGAGATAGAAAAAAAAAAAAGAAAGAGAGCAACCAAACCAATAAACAAACCCTCCAATTATAACAAGCGCTAAAAACTACATTAAGATAATCATAAAAATTAGAAACTAGTCAGCCACATACAGCAAACCCCAAGTCTACAGTTGCTCCCAAAGTCCACCACCTCAATTTTGGGATGATTCATTGTCTGTTCAGGTATTCCAGAGATGCAGGGTACATCAAGTTGATTACGGAGATTTAATCTGCTGCTCCTGAGGCTGCTGGGAGAGATTTTCCTTTCTCTTCTTTGTTCACTCAGCTCCTGGGGTTCAGCTTTGGATTTGGCCCTGCCTCTGTGTGTAGGTCGCCTGAGGGCGTCTGTTCTTCCCTCAGACAGGAGGGGGTTAAAGGAGCAGCTGATTAGGGGGCTCTGGCTCACTCAGGTTGGGGGGAGGGAGGGATACAGAATGTGGGGTGAGCCTGCAGCGGCAGAGGCTGGCATGATGTTGTAACAGCGTGACGTTGTAACAACGTGACGTTGTAACAGCATGATGTTGTAACCACCCTGGCAGTGGTGGGCTGCACAGGTTCCCGGGAGGGGAGGTGCGGATAGTGACCTGTGCTTGCCACAGGCTTCTTGGTGGCTGCAGTAGCAGTGTTAGCGTTTCATGCCCGTCTCAGGTGTCCACACTGATAGCTGTGGCTCGTGCCTTTCTCTGGAGCTTGTTTAGGTGGTGCTCTGCCCTCTGTGGGTAGACAGGGAAGGAATCCCCTCTCCTCGTGTACCCCGAAACAATGGTCTCTTGCCTCTTAGGCAAGTCCAGACATTTTCCCGGACTCCTTCCTGGCTAGCTGTGACGCACTAGCCCCCTTCAGGTTTTGTTCATGCAGCCAACCCCAGTCCTCTCCCTGGGGTCTGACCTCCGAAGCCTGAGCCTCAGCTCTCAGCCCCCACCCGCCCCTGCAGGTGAGCATACAAGCCTCTCAGGCTGGTGAGTGCTTGTTGGCAATGATCCTCTGTGCAGGAATCTCTCCGCTTTGCTCTCCGCATCCCTGTTGCTGTGCTTTCCTCCATGGCTGCGAAGCTCCCCCCCCACCTCCGTCCCCACCAGTGAAAGGGCTTCCTAGTGTGTGGAAACTTTTCCTCCTTCACAGCTCCCTCCCAGAGGTGCAGGCCCCATCCCTATTCTTTTGTCTCTGTTTTTCTTTTTTCTTTTGCCCTACCCAGGTGCGTGGGGATTTTCTTGCCTTTTGGGAAGTCTGAGGTCTTCTGCCAGCTTTCAGTAGGTGTTCTGTAGGAGTTGTTGCACGTGTAGATGTATTTTTGATGTATTTGTGGGAAGGAAGGTGATCCCCATGTCTTATTCCTCCGCCATCTTGAAGGTCCTCCCCCAGTTATGTTGTTTTGATCCTCAGTTGCCTTCCTTAGATCTGTAGGTTCCCTTTTCATCTCACTTGGTTGCTTTGTTATCTCAATTTTGAGCTCTTGTTTTATTGATATCTTCTTATTAAGGTGTTCCGTAGCTGGAAGCAATTATAAAGGGTGCCTTCTCTCCCTGTGTTATGTTCTCTTCTAGGCTGAGCTCTTTGTCTTCCTTCTGTAAGCCTTTCGTTGTTGTTGTTTTGTTGTTTGTTTATGTTGTGGTTTTATTATCTTGCTTCATGTTGCAGGTTGTATTCCTGGGCAAGGAGACTCTCAGATACAGGGGAAGTATACTGGGCGGAGCTCTTGGGACCCACTCCTGTTGGGGAGTGAGGGAAACAGGATTAGGTAGAGGGAGAAGCTGGGCTGTGCTTTATCACAACAAAGCCTGATCCCAGGGCCTCTGGAGCTGGAATGGCTCTACAGAGTTGTCTTGAATTGGGGTGAAAGCCCCTGGCTTTTATACCCCTGCATAGACACACAGGCTTGGAACACAGGCTGCTCTCAGGGAGTTGGGGTGCTATTGGCAAGGCAGCTTTCTTCAGCTGAGGTTGCTCTTGAGCAACTGGGGAATGAGTGCTTCAGTCCAGAAGAGGGTGTCTGGGTGGCGCATCTGGCATCCATTAGAGTTCATTTTATTCTCACAGTGGTGCTGTCCAGGCAGTCATTCGGTTTTCTTTGATAAGGTAGGTTGGTTCTTTATTCTTTTCTTACCCTATCTGAAATAGGTATGTTTCCCTTTGACATACAGATTGAGGGCTGAGGTGTTGTTGTTGGTGGTGGTGGTGGTGGTTTTTTAGGTGATATTTCCCCTTTTTTAGTGGACTGAGAGAATGACTGGGAGCCAGTGAAGGGCTGGAAAATGAGTGAGCCCGGCGAAGTGATGTGCCGCCTTATTAAGTATGGTATGAGGTAGGGGTTAAGATTCTGATTCCAGTTACCTAGGGCCATTTGTTAAAAGACCGTCCTTTCCCTACTGCTTGCATGGTCATCTTTGTCATGAATCAGGTTTCCATAAACGTGTGTATCTGTCCCCATCTGTGTTCTCTTGCTTTGTCCTGTTAGACTATCATTGTGCAAATACCGCACTCTCTCATTTATTGTAACTTTAAAATGAATCCTGGGGACTTCCCTGGTGGTTCAGTGGTTAGGACTCCATGCTTCCACTGCGGGGCACAGGTTCAGTCCCTGGTCGGGCAACTAGGATCCCTGCATGCAGTGTGGCGCAGCCAAAAAAAAAAGAATCCTGGCATCCAGTAGAGTCATTCCTCCAACTTTGTTTTTCTTCAGGATTATCTTGGATCATGTTTGCTTTTTGCCTTTGCATTCAGTCTTAGGATCAGTTTGTCAGTTTCCACAAAATACCTGCTCGTGTTTTTACAGAGAGATTTGATTTTATAGGTCAGTTTGTGGATAATGGTTCACTGCAATATTGATTCTAATCCATGAAATTTATTTAGGGCTTCTTTAATTTTTAAAATATTGATTTATAGTTTTCTATGTAGTGGTGTTTCTTAGAAATCTTTTATTAGATTTGTACCTGGGTATATTATTTTGAAAAAAGGAAAACCGTATAATGAATCTCCATGTAGCCATCATCCAGTTTCAACAACCTTGCTAAATTTATATCACTCCTCCTCTCAATCCCAACCTCTCCCCCAAAATTATTTTGAAGCAAATTAAAAATATATTGTCATATGCATTTCAATATGAATTTCTGAAAGATAAGAGGGACTTTTTTGTTTAAAAAAAAAAAAACTACCACCCCAATATTATTTCATGCCTATAAAAGTAAAAATAATTCCTTATTACCATAAAATACCCAGTTAGTGTTATTTGATGTTTTTTGGGTGGTATTGTAAATGAATACCTTTAAAATTTTATGTTCTTTGTGTTTTTATGATATATAGACATAGAAATGATTTTTTTCATGTGTTCGTCTTGTATCCAGTAGCCTTGCTAAAGTTATTTATTATTTCTAGTAATTTATCCCCAGATTACTTTAGCTTTCTACGTATACAATTTTGTTGTTTGTTAATATGACAGTCTCCCTCAAGGGGCAATAGAAGTTTGCCAAGTTTAGCAATGATCAGTTTAAAAAATGGAAAAGAAATGAACAAATGAAAAGTGAACAAATTTGACAATTTCACTAAGACTGAAAAAAAAGTCTAAGACTTTTTAATAACTCCTATCATTATGTGTTGTATATTGTCTTCAACTTTTTTTATCAGTTGCTAATATTATTTGTTATTCTATATTCTTTGTAGTTTCCCATCACCAATTGTTCTTGGAATTGGACAGGTAAGTGAAAAAAAAAATTACCCTCTTAATTAGTTGTCAGTACACATGATGAAATTTTAAGTGCTTTTGTTTAAGACTGTGGTTTACGAATTTGTTCAGCTGGCAGAGGACTATGGTACTCTTGGTGAAACAACATGAAGTATTGACACACATCTTATTTCATTTTACCATTTAGGAACAGTTGTATTTGTAGGAAAAAACAACTAATTTTAACTTCCTTAATAGAATTTAATTACTCTAAAGCAAGGGGGCAGCAGACTGAAAGCCTCCAAGGTCTGCTGGGTAACAGAAGAGTGTGCACAGTTTAAGCCACTGTGCCTGAGAAGAAAAGGGTTAGGGAGATGAGGTGAGGCCCACTAGGGATCAGGGAAATCTAATTTTTACATCAAACCCCCTAATTTGTAAATGGTGGCAACAGATTCATATTTTCATAAAACTCTCTACAGGCCAAACAAAACATGTTTGCAGTTTCCTTCCTGAAGTTTGTGATGTTTGTTCTCAAGTGTAAGGATAAACTTGGATAAACTTTCAAACTTACCCCATTTGGCTGTTTCTGAAATTTTCCATTAATATTAATTTGTGGCTTTTTTACTTTTTTGGTCATATGCTGATGATTTCTAGTAGGCACGTGGTAACAGGCACCAAAGTTTTTTTGTTTTTGTTTTCCTTTAGTTTATAAGGAGAAAAACTTAAAATTATAAAAATTGTATCTGTTAACTAAATTTTAAATTGTGAATCTGGAATTTATATGATTAAACATTATTCTAGTTAAATGTTTTGCTAATAAGGTACTCTTTGCACATCATTTTAGGGAGAAAAAAATCACGAGGAAACAATATCTTTCCTTAAGGTCAAAAAATTTATATCTTTATGGTTCAATGTGAAAATATGTTAAAAAGTACTTTAAAAGATCAATAGTATGTGGTAATGTGCCCTTTGTAATGCCCAAGGCAAATAAATTCACTGGATTGTACTCGATTAAGGTAAAAACGTTTATGATTTGCAGTTTGTGGGGGAAGAAGCCAGCAGACCAAATTCAAAAAGTCTGAATTGCAGAATATTTTAAATAAGTGTTGGTATATTTCTGTAAGAATTATAAAGTAAGTCATATATACAAACTACAATTATAATTCAGGGTGGTCTTGAGTTATATAAATCTATTATAAGTATTAAGTTTGTACACTCAGGCTCAAGGTTTAGGATGATAATCATTTTGAAGGAGACCTTAAATTTTTGCATCCTAATGTGGAGAAAAGTAAGTTCTAAAATTTGTGTAGAAAGATGATATTAAAACTTTTTATTTTATAATAATAATCTGGAGTATTTCTGATATACCTGGTGTAATCCAGATTAATAGCATTTGAATGAGATATTTTTGCAACACCGGCTAGATTGGAGAGAAAAATAAATCCCTTTTAAAATTTGTTTTCCTCTTAATTTGACTTATGTGTTATAGAAATACTATACTTTACAAAATATGTTTATGTGTGGAATTTGCCTCCCTTCCCCCTTCCTTTCATCCCCACACTTACTTTCTGGGGTAAGGTGACCATATGCTCAGTACATAGGAAGGATGGTCCAGGATCAACAAGCAGCCTCACCGACTGTGGTCACTCTGGTCAGTTTTGGGGACACTGTTCCTTTTTCCCGCTGTTGTCGTTCCTTGAGCCCCTTGAGATATCGTGTGTATGTTATATTTGATGTTATACTTTTTACCTATAGTTCTGGTGCAATCTATACGGTGGCAAGAAAAACAATTTTAATATTTCAAGGAATAATAATTTTTTTGGAACCTAGAAAATGGACTTTTCAGATATATATATATTTTTGGTGAATCTCTTTTCTTTTGATGATGTGTTTGTACCTCAAATAGTCTTTCCAGATATTTTGCTGAAGTTTTTCTCTTCCCTTTTCTTTAGATGGCAGTTACCATAATGATACTATATGTGTCCAAGCTAAATAAAGTAATTCACTTCCCTGATTTTGACAAGAAAATTCCTATTAAGGTATGTGATGGAAAGTACATATAGCTATGATGGAAGATGTAGAAATGCTATAGAATTACAAATTGATCTTAGAGTACAGGTCCGTTTCTATACACACTGTGCTTCCTGCTGGCAGTGGGTAGAAACTTCTTAATAAAGATTTCATATCATTCAGTGGTCCACTAATGTAACATAATAATAGTAAAAGTATGTGCTTAGCAATGGATATTAAATAAATACTATGTGTCTTCTGAAATGGCAAAGCTTTCTAACAGGAATTGGCAAGCTTATTTGGTAAAGGACCAGATAGCAAATAATTAGGCTTTGTGGGTCAGACCATCTCTGCTGCAGCTATTCAGCTCTGTACCATGAAAGCAGCTGTAGATGATACATATATAAATGAATCGGTGTAGTTGTGTTCTAATAAAACTTTATTTGCATAAATAAAAGATGGGTTAGATTTATCTCTTGGGCCCTCCCAATTTGTTGATCCCTGTTTTAAATTTTCATTTTTAGCTTGGATTGATAACAGTTGTGAGTAGAATGATGAATAAACACATTTTGATATACGTAGGTTTTTTTCCACGGTGGAACTAGAAACATGAGACCTGCCATTCCTTCCTGGGAATGTGGAATGGAGCTAACTTTTATTGTACAGTTGCTGGGTGACATGCATGAAGCCAGACATTTAATTCCTAGAGCAATCCCATACGGCAGGTGGTATTAAATTGATCATGGTGACATTTTTGGATTTAGGGAGGTTAAATCAGACTGCAGTTCCTTGAGAGTGAGGACCTCACATGGTTTGTTCACTGCCATGTCTCTAAGGCCTGGAAAAACACTGGCATCTAGCTCTGGATTATTCATCAGGTCGACTAAGCACATGCTTCCTGCATCAATAATCAGGGACATCCACAAAAAGAGAAAAAAATATTGAAGTATAGGAAAGATATTAACCCAATCATCAAAAGAAAAATCAGAATATTGTTGGGCTTGCTTACACTTAGCTTATGATATAATTTTTAAATACTTTGAACAATTGTGAAATATGATCTAGACATAGGAAAAAAGGCATCATACATGACTGTGTAGTTGAATGAATAATTACCCTTGTAATCATTACCTAGGTCATGAGATGGGATCACAAAATCCTTCTTACCCACTATTCTGACTTTTGTAGTAATAATTTTCTTGCTTTCTTTGTAAGTTTTCTAAATTTGTATGTATCCTTGAATTATGTAGTTTAGGTTTGCCTATTTTTGGATGTTATATAAAGGGAATTAAACTCTATATATTCTTTTGTATCTTGCTTCTTTCACTTAATATTATGTTGGTAAGATTTATCCACATTGTTGTGTGTAGCTGTATTCTTTTATTTTCATTGTATAAATATATTACAATTTATTTATCTGTTTTACAGTTGATGGTAATTGGGGTTGTTTCTAGTTTGGGCCCTAGAAAAATAAAAAGTACTGTTCTGAACATACTGATAGTTGGATCTTGGTGCACAAGTATTAGTCACCTAAGGCTCCCATAACAAAATACCACAGACTAGGTGGCTTAACAGAAATTTATTTTCTCACACTTCTGGAGGCTGGAAGTCCAAGATCAAGGTGCCAACCGGGTTGGTTTCTGATGAGAGTTTCTCCTTGGCATATAGACAGCTGCCTTCCCACTGTGACCTCACGTGGCCTTTACTCTGTGCCTATGCACTCCTGGTGTCTCTTCCTCTTCTTATAAGGACACAAGTCCTATTGGATTAGGACCCCACACTTATTACCTCATTTAACCTTAATTACCTCCTTAAAGGCCCTATCTTTGCATGCAGTCACCTGGGGGCTAGGGCTTCAAAATGTGAATTTTGAGCAGATATAATTCAGTCCAAAACAGCACATGTGCATGAGTTTTTTGGGAAGCTTATCAAGAAGTGAAACTGCTGACTCCTAGGGTGAGCATATTGTCAACTTGAGTAGATAATGGCAAACTGTTCCCCCAAGTGGTTGTACCAGTTCCCACTCCTGACGAAAGTGCATGAAGGTCCCTATTGCTCCTCATTCTTGCCAATCCTTGGTATGCCAGTCATTTTAAATTGTGCTGATCTGGTGGGTGCATAATGACATCTTCTTGGCTTTTATTTGGGTTTCCCTGTTTATTAATGAGGTTGAGTGCCTTTTCATTTTTTAGTGCCCATTTGGGTATCCTCTTTTGTGAAATACTTGTTCAAGACTTTTGCCCATGTTTCTGTTGGGTTGATGTCTTTTTCTTGCTGATTTGTGTAGGAGTTTTAAAAAATATGTTAATGATAGTCCTCTTGTTAGTTATATACAGCATTACAAATATATTTCCCTGCTCTGTTTCATATCTTTTTATTTTCTTTATTATGTATTTATCTTGTATTCCTTTATCATGTATCCCTTATCATGAAAAGGAATCTTAATTTTAAAATAGTTAAATTTTATCAGTCTTTTCCTTAATAATTAATCACTATTTTTCTTATTTAGGAAATTCTTCCCTACTCTGAGGTTATGAAGATATTTTTCTAGATAAAAGATATATTGTTTTTCAGAGTTAAGTTTTTAATCTGCTTGGAGTTGATTTTTATGGATGGTGTGAGGTAATGGTACAATTTCATTTATTTTTTCATTTGTCACAGACTCAACTGAAAAGTTTATCCTTAATATTGTGCCACTTATATCATGGTACTATTGTTCACATATGTTTCTAAGCTCTCCATGCTTTTTCATTTGTCTATTTGTGTTTCTGCACCATTACCTCACAGTCGTAATTACTATTGCTTTATGCAAAGTCTTGCTATCTGGTAGAGCAAGTCTTTCCTCCTAACTTCTTGGTTCTTCACATTTTTATGTGAATATTAGAAGCAGGTTGTCAAGTTTCATGAAAAATAACCTTCTGGGATTTTGACGGGAATTGCATTGAAGCTCTAAAGCACTTTGGAATGAATTGATGTCTTTAAAGTATTGAATCTTACAATCCATGTACATGGTATACATACCCCTTCTTTAATTGCCTTCAGTAAAGTTTTATAATTTTCTCTATAGAGTTCTAACAGTTTTTGTTAGATTTGTTCTGAGGTACATCCTTTTTTTTTTTTTGCTATTGCATGTATCTTTTAAAAACAGGGGAATTCCCTGGCGGTCCAGTGGTTAGCACTCCACGCTTCCATTGCAGGGGGCACAGGTTTGATCCCTGGTCAGGGAACTAAGATCCCGCATGCTGCGTGGCACGGCCAAAAAACCCCCAGATTATTTAGAAAGTTAGAAGTATATCAACTAAAAATTATTCACAACGTAAAAGTTGAGAGTTATGTTTTATTTGGCGGGAATTTTTAGTACTTCAAGCCTGGGAGGCAGCATCTCAAGTAACTGTGAGAGAACTGCTCTGAGGAGGTGAGGTGAGGAGCCAGGACATATAGGAGTTTTGCAACAAAGGGCAGGTGGTCTGAACGTCAAAAGATTATTGTTAATTCAAGAAAACCGGATATGTCAACTTAAGGAATTTAGAGCTTTTCTATATATCGGAAGATGCAAGAGTCTGGGCTCACTGAAATCATTCCTTTGATATGCATCTCAGCTATCTGGGACCAGTATCCTGTGTTTTTATATCCTGAGTTTCCTCAGGGCTCACCAGCTCACCATAGGCTGTGGCTGCAAAGGTGGTGGCTGCAATGGCTGATGACTGTGACATCCTTTGTTTACTGATATGGCAGGACATATTCTACTTCTCAGGTACATATTTTTATCTTTCTTTTGTATATTGTCTTTGTATCTGCAACATTCTAGCTTTCATTTCTTTTACTTGCCTTACTGTATAGCACAGGACCTACAGTGCAATGTTGATAGAAATGGAAATACTGGGCATTTTTGTCTGATCTCAAAGGGGAAGCTTTTAATATTTCACCATTAAGTGTATTGTTTGCTGGAGGTTTTTTTGAGATGCCTTTTTTCTGTGTTCCAGTTACCTTTTGCTGTAGGGACATAGACCCTACCTCTGGATGGAAGGGAGTGTCAAAGTCACATTTTAAGAGTATGTGAGAAGAGAGATATTGCTACAGCCATTATGTCTGATTATGGATTTGTCTATTTCTTTTGGTATTTCTGCCAGGTTTTTTGTTTTGTTTTATGTATTTTGAGGCTGTATGATTAGGTGCCTAAATTTTTTTTTTTTTGGTTACACCTCGCGGCATTCGGGATCTTAGTTTCTCAACCAGAGATAGAACCCGTGCCCCTTGCAGTGGAAGTGCAGAGCCCTAACCACTGGACCACCAGGGAATTCCCATAGGTGCCTAAAATTTTAAATTAGTTAAATCTTACTGGTGAATTAAAGTGTTTAATTGTGCACGGTGGAACTCCTCTGTTTCAGTTCTTTTAGTGTTCCCCTGGAATTCAAAACAGGCATATCTAACTTATCAAATTATAAAGTTGATTAATTAATATATTAATTAATCAGCAGGGGAATTAGCACAAATAATTTAGCCCATGGTTACCAGAAACTAGAAGTCAGTACTGTCTTTATTTTGAATTGTATATGGAAATAGGGGCAACTGATTCTCTTCAATACTTAAGAACCTCTAAAGTTGTAATATCACCAGCTGTGTGATTGTTGAGTCAGTTGTATACTGTTAACCAGAATGTTGTTGACTGAAAAAAAATGTGCAACGTAAAAGTTGAGAATTATGTTTTATTTTGCGGACAAAAAGAGGACTTAAGCCCAGGAGGCAGTCTCTCAGATAGCTCAGGAGGCTCTGAGGGACTGCTCCAAAGAGGTGAGGGAAGGGCCAGCATATACAGGAGTTTTTGCAACAAAGACCAGGTAGTTGGAACTTCAAAAGATTACTGTTAGTTAAAGAAAGCCAGATAGTGTCTCAAGCTAATGAATTTGGTGCTTTTCTATGTATGGGAAAATGCAAGAGTCTGGGCTCATTGAAATTATTCCTTTGATATGACCTTAGCTATCTGGGACCAGTATCCTCTTCCTTTCCATCCTGAGTCTCCTAAGGTGACTGCAGTGACTGAGGGCTTGGCAGTGGGCAGCCCATTTGTCTCCATCCTGAGTTCCCTCAGGGCTCACTTTCAGGGGGGCTGTAGTGGCTATCAAGCCATCAGGCTGCAACATCCTTTGTTTACTGATATGGCAGGCCCAAACATTTTTCATTTACTATGTTGATGAATAAAAGGGAAGGTCCTGGACCTATTATCTTGCTTATGTTTCTTGAGCAAATTTCCTAATAAAGAAATTCTGTAACTTTTTTGCAGATGACACATAGTATTTAAAAATCTTTCAGAAGATATATGAGTTGCATGCTTAGTGTCTTTTTAGTGGAAAAAGAAATGTTGGACTCATCTTGATAGCTATGGAGTATTATATTAGTTAAAAAGTTCTTAAAAGTTATCATATGAGCTTATGAAGGGATTTTTTTTTCATAGGTGTTACATTTTGTCTCTTTTTCAGTGTGTTCTGTATAATATTTCTCTTAACAATCAGAAAATAATTCAGGAGCTCAGAGCTCGGTAAACCTAATTCAAGTACAAGCTACATTGTTTAACCTTGGTAGATATTTAATTATTCTAGGCATTTAAAACAAATAAAGTAACTCCAAAGTAATGTGGCCAGTATACACAACTTTTTGAAAGTGTCACCAACTGTGTGACACGTCAATGGGATATAGACCTTTGCCTTTGTCCAGAAAAGTGCATAGATGCATAGATAACAGAAGTTTGCACACTTTTTCAATGGCCTTCTGAATCTCATTCATAAACTATATTTATATAGTTTATAAGTGATAAACACCCATCCTCAACTCACCAACCTGGCTAGGGGTCTCCACCTAAGAGAGGTGCTTGTTCAGAGCTTTCTTTTAGGGAAATAGTCTACTAATGTGGGCAAGATCAAGATTTCCATTTCTATCCAACCTCCACACCACCACCATGATTATGGATATCACTTCCTACCTAACTGTTTTTTGATCACATGGAGAAACTCATGATGTGTTCTGGATTCTGGAAAATTTAGTCATTGCAAGGAAAGGAACTCAGAATGATTTGCTTACTGATGGGGAGTGAATGTCACCATTTTTATATATGAAAGAAAATGTTATTGGAGTACTAACCAAATATTCTTTCTTTTTTTATTGAAGCTGTTTCCTCTGCCTCTCCTCTACGTTGGAAACCACATAAGTGGATTATCAAGCACAAGTAAATTAAGGTAGAGTGCAGGATAATGGTTGACCGGAGGTTCTTCACTCGTTTGCTTTTAGTGTCACAAAGACCAGCTTTGATTTTTCAAGATATTGCTTGGGCTACATATAGAAGACAATAATATTCCATAATTTAAGAAAATAAGGTAGAGTTTTGAACTTAATTTGATAATGCTTTAGAAATGTTAAAAAGCTGATATATTTTTCTTTATATTCAAGTCTGAAGATAGAATGTGAGATCTGTAGAAATCAAGATAGAGAAGGTATGATTTATTCAGGAAGATTCATTTATACGAATATGGTTCTGTGTAACTTTTGGTTTCATCACAGTTTTATAAAAGCAGGAATATTCTGTCAGATTTGGTGTAGGTCAGGCTTGGTACAAGGAAAAATAAATGACAGATGTTATTTTCAAGTATGTGATATATACTTCTGAAATCTGCATTTGCATTTATTTTATGGTCCTTTGACTACTCTGTTAAAAGTCACTGCGCAAATGAAAATAGAAGTGTACAAAGACCAAGTCATCCTATAAATTGGAAAACGTGGTGTGAAATATGTAGACTAATGAACACACATTAGGGTGACAAACCTTATGAAAAAGATGTGAATAATGAGAAAATAAAGTCTGACCAAAGGGTGACAGAAATGGAAGGAAACCTGTTTGTATAGGGAGAGAAGAAAAGTGGCAGGTAGGAGGTAGACCAGAAGGAGAAAGTACATACAAAACTGAGAAATGTGAAATTAGGCCTGTTGCCTTTCACTCTTGTTTGGAAAGGACAGATTGTGGTTGTTGTGAAAAACAAAATGTCCAGTACTGTTTTTAGTTACATATTTTAGTTGTTTTGTTGTTTCCTTCTGGGATTAGGACAGTCAATTTTCCTTAATTATCTTAAATTTGTATTAAAACTCCCTGTGGTAGATGCTATTGCTGTGTTGCCACATATCCTCTTGGTCTGTCTCTGAGCCCACCTGCAGCGTGGGGATGCCTTCAGTTACCCTCAGAGCTGCCCAGCCGCACTGGGGTTCTCTGCCTCGCAGATGAGGACTTCTTGTTTTAGTGATCTTACAAACATCTTTATTACAAGTGTTCTTCAACACTTCTCTGCATGCACAGCAGAAGAGGTAAGATGAAGGCTTCTTGGGTGCCATGGGGGCTTTCAGCAAGTGAGACTGAGGAGGAAGGAAGGAAGATTGCTTATACGTGGTGTCATGTAGTATGTTTCTCTGTCTCCCCTATTTTCCATAAACTGGTAGTTGGTCCTAGAGGCTTGATCAGATTCAGATTCAATTTTTCAGGCAACATCAGTTTATTGGTGATGTTGGGTTCCTTCTACTGCATCACCTCATGGGACACATAATGTTTTATCCCACCTTTAATGATATTTAATTGATCAGTTCCACTTTTAATGATTTTAAGGGTCCCTTCATTAGAATGTTTCCCATCAATTTTTCACCTAATGGTTTTAGCATCTATTGATGATCATTGTCTAGATCCATTATTTCATTTCAAATTGAGAAATGATGATTTTCTAACTATATCACCACTTCTACATTAATTGTCTAAACTTCCTCAATAAATACAAACTTTCATTCACCATATCATACAGGAAAGGCAGGATAAAGCTTTATTTATAAATGTTCAGAGTAATAAATTAGTGTCCTGTCACCTTCAATAGTGAGTTGTTGTTTTTTGTTTGTTTTGTTTTTTACCATCATTATTAACTCATGCATTTTCATTTATTTGAAACAAGTCCCTCATGAGATATGCATTTTGCAAATATTTTCTCTCAGTCTATGGCTTGTCTTTTCATTCTCTTAACATTGTCTTTCAGAGCAGAAGTTTTCATTTTAATGAAGTTCCACCATCATTTTTTTCTTTCACAGATTGTGCTTTTGGTGTTGTATCTAAAAACTCATTGCCAAACCCAAGGCCATCTAGATTTTCTTCTGCATTATCTTCCAGAAGTTTATGTTTTACATTTAGGTGAATGATCCATTTTGAAGTTAATTTTTGTGAAAGGTATAAGGCCTGTGTCTAGATTCAGTTTTTTTTACATGTAGATGTCCAGTTGTTTGAGCACCGTTTGTTGTAAAGGCTATTCTATCTCCATTGAATTGTATTTACTCCTTTGTCAAAGATTAGTTGACTATATTTGTGTGGGTATATTTCTGGGCTCTCTATTCTGTTCTCTATTATTCTATTTGTTTCATTTACTTAATGTTTTAATTCATTATATAAATACTTCTTTTGATGCTCAAATTATATCATCTCAGGTCAGTGAGAGCCTCTTTGAGTTGGCTCCTATGTTCTAGGGCCCCAGTAGTCTTTGATTACTTCCTTGCTTTCTGGCACATGATGTCCCAGATTTATTTGGACTTTTCCTGCCATTTCTCCAAGGATCCCCTGGTTATTTTTAGTGTGAGGTTGAGGCCATAGTCTGGGTGCTGGATATATTTGGAAGGAAGGGCTAACACAGTATCCTGATGAATGATATGTAGGGTATGAGAAAAAGAAAGACCAAGATGCCTTCATAGTTTTTGGCCTGATGAAGTGGAAGAACAGAATTGCTACTGATTAGGTCTATACCTAGGAGTAGGATTGCTGGGTCGTATGGCCATTCTGTGTTTAACATTTTGAGGAACTGCCAAGCTGTTTTCCAAAGTGGCTGTGCCATTTTACTTTCCCACCAGCAGTGTATGAAGGTTACAATTTCTGTACATTCTTGCCAAATTTGTTATTGTCTATCTTTTTTATTATAGCTATCGTAGTGGTTGTGATGTCGTATCTTACTGTGGTTTTGATTTGCATTTCCCTGATGATTAATGATATTGACCATCTTTTCATGTGCTTATTGGTCATTTATATAGCTTCTTTGGAGTAATGTCTATTCAAGTCCTTTGCCCATTTTTTAACAGGGTTATTTATCTTTTTATTATTGAGTTTTAAGTCTTTAGGTATTCTAGATACAGGTCCTTTATTATATACACGATTGCAAAATTTTCTCCTATTCTGTGTATTGTCTTTTTACTCTCTTGATGGTGTACTTTGAAGCACAAAAGTTTTAAGGTTTTAAAAATTTAATTAATAATTAAGGTAAAATATATATAACATAAAACTCACCATTTTAACTATTTTTAAGTGGACAGTTAAGTGGCATTAAATATATTCACAATCTTGAGCAACCATCACCACTATCTATTTCCAGAAATTTTTCATCATCCCAAACAGAAATTCTGTACCCATTAAACCGAATGCCCCATTCCCCCATCCCCCCGGCCCTGGTAAACTCTATTTCACTTGCTATCGCTATGAAATTGCCTATTCTAGATATTTCATACAAATGGAATCATACAATATTTGTCCTTTTATGTCCAGTTTATTTCAGTTAGCATAATGTTTTTGTTTCATCCATGTTGTAACATGTATCAGAATTTCATTCCTTAGTAAGACTGTATAATATTCTATTGTATGTATCTATCACACGTTTATCTATTTATAAAAGTTTTACATTTTGGTGAAGTCTGATATATTTATATTTGTTATTGTTGCTTGTGCTCTTGGTATTGTGTCTAAGAGAATTTTGCCTGACCCAGGGTCATGAAAATATAATCCTATTCTTTCATCTAAGAGTTTTATAGTTTTAGCTCCTACATTTAGGTCTTTGATATATTTTGACGTAATTTTTTGTATATAGTGTGAGGTAGGGGTCCAAAATCATGCTTTTGCATGTGAATGTTGAGTTGTTTCAACATTATTTATTGAAAAGACTGTTCTTTCCCCATTGTATTGTCTTGGCACCCTTGTTGAAAATTAATTGACCATAATTGGAAAGATTTATTTCTTGATTCTCAGTCTTATTGCTTTGATTAAATGTTTATCTTTAAACTAGTACTAGATAATACTGATAATTTTAGCTTTGTAGTGAGTTTTGAAATTGGTTCCAGCAGCTTTGTTCTTCTTTTTCAAGATTGTTTTGGCTTTCTGGTTTTCTTGCATTTCCACATTGATTATAGAATTAGTTTGTCAATTTCTGGGGGAAAAAAAGCCAGCTGAAATTTTGATAGGACTGTGTTGAATCTATAGATTTATTTGGGAAGTATTTCCATTTTAACAACATTAAGCCTCTGATCCATAACATGGAGTGTCTTTCCATTTAATCTTCTTTCACCTTTTAACAATATTTGGTAGCTTGTAGTGTATTACCATTCTTACACTGCTTTTGTTATGTTATTCCCAAGAATTTTGTTCTTTTTGATGCTATCATAAATGGAATTGTTAATTTCCTTTTTGGATTGCTCATTGCTAGTGTATGGAAGTACAATTGATTTTTGTATATTCATTTTGTTTCCTGCGCACTTACTTCATTTGTTCTAATAATAATTTTTTAATGGATTTCTTAGGATTTTCTCTGTATATATCATCTGAAAATAGAGGCAACTTTATTTCTTTTCTTTTTTCCAAGCTGTATACTTTTTTTTTTTTGGCCTAATTGTCCCATCTAGAACCTCAAGTACAATGTGGAATTGATGTAGCGGTGAGAGTGAACATCCTGGTCTTATTCCTGATCTTAGGGGGAAGAACATTCAGCTTTTCACCATTAAGTATCCTTATCTGCTTTTATTTTTTTCTTCTTGGCTGTGCTGCATGGCTTATGGGATCTTAGTTCCCCAACCAGGGATTGAACTCAGGCCCTCGGCACTGAGAGCACAGAGCCCTAACCACTGTACTGCCAGGGAATTCCCCTTATCTGCTTTTAAAAGGCATCATCTAAAAATACTTTTTGAATTTAATTGAAAATAATAAGACCTTTTTTTTTTTTTTTTTGTCTTGCTTTGAAAAAGGCAGTTCAGACCAGTCTCATAAGACATTTTTAAGTGAAGTTCTTGAAAATTCTTTCTGCACTGCTCTCTGGTTGTAGTGTGAAACCCCTCCTCAGGTCTGGTCAGGAGGAGCTGCCCACCCCACCCCCCAAACGCTGTGGTTCTGGCTTTCCTTTCTTTGGTCACCATCTTCTCAGGGTCACATTGGAAGCAGATGGAGGTGGGTTTTTCCAGCCTTGGCAGTCTGTAGCTGTGCATTGAGCTGTGTCCTGGAATCTCTGGGTTTTGAGAGTGGGTGAAAGGTTCATAAGTATTTTTGAAAGGCAGTGAATGTGGCCTCATTACATAAAGTTTTAGGGAAAAATTACCCATAATTTTATCTTCTAACATACTATTTTACATATTCATTTTCAGTCTTTTTCCATATACAGAATGTATTTTATTACAGTTGTAGACTCTACATAGTTTTGTCACCTCCTTGATTTATTTAACATTCGTTTTCCAAGAGTGGTAAAGTTTTATATTATAGAATTAATGTGTAACGTTCCCTCAAGTGGATTTATCATAATTTATTTAATCATTGCTTTGTCTGATATTCAGGTTGCTTCTGATGTTTTTCCCAAAGACATTACTGCAATGAACATGTTTGTGCACATGATTTTTTTTCTTTCCTTTGGGTTATTATCTTAGGGTAAGTTTCCCAGCAAGAAGTAATTAGGTCCTAGGTTAGGACCATTTAATGACTGTCCATACATAGTCCCAACTTGATTTGTCAAAGGCTGTATTGGTTCACATTGCATATAATCTTTTAGCACAGACTTTGTAGTAGTTGGATAGTATGATGTTTTGAATTGCTAGTAAGTAAAAGTGGCATGAAATTATTAAATCTCCATTTCTTTTTATTATTTAATATGACTTGTTAGTAACATGCGATAATTAAGGTTAATTCCTTATATTTAATTTGGAAAATTAATGGGCTTAATTAAAAATGTAAGGCATTAAAAAAATACTTGGTATCTGATGATATTATACTTGAATCTTTTCCTGACAGCTTGCCGATGTTCACCGTGCTCAGGAAATTTACCATTCCACTTACTTTACTCCTGGAAACCATCATACTCGGGTGATTTTTGTTTTTCTTCTTTTCCTCTGGTGTCCTCTCCCCACACCCCCACATTATTTTTACCTAGCAAATTCTCAACATCTAGTCATCTTTTCAAATCGTTGATTTGAAGTGCTAGTAGCAATAACTTAAGGGCAAATGGTTTGTTCACTTAAAAGCAGTCTCCTATTTCCATGATTCCCTAAGAATGTAATGAGTGTTTTTTTAAAAAAATTATAATTTTACATTAGATAAATAAAATGTGTGTGTGATCGAAAATTATAAAAAAAACAACAACCCCAAAACAGATGTAAATCTGTTTCCTGAGCCAGATGGAATATACACTGATTTTGCAATGTAGAGGAAAAGTTGTCCACGTATATAGTATAGGATAGGAGTGCAGAAAATCAGGGAAATTCATTCTGATGCAGTAATTATGATGTAACATCAGAATAAATTAATTTTTATAATGTTGGTTTAAAAATTTCTCATAAAGATACTCAGGCTGACATCTAAAAAGGTGATTCTTGATTTTGCTGTGGAGATTATTTAATGATGAAATTTGGATGATGGCCCAATGTTTTAAGTTCTACTACTGAATTTTATCTTAATCTTCGGATGCTTGATAAAAGTACATACCAACTAGACCCACCAGCAGGAGCTCTTCTGCATTTTGTCGCAGCGTCTTTCTAGTGAGGACAGAGAAATACATTTGTAATTAGATTAAGACAACTACTTAAGAAATAAAGTAAATTTGGTCTGATTTCCTAATCCATTGAAGGTACCTTTAGTACTCTTTTTACATAAAGCATTGTCCATTAGATTTTAGCTATAAAACTGTTAACAGTGTCTATTTTCAGTTTATTTAAAAAATATAACCTATATATTTTCCTCTCTTCCTCCTTTCCTTATCTATCTATCTATCTATCCATCTGTCTGCCTACCTATCTATCCATCCACTATTTATTTATTACAGGAAACAGTATTCCTTGAACATCATTGTCAGTGTCTTTGCCATCATTCTTGGTGCTTTCATAGCAGCTGGGTAAGACTTTGGACTATTTCTGCTCAATAACTCCTTTGTGTCTTTGACAATAGGCCTGGCCCCCTCCTCATTTTTCATTTTCCATCTGGCTGCAGTTGAATTGAGCAGCCAAGAGACAAATCTGTTGATGTTAGTGGAATCCCCATGTGTTCCTGTGAAAGTCAAACTGGGTTCCAAGTTGGCCAGAACATTTCTGAGAAATATGTAGAGTGAGCATTACAAGATATTAATACAGCTTTTCTTCATAAAAGGGAGTAAACTGTATACTTTTATTACTGAATGTTTGTCTTCAATATAAAAATTTTACAAAGAATTTTGAAAAGTTCTTAGGCATTTGACTAAGAAGAATAACAGATTTATAAAGCCCTTGTATGCTGATTTGTTTTATCATCCTGTGATGCCTTATTGGTCGATATTTCCATTATACTCTCATTAAATGTTTGGGACATGAGCCAATACCAGTGCATGACTACTATCTTATTCATTAATATACCTGACCAGGAATAAGGACTCCAAGTTTGCATTTGAAAGCAGGCACTCGGACTCCTTTTATAGCATAGTGGTTAAAGCATGTATGCAGTTACCTTCCTTGGTTTGAAACTTAACTTCTGTCAGCTATTTCTTAGCCTCTCTGTGCCTCAGTTTCCTCATTTATAAGGTATAAATGATACAATTGGACCTCTGTGTCCAAGCCTTCTGCATGTGTGGATTCAACCAACCATGGATCGAAAATATTTTTTTTAAATTCCAGAATATTCCCCGAAGCAAAACTTGGATTTGCTGTGCGCTGGCAACTATTTACATAGCATTTACATTGTATTAGGTGTTATAAGTAATCTAGAGATGATTTAAAGTATATGGGAGGATGTATGTAGGTTATATGCAGACACTGCACATCATTTTATATAAGGGACTTGAGCATCCGTCGATTTTGGTACCTGCATGTGGAGGGCGTGGGGGTGTGGGGTCCTGGAACCGGTCCCCCGTGGATATGGAGGGACGACTGTAATAGAAAAGAAAAACCTATATGAATAAAGGGAAGAAAGAAAAAATTGGAGGAATTTCAGTTAAACCAGTTTCATTAACTCATTTAGAAACAAGAGTTCTGGATCATTAATTGCAAATTAAATAAGGTGTGGGCTACAGATCCAGGATGTCTGGAACCTTATTCTAGTCTCCTCACTTACTGGCTATATAACCAAGGACAAGCTATTTAAACTCTCTGTGCCCCAGTTATTTTGACTATGAAGTGCAGATTAGAATATCATCCACCTAATAGCATCACTGTGAGAATTAAATGAGATAATAATAAACCAGGATTTACACTAGTTCGTGGCCAAGTTCAACAAAAACATGTTGAAGCATTTACTATATGCCAGGCATCATTCTATGTGCTGAGGAATCCAGCAGTTAACAAGACCGAGAACAATCCTTGCCTTCATGGAGCTTTCATTCAGGTTGGTGGAAACAGATAATAAGCAAAAGAAATTGATTAAAAATATAGCATGCCAGCTGGTGACAGATATTAGCAATAATAATGATGTTTATTATTGTTATAAATGTGTTTAGTCCCTTGCCTAGACCAGGGTTTATTATTTGCGTTTTTATCTGTAACGTCCTCTTCTCCAATTCTAGCTGTGGCTGAGCTCAGCCCCCTTAAAGCTGGCCTGTTTGGTTTCAGTGCTGTGTTTCATGCCTGGTATGGTGCTGGTACAGACATTAAGCAGCCACACTGAGAGCCTGTTTTGGTCATGAAGACTTTTGTTCAAACAAAACATATGCATGCAGTAGCTAAAAAAAGGGAGGTGCTCTGTTGAAAGTGCCTTCCTCCCACAGGGCTGAGGTCTCCCCTGGGCCTCCTCTCTCCTCTAGGTTTCTTGGAGCTCAGTTTGAAAACCACTAACTTAGAGCCAGTTGAAGACTTTTACAAAAATTGGTTTATAAAAATGTAAGTCTTTGATGAGGAATGGCACTTCAGACACTGTGTGTATGAAAGCACATCTCCAGAAACAGTTAGTAGGAATTCAGCTCATAGGTGATACTCTAGTGAGCTGAAAGGGTAAATAGTGTTTCCCAAAACATCTAACTTTTACCTGAGAGCCAGCTTGGAATAGTAATTCTCGGCTTTCCCCTTCCCCAGCACCCACAGAATGGATAATATCCCTGTGGGTAACAAGCACAGTTCTTAGCTGCAGCCCAGCAGTAACCGCACCCTTCTCTGCTCTCACTCAAATTAACTCATCAAAAGCAGGTAACAGATGAGCCAGTTTAGGCAGCTGTAACAAATAGCCCCTACATCGTGGTTGTTTAACATACCAAATATATTCTGCTCACACTCCAGATGCATACTAACATCAGTGAATGCTGTGGGAGCGCTCTGCCCATTGTAGCTAGTTAGGGACCCAGGGTGATGGAACCTCTGCCTTAAAGGGGGTTTCCTTGCTCATCCAGAAGGGAAGAAGGCATGTGGGGAATTATCTGCTGGCTCTCCAAGCTTTTCCCCAGAAGTGACGTGTGTTACTTCTTCTTACATTGTATTTGCCAAAGCAAGTCACATGGCTGGCAAAAGTTGAAATAGAATGTCTGCGAACAGCCCTAAATGACAATCACACGGGTTAACCATGAATCTGCTCCCATTTATAACACAAGTAAATTCTTATCAAACTTCTGTGCTTTCACTGCTGGCCTAAACAAATGATGTTAGGAATTCCTGGCCCCCTCAAGTAGGAGACCTGAAAACTCCAAGAATTCCCCTTAGGCTCTCTGAGGAAGTGAGTAACACTTCCTTTCCATTCCTCTGGAATCCTAACTTTTTTGCTCATTCATCTCTTTGCCATCTTAGGGAATGGCAGACTCTTCTTAACACTGAGCTGAATGTGGGTAGGAAAGATCTGGAAAACCCTTATTTTCAGAGATTCTATTGTGATTGAGCCAGAGAATTATGATTTATGATGATCTAAAATTAATTTATATTCTCACAAATATACTTGTAGGTAAATAATGCCAGTGGAAGCCTCAAGCAAAATCTGGTTTAATTTGCATTCAAATTTTGATGCAATTTTTGCCTATTTCCTTCTTTTTGGTTAGAAATAATCTTATTTTGATACTGAAGGGGATAAGGATATGCCACTCCAATATATGCTGCTTTGGCATAAACATTATTTTGAGTTGAAGGCAATTGAGAATCAACAGATATGGGAAGAGTTCTCTGCCCTCCCTTTTCTGCCTAAAAGTAGACCATAAATTTGCCTTTGTGAAGGTGTCCCTTGGTCCTGTACTTGGAATAGGAAAGCAATTCTTATCACCAGAGACAGAGAGTCAGCATCAAGATGAATCTGCATAAACAAACCTTATTAAAATAACCCTTATCTTCCATTAGTTTCCCCTATGTACTTCCTAGTCCCTTTCCCACTATTTATTTGTTCCTTAACACCCAAACCCTCTTTTTTGTTAAAATGGTATCTAAGCCCCAGAGTCTGACCACTTCTTTGAGTTTCATTTCTTTTCTGTGAACTCCTGTGCGTGTAAAATACTTAATACAATTTGTATTTTTTTCCCCGTTACTCTGTCTGTTGTCAGTTAAATTCGCAGGCCCCCAGACAGTGACCCAAAGAGGGTAAAGGAAACCTTCTTGACAATATATACTTATGAATTCGGACATGGGTGTGGTACTGTTTGCAAGGTCAAGTGCAGGTGAATGCATCACATCTGGGCTTAGCTGTTGTTCACTCTCTCCTCCCTTTGCCATATTCCCCCCAAACATTTTTATACTAGTGTTATTTATTTAAAATGGAAATTGAAGAGAAGATGCTTCAAAGAATGGGAAGAAAGGGGCCTTAGAGGAGTTGCAGAGAAGGAATGGATCCCTGCCTTGCCTTTTTGATGGACAGGATAGTGGGGGTGCTAGTGGATGAAGTGACTGGGGACCAGATGGAGGTGTCAGTTCCTCATTTGACCCCTTTACCATGTCACTGCTCAGCTGTCCCCAGAGGGCTGTACTCTGGGGAAGGCCCTGTTTACTACAATAAGAAAAGCCACAGGTGGGTTGAACAAATCACTCCTCTTAGAAAAGCAGGGCTCATGCCGATTTATCAGTTAGCAAAAGAATGGCTTTGCAGTCAAAGGAAGATGGTTAATGTCCCTCTGGTTTTAAGCGGTTGTGATTAAGTTTAAGCCTCCTGAAGGCCTGGTTTTGTTTTTGTCTGAGGGCAGGGCAGAAGAATTAACCATTCATCACCATACAGGGGGAAAATATGCCCGAGAAAAGGTAGTTACTAGCATCACAAATGGATTTGATTAGGAAAGATAAAACAGAGTGTCTGAAGCCAAGTTGTGAGTTTCTGAATAATCATACTCCTCTGTGTTCTCCCTCCCAGTTCTGACCTTGCTTTTAACTTGGAAGGCTATATTTTTGTATTCCTGAATGATATCTTCACAGCAGCGAATGGTGTTTATACCAAACAGAAAATGGACCCAAAGGTACCAGATCTTCACTCCTTTAGCTTTTAGGCTTTGTCATCTGGCCACTGAAATTACATGAAAAAATTAACTTGTAAAGCTGGCATGTAATTTAATTTACATGTTATGATCTACAGATTACTAATTTCTTTTTAATTATCTTGTCTGCATAGGTTCTTGTTACTCCTTGTCTTGCAAAGTTTGGGTGAAAATTAGGTAGGAAGGGAAAAATGGGCACTATTTTAGATGCAAAGTCAGAATACTATATAGAAAGGGGATTATTTTGAAAGGCAAATTAAAATTAGAAGAAGTTTTTTTACCATCATCATCAGTGACCAATGTGAAGTCAGGAGTATTCTGAAAGCAGCTGTAGTTTGAGAGTCTGGTGACGTGGGTTACAGATACAAGTTTTGCTGCTGACTGGTTATTGTGACCTGGAACCTTCACTTCTCCAAACCTCAGTTTCCTCATCTGTGGAATGAGATGATTGGAATGGATAATTTATAAGGTCCTGTCACGAGGGGCGGGTGGGCAGATGAGCTTTCCTTCCGTGTGGCTGCCCTCAGGTCAGAGCTCCCAGCCCTCACCCCCACCCCAGCTGTGCAGGAAGCTCTGGAGGATGGGCCAGGCATATGTTTCTTTGTTCCAAGTTCTTTGTGTTGAGTGAGGGTGTTCTCTCTGATGGACAGGCTTATTCCTATGAGCTGTTTTTTATCTGCACTGTATTTTTCTGCACTACCATTTGTTTTTTAATGGTGGCAGTTTTACAAAACTGGTTTTGCTGTCTTTTGAGAATCACAGTATGTCACCCTGTATGGAAAGTGGTGGATATAGCCTCTAACGAAAATTGAATTTATGCAAGATTGGAAAACAAGATACCTGGTGTTTTAACCCTGCTGTTCCTTAATAGAAAGAGCACATGTTTTTAAGGAGTTCTGTTTATATTAACATTGTTAATGCTGTTTACTTTGTTCCAGATTTCCCATTTTGAATAGCATGCTTTTAAAAAAAGAACAATTAGAATGTTAGAGAGGGATGGAACCTCGGAGTCCATCCATCTCCATCCGCTTTATCTGTCATTTTTTGGATAAAACAAATTTTTTTTTGGAAATCACAGTATACTTGAAATGAAACATTTTACATCAGAAATTTGCTGAAGATATTCCAATACAGAGCTGGTCAGAATGCATGTTCTAACTCTGCATAAGTACATGGTTGTATAATTAGCTTTAGGGGAAAATAAAATAAAATAAATGGCTCCAGGAAATCTGATGCTTCATATTTCTAAAATTCAGTGGAGTTTTCTTGGTTTTTGCAGGAGTTAGGGAAATATGGAGTGCTTTTCTACAATGCCTGCTTCATGATTATCCCAACTCTTATCATTAGTGTCTCTACTGGAGACCTTCAACAGGTGAGCTGATGACTCATTCATTCTTACTTAGCAGTCTTTAAAATTTTAATATTTAACCTGTGGTGCTTACTGAAATAAAAAGTGTATAAAGGTAACTAGGATTTCCGAAAGCAAGATGTTTGGTATCCCCAGTAATACCTTTGGCACTTTCCCTTTTTTGGCATTTATCTTTAGAACTGTGGGGAGTAGCAGGAAGTAGTCAAAAAAACTCTGGTCTTGAAGCTTTTTGCAAAACAACAACAAAAATCTGAATTTGAGTCTCACTTTCCCCTTTGTTGGCATGGGGATCCTGGGAAAGCTAGTTAACTTTGAAGGGGATTTTGATAGTTTAAAAAATGGATTTACTTATTTATTACCCTTGTTCTGGACATTTGGAAAAATACACACAAAATAGAATAATTTAATGAACTCTCATGTACCCATCACACAGCTTCAACACTTTTTGGCATTTCACCATTCTTATTTCATCTCTCCTCATCTGCTCTCACTTTTTTCCCCCCGGAATATTTTAAAGTAAATCCCAGACATCATGGCATTTGCCTCTAAATATTCCAGGATCTTCGTTTGAATTTTGAGAAGGTTTTGTTCTTTTGGTATTTGCCCTGTTCACCTTATCTGCTGTACACCTGTCAGAGACAAATAAAATGATAAATTAGTAGAAGGATGGAGGCCCAGTTGGCGGGTGGGTATCTCTTAGGAAGAGTGAATGTTCACCCCATAACATCTGCATGGCTACCTTGAAATCTGCGGGCTCAGAAAGTTGCCAGACAAATCACTTTAAGTTCACGTGAGAAACGAGGTGTGCTGGGCAAAATCCTGGTCTAGTGTGGCCTCTGGCCTCTCCCACAGACGTCCCCCTCCACACCATGGGCTGGGCATTAACCTTCATTAACCCTGTTGTTGTTGCTGGGCCGGGGGTGGGGTTCACAGCCCCCCACCTTCGCCCCCACCCCAGTGGCAGACGTTGACCGGCACTTCTGTATTTAACAGTCAGCATGGTTGTGTGGTGCACACGGGTTGAGCGTCAATCCCATTTGTCACCTTTTAGGGGTTTGAATGACTTTAGAAGGTTTCAGATTCCGGGGACTCCTGGGGTGAATGTCAGGGCTTGTTGTTCTTTCTCAGGACTATACTTTCTCCCTTGTACAGTTCCTTTCTCAGAACAAGGGAAAGGTTGACTGGCTTAGCAGCAATGTCCCCAGGGGTAAACATCCATTTCCATATGTTTATATTGAAAACTACCAAGAAACCCCAGTTTTGATTAAAGGGGTCTCAGTGTGTGAACCTGGGCCTCGCTGTTAATTCAGAATATTGGAAGTTAAAGCAAGCACCCTGTATACCTCTAGCAATGATGAACAGGGCAGAATATCTAAAAACACATTATTTATTTTTCAGCTACCATCAATTAAACCAATTTAGTGTCAGCAGCATTACTTAAACAAGGTGAAATTACAAGCCCTTATTGTCCTACCGGCTTGTCTTTTTTCATTATCATAAAAATGAGTTTTTCTTTTGAGTCTCTGGAGTTTATCTGTTCTGAGATTCTGGTACTTTATAGCCTTTCAGATATATATTTATTTCTAGAAATAGAAATCTAGAAACTTCTAGGAACTCTTAGAACACCTGATTGAAACTAAAAGCACATTTCCCTATGGGAACAATGTTATAAATGGCGTAGTGACCAGAAACTGAATTTTAGGTACCTTTTGAAAATAGTCTAGATGTATTATGTTAATAATTTATAACAGCATTTCAATAAGAATATGTATTTCCACATTTAAATCGTTGACTTACAAACTTATAGCATGGTGCTTTCAGAAGTTGCCACCTGCTTGTAGTGATTACCATGCAGAATTATTATACTTTCTCAAGTAATAGTAAAAATCGTTAATAATTATTGAGGAATTATTCTATCAGACATTGTTTGAAGCATTCTACATGAACTGTCTCGTTGCATTCCCACAGTAGCTTGAGGAGAAGGCACTATTATTATCCCCATTTTATAAACAAGGAATCTAGGGCACAGTGTTTAAAAAACCTTCCAAGGACAGTAAGTGATAGATCCAGGAGGCTATCTGGCTCTAGAAACATATGATCTGCTGTAATCTCAATTTTTAAAAAAATAATTAATTTATTTATTTTTGGCTGCGTTGGGTCTTTTTTGCTGTGCACGGGCTTTCTCTAGTTGTGGTGAGCGGGGGCTATTCTTCCTTGCAGTGTGCAGGCTTCTCATTGCGGTGGCTTCTCTTGTTGCGGAGCACGGGCTCTTGGCTCATGGGCTTCAGTAGCTGTGGTACGCAGGCTTCAGTAGTTGTGGCTCACAGGCTCCAGAGCACAGGCTCAGTAGTTGTGGTGCACGGGCTTAGTTGCTCTGCGGCACGTGGGATCTTCCCGGACCAGGGCTCGAACCTGTGTCCCCTGCACTGGCAGGCAGATTCGCAACCACTGCACCACCAGGGAAGCCTCTCAATTTTAAAATTTGTATCAGTATATGAAAAGTTTGTTTCTTTCCTTCACATATGATAAAAACTATAACCTATCACTTATAGCTTAGAAAGTATAAGAGGCCTAACATTTACCTTAACTTATTTGATCCTGGTGTTCTAGAAGAATATTATGCTCCTATTCTGGCTTTCGATGCTGGAATATCTCAGTATTTACCTGTCTAGCCTCTTCCATTTGATCAGTCTCTTAAGATTTCAAACAGAAGTTACTATAGTTACCTTAGAGCCCCAGCAATGATAACTATTCACTGAAATTCCAGATGGATCAGAGCTAAATATATAGATTTAATTTAAAAGTTTATAAGAAAAATTATAATCAGAAAAAAATATTTTTTTTTCTGTATGAGACTGTAAGGGAAGGCCTTCTATAAGATGACAAAGATACGAAAGTCATAAAGTTAAAAATTTGGCTCTAATTTAAAATTATTATATGATAAGAGATGCCAAAAGAGATAACACTGTAATCAGTAATTTTAAAAACTCTGTAGGAAAAAATAGTAAGATTTTTCACTACTAATGTTGTTTTGCTCTGTGTTCATTGAATCACCATGAATTTCTTCCAGTTGGTCACTTTTAACCATGGCTGAATCCATTTTAGACTGTGAACCAAATACAAAAAAGTAGTGAACTTACATAATTAGGTGTGTTAGTCTGCAATATAAAATTGCATTTTATTTGCCAAGTTTGGTTTGATTGTATTGAAAGTTAATTGAGGAATTCGAGTGAAAGGTTAACTTCTCTTGTTAATGGAAGGAGTACTTTGATGAGTCATTTTTCCCGGTTGACTGGAGAGGGTCAGAGATTGTGTTAAGACTCGTGTGTGTGACTCACTGTACTGGGGGTTCACTCTTGGACCTTAGACTTACACAGTCAGCAACTTACACAGTCAGCAGATCTGGTAATAGCACCTTGATTCTATCTGTGATTGACAAAGTCAGTAATGCCAGCTCCTCTTGTTAACAAATTAGGCCCCTGGAAAGTAGTGGGTGAACTTTCTTTAGTTATTTGAATCATTGCAATAAGTTCAAGGTACATTTAGTGTGTTGCAGTTGATGAATAGGGATAAATAATAGGACTTTTTTTCTGATTAAAAAACACATAATGAAAAATGAAAAAGATTCACACTCCAACATATTTTCATAGCAATAGTGAGTCTAAAGGAGGACGTACTTAATATTGTTACTCATCTTTAATTATTTTCTGTGTTTTCAAATAAATGTCATGCTACATGACTTTTTAAAATGCCACTAGCACAGCCTCATCATTATTAAAGAAACAAAATAAAACTAAAATCTATCAAAATTTAGGTTGGCAATGAATCCAAGTGTTTTATGAAAATTACTACATAGCTCTCAATGGTTTATCTGGTATCAAGAATATATAGTTTTTGTATACTGTTTTCATAAATACTCACAGTTCTTTGAGTAAATAAGTGTTTTCCTACCTTTGGTTTGAAGTTTGGGGCATATGCTTTTCTCTTATTCCCAATCTTATTTAATTTTTCAGACACAGAATGTTTTTCATAAGTTTCTGTTTGGTTTTGATCTTTGACTGTCTTGGTATAAACTGTCCTGGATGTTTTATGACCCTTTGATCAGCTTGGGGCTTGCCAGTAAGACAGATTTATATTTATTATATTTTTTATTTCACAAATAAGTGTTAAAAAGTTTTATTATGAAAACTTTCAAACCTGTTCAGAAGGAAAGAGAATAGTATAACAAATCCCATGTACCCATCAACCAGGTTTGGCAGTTATCAACATTTAATGTGTATTTTTTCATAAGAGGTGGGCAAAGTGTTACTAATGAAACAGTGACAGTAAAGTGTAACAAGGTTGTACTAATCAGAGAAGAGAATTCCATTTTAATTGGTTTAAAAATTTGAATTATAAACTTAAGAAAGATTTAAATAGTTTTAAATCTACAAAGTTACTAAAACTTGGCTAACAAAGTATTGCTTAATAGAAAGTGAATAGAACTTATATTTAATCATGTTATTCAGCATGTACTTACATATAGTCTTGAGTCACTGTAAAATCATTTTTGGACGCAGGCAAGGGACAAATCATGAATGAAATACTCCTTTTTATGTTACTTGTCTTTTCAAAAGGGTTAATTTTATTTTCTCACCTAGGGACTAAGAGCAGAAGCTGTCTTAAACTTCTCTGTCTACCAGCTCCTCCACCCCAATTACTTGATTGCTTTGTAAATAGCAAACAATAGTTTATTTGTTCATGATACTTCCTAAGCATTTGCAAATTCTTTTTTTTTTTTTTTTTGGCTGCTCTTAGTTCCCCAACCAGGGATGGAACCGGGCCCTGGCAGTGAAAGCTCTGTGTCCTAACCACTGGACCGCCAGGGAATTCCCGTTTTTTTTCCTCTTGTGCAAATTCTTGAAAACAGTTTATGAACTTTAAGTTTTCTTAGTCTTGCCAACATTATTAAATTTATAATAAACTTTCTTTTAATATTATTTATTAAAAACACAATGCTGATTTTATGACTACAAATTAGTAAAGATTTAATGATAGCCACAGCAATAATAGCTATCACTTTGTTCTTGCCACCTGTAAGTTTCTAAACAATTTCATTAAATGCTCACATTGACCTTTTGAGGAAGTTTTTAAAAAAATAATCCTCATTTGTAAAATGAGCCTGAGGTTCAGGGAGGAAAAATAATTAGCCCAATGTCATACAGCTGGTATTACCCAGGATTTTGTTTTAAAATAAATTTTATTTTTATTTATTTATTTATTTTTGGCTGTGTTTGGTCTTCGTTTCTGTGCGAGGGCTTTCTCTAGTTGTGGGGAGCGGGGGCCACTCTTAATCACGGTGCGCGGGCCTTTCACTGTCGCGGCCTCCCTTGTTGCGGAGCACAGGCTCCAGACGCGCAGGCTCAGTAGTTGTGGCGCACGGGCTTAGTTGCTCCGCGGCATGTGGGATCTTCCCAGACCAGGGCTCAAACCCGTGTCCCCTGCATTGGCAGACAGATTCTCAACCACTGTGCCGCCAGGGAAGCCCTACCCAGGATTTTTGAAACTGTATTTTCTGTTTGCGAAACTGGAATTTGTACTAGAGTGTACACACTGGTAAAACCAGTATTATTAATCTAACCATTAGTTTTCTTTCTTTTTGATAATAGGCTACTGAATTCAACCAGTGGAAGAATGTTCTATTTATCACACAGTTTCTTCTTTCCTGTTTTTTGGGGTAAGAAGCCGTAGATAAGAAGAAACTTTGGTCTATGGTATCTCTTAACAAGTCAAATCAAAATATACATTCTGTCTACTCTGTCAGAATCCCTTTGTGCTTCTCCAACTTCTACTGAAAAGTAGCACTGCAGCAGAGGAGTGGATTGGGACCCATGCTAAATGTGGCCTCCAAAATATGATGTTGCATATTGATTTCTGAAAGTTAATTTGAAATAAAATCAGCTGCCCTATCAAATTCAAATGTGTTTTTTGTCTTTGTCACAATGTCCCAAGTTTCCCAAGGTTCTCACCTCACATAAATATTTAGAAATAACCATTTTCTGTAGTGTTGTACCTGTTATATTCAGGGTGTTTTCTGAGGAGATGCCCAGGCCATTATATTGCCCAATAATTTTAGGCTTTTGTTCTTAAAATTTTCTTTAGGTATAGCTTCCTGTTGAGTGACCATGCAGTTTGTCTTTTTATATGTTCCCCAAACTTGAAAATTCCTTTTCATGAATAAATAATACATACAACTAGTAAATAATCCAAAAGCTGCAAAAGGATGCATAGGGAACGTAAGGCACCTTCCCTTCTTCCCTGCCTTGTGGCACTGCAGTTTTCCTCTCCAGAAGCAACTGCTGTTTGAAGTCTTTGGAGTATCCTTCCTGGGCTGGGCTCCATGTATACACAAGCACCTGTGTCTTATCCCATAAGAAAGGGTCTTTGAATGACTGTCTTGGAATTATTTGTCAAAAGATTTTTCCTGTGAAGAAAGATGAATTCCCCCTTATTTTTTTATATTACTAGCACTGTAATTTTCATTGTGTGTAAATGAACTAAGATAATTCATGAGTCTTTGATCAACAGTCTTCAATTCTTAAACTTGATCTTAGTTGCAGTAACGTAATCACATCAGTAAAAATATTCATGTATATCCTCCAGTTCAGTAATTCTCTCTTTAGCTGTGTCTGATTTAATGTTTAACCTGTTTTTTGGAGGTTTTTTTAAAATTTATTTTTTATTGAGGTATAGCTGATGTACAGTATTATGTGTTTCAGGTATACCACATAGTGATTCATAGTTTTTAAAGGTTATATTCCATTTAGAGTTATTATAAAATATTGGTTATATTCCCTGTGTTGTACTATATATCCTTGTACCTTATTTATTTTATACATAGTACTTTGTACCTCTTAATCCCCTATCCCTATCTTGCCCCTCCCTGCTGGAGTTTTTGATTTTAACAATTTTATACTTTATTTGTAAAAGTTCCACAGTTTATTTTCAAACTTATCTGTTCATTCTTAACATTCTTTTGTTGGTCATCTTTGGGACTGTACCTTTTATTTCTTTAAATATTACACACATAGCTATTCTGTATTCTGCATCTGATGATTCTAATGTCTGCAATTCTTGAGAATCTAAATATGTAGTTGGTTGACTAAATATGTAGTTCATGAGTGTCATTATAGTTTGCTTTCTTGTGTATTTGGTGACCTGTGATTTGTGAGCATATTATTTAATCTTAATCAGTCCTGTGGAGTGAAAATAGGAATTTGAGAAACTTTCCTGCAGGGACAAATTGTTTTTAGTCTAGTTGGTAGCCAGGTGTGCCACTGACCTGGACCACTCTGGCCTTTTTGACGCTCTGGCCTCAGTGGGCTAGTGTCCCTTCTCACTTGGGGTTTGGCCCAGGGCTCAGTTTACAGACAGTGCTGTTTTGCAGTGGCCTCTGCCCTGAAGCACCCTGATCCTGTACCTATTGTCTGCTGCTCTGATGCCTGCCTGGCTCAAATCCCTTATCACTCTGTACCCAGTTTCTCCCTTTTCCAAGGGGGGGATATTAGGCAATCTCTTGTGCCCCTTTCAAAACCAACAGTCTCGCAAATAATGTGTTCTTTCAGGCATTGGTTGTTTGGCAATGGGTGAGTACTAAGTGCTCTCAGTACTTAGGCAGCCATTGTTGGATGCCTAAGTGTAGTAAGATATTTGTAGTTTTCCCAGTTGTTGACTGAGAACATATAACTTTGAAAAAAATCTAGTAAGCTGTGTTTGTGAGTTACCCTTTGTGAAATTATCCTTTTCCCCCCATTACAATGAAAAAAAGTCAACCCATATCACACAAACTCAGACCAGCACGTTTCCTTGCCTAAGCCCATGTTCACCTGTGAACAGCAGAGCCAAGTTTTAGTTTTATCTCATGTCATTATAAACTTGATGAGATAATATTTTTGTTTTGTTTTGTCTTTTTTTTTTCACTTGCACTTTACTATTTAGCCATTCCATGAAGGAAATCAAGAAGTAATCCCTTTTTCTTTTCCTTTTAATTTAAAAAAATTTTATTTTTGGCTGCGTTGGGTCTTCGTTGCTGTGCACGGGCTTTCTCTAGTTGTGGTGAGTGGGAGCTACTCTTCATTGTGGTGCACGGGCTTCGCATTGTGGTAGCTTCTCTGGTTGCAGAGCATGGGCTCTAGGCACATGGGTTTCAGTAGTTGCAGCACGCGGGCCCTAGAGCACGCGGACCTCAGTAGTTGTAGCACGCAGGCTCAGTAGTCGTGGCGCATGGGCTTAGTTGCTCCACGGCATGTGAGATCTTCCTGGACCAGGGGTCGAACCCATGTCCCCTGCATTGGCAGGCGGATTCTTAACTACTGTGCCACCAGGGAAGTCCCAAGAAGTAAACCCTTTGACGTCAGCTGTCTGCAGTGAGTGGTGGGGTGGACAGTGCCTGAGCTGGCACTTCTGGGGCTTCTTTGTCAGAATCTTGACCCTATTTATCTACAACTACATGCCTTTTTTTCCAATTAATAATGTGCTTCCTAGAAAACAAATACTCTCTTGATAAAAGTTCTTAATCAGTGTTTTATCAGTAGTCATTTTGCATGTAAAAATGTCATAAAGGCATAGTAATTAAAAGTAAATCAGTAAATGATGAAAACATTAATATTTCAGATTCTACAACTTTAAGGGTAAAAACTAGGTAGGTCTCAGTTTTTTAAGTGGGTCTTTTGAGGACACTAAAATCATGGCATCATTCTAACAGTTAGGTGTCTGTACTCTGGAATCAGATGGCCTAGATTTGAATCCTGGCTTTGCCACTTTTTAGCTCTGGGTCCTTGGATAAGTTATTTACCCTCTCTGAGCCTCAATTTCCTTATCTTTAAAATGGGAACAATGAGGTAATGTAGCTGATTTATAAGGTTATGTGGACTGAATGAGTAAAGAGCACTTAGTGTAGACATATAGAAAATGTTCAGTAAGTGTTAACTACTGTTGTTGTTGTTAATATTTCTATTTCTTGAGTCCAGCCTGTTCAGTTTGGCTGTCCTTTTTCACCCCAGACAGATTTGGTTCTGCCTATAGCCCATGACTTCAGTAGTTTTTCCTCTGTTATGTCTACTTCATCTTCAACCACCAAGTTTTAATTCTGAAACTGCTCTAGAAGGAAACTTCCATTTTGGCATGGTGCATTTTTCAGAATCCTGCTTTCTTACAGTTTCTCACTCAGAGGACACTATGATCAGGTCACTTGCTTCCTCGCGGTAATAGAAACCATTGTAAGCTTCTGAGCACATCCTTGCTTTTCAGAACAACTGGAACTGGCTGTCGCTTCTCTTCGGTTCATGCTCAAGGAGCCTCGGGACTAACATGTGCGCATTCCAACCCTTGACTCCAGAGAACTCTCTCTCAGCTTCTTTCTTATTTTCACTGCTTTCAAATTTGCATTTCAAACTTGCTTTCTCTGACTACCAACCCTCTATCCGGAGTTGAAAATATAATTTAAAAATTATAACACTTTAAAACTGTATGTTAAGAAGCCAATGGAATGGTGAAAAGAGCAGACTTTTCTTCTGAGTTATGGTGAATGATTCAGCTTTAAGAAATGCTATTTGTAATCAAGAGTTTGTAAATAAAGCATATGATGAAGTGAAATTGCATCAGGCAGGTAAACTGGATTGTGGGAGCCACGATAATTTAATGCAGGTAGAGGTAAAATAAGACTGAAATTTAAGTTGACAAACTAGATTTTAAAAAGCTAGCTCTGCTGTTCTTTTTAATCTTGCAGAGAAGTGACAGGTTCTGGTTCATTCACACCAGCATCTGGCACCAGCCCCTAAGCCCTGGAGGCAATTATCCTAATCTGTTTCCGCCCTAGTAGCAGCCTCTTTGATCTCACTGAAGCAGTAATATATTCCTTAATAGAAACACAAATGTATCAATTTTCCCTACTCACAGCATAAAAAATGTTCTATTCTTCGAACCTTCACTGATCCTGCCAAGATGTAGGGTCCAAGAGAAAATAGGATTCTGCTGATTGCTTGGGCACAGGAGTGACAGAACCTTCAAAGAGTGTAGATATTTCCATCCTTTCCCAACAAACCAAATTGCAGTGTAAAATCGATGCTCCAGGAAAATAGATCATATTTATCCCATGACTTTGGCTTCCCTGGCACACCACTGAGGTCTGGGGTAGGAGCGAGTTCTTACCAGAGATGGGCAAGATGAGATTACTTGAAATTCTTTGAAATCTGAAATAAGGGAGTAATGTGCTTGGGTACAATTGTGGTTGGTGGAAGGAGTGTAAAAGTAGCATCTTATTATTTGAACATTTGTGTTGGATTTCTATGTATGTTTGTACATGGAATGGTAACCAGCAACAAGTTGTAAACAAGGCCATTTGAGTTCTGCTTGTGACTCCCACGAGTGTGCCGTCCAACTTTGGGTTAATCAGTTATTTTCTGTGTTATTTTTCAGAAACAGGAAGAAACCTTTGAGCAAGGGTTCTGGTTCAGGGGTTTTCACATGGGCATCTCCATCCCTTGGGGCCCTGTAAGCCAAAACACCAGCTGGTATCTGTTGTCTGAATAAATGTGTATCTTTTGTATGTGCCATTATTTTTCAAATGTACACAGATGATAAGTTTGATTTTATAAGTACGTAATGGCAGAAATCTACTGAGAATTCAGCAGTGCTTTTAAATATCTTTACATTTTATTAATTCACAGATGCTAAAATCAAAACTGTCATGTGAAGGTTGACATTTTTGGTGTTAAAAGTGGTTTCCTTTGCACTGAGTTAATGGAGGGTCTTTTGATTCAGAACCTTGGTCTTAGCCAAAGGACTGTGTAGGTACATATTTGCATATAGAAATAAATCATGTTTCTTAGAAAAAGTTTTAATACACTCCTTTGATCCTCATCATTTTATAGTTACACTCTCTGGGGACACCCAGGTGGTATACTAAGAAGTGCAGCCTTTCTGTCTGCAGAAAGTGGCTGTTCCTGTATCAGATGCCATCTGTCACTCAGGAGGACTGCTGCTAATTCAGACTCCCCGAGGAGGCTGGAGACAGGGACTCCTCCCCTCGCTCAGCCCAGCTGGTGGGTGAGTGTCCTAGTGGCCCACACTCATGCTAGATGGATATTGGCCAAGGTGGTTTCACTAAAATGTGGAATGAAGAAAACATTGCATGATTGAAACCCTGGAGTAGGAAATTTTAAGCAAAAATAGGACATAAAGGACATTCATGACTGTCCTGGGTTTAAGGCTGCACTCCAGTTTAGGAAGCCTGCAGGAAGCTTTTCTGTGTCCTGGAAATTGGGTTGGGGCCCTCCTGGGAGTTGTGATCTCTGTTATTTTATTAGACTCTTAGTTCCTCCAGGGCAGATGCTGTGGGTTATATACTCTTACTACCCAGGCCCAGCAGAGCAGGCGCCAAGTAACACCAGGTTGAGTTTTTTAATCTTTTCATTTTATGCATAAGTTGGATTATTTATAGTTCCCTAGGACTCTAAATTAATGTTGAATTTATTAAAATTGTAAAAATTTTTAAAAAACTTAGATTTTCTTAAGCCAATTTATAAATATTCTTGCTCTATTTTTAAAGCTAGTAATTTTTATATTAACATAAGAATATTTACTTTAATTATTTAATTAATGGTTTGTTAACCCAAGTTTAACTGATTGAAATCTCCTAAATAATTTACTGTAAATCAGTCTTATTTACAACTTAGTGAATTAAAAAAAATTAAATATTTAAAATGTGATTTACAAATGTAATTTACCTGATTTTTCCAGCAATTCCAAGCCTTAATAAGGCCCTAGAGAAGCTGATGGGCCAGGATGCTTTACAAGCCTAGCAACTCTTTGAAATCTAATAAACCAAACTTGGCAATGTGGTAAATCAGCATCTTTTAAACATTTGAATACTGTGTACAGACTTAGATTTTCTTATTCCATTCAAGTGAAAATTGAAAATTTAATATCAATTGCACATTTTAAATACAAACCACAAAGGCCAAGATGTTGGATTCTCTAACTTGCCAGATTATTGTAATTACCTTAATAACAAAGACATACATTATTTTGAAGATTACAGAATTTGTTTGTAATTGAGTTTATTCCTCAACTTAATGTAAAAGCTTGATGTGCGTTATCTCTAATATTTTTTCTCTATCATCCCTGGTAATGAACATACTCAGGACAAAAACGGTTACTGTGTTTGTGATCTAGATTCTGTTATTAACAATCAGAAGTTTGGTCCTGGACCTGCGACTGGGTGCTAAATTGCCCCAGGGGGAGTCTCCCTAATGCTTAGGGGCTGAGCCCTTTCTTAGAGTACAATTCCCAAGCTCATGCCTTCTAACTGGTGTTTAGCTTTAAAATCCAATACATCTTATGCTCTCTCAGTATCTTTCCAGGTTCATTCTCAACCAGTTTTTATTGTAACCTCTTTCAACATTTAATCACCTGATTCCAGTGGATGAAATTTTACACCCCACTTAGGTTACAGCTAATTTTCATTACTACTTGAGTGAAATGAATATATTTCTTTACCTCTGATTGAATTCTACATTCCTGTGTATATGTATATTTTCTTGTCTGGTGTTTGGTCATGATTCTGTAGTCATTTTGTTGACAAGTGTCAATATACTGGTCAGTGTTGAATGCCTGTCGAATTAACTTTAGTAATAAGGTACAGGAGTACCATTGGCATGTGGAATCCATTATTTAAATCTTTGTCCAAAGCTAGCAATCATTCAGCTGGTTTTCCTTGCTCACACCAGTGGTTCTCAGAACTGGCTGCACGTTAGAATCATCCATAGAGCTTTTTTTTTTTTTTTTTTTTTTTTTTTAAACATCTTCACCGAAGCACAATTGCCCCACAATGGTGTGCCAGCCTCCGCCCCACAACAAAGTGAACCAGCCACACACACACAACACGTTCCCATCTCTCCTCCCTCCCGCATCCCCCCCCCTCCCACCCCCCCCATCCCACCCCTCTAGGTGGTCAAAAAGCACCGAGCTGATCTCCCTGTGCTATGCGGCTGCTTCCCACTAGTTATCTATTTTACATTTGGTAGTGTATATATGTCCATGACACTCTCTTACCCTGTCATAGAGCTTTGATATGGCATATGGCTGGGTCCCCACCTCAAACCAGTTGGAGACCCTCTGCCGGGCATCATGGTGTTAAAAGTGCACCAGGTGATTCTGATGCACAGAGAGGATTGAAACCCACTGTTGTAACATCTGTTAAATGCAAGATTTCAGATCATTTAAAAAATCTCATTGTCCTTATCCCCTTTTTGTGGAAACACTGATGGGAAATGCACAGACAAAATGAAAAGGACACCTAAGGTAGAAAGTTTGGCGAATGCACGACTGGACCATTTTCCTGAGAATGTCGAATTATTGAGATGTTTTAAGATGTAGGTATTCTTAAATCTTTGTGGTATGTTTTTCTTTTTTATTTGTTTAAAATACCTGTGTGGGTCACTTACTGGCTCTTCTTAATCTGTTTATTACCCAGACCAGTAAGGCACACTCAAGTGTTTTCTTCCTTGCCCCAGGTTTCTGTTGATGTACTCCACACTTTTGTGCAGCTATTACAATTCGGCCCTGACGACGGCGGTAGTTGGAGCCATCAAGGTAAGTGGTTGAAGCCTTGAAATGCACAACCAAATTGGGGAATTGACTGTTTGATTTTATTGTTGTTATTATCCGTGCTGTAGTAAGAATGGAGGCTTGTGATATTTTCAGCTGTGCCTGGGTAATCCCTCCTTACGTCTTCTAGTCTCCTAATCCACAAAACAGAGGGAAGACTTGCTAATTTCAAAGGAAGAGACAAATTATGACTTAAATTGGGAATGGTGGGAAGGGATGGTCTGGGAAAACCAAGTGAAATAGCTGAAAAAAATTCCAAATTTCTGCGCTAAGATACCTTGTGATCTACAGTTTGGTTTTCTGGGGGAACCTTGCTGACTAAGAAAGGGAATTCTTGTGAAGAACTGTTTTCAGTCTAGATCTATGCTCAATTATAAGGTGATTAACTCTGGGATTGGTGTGTATGCTGCGTGTGTGTACATGAATTTGAACACACACTAATGAATAGGAGGGCGGAAGTGTTCTAAATTCTGTTCTTCAGTTGCTTTGTGTTACTGTTCATGTGAACTCCTACCGTGAGTGAGTGCTTCAACAGTAGACTTCTCTGTTGGCTGCCCAAGGGCCTCTGAGAATACACTGGACAGAGTACTGCTTGTAATTTATCAGCTGTCTTAGTTTGTTCAAGTTTAGGACTAATATGATTAAAATTCACTACCCAGTGATGGTAAAGAGATGAAATCTGGAAAGCTGATTACAACCCAACTCTTACATCTTTTTCCTATGTATTAACTGGAAGAGGGTATGGATAATGCAGTTTCTGTGATTATGGTGCTGTAGTTTATTTCATTTTCTTTATAAAGCCATATGTAATGGTTTTTATCCACTTACTCAATATTCCCATGAACCCCTACTATATGCGAGTCTTTTTGAAAAGTAACTAAAATATTTAGTTTCAGGTTTCACTATATATATGAGTTTTCCCCCTAAAGCCTTTACTTTTAAAATCACTAATCCTCTCTTTTTCTGCAGAATGTATCCATTGCCTACATTGGAATGTTAGTAGGTGGAGACTACATTTTCTCTGTATTAAACTTTGTAGGGTTAAATATTTGGTAAGTGGGATTTTTAAATGAACTCATTTTAGTAAAATATGAATTTTTAAAAGTCTGATTCATATGTTATAAGTGAAAGAGCAGGAGGTGTTTTGACTTTACAATTTCTAGGATAAAATTTACTTAAATCATTCAGTTCATCTCTTTTTATGACATACTCTTTCATGTGGACCATGGGGACATGTAATGAAAATTCAAAGGGTTGAGATCTAATTTTCTGTTTCCTCCTCTCAGAAAAGCCCTTAAGTTGTGTGTCTTCCTTTTGAATGGGCCTCACTAAATCTGTGCTCCATTGAAGTGCCATGTGCTAAGGATATTGGGAGGAGTGACTAAGATACTTTTGAAAGGCATTTTGGGGTCTCAGAGGTGGGACACCATTTTAGGATAATACTGTATAGTTTATTCAAGTAATAACCAAGTGCTTATTTTTTCTCCAAGTTTCTATATTAGACTTGATCTGCTCTTTTTCTGCCCCCAAAGATTTGTAAATAAGAGGGTTAATTCTCATCGATTAATACACAAATTTGAGGAAGTAAAACAGGGGGCTCAATAATTCCCTTCAAATTAAGCTGACTGCATTGTAAATCACCTATACGTCAATAAAATAAAGAAAAAGAAACAAACAGCCAAGTTTTCAAAAAAATTAAGTTGACTGTATTTATAAAGATGTCAGTAACTGTTGGTTGTACCATCTATGGAATTTATTTTCACTCTTTTTTATTCTCCTTTCAGCATGGCAGGGGGCTTGAGATACTCCTTTTTAACTTTAAACAGCCAGTTAAAACCTAAACAACCTGTGGACGAAGAAAACATCCCTCAAGATTTGAAGGGCTAGAACCTGGGGCAAAATTGCAGACTGGCTTGCAGACTGGCTTGCAGACTGGGGGGAATGAGGGAATATTCCCAGATGTTTTGGTTGTGGCACTCGCCCCTGGTTAAGGCACAACAAGAATGTCTGCAAAATGCAAAGAGAATCTACATCATGTGCTGCATGAGGAGCCATCATCAGCCCTGAGAAATGTATCCGGGCAAAGCCTTACCAGCTGAAAGTGAATCTTCTCAAAATAAACCACTGGTGAAAGGGATTGTTTCCAAGGCACTTGCGTGGACCACTCATCTGTGTGCTGTTCCAGGTACTGCGAGTGCTTCAAAGGAGGTAAAAGGCTGATGCCGTGAGGGTGCTTATCAGCACCTTGGCCTTAATTTCAAAGGTCCCAGCCAAAGCAAAGTGCCAGTGAGAACATTATTTTTGGTTTAAACAGACATGTCTTTATTTTAATAAAATCAGCCACTTAACTGCCAGTAGAGTTATTTGTTAGCTTTGATTTGATCTTATATGTTGGTATCTTTTCCCAATCATCAGAGTAAAATAAAAAATAATTTATATGCATACCTCATACTGTGATATTATTGTAGACAGGCAGAAAAACAGTAGGTCATTTATTCAGTCTGCCTTGAAGGGTAATACTCCTTTTAAGGCTCATGTTGGGAAAAATTACAGAATAACTCAATGGAAAAAACAATACTCAGTGTGCCCTGTCAACATTTAAGTTGGTCATATTTCTCTCCTCTTCTCCTTCCAGGTTTGTTCAGGGGCTTTGAAATTCAGATCATATGGACTTTAACCAAGGTACATGTTTTTCCTGGGCTTGCCTGACCCCCCAGACCAGTGGTGTGTGGGAAGGAACCCCGGTTTGGATGAGAGTTATTATCATCTCCATCAAGAAATGGACTGTCCCCGTCGGGGTCGTGGTGCAGGGTAGGGCCCCAGTCTGGAGGGGGCCAGTCAGGAGCTCTTCTTTCTAGTCTTGTCTTCACTGCTAACCTACCGAGACCTTCACAGGTCACCTTGCCACTGTTGCCTCCATTTTTTAATCTTTAAAATGGAACTATGTCTCCAAATCCCTGCCAGCTCTGACTTTCTAAGTTTATAGAAGCTGAGCCAGATGGACAGGGCAGCAAATGAAGGAATGATTGTGTTGACATGTTTCAATTTACTTTAAAATTTAAAAAAATTTTAATTGTAAAATACACACAACATAAAATTTACCACCCTAACCATTTCTAAGTGTACAGTTCAGTAGTGTTAAGTATATTCACATTGTTGTGTAGCCAATCTCCGGAACTTTTTCATGTTGCAAAACTGAAACTCTATACCCATTAAACAATAACTCCCCATTCCTCCCTTTCCCCAGCTCCTGGCAACCACCATCCTACTTTCTTTCTCTATGAATGTGACTACTGTAGGTACCTCATAAAGGTAGAATCACACAATATTTATCTTTCAGTAGCTGGCTTATTTCGCTTAGGATAATATCGTCAAGTTTCATCCATGTTGCAGCATATGTCCGAATTTCTTTCCTTTTTAAGACTAAATAATATTCCATCATATGGATATACCACATTTTGTTTATCCATTCGTCTGTCAGTGGACACTTGGATTGCTTCTACCTCTTGGCTGTTTGTGTATAATCCTGCTATGAACATGGGTGTACAAATATGTCTTTGAGACCCTGCTTTCAGTTCTTTCGGATAGTAAAAGGAAACTTGTTTCCTCTATACACAGAGCACTTCTGACGCCAAATGTGTGGAATCTTTCCCTCACATTAAGCAATTCTCCAACTCTTCGGACACCAACTAGGGGTCCTACAGTTAAATGCAGACTCTAACTACCTGGAGTTAGCACAGACCCCACAGGTTAAGGGCTCAGTTCCCCAAGACTGCCCCCTACTTAAGATGCCAAACCCAAGTCCCAGGTTGTGACTGGTGCTTCTGACCAACTGACCATCAATCTGGGGTCTCCACACCCCCTTCCTCAGGTTTAATAATTTGCTAGAATGGCTCACAGAACTCAGGGAAGTGCTTTACTCTCTATTGCCAGTTTATTATGAAGCATACAACTCAGGAACAGCCAAAGGGAAGAAATGCATAGGCCAAGGTATGTGGGAAATGGTTTGGCACTTCCACGACTCCTCCAGGTGTGCCCCACTCCCAGCACATCAATGTGTTCATCAACTGGAAGCTCTCCAAACCCCATCATTTGTTTTTCACGGTAACACATGACCACAGCCGCACCATTTTATATTCCCACCAACAGTGCACGGGGATTCCAGTTTCTCCACATCCTCACCACTTGTTGTGTTGAGGATGTGGAGAAATCCCTTTTTTTTTTTTTTTTTTTGGTAGTAGTAGTAGTAGGTGTGCTAATGGGTGTGAAGTGATATCTCATTGTAGTTTTGATTTACATTTCACTGATGGTTAGTGATGTTGAGCATCTTCTCATGTGCTTGTTGGCCATTTGTACATACTCTTTGGAGAAATGTCTATTCAAATCCTTTGCCCATTTTTGAATTGGGTTGTTTGTTCTTTTGTTGTTGAGTTGTAGGAGTTCTTTATTTTTTCAGTTTATTTTAAAATTGGGGTATAATTGCTTTACAATGTTGTGTTAGTTTCTGTTGTACAGCAAAGTAAATCAGCTATATGTATACATATATCCCCTCCTTTTTGGATTTCCTTCCCATTAGGTCACCACAGAGCACTGAGTAGATTTCCCTGTGCTATACAGCAGGTTCTCATTAGTTATCTACTTTATACATAGTAGTGTATATATGTCAATCCCAATTTCCCAATTCATGCCACTCCTCCTTTCCCCCCTTGATGTCTATACGTTTGTTCTCTACGTCTGTGTCTCTATTTCTGCTTTGCTGATACGTTCATCTGTACCATTTTTCTAGATTCCACATATATGCATTAATATACAATATTTGTTTTTTTCTTTCTGACTTATTTCACTCTGTATGACAGTCTCTAGTCCATACACGTCTCTACAAATGACCCAATTTCATTCCTTTTTATGGCTGAGTAATATTCCATTGTATATATGTACCATATCTTCTTTATCCATTCATCTGTCAATGGATATTTCGGTTGCTTCCAAGTCCTGGCTGTTGTAAATAGTGCTCCAGTGAACACTGGGGTGCATGTGTCTTCTTGAATTATGGTTTTCTTAGGATATGCCCAGTAGGGGGATTGCTGGGTCATATGGTAGTTCTATTTGTAGTTTTTTAAGGAACCTCCATACTGTTCTCCATAGTGGCTGTATCAATTTACATTCCCACCAACAGTGCAAGAGGGTTCCCTTTTCTCCACACCCTCTCCAGCATTTATTGTTTGTAGATTTTTTGATGATGGCCACTCTGACTGGTGTGAGGAGATACCTCATTGTAGTTTTGATTTGCATCTCTCTAATAATTAGTGATGTTGAGCACCTTTTCATGTGCCTCTTGGCCAACTGTATGTCTTCTTTGGTGAAATGTCTATTTAGGTCTTCCACCCATTTTTTGATTGGGTTGTTTGTTTTTTTGATATTGAGCTGCATGAGCTGTTTGTATATTCTGGAGATTAATCCCTTGTCATTTGCTTCGTTTGCAAATATTTTCTCCCATTCTGAGTATTGTCTTTTCCTCTTGTTTATGGTTTCCTTTGCTGTGCAAAAGCTTTTCAGTTTCATTAGGTCCCCTTTGTTTATTTTTGTTTTTATTTTCAGTACTCTAGGAGTTGGGTCAAAAAAGATCTTGCTGTGATTTATGTCATCGAGTGTTCTTCCTATGTTTTCCTGTAAGAGTTTTACATAGTGTCTGGTCTTACATTTAGGTCTTTAATCCATTTTGAGTTTATTTTTGTGTATGGTGTTAGGTAGTGTTCTAATTTCATTCTTTTACATGTAGCTATCCAGTTTTCCCAGCACCACTTATTGAAGAGGCTGTTTTTTCTCCATTGTATTTTCTTGCCTCCTTTGTCATAGATTAGGTGACCATAGGTATGTGGGTTTAACTCTGGGCTTTCTATCCTGTTCCATTGATCTATACTTCTTGTGCCAGTACCATACTGTCTTTCTTTTCTTTTCTTTTTTTTGTAAATTTATTTATTTATTTATTTTTGGCTGAATTGGGTCTTCGTTGCTGCATGTGGGCTTTCTCTAGTTGCAGCAAGTGGGGGTTACTCTTCGTCGTGGTGCGCGGGCTTCTCATTGCGGTGGCTTCTCTTGTTGTGGAGCATGGGCTCTAGGCACACGGGCTTCAGTAGTTGTGACCACTCGGGCTCAGTAGTTGTGCCGCACGGGCTTAGTTGCTCCGTGGCATGTGGGATCTTCCCGGACCAGGGATCAAACCCGTGTCCCCTGCGTTGGCAGGCAGATTCTCAACCACTGCACCACCAGGGAAGTCACTACCACTGTAGGGATTTTGATCACTGTAGCTTTGTAGTATAGTCTGAAGTCAGAGAGCCTGATATTCCTCCAGCGCTGTTTTTCTTTCTCAAGGTAGCTTTGACTATTTGGGGTCTTTTGTGTTTCCATACAAATCGTAAAATTTTTTGTTCTAATTCTGTGAAAAATGCTATTGGTAATTTGATAGGGATTACATTGAATCTGTAGATTGCTTTGGGTAGGGTACTCATTTTCACAATATTGATACTTCCAATCCAAGAACACGGTATATCTCTCTATCTGTTTGTGTCATCTTTGATTTCTTTCATCAGTATTTTGTAGTTTTCTCAGTACAGGTCTTTTGCTTCCTTAGGTAGCTTTATTCCTAGGTATTTTATTCTTTTTGTTGCAATGGTAAATGGTAAATGGAATTGTCCTTAATTTCTCTTTCTGATCTTTTGTTGTCAGTGTATAGGAATGCAAGAGATTTCTGTGCATTAATTTTGTATCCTGCAACTTTACCAAATTCATTGATTAGCTCTAGTAGTTTTCTGGTAGCATCTTCAGGATTTTCTATGTATAGTATCATGTCATCTGCGAACAGTGACAGTTTTGCTTCTTTTCCAATTTGGATTCCTTTTATTTATTTTTCTTCTCTGATTGCCATGGCTAGGACTTCCAAAACTATGTTGAATAATATTGGCGAGAGTGGACATCCTTGTCTTGCTCCTGACCTTAGTGGAAATGCTTTCAGGTTTTCACAATTGAGAATGATGTTTGCTGTGGGTTTGTCATATATGGCCTTTATTATGTTGAGGTAGGTTCCCTCTATGCCTACTTTCTGGAGAGTTTTTATCATAAATGGTGTTGAATTTTGTCAAAAGCTTTTTCTGCATCTATTGAGAGGATCACATGGTTTTTACTCTTCAATTTGTTAATATGGTGTATCACACTGATTGATTCACGTGTATTGAAGAATCCTTGCATCCCAGGGATGAATCCCACTTGATCATGGTGTATGATCTTTTTAATGTGTTGCTGGATTCTGTTTGCTAGTATTTTGTTGAGGATTTTTGTGTATATGTTCATCAGTGATATTGGTCTGTAATTTTCTTTTTTTGTGATATCTTTGTCTGGTTTTGGTATCAGGGTGATGGTGACCATGTAGAATGAGGTTGGGAGTGTTCCTTCCTCTGCAATTTTTTGGAAGAGTTTGAGAAGGATGGGTGTTAACTCTTCTCTAAATGTTTGATAGAATTCACCTGTGAAGCCATCTGGTCCTGGACTTTTGTTTGTTGGAAGATTTTTAATCACAGTTTCAATTTCATTACTTGTGATTGGTCTGTTCATATTTTCTATTTCTTCCTGGTTCAGTCTTGGAAGGTTATACCTTTCTAAGAATTTGTCCATTTCTTCCAGGTTGTCCATTTTATTGGCATAGCGTTGCTTGTAGTAGTCTCTTAGGATGCTTTGTATTTCTGCGGTGTCTGTTGTAACTTCTCCTTTTTCATTTCTAATTTTATTGATTTGAGTCCTCTCCCTCTTTTTCTTGATGAGCCTGGCTAATGGTTTATCAATTTTGTTTATCTTCTCAAAGAACCAGCTTTTAGTTTTACTGATCTTTGCTATTGTTTTCTTTGTTTCTATTACATTTATTTCTGCTCTGATCTTTATGATTTCTTTCCTTCTACTAACTCTGGGTTTTGTATGTTCTTCTTTCTCTAGTTCCTTTAGGTGTAAGGTTAGATTGTTTATTTGAGATTTTTCTTGTTTCTTGAGGTAGGCTTGTATTGCTATAAACTTCCCTCTTAAAACTGCTTTTGCTGCATGCCATAGGTTTTGGGTCATTGTGTTTTCATTGTCATTTATTTCTAGGTAATTTTTGATTTCCTTTTTGATTTCTTCAGTGATCTCTTGGTTATTTAGTAGTGTATTGTTTAGCCTCCATGTGTTTGTATTTTTTGCAGTTGTTTTCCTTTTTTTTTTTTTTTTAGTTATTTATTTTTTATTTTTGGTGTGTTGCATCTTCGTTGCTGCATGCGGGCCTTCTCTAGTTGCAGCAAGTGGGGGCTACTCTTCGATGTGGTGCGTGGGCTTCTCCTTGTGATAGCTTCTCTTGTTGTGGAGCATGGGCTCTAGGGCACACAGGCTTCAGTAGTTGTTGCATGCAGGCTCAGTAGTCGTGGCTCGCAAACTCTAGAACACAGGCTCAGTAGTTGTGGCGCATGGGATTAGTTGCTCCGCGGTATGTGGGATCTTCCCAGACCAGGGATAGAACCCGTGTCTCCTGCATTGGCAGGTAGATTCTTAACCACTGCACCACCAGGGAAGTCCACACCTGTCATTGATTTCTAATCTCATAGTGTTGTGGTTGGAAAAGATGCTTGATATGATTTCAATTTTCTTAAATTTACCAAGGCTTGAGTTGTGACCCAAGATGTGATCTATCCTAGAGAATGTTCCATGTGTGCTTTAGGAGAAAGTGTATTCTCCTGCTTTCGGATGTCCTATAAGTATCAATTAAGTCTATCTGGTCTATTGTGTCATTTAAAGCTTGTGTTTCCTTATTAATTTCATGTCTGAATAATCTGTCCATTGGTGAAAGTAGGGTGTTAAAGTCCCCTGCTATTATTGTGTTACTGTTGATTTCCCCTTTTATGGCTGTTAGCATTTGCCTTATGTATTGAGGTGCTCCTATGTTGGGTGCATATATATTTATAATTCTTATATCTTCTTCTTGGAATGATCCCTTGATCATTATGTAGTGTCCTTCCTTGTGTCTTGTAACAGTCTTTATTTTAAAGTCTATTTTATCTGATTTGAGTATTGCTACTTCAGCTTTCTTTTGATTTCCATTTGCATGGAATATCTTTTTCCATCCCCTCACTTTCAGTCTGTATGTGTCCCTAGGTCTGAAGTCGGTCTCTTGTAGACAGCATATATGTGGGTCTTGTTTTTGTATCCATTCAGCCAGTCTTTGCCTTTTGGTTGGAGCATTTAATCCGTTCACATTTATGGTAATTATCAATGTGTGTTTTCCCAGTACCATTTTCTTAATTGTTTTGTGTTTGTTCTTGTAGATCTTTTCCTTCTCTTGTGTTTCCACCTAGAGAAGTTCTTTTAGCATTTGTTGTAAAGCTGGTTTGGTGGTGCTGAATTCTCTTAACTTTTGCTTGTCTGTATAGCTTTTGATTTCTCCATCGAATCTGAATGAGATCCTTGCTGGGTAGAGTAATCTTGGTTATAGGTTTTTCCCTTTCAACACTCTAAATATATCCTGCCACTCCCTTCTTGCCTGCAGAGTTTCTGCTGAAAAGTCAGCTGATTATCTTATGGGGATTCCCTTGTATGTTATTTTTTGCTTTTCCCTTGCTGCTTTTAATATTTTTTCTTTGAGTTTAGAGTTTAATTTTTGTTTGTTTGGTTAATATGTGTCTCAGTGTGTTTCTCTTTGGGTTTGACCTGTATGGGACTCTTTGTGCTTCCTGGACTCGGGTGGTTATTTCCTTTCCCATGTTAGGGAAGTTTTCGACTATAATCTCTTCAAATATTTTCTCAGACCCTTTCTCTTTCTCTTCTTTTTCTGGGACCCCTATAATTCGAATGTTGGTGCATTCAATGTTGTCCCAGAGGTCTCTTAGACTGTCCTCATTTCTTTTCATTCTTTTTTCTTTATTCTGCTCCTTGGCAGTTATTTTCACCATTCTGTCTTCCAGCTCAGTTATTCATTCTTCTGCCTCAGTTATTCTGCTATTGATTCCTTCTATTGTATTTTTCATTTCAGTTATTGTGTTGTTCATCACTGATTGTTTGTTCTTTAGTTCTTCTAGGTCCTTGTTAAACATTTCTTGTATCTTCTCGATCTGTGCCTCCATTCTATTTCTGAGATTCTGGATCATCTTTATTATCATTGCTCTGAATTCTTTTTCAGGTAGATTGCCTATTTCCTCTTCATTTATTTGGTCTTGTAGGTTTTTACCTTGCTCTTCATCTAGAGCATATTTTTTTTGTCATTTCACTTTTTTTTGATGAGTGGGACTGTGTTCCTGTCTTGCTGGTTGTTTGGCCTGAGATGTCCAGCACTGGAGTTTGCAGGCAGTTGGGTTGAGCTGGGTCTTGGTGCTGATATGAGGACCTCCGGGAGACCTCACACTGATTAATATTCCCTGGGGCCTTAAGTTCGCTGTTAGTCCAGTGGCTTTGACTCAGTACTCCCACCACAGGAGCTCAGGCCCAACCCCCAGCCTGGGAGCCAAGACCCTGCAAGCTGCGTGGCACAGCAAAAAACAAAAAATAAAACAACAAACCAAAAAGAGCAGAACGATAACAAAGAATAAAAAATAAAGTTAGAAAGATAAAAAATATATTAGAAAAAATAGAAATGAAAATGAAATAACAAGAAGGCAAAACAGAACCACAACAGCAAAAAATAAAATAAAATAAAAAATTAAAAGATAAGAATAAAAAAATAAAAGCACACTCCCTGGTGCCTCTGCTCTCAGTGTCCTTGCCCCCACAGTGAGCCACAGCCAGCCCCCGCCACCCCAGTAGGCCCTTAAAGACCTCTAGTTAGGCCTCTGGACCCGGCACGTCAACCCCACCTCTGTGCGCATTCCTTTCACCAGCATCTGCTCCTGAAGCTGGCCTGGAGCACACGTGCCTGCGCGGCCCAGCTAGGGTGCAGGCCTCCACAGGCATGCCCACAGGGGCCAGCACAGCAGGAGGAGCCTTGGAAGGGGGGAAGTGCTTGGCCCTCCTGGACCTGTAGAGCCAGAGGAGGCCTTGGTGGGGGTGGAGCTCAGGCCTGGGACCTGCTCTGCCAGAGGGGGCTTTGTGGGGGACTCAGGCCCAGGACACGTGTGGCTGGAGTGGGCCTTGGGGACGCCCAGGCCTTGAGCCCAGCAGGCTCGCTGGGGCCCAAGCACGCAGGGGAGATCCTGGCCGCTTTCCCCTCTGATCCCGTGATCCCTCAAAAGTCCCTCTCCATCCCCGCTGATCCCCTCACTGTGAGTGGGCCCCTCTGAGTGTGGGAATATCTCTTCTCCCGCAGCCCCCCTGTCAGGGGCGCTGGTCCAATCCTGCCTCCACCCTTCTTCCCCCACCTCCTTCCCTTCCACATCCTACCTGGTTGCGTGGGGACTCCTCCCGTCCCTTTAGGTGTCTGAAGTCTCCCACAAGTGCCCAGTCGGTGCTCCCTCGGAAGGCTGCCTGTGAGGAGATACAAACTCCATGTCCTCCTACTCTGCCATCTTGACTCTGCCCCCTGTTTCAGTTTACTTTTAAAAGGCTTCTAGAGTATTACCTTGGGGCTCCCAAACTGTGTAACCACCTTCTCTTGCATCATCAACATCATTTCTGAAACCCAGGGACTAAAAGTGGTAAGACTTGAAAAATGTAAACATCAACTCCTCATTTTTTTCAGTGACAAAACAAACAAAAACAGGGACTTCCCTGGTGGTCCAGTGGTTAAGACTTCGCACTCCAAATGCAGGGGGCCTGGGTTCATTCCCTGGTCAGGGAACTAGAACCCTCATGCCCAACTAAAGATCCCTCATGCCTCAGCAAAGATCCTGCATGCCGCAGCTAAGACCTGGCGCAGCCAAATAAATAAATATTAAACAAACAAAAACAAGATTTGCTTTCTTCCAAAATTTTTTTTTCTAATTTTCATTTTCAGAATTCTTAAGGGAAGATGCTTTTGTGTTTTTCTAAAGTCTTAATATGGTTAGTCTTTTGTTTTAATAGCCAGAATGCCTTGGAATGGGATTCTTATTTAAATGTTTTTCTTTTGCAGTCACCTCAAATACTTGGCCTTAAATGACCCTTTCTTTTTACCAGTGTGGAAAGACTTCTGCTTCCATGTGTGACCAGCAGAGGGCACCCTAAGAACAGTCCAGCAGTCCTTGCAGCTGGGTTGAAACTTGCGATTTCTGCTCTTCCTCTACAGAACCAGATTCCCGTGGTGGGAGGTTTATGGTAGTGCCAATCTGGCTTTTGAATTAAGGTTAGCTGAGAATGCTGGATGCAGAGAGGTGGTGCGAAAGGGATCCATGAGTTCCGAGGAGGCTAAAGAAGAAATGTAGCCCCGTGCCCCAGGTCTCTGGATTTCTTTTAAAAAAAAATTAAAAAAATAAAAACCATTCTGGATGGAACAAGGAAAATTAGTTTAATATTCTTGATATTTTGCTTACGTCTGGCTATTTTACTGCTAAAAACAGTGACATTTGTTAACTTGGACTTTTTCTTGCTGTTTTAATATTTTTCTATATATTAGATATATAAGTACAAGTACAGGGGCACTGGAGTTTTGTGACAGCTGAGTTTGCCTAAAGAATGAAACCTAGTTTAGAGAAGAGTTATGTATTTTGTATATTATTATTATTGTATATTTATATATTACATATTATTTTAATTTATATATATTTTCTGTGCTCTCAGGAAAATGGCAAAGGTACATATGTCAATACTTCCAGAGACTTTAGTGACGTTTTTCCTTTTGCATCATCGTGTCAACTTTTCAGTCTTGGTGAGTCATTTTTATGACTTGTGAGTAATTTCTGTTTTCTTTGAATGGATATGTGTACCTGTGCATACACTTTGAGTGCTGGGACTTGGCAAGGGTCAGCGATTTAGCTGACCAGTAGCTGCTACTCCGTGGTAGCTTTGGGAAACTGAGGGCACCCAGTGCTCAGAATGTCCAAGTTCTCTTTCTGTCATTAGATACTGAAGCACATGGTAAAACAAAGCATGCCTCTTTAGGATGAAACCAGAAACCCCAAGCCATTCCTGGGGACTCTCACAGTCAGGGAATACCATCTGTGTGCCTCTGACTCTCACCTCCACTCCAGGTTGAGGTCCCCCATGGTAAGCCTCAGAACCTTTTCTCTGCAATGTGACCTGGACCAGAACATCGCATTACCTGGGGCTTGTTACAAATGCAGAATATCAGGGTGCACACACTGAATAGGAATCTGCATTTTAACCCAGGTGATTTGAGAAGCACTACCCTAGACTTTTGCCCCAGACCATATTTTTAGTACCAAGGGTTCATAACCTGGGGTTCACAGAATTTAGTGGACTGGTGAAATTGGATGGGGAAAGAATACATCTTGATTTTCCCTAACCAAAATTTAGCATTTCTTTTCATTTGAAGGTAGGCAAGACCACAGTAATATTGGCTGTGCTTGTGACTTTGTTATCAATAGAAATTGAAATACTTTCATATCACTTTATAGTTTTTGTAGAAAATCATTTATGTGCTGCTCAGTATTCTGGTAGTTATTAGTGCCTCCACTAGTTCTTGTTATTTAATATGTTCATAAAGAAGAATATTTTTAGTACATCATATTTAGAAAATATTGCAGTAACTTTTTATGGTAACTGGTTTTCTTTATAATTTTATGTATTTTATTTCATGTATTTAAAAACATTATTTGGAGAAGGAGGCTGTAGCCATCCCTAGACTGCTGTTGTAGTTTATGGCACTGAAAATAGTAAGGACCCCTGCCTTAGAGAGAAGGAAAAAATTCCAGATTAATATGTTTCCTCAAGAAGTTGTTCCATTTTTGGCCTTAGTACCAGCGGAGGCTTGCTTCTAGATGGGTATAGATAAGCCCGGGGAAATTTTTACATCTGCTACCTGGTGGGAAGGCATCATCCTCCACCCGGTGTGGTCAACTGTCTGCAGCTAGAGGGAGGAAGAGGGAGAGGGAAAGGAAGGAGAGGAGAGGGGAGGGGAAGGGGAGGAAAAGGGAGGGAAAAGGAAGGGAAGGGAGAGACAATGGGACAGGATAGCTAGGCTTCACTGCCACATCCTCTTCATTCAAAGATCAGAACAGAGATGTGCCTCGTCAATTGTGTCACAGTACTCAACCTTGTTCTTCAAATTCTGCTTACCTGAAACGTGATGTTAAGTTTATGGAAAGGTGGGACGGCAGCATGAGGTGCTCTGTGGGCCCACTCTCCGGTGAGACAAGGGAAGGTAGAAAAAACTATAAAAACCGTTTAAGGTCTCTGGAAATTGTCCTAAGGGCAATTAGAGATTAGAGATATGTTTTATTTAGGTCTATGCAGTGTTAAAATGTTTTTTGAGTTTGTTGCTTTATATTCCAGCTCTGTCATTTAAATAAAATTTTTTATAAAAATTGAGAAATTTCACATTAGAAACTGGATTTCTAGCATCACTTGAAAGAAATCACAACTTGCCAGCTGGGCCAGAATTTCCACAGGACAACAGTCTGCTGGCACTGAGTTCGAGGGGGCAGTTTTAATTTTGTCATGTTCTCCACCATTCTCTGTGTTGCCAGTGGTGTGGCCATGTTGGCCTTCCATCAGTGTGCTTGTAGTGTTGTTTCCTTAAAACAGAGTTGAGAGGATAGGAGGAAAATGATAGCTGAATCAAGAGAGACAACGTTTGTATTTGTTTGTGGAAATAGAAATTATACCTACTCTGTGCCTGTGTTGAAAGAATACAGATTAAGGTGCCTGGCCTACTTCATTAATTTATGTTACTTCTCTGCCTTGACTGTAGGCATTTGAGTTTTTGATTTCAGCTCTAGAGGCCTAGTTCTCAAACTATTTTATCTCCATATCATGTAGAGTTGCTAGACATGTATGGCAAGGAAAATTTTTTGTTACTATTTATTGAACTATAAAAATAATGTATTTACAGCCAACATATTGGTGGTTGCCAAGGCGGTGGGATGGGGGAGGGTGAAATGGGGTCAAAAGGTATAAAAACATCCAGTTATAAAATAAATAAGTTATGGAGATGTAATGCACAGCATGGTGATTATAGTTAATAATACTGCACTGCATATTTGGAAGTTGCTAAGAGGCTAGATCTCACCATAAGAAAAAAATTTTTGAAAATTTTGTAACTTATGTATGGTGATGGATTATTTTGCAATGTGTACAAACACTGAATCATTATGTTGTATACCTGAAACTAATATAATGTTATATGTCAATTATACCTCAATAAAAAAAATCAAACATTAAAAATATTTGCTGACGTAAGTATACTTATGATGGCTTTCCAGCTTATACACTTGTTTTTAAAATATAAAAAGTGTAATAAAAAATTTTAAAAGACAAAAAAAGTATTTAAAAGCTTTACATTGGAGTTAATGTTTATTGCTATAATAACATAACACATTCAGTTACATTTCTTCAGTGGGAAGAAAACAACAGCTAACAGACTGGAGAAAATAACAGGTCTCCACATTGAAGAATTTAATTTTCAAATACATTGAGGTACTCTTGTGAGTAGTGAAATACGAATTTATTTGAAATCTTTTCTGAATTCATAGTCAGGTATTGACAGGTAATTTCTCAATCTATTAAGTGGAGTTGAATACATTTTTTGATGTTGAAAAGTAAAGGTGGGGGAATTCCCTGGTGGTCCAGTGGTTAGGACTCCGTGCTTCCACTGCAAGGGGCACGGGTTCCATCCCTGGTTGGGAAACTAAGATCTGGCCCAGCACAGCAAAAAAAAAAAAAAAAAAAAGTAAAGGTGGGAACTTTGGTTTAAAAGCAAGCACACAAGTGAACTACTACATACTTCCATTTCTGGTAATATGGAAGACTAAGTTATCCACCCTTTAAAAAAAAAACTATAGGGGCTTCCCTGGTGGCGCAGTGGTTGAGGGTCTGCCTGCTAATGCGGGGGACACGGATTCGAGCCCTGGGCTGGGAAGATCCCACATGCCGCGGAGCGGCTGGGCCCGTGGGCCACAACTACTGAGCCTGCGCGTCTGGAGCCGGTGCTCTGCAACAAGAGAGGCTGCGATAGTGAGAGGCCCATGCACCGCGATGAAGAGTGGCCCCCGTTTACCACAACTAGAGAAAGCCCTTGCACAGAAACGAAGACCCAACACAGCCAAAAATAAATAAACAAATGTGGGGTTTAAAAAAAAAAAAAAAGAATGTGGAGCCTTTCAATGATTTAAAAAAAACAAAAACCAAAAAAAAACTGTAGGATAAAATTTGTTTAAACTGAGGTACAATTTACATTCAATAAATTACACAGACCTTAAGTGTACTGTACATGAGTTTTGATAAAGTTGTACTCCCACGAACACACATACTTATCAAAATACAGAACATCCGCATCACCATGGACAAGTTCCTTATGACCCTAACCAATCAATCACTGCACCTCTACCAAGAAACCAGTGTTTGGATTTATTTTACTGAAGATTAGGTTTGCCTCTAAATGGCATCATATATTATGTGTATGTGGTGGGTAGCTCCTGAAATGGATCACAATGCCCGCCTCTTTATATTCACTTCCTTGTATAATCTCCTCCCTTTGAATGTGGGCTGCACCTAGAATGTGAGCTAGCTTCTCATGTATAGAATACAGCAAAAGTAATGGGTGGGTCCTTCTAAGATTAGGTTACAAAAGAGTGTGGCTTCTCTCTTTCTCCATTGCTCTGACTCTTCTCATTTGCTTGATCTGATGAAGCAAGCTGCCATTTTCTGAGCTGTTTTATTAAGAGGCCCACATGTCAAGGAACAGCTGTGTATGTGTGTGGTGGGGATGGAATTAATCCAGCAACAAACATGTGAGTGAGCTTGGAATGCATCTTTCCTAGCTGAGCCTTGATTCGGCCAATGGGAAGATCAGGAAAGTTTTAATAAAAGAGCTATCATCGGGGTCTGGGCAAGATGGCGGAAGAGTAAGACGCGGAGATCACCTTCCTTCCCACAGATACATTAGAAATACATCTACACGTGGAACTGCTCCTACAGGACACCCACTGAACGCTGGCAGAAGACGACAGACCTCCCCAAAGGCAAGAAACTCCCCACGTACTTGGGTAGGGCAAAAGAAAAAAGAAATAACAGAGACAAAAGAATAGGGACGGGACCTGCACCAGTGGGAGGGAGCTGTGAAGGAGGAAAGGTTTCCACACACTAGGAAGCCCCTTCGTGGGCGGAGACTGCGTGTGGCAGAGGGGGGAAGCTTCAGAGCCACGGAGGAGAGCGCAGCCACAGGGGTGCGGAGGGCAAAGCGGAGAGATTCCTGCACAGAGGATTGGTGCCGAGCAGCACTCACCAGCCCGAGAGGCTTGTCTGCTCACCCGCCGGGGCGGGCGGGGGCTGGGAGCTGAGGCTCGGGCTTCGGTGGGATCGCAGGGAGAGGACTGGGGTTGGCGGCGTGAACACAGCCTAAAGGGGTTAGCGCACCACAGCTAGTTGGGAGGGAGTCCGGGGAAGAGTCTGCAGCTGCTGAAGAGGCAAGAGACTTTTTCTTCCCTCTTTGTTTCCTGGTGCATGAGGAGAGGGGATTCAGAGCGCTGCCTAAACGAGCTCCAGAGACGGGCGCGAGCCGCGGCTATCAGCGTGGACCCCAGAGACGGGCATGAGACGCTAAGGCTGCTGCTGCCGCCACCAAGAAGCCTGTGTGCGAGCACAGGTCACTCTCCACACCACCCCTCCCGGGAGCCTGTGCAGCCCGCCACTGCCAGGGTCCCGTGATCCAGGGACAACTTCCCCAGGAGAACGCACAGCGCGCCTCAGGCTGCTGCAACGTCATGTTGGCCTCTGCCGCCACAGGCTCGCCCCGCATCCGTACCCTTCCCTCCCCTCGGCCTGAGTGAGCCAGAGTCCCTGAAGCAGCTGCTCCTTTAACCCTGTCCTGTGTGAGCGAAGAACAGACGCCCTCAGGCGACCTACACGGAGAGGCGGGTCCAAATCCAAAGCTGAACCCCGGGAGCTGTGCAAACAAAGACGAGAAAGGTAAATTTCTCTCAGCAGCCTCAGAAGCAGCGGATTAAAGCTCCACAAACAACTTGATGTACCTGCATCTGTTGAATACCTGAATAGACAACGAATCACCCCAAATTCAGGAGGTGGACTTTGGGAGCAGGATATATTAATTTTTCCCCTTTTCCTCTTTTTGTGAGTGTATATGTGTATGCTTCTGGGTGAGATTTTTGTCTGTATAGCTTTGCTTTCACCATTTGTCCTAGGGTTCGGTCCATCCGTTTTATTTTTTTTTTTACATAAAAAATTATTTTTCTTAATAAATTTTTTCTTAATAATTGTTTCTTTATTTTTTATTTTTAAAAAATTAAAAATTTTTTTCTTAATAATTTTTTTATTTTAAAAAATTAAAAAAAATTTTTTTCTTAAATTTTTTCTTAATTTTTTTCTTATTTTTTATTTTAAAAAATAAAAAATTTTCTTCTTAATAATTTTTTTCTTATTTTTTATTATAATAGCTTTATTTTATTTTATTTTATCCTCTTTTTTTCTTTCTTTCTATTTTTTCTCCCTTTTATTCTGAGCCGTGTGGATGAAAGGCTCTTGGTGCTCCAGCCAGGCATCAGGGCTGTGCCTCTGAGGTGGGAGAGCCAACTTCAGGACACTGGTCCACAAGAGACCTCCCAGCTCCACGTAATACCAAACAGCGAAAATCTCTCAGAGATCTCCATCTCAACATCAAGACCCAGCTTCACTCAACAGCCAGCAAGTTACAGTGCTGGACACCCTATGCCAAACAACTAGCAAGACAGGAACACAGTCCCATCCATTAGCAGAGAGGCTGCCTAAAATCATAATAAGGCCACAGACACCCCAAAACACACCACCAGACGTGGACTTGCCCACCAGAAAGACAAGATCCAGCCTCATCCACCAGAACACAGGCACTAGTCCCCTCCACCAGGAAGCCTACAAAACCCACTGAACCAACCTTAGCCACTGGGGACAGATACCAAAAACAATGGGAACTATGAACCTGCAGCCTGTGAAAAGGAGACCCCAAACACAGTAAGATAAGCAAAATGAGAAGACAGAAAAACACACAGCAGATGAAGGGGCAGGGTCAAAACACACCAGACCTAACAAATGAAGAGGAAATAGGCAGTCTACCTGAAAAAGAATTCAGAATAATGATAGTAAAGATGATCCAAAATCTTGGAAATAGAATAGACAAAATGCAAGAAACATTTAACAAGGACGTAGAAGAACTAAAGAGGAACCAAGCAATGATGAAAAACACAATAAATGAAATTAAAAATACTCTAGAAGGGATCAATAGCAGAATAACTGAGGCAGAAGAACGGGTAAGTGACCTGGAAGATAAAATAGTGGAAATAACTACTGCAGAGCAGAATAAAGAAAAAAGAATGAAAAGAACTGAGGACAGTCTCAGAGACTTCTGGGACAACATTAAACGCACCAACATTCGAATTATAGGGGTCCCAGAAGAAGAAGAGAAAAAGAAAGGGACTGAGAAAATATTTGAAGAGATTATAGTTGAAAACTTCCCTAATATGGGAAAGGAAACAGTTAATCAAGTCCAGGAAGCACAGAGAATCCCATACAGGATAAATCCACTGATAAAACGACTGAAATTGAAATTGTGATTAAAAATCTTCCAACAAACAAAAGCCCAGGACCAGATGGCTTCACAGGCGAATTCTATCAAACATTTAGAGAAGAGTTAACACCTATCCTTCTCAAACTCTTCCAAAATATTGCAGAGGGAGGAACACTCCCCCAACTCATTCTACGAGGCCACCATCACCCTGATACCAAAACCAGACAAAGATGTCACAAAGAAAGAAAACTACAGGCCAATATCACTGATGAACATAGATGCAAAAGCCCTCAACAAAATACTAGCAAACAGATTCCAACAGCACATCAAAAGGATCATACACATGATCAATTTGGGTTTATCCCAGGAATGCAAGGATTCTTCAGTATATGCAAAACAATCAATGTGATACACCATATTAACAAACTGAAGGATAAAAGCCATATGATAATCTCAACAGATGCAGAAAAAGCTTTCAACAAACTTCAACACCCATTTATGATAAAAACTCTCCAAAAAGTGGGCATAGAGGGAACTTTCCTCAACATAATAAAGGCCATATATGACAAACCCACAGCCAACATTGTCCTCAATGGTGAAAAACTGAAACCATTTCCACTAAGATCAGGAGCAAGACCAGGTTGCCCACTCTCACCACTATTGTTCAACATAGTTTTGGAAGTGTTAGCCACAGCAATCAGAGAAGAAAAAGAAATCAAAGGAATCCAAATCGGAAAAGAAGAAGTAAAGCTGTCACTGTTTGCAGACGACAGGATACTATACATAGAGAATCCTAAATATGCTACCAGAAAACTACTAGAGCTAATCAATGAATTTGGTAAAGTAGCAGGATACAAAATTAATGCACAGAAATCTCTTGCATTCCTATACACTAATGATGAAAAATCTGAAAGTGAAATTAAGAAAACACTCCCGTTTACCATTGCAACAAAAAGAATAAAATGTCTAGGAATAAACCTACCTAAGGAGACAAAAGACATGTATGCAGAAAATTATAAGACAGTGATGAAAGAAATTAAAGATGATACAAATAGATGGAGAGATATACCATGTTCTTGGATTGGAAGAATCAACATTGTGAAAATGAGTCTACTACCCAAAGCAATCTACAGATTCAATGCAATCCCTATCATACTACCACTGGCATTTTTCACAGAACTAGAAAAAAATTTTCACAATTTGTATGGAAACACAAAAGACCCCGAATAGCCAAAGCAATCTTGAGAACGAAAAATGGAGCTGGAGGAATCAGGCTCCCTGACTTCAGACTATATTACAAAGCTACAGTAATCAAGACAGTTTGGTACTGGCACAAAAACAGAAATATAGATCAATGGAACAGGATAGAAAGCCCAGAGATAAACCCACGCACATATGGTCACCTTATCTTTGATAAAGGAGGCAAGCATATACAGTGGAGAAAAGACAGCCTCTTCAATAAGTGGTGCTGGGAAAATTGGACAGGTACATGTAAAAGTATGAAATTAGAACACTCCCTAACACCATACACAAAAATAAACTCAAAATGGATTAGAGACCTAAATGTAAGGCCAGACACTATCAAACTCTTAGAGGAAAACATAGGCAGAACACTCTATGACATAAATCACAACAAGATCCTTTTTGACCCACCTCCTAGAGAAATGGAAATAAAAACACAAATAAACAAATGGGACCTAATGAAACTTAAAAGCTTTTGCACAACAAAGGAAACCATAAACAAGACCAAAAGACAACCCTCAGAATGGGAGAAAATATTTTCAAATGAAGCAACTGACAAAGGATTAATCTCCAGGATTTACAAGCAGCTCATGCAGTTCAATACCAAAAAAAGAAACAACCCAATCCAGAAATGGGCAGAAGACCTAAATACACATTTCTCCAAAGAAGATATACAGATTGCCAACAATCACATGAAAGAATGCTCAACATCATTAATCATTAGAGAAATGCAAATCAAAACTACAATGAGATATCATCTCACACCGGTCAGAATGGCCATCATCAAAAAATGTAGAAACAATAAATGCTGGAGAGGGTGTGGAGAAGAGTGAACCCTCTTGCACTGTTGGTGGGAATGTAAACTGATACAGCCACTATGGAGAACAGTATGGAGGTTCCTTAAAAAGCTAAAAATAGAACTACCATACGACCCAACAATCCCACTACTGGGCATATACCCTGAGAAAACCATAATTCAAAAAGAGACATGTACCACAATGTTCAATGCAGCACTATTTACAATAGCCAGGATATAGAGGCAACCTAAATGTCCACTGACAGATGAATGGATAAAGAAGATGTAGCACATATATACAATGGTATATTACTCAGCCATAAAAAGAAATGAAATGGAGTTATTTGTAGTGAGGTGGATGGACCTAGAGTCTGTCATACAGAGTGAAGTAAGTCAGAAAGAGAAAAACAAATACAGGATGCTAACACATATATATGGAATCTAAGAAAAAAAAAAAAAAGGTCATGAAGAACCTAGTGGCAAGACGGGAATAAAGACACAGACCTACTAGAGAATGGACTTGAGGATATGGGGAGGGGGAAGTGTAAGATGTGACAGGGTGAGAGAGTGGCATGGACATATATACACTACCAAATGTAAAATAGATAGCTAGTGGGAAGCAGCCGCATAGCACAGGGAGATCATCTCTGTGCTTTGTGACCACCTAGAGGGGTGGGACAGGGAGGGTGAGAGGGAGGGAGACGCAAGAGGGAAGAGGTATGGGAACATATGTATATGTGTAACTGATTCACTTTGTTATAAAGCAGAAACTAACACACCATTGTAAAGCAATTATACTCCAATAAAGATGTTAAAAAAAAAAAGGGCTATCATCTCACTGGTTCTTCAAGTTTTGGTGGACTTTAATTCATACTTATGATTTTTAGTTACAAAAGTAATACATGTTCATTGTGGAAATTTTAAAAATATAGAAAAGCACAAAGATGCAAGTTTAAAAAAAAACGAACTCATAAGCCCCACCACCTCAATATAAAAACATTATTAACATTTTGGTACACATTCTTATAAACATTTTTCTTCTAATCATCACATCTAAAAGAACAATTGGGACCATGCTGTTTAGTCATCTTCATTTTTAAAATTAATTCATATTTATTTATTTATTCATTTATTTAACACCTTTTTTGGAGTATAATTGCTTTACAATGTTATGTTAGTTTCTGCTATATAACAAAGTGAATCAGCTCTACATATACATTTATCCCCATATCGCCCCCCTCTTGCTCCTCTCTCCCACCCCACCATCCCACCCCTCTAGATGGTCACAAAGCACCGAGATGATCTCCCTGTGCTATGCGGCTGCTTCCCACTAGCTATCTATTTTACATTTGGTAGTGTATGTATGTCAATGCTACTCTCTCAGTTCGTCCCAGCTTACCCTCCCCACCCACCATGTCCTCAAGTACCTTCTCTACATCTGTGTCTTTATTCCTGTCCCCCTAGGTTCATCAGAACCATTTTTTTTTGTTTTTGTTTTTAGATTCCATATATATGTGTTAGCATCCTGTATTTGTTTTTCTCTTTCTGACTTACTTCACTCTGTATGACAGACTCTAGGTCCATCCACCTCACTACAAATAACACAATTTCATTTCTTTTTATGACTGAGTAATATTCCATTGTATACATGTGCAACATCTTCTTCATCCATTCATCTGTTGATGGACACTTAGGTTGCTTCCATGTCCTAGCTATCGTAAATAGTGCTGCAATGAACATTGTGATATATGTCTCTTTTTGAATTATGGTTTTCTCAGGGTATATGCCCAGCAGTGGGATTGCTGGGTCGTATGGTAGTTCTATTTTTATTTTTTTAAGGAACCTCCATACTGTTGTCCATAGTGCCTGTATCAATTTACATTGCCACCAACAGTGCAGGAGGGTTCCTTTTTCTCCATACCCTCTCCAGCATTTATTGGTAGATTTTTGGATGATGGCCATTCTGACCGGTGTAAGGTTATACCTCAGTGGGGTTTTGATTTGCATTTCTTTAATGATTAGTGATGTTGAGCATCCTTTCATGTGTTTGTTGGCAATCTGTATATCTTCTTTGGAGAAATGTCTATTTAAGTCTTCTGCCCATTTTTGGATTGGGTTGTTTGTTTTTTGATATTGAGCTGCATGAGCTGCTTGTGTATTTTGGAGATTAATCCTTTGTCAGTTGCTTCATTTGCAAATATTTTCTCCCATTCTGAGGGTTGTCTTTTGGTCTTGTTTATGGTTTCCTTTGCTGTGCAAAAGCTTTTCAGTTTCATTAGGTCACACTGGTTTATTTTTGTTTTTATTTCCATTTCTCTAGGAGGTGGGTCAAAAAGGATCTTACTGTGATTTATGTCATTGAGTGTTCTTCCTTTGTTTTCCTCTAAGAGTTTGATAGCCTTACATTTAGGTCTTTTATCCATTTTGAGTTTATTTTTGTGTATGGTGTTAGGAAGTGTTCTAATTTCATTCTTTTACATGTAGCTGTCCAGTTTTCCCAGCACTACTTATTGAAGAGGCTGTCTTTTCTGCGTTGTATATTCTTGCCTCCTTTATCAAAAATAAGGTGACCATATGTGTGTGGGTTTATCTCTGGGATTTCTATCCTGTTTCATTGATCTATATTTCTGTTTTTGTGCCAGTACCATATCATCTTTATTACTGTAGCTTTGCAGTATAGTCTGAAGTCAGGGAGCCTGATTCCTCCAGCTCCATTTTTCTTTCTCAAGATTGCTTCCGCTATTTGGGGTCTTTTTTGTTTCCATACAAATTGTGAAATTTTTTGTTCTAGTTCTGTAAAAAATGCCAGTGGTAGTTTGATAGGGATTGCATTGAATCTGTAGATTGCTTTGGGTAGTACAGTCATTTTCACAATGTTGAATCTTCCAATCCAAGAACATGGTATATCTCTCCATCTGTTGGTATCATATTTAATTTCTTTCATCAGTGTCTTATAGTTTTCTGCATACAGGTCTTTTGTCTCCTTAGGTCGGTTTATTCCTTGGTATTTTATTCTTTTTGTTTCAATGGTAAATGGGAGTGTTTCCTTAATTTCTCTTTCAGATTTTTTGCTGTTAGTGTATATGAATGCAAAAGATTTCTGTGCATTAATTTTGTATCCTGCTACTTTACCAAATTCATTGATAACTTTGTTTAGGATTCTCTATGTATAGTATCATGTCATCTGCAAACAATGACAGTTTTACTTCTTCTTTTCTGATTTGGATTCCTTTGATTTCTTTTTCTTCTCTGATTGCTGTGGCTAAAACTGCCAAAACTATGTTGAATAATAGTGGTGAGAGTGGGCAACCTTTTCTTGTTCCTGGTTTTAGAGCAAATGCTTTCAGTTTTTCACCATTGAGAATGATGTTGGCTGTGGGTTTGTCATATATGGCTTTTATTATGCTGAGGTAGGTTCCCTCTATGCCCACTTTTTGGAGAGTTTTTATCATAAATGGGTGTTGAAGTTTGTTGAAAGCTTTTTCTGCATCTGTTGAGATTATCATATGGCTTTTATCCTTCAGTTTGTTAATATGGTGTATCACATTGATTGTTTTGCATATACTGAAGAATCCTTGCATTCCTGGGATAAACCCAAATTGATCATGTGTATGATCCTTTTAATGTGCTGTTGGAATCTGTTTGCTAGTATTTTGTTGAGGGCTTTTGCATCTATGTTCATCAGTGATATTGGCCTGTAGTTTTCTTTTTTTGTGACATCTTTGTCTGGTTTTGGTATTGGGTGATGGTGGCCTCGTAGAATGAGTTGGGGAGTGTTCCTCCCTCTGCTATATTTTGGAAGAGTTTGAGAAAGATAGGTGTTAGCTCTTCTCTAAATGTTTGATAGAATTTGCCTGTGAAGGCATCCATGCCTGGGCTTTTGTTTGTTGGAAGATTTTTAATCACAGTTTCAATTTCAGTGCTTGTGATTGGTCTGTTTATCTTTTCTATTTCTTCCTGGTTCAGTCCTGGAAGGTTGTACTGTTCTAAGAATTTGTCCATTTCTTCCAGGTTGTCTATTTTGTTGGCATATAGTTGCTTGTAGTAATCTCTCATGATCCTTTGTATTTCTGCAGTGTCAGTTGTTACTTCTCCTTTTTCATTTCTAATTCTGTTGATTTGAGTCTTTTCCCTTTTTTTCTTCATGAGTCTGGCTAATGGTTTATCAATTTTGTTTATCTTCTCAAAGAACCAGCTTTTAGTGTTATTGATCTTTGCTATTTTGTCCTTCACTTCTTTTTCATTTATTTCTCATCTGATATTTATGACTTGTTCTGCTACCTTTGGGTTTGTTTTGTTCTTCTTTCTCTAGTTGCTTTAGCTGTAAGGTTAGGTTGGCTATTTGAGATTTTTCTTGTTTCTTGAGGTAGGATTGTATTTTTATAACCTTCCCTCTTAGAACTCCTTTTGCTGCATCCCATAGGTTTTGGGTCGTCGGGTTTTCATTGTCATTTGTTTCTAGGTATTTTTTGATTTCCTCTTTGATTTCTTCAGTGATCTTTTGGTTATTTAATAGCGTTTTTTTTTAGCCTCCATGTGTTTGTGTTTTGTACAGTTTTTTTCCTGTAATTGATATGTAGTCTCATAGCATTGTGTTCGGAAAAGATACTTGATACAATTTCAATTTTCTTAAATTTACCAAGGCTTGATATGTGACCCAAGATATGATCTATCCTGGAGAATGTTCCATGTGCACTTTAGAAGAAAGTGTATTCTATTGTTTTTGGATGGAATGTCCTATAAATATCAATTAAGTCCATCTGGTCTAATGTGTCATTTAAAGCTTGTGTTTCCTTATTTATTTTCATTTTGGATGATCTGTCCATTGGTGAAAGTGGGGTGTTAAAGTCCCCTACTATGATTGTGTTACTGTCGATTTCCCCTTTTATGGCTGTTAGCCTTTGCCTTATGTATTGAGGTGCTCCTATGTTGGGTGCATAAATATTTACAATTGTTATATTTTCTACTTGGATTGATCCCTTGATCATTATGTAGTGTCCTTCTTAATCTCTTGTAGTAGTCTTTATTTTCAAGTCTATTTTGTCTGATATGACTATTGCTACTCCAAGTTTCTTTTGATTTCCATTTGCATGGAGTATCTTTTTCCATCTCCTCACTTTCAGTCTGTATGTATCCCTAGGTCTGAAGTGGTTCTCTTGTAGACAGCATATATATGGGTATTGTTTTTGTATTCATTCAGCCAGTCTGTGTCTTTTAGTTGGAGCATTTAATCCATTTACATTTATCAGTTATCAATATGTATGTTCCTATTACCATTTTCTTAATTGTTTTGGGTTTGTTTTTGTAGGTCTTTTCCTTTTCTTGTGTCTCCTGCCTAGAGAAGGTCCTTTAACATTTGTTGTAAAGCTGGTTTGGTGGTGGTGAATTCTCTTAACTTTTGCTTGTCTGTAAAGGTTTTAATTTCTCTGTGAAATCTGATTGAGATCCTTGCTTGGTAGAGTAATCTTGGTTGTAGGTTATTCCCTTTCATCACTTTAAGTATGTCCTGCCACTCTCTTTTGGCTTGCAGAGTTTTGTTGTTGTTGTTGTTGTTAACATCTTTATTGGAGTATAATTGCTTTACAATGGTGTGTTAGTTTCTGCTTTATAACAAATTGAATCAGCTGTACATATATATATCCCCATATCTCCTCCCTCTTGCATCTCCCTCCCCCCCCTCCCTAACCCACCCCTCTAGGTGGTCACAAAGCACCGAGCTGATCTCCTTGTGTTATGCGACTGCTTCCCACTAGCTATCTATTTCACATTTGGTAGTATATATAAGTCCATGCCACTTTCTCACTTTGTCCAAGCTTATCCTTCCCCCTCCCAATGTCCTCAAGTCCATTCTCTACTTCTACATCTTTATTCGTCCTGCCCCTAGGTTCTTCAGAATTTTTTTTTTTTTTAGATTCTATATATATGTGTTAGCATACGGTATTTGTTTTTCTCTTTCTGACTTACCTCACTCTGTATGACAGACTTTAGGTCCATCCACCTCACTACAAATAACTCAATTTCGTTTCTTTTTATGGCTGAGTAATATTCCATTGTATATATGTGTCACATCTTCTTTATCCATTCATCTGTCAATGGACACTTAGGTTGCTTCCATGTCCTGGCTATTGTAAATAGAGGAGACTTGCAGAGTTTCTGCTGAAAGATCAGCTGTTAACTTTATGGGGATTCCCTTGTATGTTGTTTGTTGCTTTTCCCTTGCTGCTTTTAATATTTTTTCTTTTTATTTAATTTTTGATAGTTTGAGTAATATGTGTCTTGGCATGTTTCTCCTTGGATTTATCCTGTATGGGACTCTCTGTGCTTCCTGGACTCGGGTGGTTATTTCCTTTCCCATGTTAGAGAAGTTTTTGACTATAATCTATTCAAATATTTTCTCAGACCCTTTCTCTTTCTCTTCTTCTTCTGGGACCCCTATAATTAGAATGTTGGTACATTTAATGTTGTCCCAGAGGTCCCTGAGACTGTCCTCAATTCTTTTCTTTCTTTTTTCTTTATTCTGCTCTCTGGTAGTTATTTCCACTATTTTATCTTCCAGGTCACTTATCTGTTCTTCTGCCTCAGTTATTCTGCTACTGATTCCTTCTATTGTATTTTTAATTTCATTTATTGTGTTGCTCATCATTGCTTGTTTGCTCTTTAGTTCTTCTAGGTCCTTGTTAAACATTTCTTGTATTTTCTCCATTCTATTTCTGAGATTTGGATCATCTTTACTATCATTACTCTGAATTCTTTTTCAGGTAGACTGTCTCTTTCCTCTTCATTTGTTTGGTCTGGTGGGTTTTTACCTTGCTCCTTTATCTGCTGCATATTTCTCTGTCTTCTCATGTTGTTTTACTTATTGTGTTTGGGGTCTCCTTTTCACAGGCTGCAGCTTCGTTGTTCCCGTTATTTATGGTGTCTGCTCACAGTGGGTGAAGTTGGTTCAGTGGTTTGTGTAGGCTTTCTGGTGGAGGGGACTGGTGCCTGTGTTCTGGTGGGTGGGGCTGTTTCGTGTCCTGTTGGTGGGCAGGGCTGAGTCCGGTGGTGTGTTTTCGGGTGTCTGTGAACTTAGTATGGCTTTAGGCAGCCTCTCTGCTAATGGGTGGGGTTGTGTTCCTGTCTTGCCAGTTGTTTGGCATGGGACATCCAGCACGGGAGCTTGCTGGCCATTGAGTGGATCTCGGTGTTAGTGTTGAGACGGACATCTCTGGGAGAGCTCTCACCGAGTGATATTATGTGGGGCTCTGAGGTTTCTGGTGGTCCAATGTCCTGGACTCAGCTCTCCCACCTCAGAGGCGCAGGCCTGACACATGGCTGCAGCACCAAGGCCTTGCCAGCCACACGGCTCGGAAGAAAAGAAAAAAAAAAAAAAAACGAACAGATAGGACCCCAAAATAAATAGTAAAAGCAAAACTAAACAGACAAAATCACACAAAGAAACATACACACACGCTCATAAAAAGAAAAACAAACAAAAATAACAACAACAAAAACTAAACAAAGAAAAAAACCCCAGACAGAACCCTAGGGCAAATGGTAAAAGCAAACCTAAACAGACAAAATCACAGTAAGAAACACACACACCCACAAAAAGAGAAAAAAGGAAATAATAATAATAAAATTTTTAAAAAGGGAAGATAGCAACCATACCAATAAACAAATCCACCAATGATAAGAAGCACTAAAAACTAAACTAAGATAAACATAAAACCAAAAATATATCAGACACAGAAAGCAAACCGCAAGTCTGCAGTTGCTCCCAAAGTCCACTGCCTCAGTTTTGGGAACATCTGTTGTCTCTTCAGGTATTCCATAGATGCAGGGTTTATCAAGTTGATTGTGAGGATTTAATCCACTGCTCCCGAGGCTACACGGAGAATTTTCCCTTTCTCTTCTTTGTTTGCACAGCTCCTGGGGTTCCGCTTTGGTTTGGGCCTCACCTCTGCATGTAGGCCACCCCCAGGCATCTCTTCCCCACCCAGACAGGAGGGGGTTAAAACAGCGGCTGATTAGGGCTCTTTTGCTCACTCAGGCCGGGGAGAGGGAGGGGTATGGTAGTCACAATTGGATTGCGGGGGAGCCTGTGGCAGCAGAGGCCAGCATGACATTGCAACAGCCTGAGGTGCACCGAGTGTTCTCCTGGGGAAGTTGTCCCTGGATCACGGGACTCTGGCAGTGACGGGCTGCACAGGCTCCCAGGGGGTGTGGGTAGTGACTTGCGCTTGCACACAGCATTCTTGGTGGCAGCAATAGCAGTGTTAGTTGTCCATGTCCTTCTCTATGGTCCGAGATGATAGCCGCAGCTTGCGCCTGTCTCTGGAGCTCGCTTAGGCGGTACTCTGCCATCTGTGGGCATACGGAGTAGGAATCCCCTCTCTTTGTGCACCCCGAGACAATGGTCTCTTTCCTCTCCGGCAGGTCCAGAATTTTTCCCAGACTCCCTCCCAGCTAGCTGTGGCGCACTAGCCCCCTTCAGGCTGTGTTCACTCAGCCAACCCCAGTCCTCTCCCTGGGATCTGACCTCCGAAGCCCGAGCCTCAGCTCCCAGCCCCAACCTGTCCCGGTGGGCGAGCAGACAAGCCTCTCGGGCTGGTGAGTGCTGGTCGGCACCAATCCTCTGTGTGGGAATCTCTCTGCTTTTCCCTCTGCACCCCTGTTGCTGCGCTCTCCTCCGTGGCTCCGAAGCTTCTCCCCCCACCCACCTCCCCGTCCCCACCAGTGAAGGGGCTTCCTAGTGTGTGGAAACTTTTCCTCCTTCACAGCTCCCTCCCAGAGGTGCAAGTCCTGTCCCTATTCTTTTGTCTCTGTTTTTTCTTTTTTCTTTTGCCCTACCCAGGTACGTGGGGATTTTCTTGCCTTTTGGGAAGTCTGAGGTTTTCTGCCAGTGTTCAGTAGGTGTTCTGTAGGAGTTGTTCCACATGTAGATGTATTTTCGATGTATTTGTGAAGAGGAAGGTAAGCTCCACATCTTACTCCTCTGCCATCTTGAAGGTCTCCCCTTATCTGCACTTATCTGCACTTTTATAAATGTTATTTCATTTGATCTTCACAATAGCCCTGCAGAGTAAGAAGTATTTTCAATCCCATTTTATAATAATAACTTGAGGGACAGAAAGTTTAGCTTGTCCAAATCACACGACAAAGCCAGCATGTACATCTGGAATGTCTTTCTCCAGAGCCCATGCTCACCTTCCTCCCAGCTGTATCCCAGATGATGGGTGGTGCTTGGAGATGGCAGGGCATGGAAAGGAAAGGAATCACTCAGAGGGGTTGTTTGTAATGTTGGATTTGGTGACCACTTCTATCTACAACATAAAGGAAAGGGAGAAATTTTAAATAATTAATTTTCCCAGCCTGGGGAAAGATGATGTCACAAATGATACCAATTTCATAATCTGTTCAATAGTACATGTGATTTCTACTAGTCAAAAAGTATTCCTTCAATTCAGCCTTGCCTCAACCTCAGACACAGGGCTCTATGCACTGTATGATGCAGTGAGGTCTTATCAAATCTGCAGTCCAGTCGCTCTGTGCTAAGGAGATCTGGCCCTGGCTGAAACTCTTCTGGCTGATCTGGGAGCCAGCGTGGGAGCTGGAGCACCTCGTTTGTGCAAGCCTGGGCCGACCCACACTGCTTTCCCATGGGGAGGAGTCTTTGTAACCAGGGGGCATCCAGAACAGGCACCAGGCTAAAGTGCCATCAAGCAGAATGGCCCCTTCCCACTCCACACTAAGAGCACTTTATATCTGCCCTGGCAGGGATGGGAACAACAAGTTTTTGACAAAAGGAAAGAAGAAATCAAAACATAAAATATACTTCTCTGGGTTGCATGTTTCTGGCTTGACTTATGTCACTTACACAACAATGGTTATTGTTTTTTTGAACGACACAGAGGGTTTTAGGCAAGGCCAGAAACGCTAGCCCAGGATTTGGTCCCCCAGAGTTCTGACACCTAAAGAAGGGGAAGGAACAGTGGGTGTGTGGGGTCAGGAATGTCTCTTCTGATTCCAGCCTTCAGCTGCCTGAGACTCCCAAGCTGCATCCTGCCCCATAGACAAGAAAATGTAGCCACAGACAACAGTGGAAGAGGGGCTTTGAAACAAAGAAGGAAGAGTGGGCACATGTTTCCTGGGACTCTTGGGATCCTCGAACTCTTTGAAGGTCTGTTTGACAAGTTCAGCTTTGACAGGAAAAACTGATTCACTGGACAAAGAGTTCTGGTTCAACACTGGCTGAATACACAGCACCCAGCTCCACCATCCATAGCCTCCAAGCCCAGGATAATTTGTTTTGTTTCTATTTTTCTCTCAGGTTTTCTAAACCTTGCCACTTTCAAGAAATCTACTCTCAGGGAGCTAATTTTTACATAATTATTAGCTCTGTTTTTCCTTTGTGAAAGCCACTCTCCATTTTTGGATGACATTTGATGACCTGCATCAGTAGAAAACGTTAGTTTTGTCCTCTTTTACTGGAAACTTGGTGACAAAGTCAATTTCTCTTCAGGTCTCTCTAGTGTGAAACTTCTTGTAATCCTTTCCCCTAACACATACCACAGCTCACTTACACAGATGCTTCAGGGAGAAGGCCAGGCCCTTATGAACATCTTAGAGAGCCTTCTTCAGGCCTCTTTCTTCCTCTGAATTTCTCCAGTTTGCCAACCCCTTTGCTCCCTCTTCTGCATCTTACCACATTGTGTCCAACCATTCTGTCCTCTATTGAGTGCTGGGACAGATAAACACCAAACAAATATTTGATAAATGGGGCAATTGTGAAGGAATCCCTTCCCATCTTTGTCTTTTTCAGTTTTTTTTTTTATTTCCTCTTCATTAACTCCATATGCTATAGGCTTCCAGTTGAGATCTATCCCCGCTCCCTGAGACCCTGCAACTTGCCCCTTACCTGTACCAGTGTCTATCACCTCTTTACCAAAAACTTCTTTAACAGGAAGTTAACTTCATTGCTTCCACACCAATAAAGGCTCGTTTTCCTTTTTCATTAAAGAGTAAATATTTATTGGCTACTTACTTTTGCTCTAACAAAACAAAGTCCCAATCCAAAGGAGTTTACATTGTAGTGGCAGGAGACCGAACCACAAGTAACAAATAAGATAAGCCAATAAATAATATGCTCAGAAGAAAAATAAAGCAGAGGCATAGGACTGCAGGATGGGCATTGGCCTGGCCTTTTCCAGGCCTTAGTGAAAACGGTAATTGTTGTTTTCATATTTATCAAAAGCCTCAGCCTCTCACTCCTTTGGGGACAGATGTGGATGCACTGAGATGGCTGATCCACAATATCTGCTTCTGCCAACCAACCCTCAGTGGGAAGAGTAATAATTAAACAAGACAGGTAATCCTTGTAAAGTGCTTAATGCAGAGTCTGATACAAAAAACATAGTAAATAAGGAGCAGCTGGAGAAAATGGGAAGGCGTGGGGAACCACCATTGGCAAAGGCCATCTCATTTGCTTTAATTTTAGTTTAATCTCCACATTACTTACACTTTCTTCAGGCAGCCCATAGCTTTATGAACAACTGACCCTTGGAACTGAGAAGCTGGTCCAGATAAAGACCTTAGTTGAAAGTGCCATGGTAAATAAAATGGCATGGTTTAGAGAGGAATGCAGGCGGAACTTGACAGTAGCTGCTGTCTCTCAGGGAGCTGGGGCTCCTCTTAGCCCACAGGAACTCGCTCATCTCCTGACATACAGGCAAACCTGGAATTGAGGGAGGTAATACCCCACAGGGCAACCTTGATCACGGAGCCGGGAGCCAATAGATAAACTACTGTACTTTTTTACTTAAGGCAGAAGAATCTGAGGTGCATGCTACATTTTCTCAGAGGCTTTTCCAGCAGATGGAGCCTCAGTCACTCACAGCAGTGACCAGCTCGATGACATATTCGTGTCTTTCTGTCTTTTCCTGTTCAATCTCCTGGTCCCAACCCAACTCCTGCTCATTGGAATTACTTCCCAAAAGAACTATCTTCACAAGGTCCTCATATCAGAAGGAACCCAGGCTAAGAGAGTCACACTATCTGTGCTTTGGTCTTTCCTTTTAGATTCTATCTCCCAATATTATATATTCCACATATATATGAAATTATCTATAGTCTCTTCTCTTTTTCATAGCTCCTTCAAGTTAGGAAGTTTCAGTCATCAGGTAACTCCACAGTTTCCCTACCAAAGATCTCTCAGATTGTTCTTTCGGTATATATTTGGCTAAGCTGATCATTACTGTTTCTGTATATGCCAACAAAACCCAGGAATCACATCAGTTGTTACAGAAATCCTCTTTGATCCACAGTGTTTACATTGCCTCCTCTATAGCTGGTGGGGACCAGAGCTTAAATATTTCCAAGTTGAAAAACTATCATTTGGAGGATTGCAATGAACTTCTGTATTTTAGGGAGCAGACTGTCCTTTAATTTTGGAGGCAACACTTTGATGACTCTTTTAGTGATGCTAATACACCTACCATTACCCCTCCCCATCATGTATATGAAAATGCTTTAGGCTGAGACATTACCTATTCTGTTTGGGCATATAGATTGAGTATAACTAGCAGAATTATTGACCTGCAATATTAGATTTTTCCCCCTAAATCTAGATTAAGTTGTCTTATAACTAAATGTTTTTATTTTCCCTTAGAAAGAAGAAGAAAGATAGCAGCCTGGAAAAGGAGCAAGATGGCAAGGAGTGACCAGCAGAAGTGGAGCACAGTCCCAGAGCCAGAGACCAGATTTGCTCGGCTAGAATGGGAGGATTTGGGCAACAGGTTCCTTAATGGTTCCCTAAAATTACATGAGAAGGAAAACCTAATAAAATACTGAACTCTTTGATGGCAGTAGAATAGAGACTTAGACTATTGTCATTTGGGTATTAATAATCTCTGAAGACTGGAGAAGATGGGAGCATCTTAATTACCCATGGTTCCCAATACTCCTGTACATATTTCTCCCTAACCCCCTCCCTTTTAAAAAATTCAATCTATTTAAACCAAAAACGAAAAGACAAACACAAAAAGTGCACCATTTCTCCCACCCCCACCCCTTGGCTTTGGCAACCACAAATCTGTGCCCTCTAACTATGAGCTTATTTATATATCTATATCTATATCTATATCTATATATCTATATCTATATATCTATATATCTATATATATATATATATACACACACACACATTTTTAAAGGACTCCACATATAAGAGAGATCATATAGTATTTATCTTTCTTCTCTGACTTACTTCACTTAGCATAGTGCCCTTGAGGTCTAGCCTATCCATAGAGTTGTCATTTAAGTACTTATGACTGCTTTTGTACTACAATGGCCAGGGTCTTTTTTGCAACAGAGACCGTATGGCCCACTAAGCCTAAAATAAAATCTTTACTATCTGGTCCTTTAAAGTGAAAGTTTGCTGACCTCTGTTCTAGATCTAAATAGTTTAGAAGAAATATAGGGGACAAAGGAACATGTAAAGCAACACTATGGAGATGCAGTCAGCAAATTCAAAATGTGGAAAATTCTGTAAGATTAACAACTTAATTTCTTAAACAAATAAATGGTAGTAAACATTTTTTAAAGGGTGGGAGAGAAAACCTATACCACTTATGAGACATATGAATTTAATGCAATGTGTAGTCCTTTAAGAAAAAAATGATTCAAAAGTCAACTTAAAAATATATATGTAACAATCAGGGAAATTTAAATACTGACTGTATTTTGATGGAATTACTACTAATTGTTAAATTGTAATAACAGCATTATTTTTATGTTATTCTTTTAAAGAGTCCTTCCCACTATAGGGGTTTGGGAGTAGGGAAAATGGGTATATACAAAGTAAAAATGGACATAAAATTATAGTTAATTTTGTTATTAACTGTCATTATAGTTACCTATACCTATGGGTAAGTGAAGGTTCATTAAATTAGTCTCTCTACTTTTGCATATTTTTGATATTTTTCTTATTATAAATTTCTATAAGAGCAAGAATTTTTAAAGAAATTATAAAAGTTATTGAGAGACATTAAGAAGACCTAAAAGGAGAGATATGCCAGTTTGTAGTTGAAAGACTCAATGTTGTAAAAATAAATGTCAGTTTTTCCCAGTTGAGCCCCAGTAGGGCTCACCCCAGGGAGTTCAACCACCCCACCCCACCCCCAGTAGCTTTCCAGCAAGTTTTGTCAGCTTCCCAGGGGATTTCTGGTCCCAGGCAGCAGTTCCCTGCTAACCAGACTTATCCTCCTGACTGTGAACAGCTCTGTCTCGGGCAACCCAGAGAACTTCATCACCAACCAGCTGGCTGCAACCACACTCTCTCCAGTGAGGTCTGAATCCCAGCCTTGGCTCCAGGAATTCCCTTCCAAGTTCATTTGTTTCCTAAATACTCTTCTTCAGCCTTTGAGTATTCTTTTGAGTTTTCTTTTATGCCCTTTTAGTAGCTAATTCCCAACTAAGTTTTTAATATTGAATAGTCCATGTTCAAATTGCTGTGTGGTTTGCCTCCTGAGTGGGACTGACACACTAGTAAGATTGAAGTTGTACATGTATAACATGTATGACCCTGCAATCATGTGTATTTGTGTGTGTGTGTGTGTGTGTGTGTGTGTGTGAGAGAGACATGCACACGTGTGGGAAATGACAAATACAAGAATATCCATAGTGGGGCTTCCCTGGTGGCGCAGTGGTTGAGAATCTGCCTGCCAATGCAGGGGACACGGGTTCGAGCCCTGGTCTGGGAAGATCCCACATGCCGCGGAGCAACTGGGCCCGTGAGCCACAATTACTGAGCCTGCGCGTCTGGAGCCTGTGCTCCGCAAAAAGAGAGGCCGCGATAGTGAGAGGCCCGCACACCTCAATGAAGAGTGGTCCCCACTTGCCGCAACTGGAGAAAGCCCTCGCACAGAAACGAAGACCCAACACAGCCAAAAAAAAAAAAAAAAAAATTAAATTAATTAAAAAAAAAAAAGAATATCCATAGCAATGTTGTTTAGCATAATCTAAAACTGAAAACAAATACAATTGTTTGTTAACAGGAGGCAGATTGGCTGCAGGATGTGAGAGAAAGAGAGGAGTCAAGGATATCTCTAAGGTTTTTAACCTGAACAACTGGAACATAAGAGTTGCCATGTTCTGGGATAGGGAAGTCTGCAAGGGGAACACGTTTTGACATTTGCTGGTAATATCAGAAACCAGTACTAGACTTAAGCTTGAGATGACTATTAGGCATTCAAATGGAGGTGTTAAGTAGGCAGTTGGAAATGCAAGTCTGGATGAGCAGCCTGGGTTACCACTGAACTTATACATTTGGGGGTCCTCAGTGCACAGCGTCCTTAAAGTCAAGAGATTGGGTAACGTCACCAAATGAGTAAGCGTGGACAGAAGGAGAAGGGGGCCAAAGGATGAACATGGGGGCACTCTTCTCGGATGACTGTCATAGTCTTCTCGCTCCCCCTGCTTCAGTGTCACGACCACTCTCCATCCCCATCTCCAAAAGGTCATCTTCTCTCAGCATCCAGAGTGACTCGGATTAGATAACACCGTTGTCTGAGTCTCTTCAGTGGTTTCCTGTTGCTCATAAAGTCCAAACTCCTCACCAGGAGTGTCTGGCTCCTCCCCATGCCTTCACCTTACTTTCTTCTTTCCTTCCTTTGTTCTCTACAGACCAGTTCCTCTATGTAGTGCTGTTTATTCCTCAAATACATGTATCTTTCTCATTTCAGGTCACTTGCACTAGCTGTTCCCTCAGCCTGGAGGGGGAAACCTATCTTTGCAGGTTTGCTGTCTTTGCTGTCTCCTTTTCGTTCAAATTTCAGTTCAAAATACCACCTCTTGACAGAATTTCTTCCTGTGCTCACTAGTCACTCTAACAAGTCACTCAGTAGCACTTTTTCACGGTACTGATATCTGACATTATCTTATTTATTCGCACATTGACTGTGACTCTCAGCTCCCCCATGGCAGTGACTGGCCGTGTTTACTATTTTATATTCCCAACACCTCAAAGAGTGATGCCACCTGTAGGCAGTCAATAAATACTTGCTGAATGAATGACTTACAGGATTTTGCATACTTTTAAGTATCTTTTTTAGCTTCCAAATTCAGGGAGGGAATGCTGGGCTGCCATTTTTCTTTGTCCAGGCTTTATCTTTCTTTATGTCCACCTTTTACTTCTTCTCCAACTCCCCTGTGTCACAAAAGCCCAACAGTGCTATAAAGATATTAGGAAGAATATTTTATTCTGAAGCCTGTGAATCAGAGGATTGTGTAAAGAAGTTACTCCAATCTGAATGCCTCGACACAGTGACGCGTTGGAATGTGTCCAGTGACTCCAGAAGGGGACTGACTGACACTCCTTCAGAGCAGTCACGCTCGCCCCTGGAGGCTGTGAGGGCCCCAACCAGGTCCAAAACAGCATCTGCTGCGGTGCCATCATGGGGGAGGTTCTGGAACAGTTCTTCATTTTTGTAGGGCTGCTGGTGTGCCTGGTCCACCTGGTGAAATGTGTGAGATTCTCCAAATGTATTTTCCTGCACTTCTGCAAAGTTTCACCAAGGTCTTTCTTGAAGTCAATGGGACAGTGGGCAGGTAAAGAAAGTTTTCCATCTCTTGTTTTTTTGTTGTTCTTGCTTATTATCACTTAGGTTTCAAAAGATATATTGCATCTTTTCCTTTTGAGAGCAAAGATGTAATTCCTTTGGGTTATTTTAATTTGGGAGGCTGGAAAGCACGAATGAAATTAGGATTGTCTGAGAAATGAGATGTGGGGCATCAGGAGGATAATTAGGGAACAATGTGACTCAGTCCTTGCCTGTGTGCTTCTCCTCTCATTCTCACTAGTTGGGTTTTCTTATTTTTGGAGTTTCTGATGATACAAATAATAGATGCTGCAGAAAATTATGTATCCTCTTCTCCAGATTTTCAAAAGCCCAGGGTGCTTCCATTTTCTTAAAGGGTGTTTCAACATTCTGAAATCCAATAATTTAAATTCATTTTATTAAAAAAAATTTCTCTGAGCCCTTTCAAGAAGTGAGGGTAATACAAAATCAAGGCAATAAAGATCTCTGTGGAGACGTTTTTTAAATGGTTATATATGGAATCTGGGTCTGGTTTGTGTCCCAAGTAGATTGATTAATTGCTGCCTCCCAATGGGATTTAGCTCCTGGAACTTCCATACAGAATTTCAGCTCCATACTGAGTTTAAGGTGAAGGACGTGAGGCTATGGTTTCAGCATGTCCTTGAATGAAATGCTAAGTTTGCATTTCAAAGTTGGTGTTATGTGCTGGTATCAGTCTATCAATAACCAATATTGTGGTCAGGCTGGCCCTTGTGGTTCTTACTGTGATTGCAAGATGGCTTTCAGCAATAACCATCAGGAAACTTTAAAAAAAAAAAAAAAGGTTTATTACTCACAGGACCTGGAAATTATGTAGGACACCTGGTGCCACATAGCAAGGTCATGGGTGCAAAGAGAGAGAGAGAGAGTGAATGCGCCTGGAGTTCTTCTTTTATTTTATTCTGGGGTGGGGGCCTAGGGTTTCACATGCTTACTCTTTAATGGTGAATTTAAAACATAAGAGCAGGAATTTAAAGCACAGGAAGAGAAAAAAACAAGTGGTCCAAATGGTCAGTTATTGAAATCAATCAAGATTTTTAAAACAAAGGAACCTCATCTGGGGGAGGTGGCCTGGCTCTTTACATGATCGTGTGGCCAGCATAGCTTTTATTAGAAATCACCATCTTTAAAGTTGATGCCTCTTTGAAATTGATGCCTCATTGGCAATCAAAGTCAGGCACTTGCATTACAAAAAAGAAAAAAACAAAAACAAAAACCCAACTGTAGGTTTTACACTACAGTTGGGCACCAAGAAATCCAATGATTTAAAAAAAAAAAGAATTTATGTGGCTTTAGAAATACAATGCCAGGTTAAATAGGAAAGATTGTAAACAACCTTATGGGGCTTCCAGATAAAATACAGGATACTCAGTTATATTTGAACTTCAGATAAATAAAGAATAATTTTTTAGTATATGACACCCCAAATATTATGTGGGACATTCTTATACGAAAAAATTATTTGTTGTTTACCTGAAATTCAAGTTTAACTAGGCATCCTGTATCCTTATTTGCCAAAGCTAAAAAAATTACTATATGAAAATTGTTTGGCATGAAAAAATGCGTTTTTAATTGTTGCTTGTTAATCTGGAGCGAGAGAGAGAGAATATGTGTGTGTGAGCACTCCCTCTCAGGGCAGTATGATGTCTCCAGTGAACTTGCTAAGCAGTTTGAACTTGAGTGTTCTGGATCCAAATACTCTGCATCACACAGATTCAAATGCCTGTGCTCTGAGGGGCTTAGAACTCTGCCCATCAGTGTACAGCAAAGCCCTTCTGAGAACACACGTTCTAAAAGAAGTGCATATGTGGTCATATGTGGTTGATTTCCTAGTTTTGCCACTGGTATTCTTTTTTGTTTTTGTTTTGGCTACGTTGGGTCTTTCTTGCTGCGTGCAGGCTTTCTCTAGTTGCTGCGAGTGGGGGCTACTCTTCGTTGCGGTGCGCGGGCTTCTCATTGTGGTGACTTCTCTTATTGCGGAGCACAGGCTCTAGGCATGCGGGCCTCAGTTGTTGCGGCACGTGGGCTCAGTAGTTGTGGTGCACGGGCTCAGTTGCTCCGCGGCATGTGGGATCTTCCCGGACCAGGGCTCGACCCGTGTCCCCTGCATTGGCAGGTGGATTCTTAACCACTGCACCACCAGGGAAGTCCCATCACTGATATTCTTTATAGATTTGTGACCCCAAAGTCAGAGCCTGGGTTCAAATCCTGTAGTCATCATTTTTAGCAGTGTGGCCTTGATTGGGTTAAGAACTTTCTCTCCCTTAGCTTCCTCAAATATAAACTAAGGAAAATGATGTTCCCTGAATTATAGGCTTGTTTTGAATATCAGATGAGATGGTGGCTGTGGGGTTGCCCATTCACATGCTCCTTCTGCATTTCTGTAAGCCGGACCAGGAAGAGCTTTGTTGGACCTACAATGCCTATTCCACTTTCTCCCTGAATTCCAGTGGCCTCATCTGTCACCCTCACCTAGACAAACTGATGCCTTCACATTCCCACCACCCGCCATGAAGAAGCTGCTAGTGGGAGCCCTGGTGCTCTGGGGTGTCAGAGCCAGAACCTCATTTCTGGCTTGGAAGCTGTGTTCCGAGGCCTGATCTGGACGCTGGGGCAGAGGCAGCACTGAAGACTTTGCTATGCACCGAGGAGGGGATGGAGGTGGCCAAGAACCTCAGGAGCCAGCTTCCTCCCCTCTTCTCCCTCCTGTCCATCTCACACTGTGTAATTTAACTTGTAAATAATAAGGTCTAAGTGACTAAAAACAAAACCCAAAAATATAGTGCACGGCCGAAAGTAAACACTCAGTAGGTACCAGCCACTTACTGACGTTATCCCGACTATAGTTCAGGCCTTGTACGGGGTGATTTTGAGGATGCCGGTAATGGAGGGGAAGGTGAGGCAGAAGACAACAACCCTGAGCAGAGTACTTCTACAGAGTAAAACAAGTCATATACGTGGAGTCACTTAAAAGTACCCAAATAAACAAATAAAATCACTGGTAATTATTAAAATGAGGGTGCTTCTGCCAGTTTGCTGCCTGAAGCTTTTTCAGCTTGGTCTGCTCTCCCTCTCAAGTAAACTAAATGTATACATAGCTTTTGTACACACTTTTGGAAAGCATATCCTCCGATTGTTGGTGCAAAGGTAAACTGCAGATATGTATATACTGAATTGTACTGTGTTTTGAAATTGTGACATTCACACGAATGAAGTTTACCCTAGAGCTCAGTCATTAAATATGTATGTGCTGTTGGCTATAAAAGGACTAGAAGGCCCATCTCATTGTTATCTATTAATCAATAGATCCAGTGAGCACAAGTTCTTTAGCTTCCTTCATGTCATTGCATCCTCTTTTTGTATTTCTGTATTTTCGTCTTTATTAAGTTCTCTATCTTCAATGGGCTTTGATTGCTGCTGTCCTGTGAGAGTGCGGATAGGAAGTGGGGAGAACTCAACTTTCAGTAAGAACCTTGAAATGTCCTTACAGTGATAATTGGGTGTGTGGGTAGAGAGATAATAGCGTACACTGCTTGTCCTTGATGAATTCAGGCTTGGAAATGTCTAAACCCCTATGGGGTCTGAATAAAATGTTCCCTGGCTAATGTTCTTTGTTTCATTTTGGAGCATGTTTTTCATAGCCTCACCAACCCTTCCCCCACAACCCCATCCAAAAAAAGAAAAAAAAGCTTCATTTTGAACATTTAGTGAAGGGAGTCAAGGCTGGAAACTTCACAGTTGAGCGGAGTAGGGCTGGAGAGCAGAAGGGCGGTGCTTTGGAATATTGTGTCCTAGAGAGTAGGCCTGCAATAACATGTAGCCAGCGAGAAAGGGGTTTAAAGATTAATTCTATCCTTTAAAACCATTTCTGCTTTTTGCAGTGATCACTGGAGCAGGAGATGGGATTGGGAAAGCGTATTCATTCGAGGTAAGTTGTGTCCTTGGAGACTTTCTCCTCCCCTTTTATTAAACACATCATAGTCACATGACTCCCACCCCAAACACTAGTTTTCTGATTATAAAAGCAATGGACATTCCCTTATGAAGGAAACTATTCTCTATAAAAAAGGAAATTTAAAAATCATAATCTCATCGCCTGGCTACCTTTTAAAAAAAATACAATGATATTCAAAGGTGGCAGTATCTCCCCTTAGGAGTTGTTTTAGGAATTTATGGGGGCACTGTTATTTTCTAGGGTAATTGTACCATAAGCATTTATATACCTAAAGCAATAAAAAAATTATAAACTACTTTCCTTTTATTTACCCTTTACATTATAGCTAGGGCATATGTTGATTTAAAAATCATTTGTGTAGGTAGGAGATATATATATATATATATATATAAAAATATAAAACTTTCACTTCAAGAAGATTAATGGGCATTAAAAAATATAATATAAAGAGAGAATCTGATAGGGCTGAGAGTCACTGGAGAGTGATTAGAGTCCTTGAGTGTTTCCTTCCAGGCTTTTTGTTTCTCTGTAGATAGATAGATAGATAGATAGACAGATAGATAGATAGATAGACAGTAGGTAGTTACGCTTTTCTAAAAATGTGTTTACAGCATATGTAGTTTTGTATGCCATTATTAGTAGTATTATTACAAGTTCGACATTTTCACTAATGAAGTATTGTTTCCTGGAATTCCTATATACTTTCTTTCTTCCTTGTGCCTATTATACTAACCTCTAGAACCATGTAAAATACAATAGAAGAAATAGAATCCTAGAAATTATGAGGATGGCTGTTAAAAATCAACACCTTAAAAACGTAATGAAAAGCACTTCAATTATGAAAACTACATTCAACAATAGTGTAGTACTCATGTGTTTTCTTGTTCCTAAAGGCCTGTGTCATGAGAGAGGTCAAACCATCTTCTGTGAAATGAACATTGCAAGGTATATTGGAGGTACCTGATAGAAACTTTTGGTTTTCTTTTTAGTTAACAGAGCTGAACCATACCACTTAAAAGCTCCTAGTGCTGGTCTTTTGGGTCTACCCCCCATCCTCCATGCTCTGAAGATAATTTCTTTGGTACTGACATTCTGCTTCAACTCTGTTTTTGTTTTTGTTTTTTTCTTCCAGCTAAAGAGTTCGTCTTTGCTCTTATCCTAATTTGTATATAGCAACTTTCTGATGATCAGTAGTGCCCAACACTCAGTAGACGAGTGGTTATATTTGAGTGTTGAGGTTGGAGAGACCATGTGCCAACACTTCCAAAGCCTTGTATCTTCCGTACCCCAAATCAGAAGGAAAGCTTTTCTAGCTATTTGTGTTAAAACTATATCACCTCTTATATAACTGTTTTTTCACCTTAGACCAGTTTTCTGGAAAGGGTCTTATCTTTCATCCACAAGATCCAAGGCCTTACCTCTCAGTTCTCTGGAGAACTCAGGTTATTTCTTTATGATTTTCCAGATTCTTTCCTCAAATTCATGCTGACCTGATATACCTGTGGCCCCCTTGATATCTTAAGACTCAGACACTTTTCTTTCTTCTTAGAGGAGACCCATGTGTGGATTCTCCTTAGCAATTCATTTCCTTACTCTTTCCAAAAGCAATGGCCTGGGGGTCAGGAGCTATGGGTTCCAGTCCTCATTCAGACACTAACTGTCTGCAGATTTTGGACAAGTTACACATCCTTTCTGGGCTTCCAGGTCTTTATGAGCACAAAAGATGTCTCCCAAGAACCTTCAAATTCTAAATTCTGTTTCTCTTCTAGACTAATTCTTGTTTTGCTCTTCTTCTTGTAGAATCTTATTCTTTGTTTCCTTTTGTTCTTTTCTAAGGCTGTGTTAAACAATTTTCTGGGATCCCTACCTTTCTTTCATGCAGGATTCCCTCTCTCCCAGAGAGCCTGTTCTTGTTTCCCTGCTAGTTGCTGCTTCAAGGAAAGCAGTTCAGAGCCTGGAATGCTGTGGATTGTAATGGTTAAGAATTCGAGGTTGGGAATGGATCAGATGTCTCTCTGTTCAAACTCTGCCTCCAATATGCTCACTGCAGAATTTCCACATCAATAAGCTGGAGGTGATGATAATTCCATCTGGGCTTTTGTAAAAGTTAAACGGGATGAGGTGGGCAAAATGCTTTGCATAGAGTAAGCCCTCCAAGTTTCGCCACTATTATTATTGCATATTTAATCTGTGTTTTCTTTCCCATATATTGCTTTTTTTTTTCTTTTTGAGAAAGAAAATGTGTTGTACTTACCCATATTTTTACTCTTTCTATTGTTCTTTCTTCTTCCCTGATGTTCCAAGATTTTTTCTTTTGTTATTTCCTGTCTGTTTAGAGAAGTTCCTTTAGTTGTTCTTTTACAGTAGCTCTGCGGGTGACAAATTCTTTTTGTTTTCCTTCATCAGAGACTGTCTCCATTTCCCCTTCATTCCTGAAGGATAATTTTGCTGAATATAGGATTTATAGTTGACAATCCTTTCCTTTCAGCATTTGAAAAATGTTGTGCCACTTCCTTCTGGCCTCTATGATTTCTGATGAGTCTGATGTTATTCAAATCATTTTCCCCTATAGGTAAGGTGTTGTTTCTCTTTCATTGCTTTCAAGATGTTTTTCTTTGTGTTCAGTTTTCAGGAGTTTAGTTATGTTTCTTGGTGTGGGTTTCTTTGGGTTTATCTTGTTTGAGATTCACTCAGTCTCTTGAATCTGTAGGTTTATACCTTTTCACAAATTTGGAAATTTTTCATTCATTCTTTCTTCAAATATTCTTTCTGTCTAGCTGCCTAGCCCTCTTCTCTTCTTCTGGGACTCTAATGACACAAATGTAAGACCTTTCTTATAGTCTAGTGGGTCTCTGAGATGCTGTTCATTTTTTTTCAGTGCATTTTTTCTCTGTTTAGATTGGGTAATTCCTGTTGTTTTACCTTTAAGTTCATGGATTCTTTCCTTGGTCTCTCCATTCTGCTATTGAGCCCATCCGTTTTTTTAATTTCACTTTCTGTATTTTTCAGTTCTAAAATTTCCATTTCATTTTTCTTTATATCTACTATTTCTTTGCTGAAATGTCCTATTTTTCATTTGTTTTAATTGTGTTTGTGATTGCTCTCTGAAGCATTTTTACGATAGCTGCTTTAAAATTCTAGTCAGATAATTCTAACATCTGTGTCATCTTGATGTTAGCATTTGTCCATTGTTTTCAATCTTACTCAAATTGAGATCTTCCTTATTCTTGGTGTGATGAGGTTTTTTTTTTAATTGAATCTTGGACATTTTTGGTTTTATGTTATGAGACTGAATCATATTTAAATCTTCTGGTTTAGGTCTGTACTGATATTGCTTCAACAGGGGGAGGAGGGGGTGCTTTTTCCTACCAGGTGGGGTAGAAGCCCAGGTTTTCCACTTGGCCTCCTTTGGGGGGTGCTGCCTCCTTGTTACTGCTGGATGGGTGTAGGAGTTCTGGCTTCTCATAAGCCACTCTGGATTTTTGGGGCAAGATTGCATCCTTACTGCTCCCCACAAGCAGTACGTGGAGGAGGTAGTCTCACTATCATTGCGGTGATGGTATAAATCCTGAATCTCCACTAGGCTTCCTCTGTCGTCATCCCAGGGGAAGGAAGAGGGGAGAGAGCAGAAGGGGTGCTCTGGCACTGTCAGGTGGAAGTGGATGTTCAGGTCTCTGCTGACATGGCGGGTGGGGTGGCTGGAATGAAAGTCCCAGCTCCCTGCTCATCCTTCTCTGATGCCAACCTGGCAGGGGGTTGGAGTCCTTGTTAGGACTCAGCCTCACCAGAGTGGAAGTGTCAGCTCCCCACTTAGCCTTTGGAGGCAGGGGTGGCAAAAGGAACATAGATTTTTTTTTGAGTTGTTTGGAGTACGACAGTTATTGTCTAAAGTTTTCTGCCTTGCTAGGCTGCCATTTTTTGGTTCTTTGGTTAGAGAGAGCAGGCTTTTATTGGGACTTTTTATGTCTGCACTGTTGGTGTTTCTGAATATCCAGCTTCTCCAGCAATAAGTCTGGGATATATGAGGCAAAAAGAAAACCCAGGAAACTCACCACCAGTTTCCTCAGGTCTCAAGGCCCATAGCTGATCTTCTCATTATCTTTTGGAGTCTTCTTATATTTATTTTATGTATTATGTCCAGGTTGCATGTTTTATTTGCATTTCATGGTAGAAATAGGGACTTTTACTCCAACTTTCCAGTAGCCTATTCTATATTACATTTTAACCTAATCTGTATTTGTATTTAGAGTGGCAATAGTGACTTTGCCTCCTTTTAAAGGAATTTCAAGCATTATTGGAATCAGGTGAAAAAAATTGTGGAGAGGGATGGGCTGGAGGAGGAAGGACAAGAATGGGCCTGCTCTTCATGCCTCTGAAGCCTCTGCTTCACTCTGTATTTCACACCATTTCCATTCCTTTGGCACCTGAATTCAAGCCCTTTCTTTTATCTACTGCCACACAGAAGAAGCCCTGTCTTCCCTGGCATTCCCACCACCTGTTATAGATTAGCAGCAACAAGTACCTTCCTTGACCTAGGCCCTAATACACAGCAGAAGGAAAATGGTCTATTCATCACAGCAGCAGCCATTCTTCTTTAGCACAGTGCCTGGCAGGGAATTCTGGGAGAGGGCGTGCTTCTGGGGCTTAACTCCCTGAAGGGGGGTGGTGGCAAAACCCACATATGGAGCCTGTCAGCCTGGACATTCTAGAAAGAAGATTGAGCCCTGCTCAAAAGGGCAAAGGGAACATGCTGGCCCAGACAACCAAGTGTTCTCCGTGCCCCCCTCCTGGCTCAGACCACTTCACATGGAACCTTTAAAAAGTCTATAGCTCTTGAGAGAAATGGCACAATTCAGGAGAGGCTGGAAGCACACAAGGCAGAGAGCATCCTTTGTGTTGAAAATGCAAATTGTTTTCCATTTAATGGACAATCTCCCCCTCGGGAGGCTGATGAAGTGAATTGTGAGACGAAGGTGCTTAATTCTTTAGCCATCCTTTGATAGATTCCCAGACTGAAAATGAGGGCTGGAGGTCGGGGTGGGGAATTTTCCAGGAGAGAAAGAGAAGACTTCATGATATCACTGGCCTTAAAATGGGACAGTTCTTATTTTTTTATCTTTTAATTTTCTATTTATTTTTAAAGTTTTAAGATAGACTTTATTTTTTAGAGCAGTTTTAGATTGACCACAAAATCTTGCAGAAGGTACAGCGAGTTCCCATATACCCCTGTCTGCACACACACCCCAGAGTGGGAAGTTTGCTACAGTGAACATACACTGGCATGTCATTATCACCCAGAGTCCATAGTTTACCTTGGGGTTCACTCTTCTTGGTTTAGTTTTTCCGTGGTGGCTGTTTTTCAGAGGAAAGTGTGATACGGGCCCAGCTGAAGATGAGTTTCTCTTAGGGAAACTGCTTCCCACCTTCTCCTTTGCTCAGTCTGGTCTGAATGAAGCTTTCTTTACCTAAGGTCAGTCAAAATTGACACAAAAGTCCTTGAGACATTTTCTGTGGCTTGTTTCTTTTCCATAGCTGTGTTCCAGCCAAAATGTCTGAGTAAACTTGTTTGTATGTCATTTAAAACTATACTAGAAAATCAACTATTTAAAGGAACAACAGATGTAGAGTATCACCCCTAATTACATTCTATATATGTCTAGATATTGATTGATTGTCTTTTTACAAAGTGAAACCTCACTATATAGGTTCCAGGCTAGGGGTGGGACTTGTTATAATACTTTATGGCTGAAGATCAGCTGTTAGACTGAATATAATTTACTTTAAAATACTTCAGCATGCATAATATGATACGCACGTGAATCAGTTTTTTATTTTAAACAGCTTCTTGAGATATAATTCATGTACCATAAAATTCACCTGTTTTAAGTGTATGGTACAATGATTTTTTAGTAAATTAACCAAGGTGTTCACCATCGCCACCATCCAGTTTTAGCACATTTCCATCATCCTAATAAGATCCTAATGAGATCACTCACAACTGGTCACAGTTAATCCCCCATTCCCATCCCTAGTCCTAGGCTGCCACTAATCTTTTCTGAACATTTCATATGAATGCCACCACACAATATGTAGTCTTTTGTGCCTGACTTCCTTAATTTAGCACAGGATTTTTGAGGTTCATCCATGTTGTAGCATGTGTCAGTGATTCTTTCATTTTTATTGCAGAATAATATTCCATCGTATGGATATACCACAATTCGTTTATTCATTTACTAGCTGATGAATGTTTGGGTTGTTCCCATTTTTCGGCTATATAATATGCTGCTGTGAACATTCTTATGTACTTTTTTTTCATGGACATATGTTTCCATTTCTCTTTTTTTTTTGGCTGCATCGGGTCTTTGTTGCTGTGCGCGGGCTTTCTCTAGTTGCGGCGAGCGGGGGCTACTCTTTGTTGTGCACAGGCTTCTCATTGCTGTGGCTTCTCTTGTTGGGGAGCACGGGCTCTAGGCTCACGGGCTTCAGTAGTTGTGGCACACGGGCTCAGTAGTTGTGGTGCATGGGCTTAGTTGCTCCACGGCATGTGGGATCTTCCCAGACCAGGGCTCGAACCCATGTCCCCTGCATTGGCAGGCAGATTCTTAACCACTGTGCTACCAGGGAAGTCCCTCTGTTTCTCTTGGGTAGATTACCTAGGAATGGAATACACCACCACACCAAGAGGTGGTGTGTGTTGAGTTTCTTCTACTTGTCCCTCGGGATTCACCCTCTGCCCTTCTTTGCCCTGCTGTGTGCCCTAGGAGGCTGCCGTGCACCAAGGGCCTCAGATGGCTTCTGGTTTCAGTGGGGTTTGGTGGGGGTTGGGGGACACTGGCAACAGGTAAGAGAGAGAGAGGAGTGTGAGGTTGGGTTCCTTTCTGCTCTCTCCCTGTGGGCTGGCTGTATCCCTCTGCTGAAGGCCGCAGCTCTGTCAGGCAGCCCTCTCCACCTTCTGGTTCTGGTAACTGTTCATCCCCGAACCGTTTCAGGTTCACAGGTGACAACAGCTCTGCCCTTAGTAGCTCCAGAGTCTCGTGGGTTCTCTACACATTAGTCACACTTTGTAAATCATCCTTTTATTAAACTCTCTTCTAGTTACCCAATTTGAGTGTGCTGTTTTTGCCAGGACCTTGGCTAAATCCAGGTTTTAGTTAATTTTTAAAGATGCTAAATTAGAGTTCATCAATATCTGTGCCTTAGCTAACTTAACTTTCATTAGAGGGTTTGCCCCTTAGCCTAAGAGATGTTATAAATAATTTTCCTGAGGAAGTGCCTTCCAAGATACGTGGATTAGCTAGAAATATTGTACAGGCACTTCTGCCCTCCTATGAACAAGGATGTAATATCTGTTAGCATGGCAGAGTGGTGTTCTTGGCCTTGAACTGATTTGGCCCCATGTCCTGCTGATAGTGGAGGATTCTGTCACCTGACCCTGCTAGAAGTTTGACTGCACCCTGCCCCCAGAATATTATCATATCTACCTGGGATGAGCCTTCACAGAGTGCCTAAGGGACAGAGAGCTGGGACTCCACTGAGCTATAAGAATAGGTTCATGACTATTTTGATGCCAGCTTACTAATGAATGTTTCTGTTGGTAGGATTTGGTCTGAGTCTTGTTTGAATTTTATAACATACCATCTGCTGGCTGGTTGTTGGGGAGGAGATCTGTAGCCAAAATTTATCTCTAATTACTGGAGGCAACAAGAAAACCTAGTGATTATGAACAGCCAAATAGGCTTAGGTCAGAGAAAGACATAATATTTAATGCCTGCCAGGGTTCCAGCCATTCAGGGTTCTACTCAGCTCTGCCCAGTCCTTAGGAGCATGTGCAGCTGCTCTGGTCTGTACAAAAAGCAGCCCAGCTGGCCCCAATCAGCGCCAGCCCCTCTGGCCTCCCAGCTCATCTCAGCCCCAGCTAAGCACCATACAGCCCCGTACAGCATCTACTCACTTCACATCCCCAATTCTCTTTTAAAAAGCACTGTTACTGGGGCTTCCCTGATGGCTCAGTGGTTGGAAATCTGCCTGCCAATGCAGGGGACACGGGTTCGAGCCCTGGTCTGGGAAGATCCCACATGCCGCGGAGCAACTAGGCCCGTGAGCCACAATTGCTGAGCCTGCGCGTCTGGAGCCTGTGCTCCGCAACAAGAGAGGCCACGATAGTGAGAGGCCCGCGCACCGCGATGAAGAGCGGCCCCCGCTTGCCGCAACTAGAGAAAACCCTCGCACAGAAACGAAGACCCAACACAGCCATAAAATAAAAATAAATAAATAAATAAAGTAATATTAAAAAAAAAAAACACTGTTACCTAATTTTCTTGTATTTATTTAGCTTCCTTTAGCTTTTTTTAAAAATTTGACTTTTAATTTTGAGATAATTATAGATTCATATGCAGTTGTAAGAAAGAATACAGAGAGATCCCATGTACCCTTTACCCAATCTTGCAAAGCTATTCTACAACAACACACTCAGGATATCAACATAGATACAGTCAAGATATAGAACATTTCCATCACCGCAAGGATCCCTTGTGTGGCCGTTTTATAAACACTCCCACCCCCTCCTTCTTTCTTTACTCCCTCCCTCCCTCCCTCCCTCCCTTCCTTCCTTCCTTCCTTCCCTCCTTCTTTCTTTCATTATTTCTTTCTTGACGTATAGTTGATTTACAATGTTGCGTTACTTTCTGCTGTTCAGCAAAATGATTCAGTTATACATATATATACATTATTTTTATATTCTTTTCCATTATGGTTTATTACAGCATATTGTTTCCAGTTTTGGGCAATACTTATAAAGCTTCTATAAACATTTGTATATAAGTTTTGTGTGAATGTAAGGTTATTTTTTCTGGAATAAATGCTCAGGAGTGCAGTTGCTGGCTGGTATGATAGTTGCATGTTTAGTTTTTTAAGAAACTGCTAAACTGTTTCCCAGATTGTTTGTACCATTCTCACCAGCACTGTATGTGTGGTCCATTTTCTCCACATCTTCACCAGCATTTGGTGTTGCTATGTTTTATTTTAGCCATTCTGAGAGCTGTGTAGTAATATCTCATTGGGGTTTTAATTTGCACTTCCCTGATGGCTAATGATATTTATGTATACATTTTTAATTCAAAGAAGTGTAAGGAAGAAAAGAGCAAAAAGGCCATCATCTCTTTGCCCAGATAATTCCTGTTAAAGATAAAATAATACAGGCATAAAATTAGAAAACTCAAGCAGCACAGAAAAGCATACGAAGGGAAATAAAGGCCTCTCCTCCCTCACCCCTGCCCTTACCTGGCCCTTCTCTGTAAAGGTCACCAGTGTTCACAATGTCTTGAGATTCCTTTCAGAAAAGGTAAAGGAAAACCATGGCTATATTCATACTTACATGTTGACATGGATGTTGATAGTACAGAGTAACTTCAGCGTAACAATCCAGAGACTTTCCTGATTAATGGGTGGCTCTGTCCAGTTCCTTCTGTCTTGCTTCTTGTCTATCTTATAAGCCTTTGCGCTATTCTTCAAGGTTGGAGCCGGGTCATAAGCACGTCTGTGTCCTGCAGCCCACTGACAGCACTCAGTCCTGTGGCCAGACATAGGGCAAGAAAGGCCAGGAGTGTCATCTAGTCACATGCCCAGGAAGAAGGAGAGGAATTTATAGTCTCCTAGCAGAATTTACACCTGTATGTTTAGTTTTTGCCCACATGAGCACAAATGGGATCCTGCTTCACATAACCATAAACCCTCTTCTAAACTTTGCTTTGTTCATTAAATAATGTAATATGGAGGTCTTGCCACAGCAAAGGCATACAGATGGTCTTCATTCTTTTTAATGGTTTCAGGGTTATCCTATCCCAGGGATGTACTATGTCTCTTTTATCGGCCTCTTAGGGATGGGCACTAGGGTTGCTTTTTGTTTTTGTAGTTACAAATAATGTTTCAAGACACACCCTTGAAGATAAACTTACACATATCCAAGCATACATCCCTATCAGTAAGATTGCTGGCTGAATGGGTATGTGCATTTAAATACTGGGTACCATTGCCAGATTGTCCTCTATATGATTGAACCAATTTTAACCCATCTTATATTACTATAAATTTTAATATTTATATACATATATATTTAAACATTATAAAACTTACTTTTCATCACTTTAATATATATAAACATGCATTCTTGGCTATTAATGCCCACAGAATGCTAGAAGCAAAATATATGACTAAAGATTGTCTGTTTTAATTTCTCCATATCTGGGCAATTCTAGTGCCACCCCCAAGGTCTGGGATGGTATGGATGCTGCAATCTCCAGTGTGACAGACAAGGCAGTTAGAATGCTTCTCAAGACAGTGCTCCTGGCAGTTACAGGTAATGGCACAGTGTTGCCCCTTGGATTAAAATCCCTTGGCTCAGCCCAACCCAAGAAAAACCAACTGCTTTGCTCTATTCTTGAATATTATCATACATTTACTGTCAATATATGATGGTGTCTTATGCCATTTCAGCAAGGAAATTCTTCTTCCTAAAGTCTAAATTACTCTAGTCTAAATTACTCCAGCTGCACTCTAAGCTTATTCTCTTTCATCTTCCCTTAAATGAAAGCAGCAGCTTTTAATTATTTTTATGTTTCCTTGGATTCATTGCTTTGTTCCTGTGTGTCTTGACTTAAACCCTATACTTTCTGAACCAGGCTTTGAGTATCCTAAATTCATTGTAGTATGTCATGGTTGTGCGTGTGTGTGTGTGTGTGTGTGTGTGTGTGAGAGAGAGAGAGAGAGAGAGAGAGATGTACCAAACAAGAGTGTACATAATATCTAAGTGCGGTTACAAAAAAAATTAAAATGAGTAAAGTGTCTCTTATCACCAAGCTTAAGAAATAGGGCATCACCAGCTTCCTTGAAGTTTGTCATATAGGCACATATGTCATGCCTTTGTGTTTCCCCTCCTCACTCCCACAGATGTAAGCACTATCATGAATGTTGTGTTAATAATTTCCTTACTTTAAAAAAAGTTGTTACACATGCGTGTATCCCTCAACAACATTTGGTTGCATCACCTGTTTTGAACTTAATGTAAATTGATTCATATGTCTTCTGTAATCTGCTTTGTACTGATCAATATTGTGCTTTTGAAATTCATCCATGCTGATGTGTATAGAACATGGTTCATTCATTTTCAGTATTGTATAGTATTCCATTATATAAATTGACCCAATTTAGTTATCCATAGTAATTTAATTCACAATGGCAACAGATAAACATAGGATATTGGTGGCAGGAACAGCTAAGTTTCCCCCCAAATCCCTATTCTTCCACTGTAAAAAGTTGTAGCTGGTAAGTGGCTATCCAGCCAGGGAACTTCCCAGATTCCCTTACGTATAGCTGGGGCTATGTGACATTTTACCGATGAAATCAGGCAGAAACGATGTGTGTCATTTCTTGGTCAAGGTGGTTGAGGGAGGGGATATATTTTCTCTACCCTCTTTAGATCCTTACACTGGCTGGATATCAACAGCCAGGGCAATCTTAGAAACCTAGTGTTGAAGGTGGCAATGCCTTTCTCAGCTGTGGGTCCTGAAGGACTATGTGGAATAGAGTCTGTTATATAAGACAAAAACCAGACTTCATTGCGTGAAGCCACTGAAATTTCGGCGTTATTTGTTACAGCAGCTTAAGTTATCCCAACCAATGCAAACTAACAAGAAATGTCCAAGATTTACATGAAGAAACTTCTAAAAGTTTTAGAAGAATGCATAAGATCTGAATAAATAGCATATTACGGATGAGATAACTGATTACTGCAAAGATGCAACTTTCCCCTTAAATATCTCTAATTTCAATATAAAACGTTAAAAAATATAATCTTATCATTTACTTGGAAAATTAAACTAAGACGATAACACAAGAACATTTTGAAAGAAAATAATAAATCATAGGGACTTCCTCTATGAGACACCAGATATCAAAGCCTATTATACGATTATCAGAAGTGGCACTGGCACAGAAGTTAACAAATAGGCCAGTGGAACTGAACAGATAGATTAGAGACAGATCCACGTACATATGAGAATTTGGCATAAGCATTTCACATCAGGAAAAGATGGACAAATAGAAAAATGTTGCCAAGACAATGAGCCACCCATTTTGAAAAAAATAATGCTAGATGATTTCAACCTCACACTATTCTCAAACATAAACAACAACAACAAAAATAAACAAACTACAAGGGTTACAGGAAAATGTATTTATATCCTTGAAGTTAGGGAAAATCATAAAGGAAATTCTAAAAAAAAATAAGGAAAATATTCACAAACTTGGTAACATTAAAATTAATATTATGTAATGTATGGAAAGGGCACCATAATCAAAGGAGAAAATAATTACTGCATATATAGTAGGCAAATAATTAATACCAAGAATATGTAAAAATAAAGCTCCTACAAACTTATAAGAAAATGACAACCCAACAGGAGAATGGGCAACGGGTATATTCTAGTTATATCCAGACAAAACTATAATTCAGAGAGATACATGTACCTCTATGTTCATAGCAGCACTATTCACAATAGCCAAGACATGGAAACAACCTGAATGTCCATCGACAGATGAAGGATAAAGAAGGTGTGGTACATATATACAATGGAATACTACACAGCCATAAAAAAGAACAAAATAATGCCATTTGCAGCAACATGGATGTGAGTAGAGTTGCAACATACTAAGTGAAGTAAGTCAGAAAACAACAAATATCATACAATATCAATTGTATGTGGAATCTAAAATATGACACAATGAACTTATCTATGAAACAGAAACAGAATCACGGATGTAGAGAACAGACCTGTGGTTGCCAAGGGGGAGGGGGTTAGGGGAGGGATGGATTGGGAGGTTGGGGTTAGCAGATGTATGCTTTTATATACAGAATGGATAAACAAGGTCCTGCTGTATAGTACAGAGAACTATATTCAATATTCTATGATATGTACCATGTCTTCTTTATCCATTCCTCTGTCAATGGGCATATATACAATGGAATATTACTCAACCATAAAAAAGAATGAAATAGTGCCATTTGCAGCAACATGGATGGACCTAGAGATTGTCATACTGAGTGAAGTAAGTCTGACAGAGAAAGACAAATATCATATGATATTGCTTATATGTGGAATCTAAAAAAAATGGTACGAATGGACTTATTTACGAAACAGAAATAGAGTCACAGATGTAGAAAACAAACTTACGGCTACCAGGGGAGAAAGGAGGGTAGGAAGGGATAAACTGGGAGATTGGGATTGACATACACACATTACTATATATAAGATAGATAACTAATAGCGACCTACTGTATAGCACAGGGAACTCTACTCAATACTCTGTAATGACCTATATGGAAAAAGAATCTAAAAAAATAGTGGATATATATATGTATATGTATAACTGATTCACTTGCTGTACAGCAGAAACTAACACAACATTGTAAATCAACTATACTCCAATAAAAATTTAAAAAAATAAATAAACAAACTGGGAAAATTAAAAACAGAAGATGCACTTAAAGGTTCATTGATGATGGATGAATAAACAAAATGTGGTGTATGCATACAATGCAGTATTATTCAGCCTTGAAAAGGAAGGACATTCTGACACATGTTACAACGTGGATGAACCTTGAGGACATTATGCTTAGTGAAATAAACCAGTCACAAAAAGAGAAAAACAAAAAACAAATGAACAAAATATTCTATGATAAACCATAATGGAAAAGAATATAAAAAAGAATTTATATATGTATAACTGAATCACTTTGCTGTAAAGCAGAAATTAGCACAATGTTGTAAATCAACTATACTTCAACAAAAAATTTAATAAAAAGGGTATATGCTGGTAATTCACATATAAACATACAAAAAAAATTCAGTCCCACTGATAGCTGGAAAAGTGCAAAGCAAAACAGTAAAGTGATGTAATTTCTTGACTTTTAGGTTGAAAAATTTGCTAATATAAAATATGGGCCAGAGTGTGGAGAAGTAGAAACTGTATTTTTGATGGTACAGTTTTAAGGGAGGATATTTTGCCAATACTGTGAAAATTTAAAAAGCATGTACCTTTTAACACAGCATTTCCACTTCTCCTTGGCTATCTACTCTAGGAATTAATTCACTTGTATATACAAAGAGCAGTATTGAAGGGTTTTCACTGTAGCAATATTGGTAATAGGAAAACTTCAAAACAACTTAAATGCTCACCCAAAAGTGAACTATGAAGCAATAAAAATGTGGCTCAGCGTGGACTGACGTAGAAATAGATACAATACTTAGAGATAAGACACATCATTAAGTTAAAAAGACAAGCTTATAATGCCATTTATAAAGTGTGAAAAGAAAGAAATCCCACAGAACAAACTTCTATTTCTGTATGTACTTATAGATGCATGTAGACGCAGAGAGAAAGTTAGAAAGGAGGATCAACACCAAACTAAAGACAGCGGGAGCCTAGCAGTGGTGGGGAAACAGAACCGTGGGGGTGGCTTAGTGACACCTTTTACAGTGAGAATGTGCTTGTGTATTTAATAGTATAATTTAATAAATCAAAATAGAAAAAGATGTAAATGCTGAGGCTTCAACTCCAGAGATTCTTAATTGGATGGTTGTGGTGGGAATTGGTGTTTATTTTTGATGTCTTCCTGAATGATTCTGATACCACAGGTTTGAATATTGGCTATTGGAGACCATAGAGCAAAGTCTTCAATTCAGCTTCTTATGTGTTTTCTATAATATAACTCCTTGTTAAAATCTGGCATAGTGCTTGTTTTGGCAGCATATACACTAAAACTGAAGCGATACAGTGAAGATTAGCATGGGCCCTGTGCGAGGATGACACAAATTGTGAAACATTCCATAATTGTGAAACATTCCATATAGGTAAATTTTATGTCATGTGTATTTTACCACAATTTAAAAATATAACAGTTTCATTTAATTAAAACCATAGAGAAGGATTTCAATTAACTGGGCCCTTTGTCACTAACTCAAATGTTGTCTGTCTCTGTTTAAATGAACATTGGTTTTTCCACTTGTCTTCAGGCAAAGCTCTATCTTTTCTCACCTGTAGCATTTTTAGGTATGAGGAGTCTGGGCCTGTCCATGACCACCCAGCACACTGTGTTTACCTGTCTCCTATGCTATGCTCAAGCACACCACTTCTGCACACTGTCGCTCAGCCCCCATGAGTCGAAGCAGTGTCCAATCTGAAGAGAGTTCCTTCTGATCTCAGGGAAGCATCTGTTTACCCTCCAGTTTCCTATTCCATTTTCTGTCCTGTTGGGAGCCAGAAAACAGAAAGAAAGGGCTCAGGCCCATGACTGTGCCCAAGTGAAGAGAACCACAGGAAGAATGTTCTTGTGAATAGGAGGCAGCTCACAAGTCGCTGCAGAAATATTGTTTTTTTATTATGGGATGCTACTCTAGACCCTGTTACATAAATTATAGTATAAAATCCTCCAAATTCTGAATTCCACCACACATCTGATCATAGGTGCTTTAGATAGGAGGGCATTCAGATTGTGGATCTGTACAAAAAAGCACTTAGAATAATAGTTCCTGGCACATAATAAACACATGCAAATAAACTACTGTTATGTTACATTTAGCCTGGCCCAGTGTGGCTGTTTTACTCATAGCCCAGAAACCTTTATCACATTCTGCATATTTAAACTCAGGAGAAGCAAGCACATCACACTGTGACCAACTGGGTGATGCCCCAACTCACCTTTAATGTAACGAGCCTTCCCTGTCTGCTTATCATCTCCTTTTTGGTTTTCCCGTCCCTACCCTCAGTTAGCAAGACAGGGACTCAATGTCGTGCTTATCAGCCGGACACCGGAAAAACTACAGGCCATTGCTGCGGAGATTGGTGAGTGACCCCAAGAAATAAGGGAGATGTTTGTGGAGCCCACCAGCCAAGTCTGCTCCTGTCCTGCCCATAGAGACATCTGTCAGCATCCCTAAGTCTGCTGTCTGGAGGCTGGGGTACCAGCCTCCTTAGGGGATCCCAGTTTACAAAGTTAAGTGCAGGATATAAGTGGCTTTAGTTCACTTCAGTTTAGTTCACCAGGGGTTCTTCAGGCTGCATGAAGCAGGGGCAGACTCACCCCACAAATAGGTCTACTCTCTTCTTTGGTCTAGTGTCTCCATATCTAGAATCAGACTCCCTCATCCAGAGGCCTCAGCTGTCTGATTGCTTCTGCTACTCCCTTCAAAAGCAGAATCTATGTATGGGACTTCACTTCCCTATGTCTATGCTGTGCTCCTTGCAGTAGGGCGAGGGACAATGCTTACTGCTAGTTGTTAGATTAAAAAAAAAAGATTTGATCCAGGGCTGCCATGTATGGTTTTGAAGGTTGTACACTATACAACCCCAAAAGACAGCATTTATATTATAAAGCTTTATTATTATGATCGACTCTGACGTGTTCTTAGTTAATAATGATCATCATATCCCTTTCTGGGCATTTGCATTTTAATAATAATTACTAATTTAGTAATTAATAAATTCCTTAACTCAAAGGAATGAGTCTTCAACTATGAAGACTCGTGAAGACCATAGCAGGCTGTCTGGGGGAGAGCCTTATTTCCCTGGAGAGAATTTGGGCTAAGAGAAGGCCGTGGGAGGTGTGGGGTTGAGCAGTCACAACGAGGAGGCTCAGTGCCCTTGAACCAGTGAATTCTGCTTTTGTTTTCGGTCTGGATATCAGAAATAACTTTGACCCGGGACTAGGACATTCTTCAGTGTTTCCCTTACAGTGCTAAAGTGTACTTTTTATCATCCTTTTGAAAAGCAAGTAGTGTCTTTGAACTGCCCCCAAACTTTGCCTTAAGATCACTTGCCCCAGAAATATTGGGTCTAATTCCAAAGCCAAGCAGGCAGCAGCTGGTGAAATCTGCCTGTTGCTTTTATATCTAAGAAAGAGCTCCTGCACAAGGCAAGTTCACATAAAACAGTGGAAAGAGGATTGAACTTGGAGGGAGCAGAGTTTGGGTGCCCTTGGTCAAGCTAGTAAGCTTCTCTGAGCCTTAATTTTCTCCTCTGAAAAATGGAGAAAATGCCTACTTTACAAGGTTGTTGAGAGGATTAAAAAATATACTGTGCAGGTAAATGTTTTATAAATGCTAAAGTGTTGGACAAATACAAAGGGTTTCTGAGTGTATGTGACGAGGACCTGACACTCACTGGGCAGAGGCATTGCACTTTGCTCTTACAGCCCTTAGTCCAGGGGTCTGAAACTTGAGCATGCACCACAGTCACCCCGAGCACATGTGAAAACAGATTACCAGGCCAACTCCCAGGGTTTCCCGGTTCAGTAGGTCTGGGGTGGAGCCTGAGATTTTGTGTTTCTAACAAGTTCTCAGTGATGCTGATGCTGTGGTCTGTGGACCTTGCTTTGAGAACCACTGCATTAAATCTGTTATAATGTCTTTACTTGTCACTGTAGTGACTCTTAGAATCACACAGAAACCATCATTCACAAATCTTTTAACACATCCCAGCATTTATCCGAGGCTATTTCTTGTTTCTAATTAAGGTGATGATGGGCTTGTGCTCTTAAGTGTCTGTTCAGGTAGTACAGGATCATTGGGAGAACATGGGCAAGGGGGGGATTTGGACTCCTGTTCATTAAAAAATAACTGTTGTCTCTAATGCAGAGTGGACGATAGGAAGTAGTGTGAAGATTATACAAGCAGATTTTACCAAAGATGACATCTATGAGTATATTAAAGAAAAACTTAAAGACTTAGAAATTGGAATTTTAGGTAAGTGAATTACAAAATGCAAAGCTTGTTGTAATAAATCAGTGAGACAATTATCTTAGTGATACTTGATTATTCAATAGTAGCTTACACTTAACCCATGACTGTAAGCTGTAGCATTAAACCAAATATTAAAGTTCAGTTCTTCAAGAGGAATTACTGGATTAACAAATTTGTATATGACTTTGGAATGTAGCAAATCTACATATTTCAATCTTCCCAACCATACTTCCTAGTATTAAAATATTTTTCTTTCACTGAACTGATATTGACATTTGGCAGGAAGAGGGAAACTTTGGCCTAAAGGAATTAGTTTAGCAAACAAACATCGCTGCAATTGATCCATGAAATAGTGAGTCAGTGTGGTTATCTGAGGACTGACTTTCTCATTTGGGAAATGAGATACAATTTTTTTCTGAGATAATTTATAGACAATCTGTTTTGTAACCACATCACAGTACAGTGTTTGTATTGTACATAGAAAGAAGATTTTGATTTCTAGAATAATTACATTTTTACTAATAAAAGTGTAAAACGTGTTGCAGGAAAACTGGAAAGAACAGATGAGCATGTAAAAGAGCTATGAATTTCTTGAAGTCCTGACAGCCTGAGATAGCATCTTGGTATATATCCTTCCAGATACATACACACATATTTTCAAAATCAGGATTAAACTTACGTACTGTTTTGCAACATTAAAAAAAAAATCATACATCACTAGTGTTCTCCCAGGTTTTTAAAACTCTGAGCAGTCATAGTTTTGAATGACTCCATTGCATCCCACCACCATGATTCATTTTATGTGCATTGTATTATAGGACCACAATTTCTTTCTCTCCAATTTCCTCACTGTTATCAAATGATGTTGCAACAAACAACCTTGTATATAAATCTTTTGTACATGTTTCCTTGGAAAACTTCCCAAGAATTCCTGGGTTGAGTATGACAATTTTTAAGGCTTTCAATAGACATTTGCCATGGGCTCTTCTGACATCTTTTTGTTTTGCCTCTTTTGGTCAGTCAACAATGTCGGCATGCTTCCAAACCTTCTCCCGCGTCATTTCCTTAACACACCGGATGACATCCAGGTAGGCCTATACTCTTCTGTGGATGTTTTCCTCTCACGTGGCCCTGAGCCCCCTGGCTGGGTAATCACCAGGGCCGGGAGGGGGTAATGGGATTGTATTCTGTATTACAGGTGGATGACTGGAGGTCTCCCTTTCTTTTCGCCTGAGTACTTGATACACAGTCAAGGGTACCGCTGTTCATGACTATCTCTAGGATAAGGACATCTTCCCTCTTCTCCACACACCAAAGTTTACCTATGCCAGTCTTTCGGGGCTCTGCACTTTGCTTTCTAAGGGGGTAATTCTGCCTAACAAATTCATAGCTGTGGATTCAGTGGGAGAAGGCCAGCTCTTTGGCTTTCTTTGTCTTCCCAGGTAATAAGATTCGTTCCACTTTCAGTGTGAGAGAAGCCCCTCGCACAGACTCTGTGGTTGGGGTTGTTGTGAGTTCAGCCAGCTTGACTCGGACCCATGACTGCCCTTGCTGGCCATGAGCAAATTTACTACACATTTAACAGTCTTTGAAGGCACTATATTTCGACACTTCCCCAAGCCCTGACCTTTGAAGTCGTGGGGTTATGACAATTCTGAACAGGCTAGCATGCTTCTATTCCCCAATCCTGAAGTATTCGTAAGGTTCTGTGTAGGCCCCACGTCTACTGTGTGGACAAATAATGCCAGATTGCTCGGACCCTGCTGAACATCCTCACCGGCCACACGTCTAACTCCACGGTCCCTGTTTCTGGCACAAGTTGGTGTCTCTCCATTAAGCAGGTTCCGTTCTTGCTTCTCTTTTTTTATGTCTGCATTTGTACTTGTCTATATGTCTGACCCTCTTTTCCTCTCTGTCTGTCTTGGGTGATTCTAGCAGTTTCTTTGACTGCCCTCTGTAGCTCGGAACCTGTATACCTTGTGTTATACAACCATTCACCTTTCTAATCTCTATGCTATTGTCTTCTAGACCACATATACTAACCTCCCTTCCTTCAGCTGGAAATTAACCATCTCCCTTTGAAAAACTGTTTCCGTATTCCTGCCGAAATTTTCAAGGAAACTCTTAATTGACTTCTATTCGAGATCACATTCTTATAGAATCATAATGTGGGTGTCAGATGTTTCCCCATTCTAGTGCATTCTGAATATCAACTAGGAGCCTAATTTGCAGGCTGAGGCAACCAATCAGACACACTTGCCCACTTCATGGTTGTTTAGCTCTGAATACTTTTCAAGAGAATTTCTCAAATGATCCGGCTGATTCATGATTGTGATTATTTATTACAGAGCCTCATCCACTGTAACATCACCTCGGTAGTGAAGGTATGTGATCAATGTAAGTGCTCAGTGCATTAAAATGTAGTAGCTGTTGGATTTGGCAACTCAGGAGAATTGGCCCCTTCCCTGTAGATGCAGAATTCTTTAAAATTGAACTGTACTTTAAAATTGAACTGAGAGACCATGTGGTAGCCTTTTAATTGTCTTGTCTGTTTTCATCAAGAAAATACAGTGGATTCATTCTCCCTAGCATATGAATCCTTTTTCTGCATTCAGTTTTGTCATATGTCAGAACATATTAGGCCTGATGATGATGAAACTTATTCAGGATTCCAAAGCAACTTAAAAAAAATTAGTATCTTCTTGTGATTTTAGTCTTTGTAAATAGAGGAAAGCTCACTCAGTTTGGAAAAAGGACAGAGGGTGTGGCTTGGATTTTATAGACTCTTGTTGTTCAAAAACTATTTGTTGAAGTGAAGTTCAAGTTCATATGTATTCTGATCCCAGATCAGTTACTAGTTAATTGGACAGCACTGGGCATGCTATTTAGCCCCTTTGAACTTCAGATTCTTCATCTGCTATTAAAAGAGTATTGAACTAATTGATGTGTCAGGTGCCATTCAGCACTCAGGTCCTTTTATTAGAATTAACTGCATACGCATTTATAGGCATGAGTACCACAAAGCTATCCTATGCTGTGTCTTTGTGTGAATAAGAAAAAGGGAGACAAATTGTCTGGGCAGACAATTTGGAGAAAGGTGCTGCTTAAGAGTGGACATAGCCCCATGCTTGGTGAGTAGATGATGCTTTTGTGTGAACACAATATTTCCCTTCCCTCTGAATGATAAGAGCCCTCTAAATGGCTTGCGAGTGAACCCTGGGCTTTCAGCCCACACTCACCCCCACAGCTGGGCACCTTGCTCGGTACACAAAATTCACAGCTGTGCCTGGCAGCCCTCATAACCACTCTGGCTGGTCCAATGGAACTTCAGCAATGAATCAGGTATGACTGATTTCATGGAACTGGGACCCTTATTGGGGAGCAGCAGGGGGCTGTCTCGTCTTCACAGCATGGACTGGCGGGGAGAACTGGTTTCCCAGAGGAAAATAGGTTCCTATCAACATAAAAAGGGGGGATGGATGCTGAACAGACCAAAAAAAATTTTTTTTTCATGTGGCTGCAGTTGAGCTGACAAAAATTATTTTCACCATTGGTTGTTTTTTTTTTTTTTTTTTTTGTAAGTATACTGGTATTTTATAGTTTCCTGCTCAGTTTTTATTGGTACATACATTCTTTTTATGCTGAGCAATCAATGGCTTTTTAAAATCCCCAGCTGATGTAATTGAAGGTTTTATATGTTCCACTGTTGTCTGCAGCCTTACCACTAAAATCTTTCACATTAATGGATACATTGATCTTTCATTCTTGGTCCATTTGATCACAGGGTTTCCCAAATGTATTTGACAACCCTCTGACTCTTTTAGCAGAGAAATGCTTTGATTTTCAAAAAAATTATTTTATATCTTGGTAGACACTAACTTCCTTAAGTAACAGAGAAAACAAATTGAAGTTTAGCTTCTAAGTCTGCAATGCCCAAGTTGGCCACGCTGGTTGGAAGCATGACTAGTATCACTTAATTATTCCAAAGGAACCATCTGGAAACACTAGAGTTCTCTATCAAAGGCAGAGATGGGAGAATGAGTTTGAGGGCAAAGGGAACGTGGGATAAGAGACTAAATACTGGAACCTTTGAGACAGGGACCCACAAAGTCCAGTGTTGTGTCTCTGATTGGGATCATTCACCCAGTCAGGCTTTTGGGAGACTGAGAAATGCTGTCCAACAATGCTCCAATTATATCCTTAATGAAGTTGGGAGAAGCAAGGAAAGGGTGTTGACATGATCTAGTCCTCATCCTTCTCTCACCTCCCTCAAAATCCAGGGTTTCAGAAGGCAGTCCAGTCTAGGAAGCCCTCACCACTCCCACCCCTGCCGCTTCTCCAGAGCAGTGAAAACATTATCTGGAGGCTCCCAGGGATGAGCTTAGGGGCCTTCCTAGGAAATGCAGGGCCCCAGACAGCATGAAAAATTAAGCAAACTTGTCTTCTGGTCCCCAGTGTCCTCTATTTCTCTGCCTCTCTCCATCTGTTTGGATCCTCTCTGTCTCAAACCTGCTCCCAAGACAGGGCCTGATTCCACTCAATTGTACTTTCAAGAACATTTCAGTCCATGGGTTTGCCTCTTTCTTAATTCTTAAAATGGATGCCTTAAAATTATGACATGAAAATCTTTCTTAATGAAATATTTAAGCTCCAGAACTGGCAGGGAAGACTTCTTCCAGGGACAGTAGGTTGGGGTGGGGAAGGGATTTTTCAATGCTGTTGTAATTCCAACAGGCCAGCAGACATGTTGTGTCTAGGGAGCTACTTCACAGACCACCTGCAGGCTGCCAATGAGGCTGCTGTTGAACTGAAGAGATGTCCTTCTCCATCTCATACCTTGTATGTGAGACACTCATGGACACTTGTTAGGTTTCCTGACAGTCCCCTAATTCTAACTCTTGTGTGAGTTTTGTAATGGCCAAACTACCTTTGCCTCTCTCCCAGAATGAAGGGTATCTGGGGAACCTCACTGTTGGTCCCACAGACATAAGCCAATTTCCATAGTTTTTCACTCCCTTCATTTTCCAGGAAGACTTCAGTTTTATGAAGAAGAAACCAGAGGCCTCTGAACTGTTTGCCATTTGTCTAAGTTGCCTTTTATGGGTTCCAGCCAGACTCTAGTGTTGTCAGAATTACCTCCAGTGAGTGTCAGCAGATTTTCAAGGCCATCTGAGAAGATGAAGCTCTTTCTCGTTTCCTCCAACACCTACTTCCTAAGTCCCCATGGCACATTGCTACATAGTTCTTTTGTCAGGGCTTAACTTTGCCCTTCTCTTATAGATGACACAGCTGATTCTGAAACACATGGAATCAAGGTAAGGTCTTTCCTTGGAAAAGCCATGGTCTGCCTGGCCTGGCAATCAGCTGACTTGGGGACCAGGGGGATATGGTTCATCTGCTGCTGCTTTAACAAATGATAAAACTATGATGAAAGGACATGGAGATTATGGTTGGACCAGGCCAGCTTTGCAAGCAGATAAGCATATTTGCAGGTCAAATGTAGCATATACTGGAGGGAGGAAGAGAACAGCAGTTTCAGCAGACATTGTGTTAAAAAAATTAACTCACAGTGAGTGTAAAAGACACTTCAGAAGTTGGCCTGAGACCAAGATCATCTCTTTGTTATTATGCATTTCAGCTCTTGTCAGAATGAATACTCCAGTTTTGGGGTAAAAATCACCACCCCATCAGTGTCTCTATTTATTCCATGTTTTAAATCACCCTATTACAATGCCCATTTGGGAGCTGGTTTTTCTCAGGTGGTATTCACTAAAAGCAAATGGTTAATAGTTTTATCTTCCCTAGAGAAAGAAGGGGCTTGGCCTTGTATTCCAATTTTCAGTTTCTTGATTTTTCTGGATTGAATCCATCTAGTTGGGAAGGATTAAGGATATTGAATTTCAAAAGGGTAAGTAAGAACCCCAGAGACTTATGTAGGAGTGCCTGTGTGAGCAGATGATGGACTGTCAAATTCCACCCAAGACAGGATTCTGCATATGACATCTGTCCTGTTGTGGGTCATCTTTATGAGTCAGAAGGGAACTTGAGCTCATATGGTCACATTTGAGAGAGAAGGATCACTTCCCCCTTGAGTGTTGTCTGAGCTGAGTTGGTTCTCTGCATTTTGGTGGTGGATCTTTGCTGTAGCAGAGCCCCTGTTTCCAGTCACAAGCTCTTGAAGTCAACTGACCGCCGAGTGGCATCACTGTGTGGTGTAGTTCATGATTGAGGTGAAGTTCCACTGACAGTTCTTGGAAGCAGAACACTTAGCACACATGGAAACCTAGAGAGGGTGGAAGTTTCCCAGCATTCACATGAGCCCCTTTATTTTCTTCCTTCTCAAGGTGTAATCAGGCAGCAAAACTATTGAAACTTTGTTTCTTGCCTTTTAGGCGGAAAGGTCTCATCTTGAACATATCTTCTGGGGTGGCCCTCTTTCCCTGGCCTCTGTACTCCACATATTCGGCTTCTAAGGTGAGTGACAGATGTAGTCCAAGCCTCCTTCTCCTTCTTCCTTTTGTTTTTCCCATTTAGCATTTTCCTTTGGATCATCTGGCAAGGCGATGGACTGATTTGCCTAGAGGCACTCTTCTGGGTACAGGGAGGAGCGAGTCAGCCAGTATCTGGGTGCAAATTAGAAAAAGATGCTGCCCTTGGGCTGATGAAGCCTCGCAGCAGCACAGCCGGGCAAGCGCAGCCCCCATGGAATTCCAGCTCCCACTCACTTCCTTGCCTGGGAGCCCTGCGCTCCTCTGGCCAGCAAGTAACATTGTAGTTTCCTTCCATCCCAGAGGCCTCACCAGGTGTCCTCTTGCCCTAGCCATAAAACAAATCTTTGGAACTGTGGGTGCTCTAGACAAGGCAGAGCTCCCCCCGGGTAGGGTATCTATATGCAGTGGCCCTAGGTATGTATTTATTACAAAACGTATGTTCCTTCTCATTGCGGGAGCTCTTCCCAGACCAAGAAATGAAGTTCTAACTCCCATCAAGACAAACTGCTGCATTTTAAGGTGAAGAAGATAAGCTCCCTGTGGTGTCCTTTGAAATCTGAGTGAATTGGCTCTGACAGAGAATCAAGTCCTTAGGTGTTTCTCCTTCTTGCTCCAGGCTTTTGTGTGCACATTTTCCAAGGCACTGCAAGCAGAATATAAAGAGAAAGGAATCATTATCCAGGTGAGGTCAACAGTTCTGAGTCCTTGGGAATGGGAACTCTGGATCCCCATGGAGCCTGGGCCACTGCTTCCTGCAGGACAGGTTGTACATGTGTGACCAGGAGAGAGGGTCTGGATGACACCATGTGAATCCCTATGACCATAGAGGTGGCAGCGGAGCCACCGTGGTTCTGCCTGCTGCTGCCCTCACCATGCCCTGGGTGCTGGAGAAGGAAATGGGGTGGGATAAGTGAGTGCTCAGAAATGCTTGCTACCCAGTGCTGCATCAGGACAGAAATAGGGTCTTGTCTAAGCATCCTTTACTCTCCGACCTAGATAGAGGAGACACGCTCATGTGGGAGGAATTGTGGAGAAGGAACAAAAGAAAACTGGGCACTTGGTCAATGTTGGAAGAGGGGAGAGGGTGCTTCGCTTGGGGGCTGTTCACCTGTGATGGAACACAGAGATCTCCACACTCTGGTTCTTGAGCACTTGGGGAAGAGATGCTCTGCTCTCCATTTCCCCTACAATGACAGAGTGGTCACGGAGTTGACCTTGTCCTAACTGTAAACAAAGCTGGGTTGTCACTGCCGTCTGTAGGCTGAGCAATATGATGTGCTTCCTTCAGCAACACAATTAACTCTAAGTGGTTTCTGGAACCTGGAATAAACAGTTTACGGTTAATTGTTTGGGAAGAAGTTTGATGACATACTATTAGGAATGAAAAAGGCACACTCAGTTATATTTTTAAAATTACTGCTGCACATACTGATTTTCAATTAAAATACCCAGGTGAGAGTATCCCAGTATAAATTAACCAGCTATAGCATGAAGCTTATTCAACAGGCAGATATGAGTTAATAGTAGGAGCTTTGTAAATAACATCATCTTCCCAGTTGTAGTGAGTGATTGTAACAGACTTGTCACTAGACTACAGTCCCATTCTCTGCCCTGCTGAACTAAAGTCTCACCTATCAGAGATTATTCCCTTCTATCCATTCTCCAACTCCCAGCTGAGGACGGATTCCTTTTGCAACAGCTCTACCTTATATATGTTAAGTTTTCTGCAGTAAAAAATAATCCCTAAAATCTCATTGGCTTAAAACCACAAAGATTTATTTCTCATTCATGCTACACATTCACTGTGAACTGTCAGAGGGGATTAGCTCACTGTAGTGACGCAGGGACCCAGGCTGATGGAGCAGCCGCCATCTTGGATATTGTCAGTTGACATGTCAAAGAAAAAGTGGTAGGAGTTCAAGAGACTTGCTTTGATAATTAGGGGCTCTGACAATTACTGAGCCTGTACTTTAGAGCCCACGAGCCACAACTACTGAAGCCCGCATGCTGCAACTACTGAAGCCCACGCACCTACAGCCCATGCTCCACAACAAAGAGAAGCCACCACAATGAGAAGCCCGTGCACTGCAATGAAGAATAGCCCCCGTTCGCTGCAACTAGCGAAAGCCTGTGCACAGCAACAAAGACCCAATGGAGCCAAAAAAAAAAAAAAAAAAAGAATAAAGATAATTAAGGGCTCTGGCTCAGAAAAGTCACATGTCACTTTTGCTCATACTCATTGGTCAGGTCTGGTCACATGGTCCCACCCAACCATAGGGACCCAGGAAGTGCAATTCTATCATGTGTCTGGAAGAAAGAAGAACTAGAAATATTTGGTGAACAACACTAAATTTTAGTGTTGAGTATCAAGTCTTAGCATCATCTCGATCTTGATAATTGTGGGCCAGAGATGCTGTAGCTGCTAAGTTAGTGGGTTCTGCGGGGCAGAAGGTGTGGGAGGAGGTGAGGAAGGGGGAGGGAGCCCCTTCCCTCATGCAGAAGCCTCGGAGCTGCTCCAAGTCCTGGAAAAGACACTGTGACATTCTGAAAACCAACTGGTCTCTCCAAACACGCATGTAATTGGTGCTCAGTAAATATTTGTAAAATTCCTGAGGAAGTATGTACTGTACTCTTGGGTTTGATTTTCAAATCCCAGTGCTGCTGCCATTTATTATCTGAGTGTTTTGGACAGCCTGCTTAAACTCTGTGAGCTTGTTTCCCCATCTGTAAAAAGGGGTTTATAATAGCTGCTTCTCTGGGTTACTGTGACGATCTAATGAATAAATAAGTATGCAAATTTAACCAATATTTATTGAGCCCTTGTTTTATACATAAAGGTGTTTTGTCAACCAAAACTCACTGTAAGAATGGAAACACTTTTTATTATTTCCCTATCTGAAAACTGGGTTTGAAAATGCAAGCTTCTTATATTTTTCTAAGAATACACTTTGAGATCTTTGGAAGAAAAATGTTATGCAAATTAATAACCGCATTCATTTCCATGAGAACCAATTGAATCGAATTGACTGACATACATTGGATTAAATTATGAAACAACGTAATTTCAAGTGTGATGAGGAAAAAAAAGTGATGTGACAAAAATTTCAAAGGTGATGTGAAGAAAAAGAAAACAAGCATGGATATTTTTTTTTCCCTAAAGATGCCAAGGTCTCTGTGTCTGGGAATAAAGTAAGAAACCCCATTATGAAGCCTCATGCCAGGCCACAAGGTGGTGAGACCACCAGTGGAAACATGGTATTGGGTTTTCAGGGTACAGTCTTCTGTTGTTTATTTTTCTTACCATGACAGGAAAGATTATGAGGTATGTGCCACTCCTGGCTCCTAACCGAAGTGTGAAAGTGGGAATCTAAAGTACTTGAAAGTGCTCCAATTTGGTTATGTGTGTTAGAAATAAACTTCTGTGATAGGGTTGCCAGATAAAACACAGGACATCCAGTTAAATTTGAATTTCAGATAACAAATAATCTTTTGAGAATAAGTACATCCCATGCAATACTTGGGATATAATTAAACTGAAAATTTTTCCATTGTTTGTCTTCAAATATAACTGGGTGTCCTGCATTTTCACTTTCTAAGTTGGGGAACGTGCTCTAAGACAGAGCTCCTCGTTCACCCTGTGTGCATTTGAACCACTTGGTGTTGTGTGGCTAAGGCCTCATCTTGAGTTAGTTGCCACGTTAAGCCAGAAACTGGCCTTTCTGGTTCCCAGCTCTGTGCTCGTTCTATACCTTTAACTGTTCTCTTATCATATAGTATCCTGAGACTTTTTAGGGGGGGAACAGAGTTGGAACATGAAGGGATGGTAAAATGGGTATTAGTTTCTCAGGGCTGGGCAGATTGCTCCTGTGTTACGGTCTTTATTTCCCATTGTAGGTGCTCACCCCGTATGCTGTTTCAACCCCAATGACAAAGTATCTAAATACCAACATGATAACCAAGACTGCTGATGAGTTTGTTAAAGAATCACTGAATTATGTCACGATTGGAGACGAAACCTGTGGCTGCCTCGCCCATGAAATCTTGGTAATTGATAACTTCTCCTTTCTTGAAGCAAGGGAGGACAGACAAGCAGGGGGCCCTAGCAGGGCTTAGCCAGCTCTTCCTTGCTGTTGGAGCTTTCAGCCGTTCTCTGTCACGCAAGGATAGTGATGCCAGAGGTACGCTGCTGAGGGTAATCCAGCCTGTGAAAAGGCGTATCTAGCAAGGGGAAGGAGAAGCTGAAGCACTGGGTGCCCAGCCTATAGATAACTCTGAAGTTGGCAAATCTCACCCTTGACTGCCTCACCTCTGCCCTCAGAAAGTAAGGCGGCTCCCAGAGCTTTGTGAAGGTCAGGCCAAAACACAGGGTGCTTCCCTGTAGGAGCTGTCGATGTCCTTGGCCCTCTGTGCCAGTAGATGTTTAACTATGCAGGAAAAAACCAAAAATAAAACAAAACACCTTGATTTGTAGCGTTTGCTGATTTCCATGACTGATGTTAAGCTACCAGTGTGTGGTCACTGCACATGAATTCAGGAGGAGAGCTCACAATTGGCTCTCGTGAGAAAGTACAGTCTGGTTCCTGTACACCACGGGCTTCATCAAACGTGGAAATAAAGTCTGAAGTATATGGCACGAGGAGTTCTTACCATCCCTGGGCTGCTTTTAGGAAAAAACACAAACATGAAACAAAGGTGGACTTGAGTTTCACACTAATACTGAAAACAGACAAACAGTGTCAGGGTAGTTCTGTTTCCAGCGTCACCAAAGAATTTTAGACAGATCTTTACTTTCCCTTCATGTGTCAGCTTTCTCCTCTGCCTCATATGTTTTTCTACCATGGGAATTAGGCTTCTTTATTTCTCTCTGTCTCTCTCTGATGCTAGAGAGATTCATGGGTCAATGCACTAAATCCTCCCAAAGCATTCAGCTGTCTCCTGGGACTCAGTACTGAGACTCTGGCAAGAGATACTGAATTGCCTTAGCTGATTACTTGCTACTTTTACTGTAGAATCTCAACAATGTGCAGAATCACCATTTGAACACACAGTGCCAAGTGGACAAGCAGAAAGAATATAAGATCTTTATTTTGCCTATTGCTGATCTGGTTTTTCTTCAGACCACTACTTGCTGCATGGCACGAAAACAAATTAGTGGAATGTCTAATGAGTTTAAACTTAGTTTGATCTGATAATCTAAACTGTCCATTTAGGAAATATGCTGTCCATTATTTAGAGAAAAATGTTCAGTCTTGCCTGAGTGTCCCTTCTTCTGGCCTCTCTCACTAAAATGACACTGGGGAAAGAGTCCCTATGATCTCCTGCTGGTCCTTAAGTGTGTGTGGCTGGTGTCCCTAATCAATCTGATGGTTGCTCACCTTGCTGGTTTATGTCTGTGGGGTTGTGGGGATGACTCCTTCTGTCCTTTTGGCTAGGCCAATGCATTCCCCAGCTACTGATGGCTGAACATGCCTGAATCTCTGCTACCTCCCTCATCCAGCCAGAGGCCAGCTGTCCATCTGCAGCTTTGGTTCACAGAGGCCCTCTGGCTCTCTACTCTGCATCAGCACCAATTTGAACCTGAGGGATGCTGGAAAACCAAATCTCAGCACTTACCTCGCCACACTGAGATAATATTCTGTGGCTGCACTCCAGCAGAGTGGAGGCAATAAACCCTCCTTTGCTACCATTACTTATTTATCACACTTTCCTATCCTTCACCCCAGGCCCCCAGCCCTCCTGCGTAAGCTCAGAGGACACACATCAGAGGACACACATCTGGCCACGTCTTCCTCTTTCTCTCTTGTACCTCCCACCATAGCCAGGGCAGAAAAAGTACAGGCTTTTTGTATGCTTTCCCAGGGTCACATCCTGTCCATCTCAGAGGGATTTAGGTAGCTCCAGTGGATAAGACATCCTCTCCTCCCCTTAGCAGAACTTTTAGTCCTCCAGGATATTGATGTTTTAAATGGAATCCATTAGCATTTAGAAAATGTTTTCTTGAGACAATAGCATGGCTTGCAAGACTATTGTCTTGCTACATACATACTGTAATCCAATTCTAGATGTCAAAAGTTGAATTTTTTTTTTTCTTTTCTCTTTGATTTCTTATGTAACAAATTCTAATCTCTACTGGTAAACAGATGCCAAAAACAGTAGGAAAAAGTCTTTGTGCCTGGTGAAGCAAAAGAGAAAACAAAGGAAAACACATAAATCATTAAAACCATTAAAACCAATTTTGAATTTGCCAGGGTTTAGAAAGATCGTTGAATCTAAAGTTATGGGTAATCAAGTAGAATCAACCAGTAAACAAGCAAGTCTTCCATTTCAAAGAGGTGAGGCAAAGACAGGATGCTCTCTACCCTCAAGGAGTTTTGGGGCAGCAGTTGAGGTGGGACTGGAGCCTCTACCTAAGAATCCGTGTGGAACTTGGGGCTTCATAGTTACCTCATTTAATTCTCCTAAACATCTTGTGAGACAGGACATTTGGCTCCCCTTTTACATTGAGGAAACCAAAGCTCAGAGCTGGATCAGATCAGATGAAGCTCAGATGGATCAGAGGGCCCAAGACCACCTGACTGGTAAAGGTGATGCAAGGGTTTAAGTCCACTTTTGTCTGATGCCAAACATTTTCTGTTTCCTTCTACATGGCACCTCCAGGTCGGGAGAAGGTAGATAAAGATGGGGATGGGAGAGGGGGCCTTTTAGAACATTTTCTGGGGACCTGGGATTTCAGTTTATTTTATTTATGGCTGACTTCAGTAAGCCAAAACATTTAGTTCAAGACAAAGCTAATGGAAGGGTTTGATTTTGCTGTGAAATAAAAAAAGCTCTGTCTGGGAGAAAAATGAAGTTCTTGAAGAAGATGTTGCATTGATTCATAGACTTGGCCAGTGGATGAAGAGCTCTACTTTGGTTCCCAGAAACCATCTTTAGTTTCCTGCTTTGGGATACCTCAGAGGACTGCAAAAATCTGAAGGTTCAAGCTGCCCACAAGGCTCAAGTTTTCCTCTAGTTGAACTTCTGTTGTTTTGTAGGTAGATTGAGGAATGTTGGATTAACCGGATCACACTGTGGACAAAATGATTACTTCTGGGGGCCTGGACCTGCCTTATAGGACACAAGTGTAATTTGAGGGCAAGAACCTTCCAAGGCCTGTGCCTCTTGCCTGAAAAGCAATAGGCATTTGTGCCTCAACTTGAGGCTTCCCCTCCTTTTCAAAGCAAATACTCCATGATAATAATTTACACCTTGCTATGACTCATTTCCATTCATTAACTCTTTAAAAGAATTTTTTTCTTCCAGTTTTATTGAGATATAATTGACATACAGCATTCTATAAGTTTAAGGTGTACATCAAAATGATTTGACTTACATGAAATGATGACCACAATAAGTTTGGTGAACATTCATCATCTCATATGGATACAAAATTAAGGAAATAAAAAATTTTTTTTCGTTTGATGAGACCTCTTAGGATTTACTCTCTTAACAACTTTCATATATAATATACAACAGTGTTAACTATATTTATCATGTTGTACACTGCTTCCCTAGTACCTTTTTATCTTTTAACTGGAAGTTTGTACCTTTTGACTGCCTTCATTCACTTCCCACTCCCCCAATGACCCATGCCATACCCTCATCTTTGGTAACCACAAGTCTGATCTCTTTTGCTATGTGTTTGTTTGTTTTTGAAGAATAATTGACTTACAATTTTATGTTAGTTCCTGTTACACAACATAGTGATTAGATACTTCTGTACATTTTAACATGATCACCATGATAAGTCTAAATTTGATTTCTCACCCATGCAAAGATATTACATAATTATGGACTATATTCCCCACACTGTACATTTCATGCCTGTGACTCAATTATTTTGCAACTGTAAGTTTGTACCTCTTAATCTCCCTCCTCTATTTCTCTCCTCCCCCCACCATCCTCCCCTCTGGCAACCACTTGTTTGTTCTCTGGATCTATGTTTATGTTTTGTTATGTTTGTTCATTTGTTTTGTTTTTTAGATTCCACATATAAGTGAAATCATACAGTATATGTCTTCCTGTCTGACTTATTTTACTTAGCATAATACCCTTTAGGTCCACCTATGTTGCCACAAATAGCAAAATTTCATTCTTTTTTATGGCTGGGTAATATTATATATATTATATATAAATTATTACTATACAAATTATTACAATTAATTATAAATTACATTATATATATATCACATCTTCTTTATCCATTCATCTATTGATGAGCACTTGGGTTGCTACCATATCTTGATTACTGTAAATGGTACTGCAATGAACATAAGGGTGCATATATCTTTTCAAATTAGTGTTTTCATTTTCTTTAGATAAATACCTAGGAATGGAATGGCTGGATGGTTTGGTAGTTCTATTTTTAATTTTTTCAGGACTCTCCATACTGTTTTCTATAGCATATGAGTGTTCCCTTTTCTCCACATCCTTGTCAGCTCTTGTTACTTGTTTTTTTCATAATAGTCATTCTGACAAGTGTGAGGTGCTATCTCATTGTGGTTTAGATTTGCATTTCCCTGATGATTGGTGATGTTGAGCATCTTTTCATGTGCCTGTTGGACATCTATATGTCTTCTTTGGGAAAATGTCTATTTGAATCCTCTCCCCATTTTTTTCTTTTTAATTTAAAAATTTTTATTTTTTATTAATTAATTTTTTATTGGAGTATAGCTGTTTACAATGTTGTGTTAGTTTCTGTTGTACAGCAAAGTGAGTCAGTTATACACACACATATATCCACTCTTTTTTAGATCCTATTCCCATATAGGTCATTACAGAGTACTGAATAGGGTTCCCTGTGCTATTCAGTAGGTTCTCATTAGTTATCTATTCTATATATAGTAGTGTGTATATTTCCAATCTCCCAATTTATTCCTCCCCTTATTATCCCCCCTGGTAACCACAAGTTTTTTTTTTTTTTATGCCTGTGACTCAACTTCTGTTTTGTAAATAGGTTCATTTGTGCCATTTCTTTAGATTCCACATATAAGGGACATCCTATGATATTTATCTTTCTCTGACTGACTTCACTCAGTATGACAATCTCTAGGTCCATCCAGGTCGCTGCAAATGGCATTATTTCATTCTTTTATATGGCTGAGTAATATTCCATTGTATAAGTGTACCACATCTTCTTTATCCATTCCTCTGTTGAGGCATTTAGGTTGTTTCCATGTCCTGGCTTCTGCCCATTTTTAAATCAAGTTGTTTGTTTCTTTGATGTCAAGTTGTATGTGTTCTTTGTGTATCTTGGATGTCAACCCCTTAACCCATAAATCTTTTGGAACTATCTTCTCCCATTCAGTAGGTGACCTTTTTGCTTTGATGATAGTTTCCTTAGCTGTGCAAAACTTTTTAGTTTGATGTAGTCCCATTTGTTTATTTTTGCTTTTGTTTCCCTTGCCTAAGGAGATATATGCAAAAATATTATTAAGACTGATGTCAAAGAGCATATTGCCTATATTTTCTCCTAGAAATTTTATGGTTTCAAGTCTTACATTTAAGTCTTTAATCCACTTTGAATTTAATTTTGTGCCTGGTGTGAGAAAGTAGTCCAGTTTGATTCTTTTCATGTAGCTGTCCAGTTTTGCCAACTCCATTTATTGAAGAGGCTGTCTTTTCCTCATTGTATATTCTTTTCTCCTTTGTTGTAGATTTATTGCACATATAAGTGTCAGTTCATTTCTCAGTTCTCTATTCTGTTCCATCGATCTATGTGTCTGTTTTTGTGACAGTACCATGTTGTTTTGATTATAGTAGCTTTATAGTATAGTTTGAAATTAGGTAGCATGATACTTCTAGCTTTGTTCTGCTTTTTCAAAATTGTTTTGGCTATTCAAGATCTTTTGTGTCTCCATGAAAATTTTAGAATTATTTGTTCTACTTCTTTGAAAAAATGCCATTGGTATTTTGATAGGGATTGCATTGACTCTGTAGATTGTTTGGGTAGTATGGTAATTTTAACAATATTAATTCTTCCAATCCATGAGCATGTTATATCTTTCCATCTCTTTGTGTCATCTTCAATTTCTTTCATCAGTGTCCTATAGTTTTCTGAGTACAGAAATACCTTAGTTAAAAGGTATTTTATTTATTTTTTTGATGTGATGGTAAATGGGATTGTTTTCCTAATTTATCTTTCTGATAGTTTGTTGCTAGTGTATAGAAATACAACAGGTTTCTGTATATTAATTTTGTATCCTGAAACTTTACTGAATTCATTGGTGAGTTCTAGTGGTTTGCTTGGATCTCTTTAGAATTTGCTATGTATAGTATCATGTCATCTGCAAACAGTGATAGTTTTACTTCATCCTTTCCAACTTGGATTCCTTTTGATTCTTTTTCTAATCTGATTGCTGTGGCTAGGACTTCCACTAATATGTTGAATAAAAGTGATGAGAATGGGCATCCTTTTCTTGTTCTGACCTTAGAGGAAATGCTTTCAGCTTTTCCTCATTGAGTATGATGTTAGCTGTGGGCTTGTCATATATGGCCTTTATTATGTTGAGGTATGTTCCCTTTATACCCACTTTGTTGAGAGGTTTTATCATAAATGGATGTTAAATTTTGTCAAAAGCCTTTTCCACATCTATTGAGACGATTATATGACTTTTATTCTTGAATTTGTTAATATGGTATATCACATTGATTGATTTGTGGATATTGAACCATCCTAGCGTCCCTGGGATAAATCCCACTTGATCATGATTGTATAATCTTTTTAATGTATTGTTGAATTTGCTAATATTTTGTTGAGACATTTTGCATCTATGTTCATCAGTGATATTAGCCTGTAATTTTCTTTTTTTGTGTGATATCTTTGTCTGGTTTTGGTTTCAGAGTGATGCTGGCCTCAGAATGAGTTTGGAAGTGCTCCTTCCTCTGAAATTTTTTTTGGAATAGTTGGAGAAGGATAGGTGTTAATTCTCTAAATGTTTGGTAGAATTCACTTGTGAAGCCATCTTGTCCTGGACCTTTGTTTATTGGGAGTTTTTATTTTTTAATTAAAAAAAATTTTATTGAAGTGTAGTTGATTTACAATGTTGTGTTAATTTCTGGTATACAGCAAAGTGATTCAGTTTTATACATACGTATTCAGTTTTATATATATATATATGTATATATATATATATATATACATATATATATTCTTTTTCATAGTCTTCTCCATTATGGTTTATCACAAGATATTGAATACAGTTCCCTGTGCTGTACAGTAGGACCTTATTATTTATCTATTTTACATATAGTAGTTTGTACCTGCTAATCCCAAACTTTTAATTTATCTCCCTCCCCCTTGCTATCCCCTTTGGTAACCATAAGTTTGTTTTCTACATCTGTGAGTCTATTTTATTTTGTAAATAAGTTCATTTTTTCCATTTTTTTAAGATTCCACATGTAAGTGATATCATATGGTATTTGTCTTTCTCTGTCTGACTTACTTCTCTTAGTAGGATAATCTGTAGGTCCATTCATGTTGCTGCAGATGGCATTATTTCTTTTTTTTTGGCTGAGTTATACACACACACACACACACACACACACACACACACACATATACCACATCCTCTTTACCTATTCATCTGTCAATAGACATTTAGGTGCTTCCATATCTTGGCTATTGTAAGTAGTGATGACTATGAACATTGGGGTGTATGTATCTTTTCAAATTAAAGTTTTCTCCAGATATATGCCCATGAGTGGAATTGCTGGATCATAGGGTAACTCTATTTTTAGTTTTTTAAAGACCATCCATACTGTTTTCCATAGTGGCTGCACCAATTTACATTCCTACCAACTGTGTAGGTGGGTTCCCTTTTCTCCACACCCTGTCCAGTATTTATTATTTGTAGACTTTTTAATGATGGCCATTCTGATTGGTGTGAGGTGATACCTCATTGTAGTTTTGATTTGCATTTCTCTAATAATTAGTGATGTTGAGCATCTTTGGCCATCTGTATGTCTTCTTTGGAGAAATGTCTATTTAGGTCTTCTGCCTATTTTTTATTGGGCTGTTTTTTTTGTTATTGAGTTATATGAGCTGTTTGTGTATTTTGGAAATTAAGCCCTTATTGGTTGCATTGTTTGCAAATATTTTCTCCCAGTTCATAGGTTGTCTTTGTCTTTTTGTTTTGTTTATGGTTTCCTTTGCTGTGCAAAACCTTATAAATTTGATTAGGTCCCATTTATTTATTTTTGCTTTTATTTCTATTGTTTTGGGAGATGTTGGGAATTTTTTGATTACTGATTCAACTTCATTATGAAAATTGGTCTGTTTACATTTTCTATTTCTTCCTGGTTCAGTCTTGGGAGATTGTACATTTCTAGTAATTTGTCCAATTCTTCTTGGTTGTTAATTTTATTGGCATATAATTGTTCATAGTAATATCTTATGATCCTTTGTATTTCTGAGGTGTTGGTTGTAACTTTTCCTTTTTCATTTCTGATTTTATTGATTTGGGTTCTCTCTCTTATTTTCTTGATGAGTGTGGCTAAAAGTTTATCAATTTTGTTTATCTTTTGAAAGAAACAGATCTTACTTTCATTGATCTTTTCTGTTGTTATTTTAATTTTTTAGTCTCTATTTCATTTATGTCTGCTCTGATCTTTATTATTTCTTTCATTATACTAACTTTGGGTTTTGGTTGTTCTCTTTTTTCAGTTCCTTAGGTGTAAGGTTAGATTGTTTATTTGAGATTTTTCTTGTTTCCTGAGGTAGGCTTGTATCACTATAAACTTCACCCTTAGAACTGTTTTTTGTTGTGTCCCGTAGATTATGCATCATTCTGTTTTTGTGTTCATTTGTCTCCAGGCAGTTTTTGATTTCTTCAGTGACCCGCTGGTTGTTTAGTGACATATTGTTTAGCCTCCACTTGTTTGTGTTTTTTGCAGTTTTTTCTTGTTGATAACTAGTCTTATAGAGTTGTGGTTGGAAAATATGCTTACTATGACTTCAGTCTTCTTAAATTTCCTGAGACTTGTTTTGTGGCCTAGCATGTAATCTATCCTGAAGAATGTTCCATGTGCAGTTGAAAAGAATGTGTATTTTGCTACTTTGGGAGGGAATGTTCTATATATACCTATTAAATTCATCTGTCCTACTGTATCATTTAAGGCCTGTGTTTCCTTATTGATTTTCTGTCTGGATGGCCTGTCCATTGATGTAAGTGTGTTGTTAAGTTCCCCTACTATTATTGTGTTACTGTCAATTTCTGCTTTATGTCTGTTAATATTTATGTACGTATGTGCTCCTATGTAAGGTGCACATGTATTTACAATAGCTATATCTTCTTCTTGGATTGATCCCTTGATTATTATATAATGTCCTACTTTTTCTCTTATTACAGTCTCTGTTTAAAAGTGTATTTTTTCTTTTTTTAAATTGGGGTATAGTTGTTTTACAATGTTGTGTATTTTTTCTGATGTATGTTTTGTACCCTGGCTTTCTTTTGATTTCCATTTGCATGGAATATCTTTTTTCATTCCCTCACTTTCAGTCTGTATGTGTCTTTAATTAATTAATTAATTTTTCTGCACTGCGTGGCTTGTGGGATCCTAGTTCCCCAACCAGGGATTGAACCTAGGGCCATGGCAGTGAAAGTGCTGAGTCCTAACCACTGGCCCACCAAGGAATTCCCTGTATGTGTCTTTAGATCTGAAATGAGTCTCTTGTAGGCAGCATATATACTGGGTTTGTTTTTATATCCATTCAGCCACTCTATGTGTTTTGATTGGAGCATTTAATCCAGTTACATTTACAGTAATTATTGATATGTATGTTCTTTTTGCCATTTTGTTAATTGTAATTGAGTTGTTTTTGTAGTTCTTTTTTGTTCCTTTCTACTTCTTTTTCTTGCTTTCCTTGTGATTTGATGACTATCTTTAGTGTTATATTTTGATTCCTTTTCCTTTTGTGTGAACATATCTATTATAGGTTTTTGGTTTGTTGTTACCATGAGGTTTATATATAGCAATCTCTATATATACATGATTGTTTTAAGTTAATGATCTATTAAGTTTGAACGCATTTTAACAATCCTGTATTTTTACTCCCCGCCCTTCATATTTACTGTTTTTGACATTATAATTTGCATCTTTTTGTTCTGTTTATCCCTTAACTGCTTATTGTGGATATAGATGATTTTACTACTTTTGTTTTTTAACCTTCCTCCTAGCTTTATATGTGGTTTATTTACTACCTTTGCTGTATGTTTGACTTTACTGATGAGATTTTTTCCTTTCGTACTTTTCATATTTCTATTTGTGGCCTTTTCTTTTCTGCCTAGGGAAGAAGTCCCTTTAACAGTTCTTGTAAAGCTGGTTTCATGGTGCTGAACTCTTAGCTTTTGCTTGTCTGTAAAACCTTTTTTCTCACCTTCAAATCTGAATGAAAACCTTGCCAGGTAGAGTATTCTTCATTGTAGGTTTTTCCCTTTCTTCACTTTCAATACACTGTGCCACTCTCTTCTGGCCTGCAGAGTTTCTGCTGAAAAGTCAGCTGTTAGTCTTTTGGGAGTCCCCTTCTATGTAACTGTTGCTTTTCCTTTGTGGCTTTTAATATTCTCTCTTTATTTTTACTATTTTAATTACAATGTGTCTTGGTGTGGTCTTCTTTGTGTTGATCATGTTTGGGACTCTCTGTGCTTCCTGGACCTGGATATCTGTTTCCTTTCCCAGGTTAGGGAAGTTTTCAGCCCTTATGATGTCTTCAAATATCTTCTCTGTTTCCTTCTCTTTCTCTTCTCCTGCTAATGTTAGTATTCTTGATGTCACAGAGGTCTCTTAAACTGTTCTGACTTTTAAAAATTCTTTTTTCTTTTTTCTGTTAAGCTTCAGTAATTTCCACTACTATGTCATCCAATTTGCTGATACATTTTTATGTATCATCTAATCTACTGATTCCTTCTACTGTACTTTTATTACAGTCATTGTATTCTTTAGCGCTGTTTGGTTTTTTATATTTTCTAACTCTTTTTTAAAAAACTTCTAACTTCTCACTCCGTTCATCTTACACCATTCTTCTCCTGAGTTCTTTGAGCATCTTTCTGATCATTACCTTGAACTCTTTATCAGATAGATTGCTTATCTCCACTTCACTTAGTTCTTTTTCTGGGGTTTTATCTTGTTCCTTCATTTGGAACATATTCCTCTGTTGCCTTATTGTGCCTAATTTACTGTTTTTATTTCTATGTATCTGGTAGGATGGTTACATTTCCTGATCTTGGAGAAGTGGTCTTTTGTGGGAGATGCCCTATGTATCCCAGAAGTGTACTCCCCTCTGGTCAACAAAGATATATGCTCTAGGAGTGCCCCCATGTGGACTGTGTCATGGCGGGCTGATTACTGTGGGTGGTCTGGTAGGCTAGGTTGGCCTCCAGTTCTGTCTTTTGCGGAGGCTACTGGCCACTGGTGGGTGGGACTGGGTCTTTAGGTGGCTGGCTGTGGAGCCCCAGGGTGTCCTGGGGCTAGTGCTGCCTCACTGGTGTGTGGGTCAGACTTCAGGGTGGCTGGTTACAGGGCTTGGGATCCCAAATCTAGTGTTGGCCTACTAGAGGGTGGGGCTGGTTCCTCACATGGCTGGCTGCTGAGTCTCTGGTGTCCCAAAGCTGGTGTCAACCCTCTGGTGAGTGGGGCCTGATCCCAGGGCAGCTGTGAGGCCCAAGGTGTCTCAGAGCTGGTGTTAGTCTGCTGATGGGTGGGCTAGGTCCTGACATGTCAGGCTGTGGGGCTGTCATGTTCTTGGAACTTTTGTCTGTCTGCTGGTAGGTAAGACTGAGTTCTAGGTCTAGTGACATCCCACTGGTGGGCAGAGCCAGGTCTTGGGGACTTTGGCTGCAGGGCCCATGGGTCCTGGAACTGGTGTTGGCTTGCTTGTGTTCAGGGCTGAGGCCCAGGGTGTCCTGGAGATAGTGACAGCCCCCTGGTGAGCAGAGCCTGGTCCCAGTGTCTCTGGCTGCAAGGCCCTGGGGGTCCTGGAGTTGGTGTTGGCCTGCTGGTGGACAGGTTTGGACCTGACAGCTGGCTGTGGGGCCTTGGGGGTCCTGGGGCCAGTGCCAGTGCACTGGTGGTTGGGCTTTTGCCCTGGTTCCCAGAGTGTGTGAGATTTTGTGTGCGCTTTAAAAGTGGAGTTTCTATATCCTAATGCCCTCTGGCTCTACTGAAAATAAGCCTACTGACTTTCAAAGCCAAACATTCTGGGGCCTCATCTTCCTGGAGCAGGACCCTCAGGCTGGGGAGCCCAATGTGGGGCTCAGACCCCTCGCTCCTTGGGGAGAACCTCTGCAATTGTAATTATCTTCCCATTTGTGGGTCTCCTGCCTGGGGGAATAGGTCTTGATTATACCACATTCCACCCCTCTTACTCATCTCTTTGTGGTTCCTTCTTTATATCTTTAGTTGTAGGAGATCTTTTCTGCTAGACTTCAGGTCTCTCTCATCAGTAGTTGTTCTGTAAATAGTTGTAATTTTGGTGTTCCTGTGAGAGGAGGGGAGCTCAGCATCTTCCTGCTCCACCATCTTGGCCACTCTCCTGTTCATTCACTCTTTTATGCATTCAGGTATTTGCTTAGTGCCTACTGTGCCTCAGGCATTGTGCCAGGTGATGGAAAGCATTTCTGATTTTTTTCCTGGAATCTCATTTTAGTAGAATCTTGCTAGAAAGAATATGAAGACACTGGGAGATCAAGCACCAGAAAGAGAAAGTGCTCACTAAGAGAAAGAAGAAAGAGAGGGTGTTACTATGTACAGAGTTCTATTAATTTAGAAATACCTCACGACTGTTCTGACAAGTGACTGCTTTGACTGTTCTGACGTTCCTGAGAAAACCCTGTTTGCTGAGAAAATGTCACAAGACATTTAAACTTTAACAACTACTTGAAAGATTTGGGACTTAACTTCAGTCATCAGATATACATTTTTAAAGATGATGAATATAAATTGAGATGTTTTCTTGCAACTTCCTTGCTCTTCTTTTCTCCCAGACACTTATGTTTTTGTCTATTAAAGGCAAGCATTCTGAGCGTGATCCCGTCATGGGCCTTCTACAGCAGCGTGTTTCAGAAGATGCTCCTGACTCGCTACATGGACTACCTCAAGCAGAATGCCAACATCAGATAGTCCTGGTGGGCTGATGTGCCACCCAGCATTGCTTTCTTCACCAAGTTCTGCGTTGGCCACAGAGGACCCAGGAACAGACCAGTACTTGTCACCTCCCTGAAGCTGGAGGGCCCATGACACAGATCCAGTACTTAAAATTCAACTTTGTTTTGCAATTTTACTCAAGTCTGGAGATCTTTGGGAGAGCTGTGATGTAAAAACATGTGTTGTGCGATGGGGTTTTAATAGTTACAGAAGGTGAGGGCGTCTATAGGTAAAACTGGAAAATTTTCTGTATGGGACTATAATATAATGTAGTGCGAAGAAAGCCTCCAATTCTTTGAATATTGGTAACAATTATACCTAGTAATCTACTTTTATAGCTATATTAAAGAATTTCTGAAATTACTAAACTTTATCAAGACTGCTGTAGTCCTAGAGCCCTCACTGGTTCTCAAACTGGCTTCCTCAGAGACCCAGAAAACTGTCTAGGAGAAGGGGTGGGGACAACAGCTACATCAGGACAGTTTCTGGGGACCCCTTATTTCAACTAATGCAGCACCAGATTTATCTATTTCAATTTTATTTGGGGTTCTATGGAAGACTGTGTTTAGAAAAATCAAAACAGAAAATATGTTGCTAAAAGTAGTTTAAAAAACCATTGCTCTAACACAGGAGTTGGTATCTCTAGAAATGAGTTTTTACAGGTCTCCAGCCCTTGGGTTGCTGGACTGAGGGCTTTAATTGTCAATGCATATGAGGTGGTGTGTTAGGGAACTACTATCCTTCAACTCTTGAGGGAGTTGGGGGAGGATCATGCCAGCTGGTGACCCTGCATTGTCTGGCATTGGTCAAGAGTGCTTCCCCAAGACATCATCGTGTTCTAGGCACTGCCAATGCTTGGTGGCACTTATCTTTTCTGAGAATGTCATTTGCATTTATGGTGTGAGCAAAGATTATGTGCTGCTGCTCCAGTTTTAAAAGGATTCTGGGAGATTTGGTTGAAATTTATGGGACATTTTGATGTTCTGGAAGAAAGCAGAGGATAGAACATTTAAAACCTTGGTAAGCTTAGAAAGTGGACTATAATATCATAGCTCTTATTAGACCTTCCCTGAGGAAAAGACTGGGAAAATTTATCCATTTTAAAGTATGGATATCTACTTATATTTTCTCAGTTATGGGCAACAATAACAACTATAATACAGGACGCTTTTATGTACTGATTATTAACCTGGTGTCTTTCAGTCCTAAGCTCCACCTTTTATACTCTGATCTATGGTGATGGTCTGGGGAAGCTTCAAACTCGAGTCCTAAGACACTCACACCAGCTGGCTTTGGGTTAGATTCTGCCTAGGGGAGGCAAATTTGGGAGAGTAAAAGGAGGTAGAAAGGGCTAGGGAAATTTCTTCGTGTTTGTACTTCTGTTGCCATCACTCTGCAGAGAGAACAGCTTTAGCCAGACTCAGCACCAATCAAGAGGCAGCCTGTAAGGATCTGAGCACCAGCCCCACAAAGCCCTCTTTAGGTATCTGAGCCTTAACCATGCAGGGGTCCCCCTCTAAGCATCCAGTTCCCAGAAACTCCACCTCCTCCTTTTTGTTCCACCAGCCCTGCAGTTACTGATATCTGGGTTACTTAGTATCCTCTTTTTGCTCTTTCAGCCTTTCAACTTTGGTGTTACCAATTCCCTCTCTTAAATTCCCTCTGTTTGAAATACTCAGTGTGCTTTTGTTTTGTTTTTGTTTTTTGTGATTGGAGGTAACTGAGCCTGGACCTGACATAATCTGTCACATTGATTATCTTCCTCGATCTCTGAAGCAGCCTGGATGGGTGGAATCTCTTTTTTACAAAGAAGAATCAAAAACTCCTTATCAGTCAGTATCCCAAGAGGAAACAAAAGGCATGTTTGAGCAATTTGAGGAATTAATTGCAAATGTGTGGGAAGGGTGTAGGTAAGTCATCAGAGCTAGTGATAGAGGGGTGCTTTTACTACCCCAAGGCCTGAAGGGGCTGGGAAAGGACCAAATACTAGGAGAGAGAGAGAAAGGGAACTGTGTAAGAAGCACTGCCTCAGAGGAACTGCAACCTTTGGCTGAGAGATGCTGCCAGGCGGTGGCCACTCCATAGAGAGGCAGAGGGGAATTGTGATACTGTGGTTTAGAATGAGAAATATATATTTCACTTTCATTCCCATTCTTTGGAATTTCCTAAGTGATAAGAGCAATAAATGTGCCAATTGTTATTCATAATGAGCCCCTTTCAACTGCACTTGAGTTTAAGTTAATGAGGTGGCTTTTAGAAAACCCTAAAGATGACAGTTGGTTGCCAGGGGAACCAATCATGTGATTAGAGTTGGAAATTTTAGCCCCACTCTTCAACCTTTGGGGAGGGAAGAAGGGTGGAGACTGAGTTCAATCACCAATGGCCAATGATTTAATCAATCATGCCTATGTAATGAAGCCTCCATATAATATGAACTATAACTATGGGGTTTAGAGAACTTCCGGGTTAGTGAACATGTGGAGGTGCTGGGAAGGTGTCATGCCCACAGAGGGCATGGAAGCTCCACACCCCTTCCCACATACTTTAACCTATGCAGCTCTTTCCTCTGGCTGTTCCTGAGTTGTATTCCTTTATACATAAACTGGAAATCTAGTAAGTAAACTGGTTTCCTCAGTTCTGTGAGCCATTCTAGCAAATCATCAAACCTGAGGAGGCGTTGTGGGAACATCTGATTTAGAGCCAGTTGGTCAGAAGCCCAGATAACAGCCTGGACTTGCAATTGATATATGAAGTGGGAGCAGTCTTGAGGGACTGAGCCCTTAACCTGTGGGATCTGATGCTATGTTCAGGTAGATAGTGTCAGAATTGAGTTGAATTGTAGGACATCCAGCGGGTGTCCAAGAATTGCTTGCTGTGGGAAAATCTCCCCACACAGTTGGTGATCAGAATTACTTGAGAGTAGAGAGAGGGTTGAGTGGAAAAACAGGGGTGTTTTACCTTTACTGAAATGATACCCAAACTTCATTCTCCTGCTGTCTTCTGGGCCTCCTGCTGGTGCCTCCCATTGGTCACATCCAACTGGAAGCTCACTGATGTAAATCATAAGGTTAATCTCCTGAGATACCAAGTTGTGGGTGGGGAGGGGGAAGGGTAGAGGCTGGATCTGGAGAAAAGGGATGCAACATAAGCCCCACATATTAGGTGATTTGTCCAAGTCATACCATTAATAGTTGGTAGCACCTGGATTAGGACATTGGGCTTCTTTCTTACTACACTTCACTCTATGTTTCAAAAGGGGTAAAACTTTAAGCCAAAAGAGTAAGTATCTCATTGTGGACTTTATGATATCAGCAAAGTGGGAGGTATTTTACAGACATTAAAGGCTAATCTACTTAAACAATCATGCTTGCTTGCTGTACCAGTTATTATTGCTGTGTAATAAGTAATGCCCAACTTAGTAGCATAAAATGACAACAATTTTCTTGTCCTTACAGATTTTGTGGGTCAGAAAGGGCACAGTGGGCAGGTTTGTTTTGCTCCATGATATCTGGGGGCTCAGCTGGGAAGACTCAATGACTGGAAATGATTCAGCTTCCGGAGCTAGAATCATCTGAAAGGTTGCTTAGTTACATGTCTGGCAATTGATGGGACTTGCTGCCTGGGACCCCAGATGGGGCTGCAGGATGGAAACCTACACATGGCTTCTCTAAATGCAGCTTGGTTTTCCTCACAGCATGGTGGCTGGGTTCCAAGAATGAGCATCCCAAAGAAAACTAGGCGGAAGCCATACTGTTTATATGACTTAACCTTGGAAGTCACATGGCATCATTTGAAAGCCCTCCCAGATTCAATGGGAGGGGACACAAACCCCATCTCTTGATGGGAGAAGTATCACATGTAATAGGAAATATTGTTGTGACCACCTCTGGAAAATACAATGAGCCACACTAATTAATCTTTTTTGTCCCGGCCTATATCAATTATGGAGAGTTACTTGGCATTTCAACTATTGATGGAGCAACTTGTAAAAGTGTAGATATTGTGTTTCAAAACCTTTACTTCAATCCCTGGTAAATTTGCCTTTGGGGAAGAACTTCTACAACCAGCAGCTTAGGTGACAAAAGGAATGCAGTTCAGCTAATAAAACCTTGGGCAGATGTTAGAGATAAATTTTTAGTTGTGTGATATAGGAGTTTTTCCAATGTATTAATTCTGGGTAGATTTGAATGATTGATTATCTAACAAGCTTTTTGAGGGTCTTTAAGAGAGCATTTCCTCATAGGAAAAGCCCTAAGATGTTGGACTGGATGAAATGAGGGTAGAAAAATGCTGTATTTTAAGATCTTTATTCCCATCACCACTAGCACTAGATAATAACTAACATTTGTTGAGTACTAATAATGTGTCAGGGACTATGTAAATCCTTCCTATATAATAACTTAGGAAGTAGGTAGGAAATCATATTATTATTACCTTCATTTTACAGATGAGGAAACTGAGGCACAGAAAAGTTGAGTAACTCATACCGATTCACCTGACCAGTGAGTGACAGAGCTGGGATATGAACGTGCATCCTCTTCCAGCATATAGGCTAAAGCACTATAGTATAGCCCTAACTGTCTGGATAAGTTTCTTTAATTGGGAGTAATGACAAGGGGTGAACACTATTGCCCCCAACTCTGTATTTTTCACTTTCACATGTCCTGGAGAGAGGGGAGGAATTGGGCTTTGCAACCAGGCCCACGTGTCTCGATTTCAACACTGACCATTTTCCAAATTTACCATCATCTGGGAATCATTTGGGAACAGCGAGGCTTGCCAAACTTCACAGAGCTTTTCTTTCCACTGAGGAGTACTGAGCTCTTGTTTCTTGCCTGATTCTCTTCTTTTTGTTTGGAGGTCTTGGGAGCCTGAGGAACAGCATCAGCAGCTGGTCCTTCTTCCAGCCTTCCATCTGTATTACCTCCCTGGATGCCAAAGGCGGAAGAATCCCTCTGACAACACTTGGAGCAGGAAAATGAGGTGATTATGGGCTGCTGCTCCGAAAAAGTTGGGAGCTGTTGCTGGGGCAGTTCCCTGAGGCGTCATCCATTTCTTGTTCTTGTGGGATGGGAAACAGAAAGCCCTACTTCAAAAAGACTTTTTTAGCCAGAGCTTGCCAGAGAAAGCTGAAGACGGTCATCCCAAGGTCAGCATGATTTTAATCATGTTTGCTTCCGATGCCAAAGAAGATGATTATTCTCATTGTAGTTTATCCACTGTGCTTAGGACGCAGTCTGTTTTAACTTGTGACTGCCCTCTAATGGTCTAGGACAGAGACTGTTGGTTTTCTTTTTTTTTATAATCCTATAGGAGTTTTAGAACAGAATCCAATTTGGGGAAAGAAATCTCTCAAATTATTTTTAGTTCTTTTTTTTTTTAAATTAAGGTATACTTGACATATAACATAATATTAGTTTCAAGTGTACAACATAATTCGATACATGTATACATTGCAAAATGATCAGCACAATAAGATTAGTTAACATCCATCATCACACATGTTTACAAAAATTTTTTCTTGTGATGAGAACTTTTAAGATCTACTCTCTTAACCGCTTTCAAATATACAACACGGTATTGTTACCTTTAGTCACCATGCTGCACATTATATCACCAGGACTTGCTTATTTCATAACCTTTTGACCACCCTCACCCCCACACCCCACACCATGCCTCTGCTAACCATCAATCTACTCTCTGTATTTATGAATTAGGGTTTTTAAAAAGATTCCACATATATATGAGATCATACTGTATTTGTCTTTTCTGTCTGACTTGTTTGTCTTAGCATAACGCCCTCAAGGTCCAGCCTTCAATTCTTTCTTTTTCTGAGCTACTTTTGTGAGAGTGTGTGTTTGTGTATCTGTGTACGGCATCATCAAGAAAGAAAGAGGAGGAGAGAAGAGGAGAGGAACTGTTTCACTTTCACACACTCTGACAAGATGGCCGACAATAGGCCAAGGCACTTAGCTTCTTCAGTAAAATCACCTCAGCAGTAAAGTTAGAAGATTTTATCACATGATCTATAATTTTCAATTCAGCTCTTATAGTCTATGCATCTCAAGTAAGTTTTGCAAATAAACTTTCTTTCTCAATCCTTAAAAAATAATTTTCCTGATTATAAAAAACAGTGTAGGAAATATAGAAAATATAGAAGAGAAGAAAATAAAAACCACCATTTATCCCACCACCCAATATTAACCATTCTTCATTGATTATGGATTTTCTTTTATAAATTTTCTCTTTGTGTGTGTCAGATTTTATATTCTGCCTCTTGCCTTAAGATTATAGCATGAGATTTCTTTGTGTTAATCAGTATTCAAAAAATGATTTACAATGGTTACTTAAATGACTCAACATCGTTTATTTTACCATCTTTTTTTTTGCTTTGCATTTAGGTATTTCCTTATTTTTAAAATCTTATAAATAACTTACACCAATATACATCCTTTATATGCATCGTTTTTACAGTTGTTGATGTTGATGTTTTGAGTACCTTTATAATGGCTTTATTAATTCACATACTATACAATTCACCCATTTAAAGAGTACACTTTGGTCGTTTTTAGTATATTCAAAAAGTTGTGCAGACATTGGCACAATTAATATTAGAATAATTTTTTTACATTTCATCACCCCACATAGGAACGCCATGCCCATCAGCAGTCACTCCCCATTCCACATGCCCCCTCCCCAGCCCCACGCAACCACTAATCTACTTTCTGTCTCTATGGATTTGCCTATTTTGGACTTTTAGTATAACTGGAGTCATATAATCTGTGGGGTTTTTTTTATTGGCTTCTTTCACTTAGCATAATGTTTTCAAGGTTTATCCATGTTGTAACAGATATCAGTACTTCATTCCTTTTTATTGCTGAATAATATTCTATTGTATGAATAATATCACATTTTGTCAGTTCATCAGTTGATGCACATTTAGGTTATTTCTACTTTTTAGCTATTATAAATAATGCTACTATGAACATTTGTGTACAAGTTTTTGTGTGGACATATATTTTCATTTCTGTTGGATATATACCTAGGAGTGGAATTGCTGGGTGGTGTGGTAACTCTATGTTTGACCTTTTGAGGAACTGCCACACTGTTTTCCAAAGTGGTGATACCATTTTTACATTACCACCAGCAGTGTATGAGGGTTCCAATTCCTCTACATCCTCACCAGCACTTGTTATTTTCTATCTTTTAAATTATAGCCATCCTAGTGGATATGAAATGATACCTCACTGTGGTTTTGATTTTCATTTCCTTGGTGGCTAATGATGTTGAGAATCTTTTTAAGTCCTTATTGACCATTTATTTTCTTTGGAGAAAAATATACTCAGATTGTTTGCCCATTTTTTTTTGTTAATTTAACATCTTTATTGGAGTATAATTGCTTTACAACGGTGTGTTAGTTTCTTCTTTATAACGAAGTGAATCAGTTATACATATACATATATCCCCATATCTCTTCCCTCTTGTGTCTCCCTCCCTCCCACCCTCCCTATCCCACCCGTCTACTTGGTCAAAAAGCACCGAGCTGATCTCCCTGTGCTATGTGGCTGCCTCCCACTAGCTATCTATTTTACATTTGGTAGTGTATATATGTCCATGCCACTCTCTCACTTTGTCCCAGCTTTGTCCCCCTTCCCCCTCCCCGTGTCCTCAAGTTCATTCTCTAGTAGGTCTGTGTCTTTATTCCCATCTTACCCCTAGGTTCTTCATGACCTTTTTTTTTTTTTTTTTAAGATTCCATATATAAGTGTTAGCATACTGTATTTGTTTTTCTCTTTCTGACTCACTTCACTCTATATGACAGACTCTAGGTCCATCCAACTCACTAAAAATAACTCAAATTTTGTTTCTTTTTATGGCTGAGTATATTCCATTGTATATATGTGCCACATCTTCTTTATCCATTCATCTGTTGATGGACACCTAGGTTGCTTCCATGTCCTGGCTATGGTAAATAGACCTGCAATGAACATTGTGGTACATGACTCTTTTTGAATTATGGTTTTCTCAGGGTATATGCCCAGTAGTGGGATTGCTGGGTCTTATGATAGTTGTATTTTTAGTTCTTTAAGGAACCTCCATACTGTTCTCCATAGTGGCTCTATCAATTTACATTCCCACCAACAGCGCAAGAGGGTTCCCTTTTCTCCACACCCTCTCCAGCATTTATTGTTTGTAGATTTTTGATGATGGCCCTTCTGACTGGTGTGAGATGATATCTCAATGAAGTTTTGATTTGCATTTCTTTAAGGATTAATGATGTTGAGCATTCTTTCATGTGATTGTTGGCAATCTGTATATCTTCTTTGGAGAAATGTCTGTTTAGGTCTTCTGCCCATTTTTTGATTGGGTTGTTTGTTTTTTTGATATTGAACTGCATGAGCTGCTTGTAAATTTTGGACATTAATCCTTTGTCTGTTGCTCGATTGCAAATATTTTCTCCCATTCTGAGGGCTGTCTTTTCATCTTATTTATGGTTTCCTTTGCCGTGCAAAAGCTTTTAAGTTTCATTACGTCCCATTTGTTTATTTTTGTTTTTATTTCCACTTCTCTAGGAGGTGGGTCAAAAAGGATCCTGCTGTGATTTATGTCATAGAGTGTCCTGCCTATGTCTTCCTCCAAGAGTTTGATAGCGTCTGGCCTTACATTTAGGTCTTTAATCCATTTTGAGTTTATTTTTGTGTATGGTGTTAGGGAGTGTTCTAATTTCATTCTTTTACATGTAGCTCTCCAGTTTTCCCAGCACCACTTATTAAAGAGGCTGTCTTTTCTCCACTGTATATTTTGCCTCCTTTATCAAAGGTAAGTTGACCATATGTGTGTGGGTTTATCTCTGGGCTTTCTATCCTGTTTCATTGATCTATATTTCTGTTTTTGTGCCAGTATCATACTGTCTTGATTACTGTAGCTTTGTAGTATAGTCTGAAGTCAGGGAGCCTGATTCCCCCAGCTCCATTTTTCTTTCTCACAATTGTTTTGGCTATTCAGGGTCTTCTGTGTTTCCATACAAATTTGAAATTTTTTGTTCTAGTTCTGTGAAAAATGCCATGGTAGTTTGATAGGGATTGCATTGAATCTGTAGATTGCTTTGGGTAGTAGAGTCATTTTCACAATGTTGATTTTTCCAATCCAAGAACATGGTATATCTCTCCATCTGTTGGTATCATCTTTAATTTCTTTCATCAGTGTCTTATAGTTTTCTGCGTACAGGTCTTTTGCCTCCTTAGGTAGGTTTATTCCTAGGTATTTTCTTCTTTTCGTTGCAATGGTAAATGGGAGTGTTTTCTTAATTTCACTTTCAGATTTTTCATCATTAGTGTATAGGAATGCAAGAGATTTCTGTGCATTAATTTTGTATCCTGCTACTTTACCAAATTCATTGATTAGCTCTAGTAGCTTTCTGGTTGCATCTTTAGGATTCTCTATGTATAGTATCCTGTCATCTGCAAACAGTGACAGCTTTACTTCTTCTTTTCCGATTTGGATTCCTTTGATTTCTTTTTCTTCTCTGATTGCTGTGGCTAAAACTTCCAAAACTATGTTGAATAATAGTGGTGAGAGTGGGCAACCTTGTCTTGTTCCTGAACTTAGTGGAAATGGTTTCAGTTTTTCACCATTGAGGATGATGTTGGCTGTGGATTTGTCATATATGGCCTTTATTATGTTGAGGTAAGTTCCCTCTATGCCTACTTTCTAGAGGGTTCCTTATCACACATTGGTGTTGTATTTTGTCAAAAGCTTTCTCTGCATCTATTGAGATGATCATATGGTTTTTCTCCTTCAATTTGTTAATATAGTGTATCACATTGATTGATTTGCGTATATTGAAGAATCCTTGCATTGCTGGGATAAACCCCACTTGATCATGGTGTATGATCCTTTTAATGTGCTGTTGGATTCTGTTTGCTAGTATTTTGTTGAGGATTTTTGCATCTATGTTCATCAGTGATATTGGCCTGTAGTTTTGTTTCCTTGTGACTTCTTTGTCTGGTTTTAGTATCACGGTGATGGTGGCCCCGTAGAATGAGTTTGGGAGTGCTCCTCCCTCTGCTATATTTTGGAAGAGTTTGAGAAGAATAGGTGTTAGCTCTTCTCTAAATGTTTGATAGAATTTGCCTGTGAAGGCATCCATGCCTGGGCTTTTGTTTGTTGGAAGATTTTTAATCACAGTTTCAATTTCAGTGCTTGTGATTGGTCTGTTCATATTTTCTATTTCTTCCTGGTTCAGTCTTGGAAGGTTGTGTATTTCTAAGAATTGGTCCATTTCTTCCAGGTCATCCATTTTATTGGCATATAGTTGCTTGTAGTAATCTCTCATGATCCTTTGTATTTCTGCAGTGTCAGTGGTTACTTCTCCTTTTTCATTTCTAATTCTATTGATTTGAGTCTTCTCCCTTTTTCTCTTGATGAGTCTGGCTAATGGTTTATCAATTTTGTTTATCTTCTCAAAGAACCAGCTTTTAGTTTTATTGATCTTTGCTATTGTTTCCTTCATTTCTTTTTCATTTATTTCTGATCTGATCTTTATGATTTCTTTCCTTCTGCTAACTTTGGGTTTTTTTTGTTCTTCTTTCTCTGATTGCTTTAGGTGTAACGTTAGGTTGTTTATTTGAGATGTTTCTTATTTCTTAAGGTAGGATTGTATTGCTATAAACTTCCCTCTTAGAACTGCTTTTGCTGCATCCCATAGGTTTTGGATCATCATGTTTTCATTGTCATTTGTTTCTCAGTATTTTTTGATTTCCTCTTTGGTTTCTTCAGTGATCTCTTTGTTATTTAGTAGTGTATTGTTTAGCCTCCATGTGTTTGTATTCTTTACAGATTTTTTCATTTAATTGATATCTAGTCTCATAGCATGGTGGTCAGAAAAGATACTTGATACACTTTCAATTTTCTTAAATTTACCAAGGCTTGATTTGTGACCCAAGATATGATCTATCCTGGAGATTGTTCCATGAGCATTGTCTCCATGTTCCATGAGAAAAAAGTGTATTCTGTTGTTTTTGGATGGAATGTCCTATAAGTATCAATTAAGTCCATCTTGTTTAATGTGTCATTTAAAGCTTGTGTTTCCTTATTTATTTTCATTTTGGATGATCTGTCCATTGGTGAAAGTGGGGTGTTAAAGTCCCTTACTATGATTGTGTTACTGTTGATTTCCCCTTTTATGGCTGTTAGTATTTGCCTTATGTATTGAGGTGCTCCTATGTTGGGTGCATAAATATTTACAATTGTTATATGTTCTTCTTGGATTGATCCCTTGATCATTATGTAGTGTCCTTCTTTGTGTCTTGTAATAGTCTTTGATTTAAAGTCTGTTTTGTCTGATATGAGAATTGCTAGTCCAGCTTTCTTTTGATTTCCATTTGCATGGAATATCTTTTTCCATCCCCTCACTTTCAGTCTGTATGTGTCCCTAGGTCTGAAATGGGTCTCTTGTAGACAGCATATATATGGGTCTTATTTTTGTATCCATTCAGCCAGTCTATGTCTTTTGGTGGGAGCATTGAATCCATTTACATTTAAGGTAATTATCGATATGTATGTTCCTATTCCCATTTTCTTAATTGTTTTGGGTTTGTTATTGTAGGTCTTTTCCTTCTCTTGTGCTTCCTGCCTAGAGAAGTTCCTTTAGCATTTGTTGTAAAGCTGCTTTGGTGGTGCTGAATTCTCTTAGCTTTTGCTTGTCTGTAAAGGTTTTAATTTTTCCATCAAATCTGAATGAGATCCTTGCTGGGTAGAGTAATCTTGGTTGTTGATTTTTCCCTTTCATCACTTTAAATATTTCCTGCCACTCCCTTCTGGCTTGCAGAGTTTCTGCTGAGAGATCACCTGTTAACCTTAGGGGGGTTAACAAGGGGGATTCCCTTGTATGTTATTTGTTGTTATTCCCTTGCTGCTTTTAATGTTTTTTCTTTGTATTTAATTTTTGATAGTTTGATTAGTATGTGTCTTGTTGTGTTTCTCCTTGGATTTACCCTGTATGGGATTCTCTGTGCTTCCTGGACTTGATTAACTATTTCCTTTCCTATATTAGGGAAGTTTTCAACTATAATCTCTTCAAATGTTTTCTCAGTCCCTTTCTTTTTCTCTTCTCCTGGGACCCCTATAATTCGAATGTTGGTGCATTTAATGTTGTCCCAGAGGTGTCTGAGACTGTCCTCAATTCCTTTCATTCTTTTTTCTTTATTCTGCTCTGCAATAGTTATTTCCACTATTTTATCTTCCAGGTCACTTATCCATTCTTCTGCCTCATTTATTCTGCTATTGATTCCTTCTAGAGAATTTTTAATTTTATTTATTGCGTTGTTCATCATTGTTTGTTTGCTTTTTAGTTCTTCTAGGTCCTTGTTAAACGTTTCTTGTATTTTCTCCATTCTGTTTCTAAGATTTGGATCATCTTTACTATCCTTATTCTGAATTCTTTTTCAGGTAGACTGCCTATTTCCTCTTCATTTGTTAGGTCTGGTGGGTTTTTACCTTGCTCCTTCATCTGCTGTGTGTTTCTCTGTCTTCTCACTTTGCTTAACTTACTGAGTTTGGGGTCTCCTTTTCGCAGGCTGCAGGTTCGTAGTTCCCGTTGTTTTTGGTGTCTACTCTCAGTGGCTAAGGTTGGCTCAGTGGGTTGTGTAGGCTTCCTGGTGGAGGGGACTAGTGCCTGTGTTCTGGTGGATGAATTTGGATCTTGTCTTTCTGGTGGGCACGTCCACGTCTGGTGGTGTGTTTTGGGGTGTCTGTGACCTTGTAATGATTTTGGGCAGCCTCTCTGCTATTGGGTGGGGTTGTGTTCCTGTCTTGCTAGTTGTTTGTCATAGGGTGTCCAGCACTGTAGCTTCCTGGTCATTGAGTGGAGCTGGGTCTTAGCTTTGAGATGGAGATCTCCTGTAGATTTTCGTTGTTTCATATTACATGCATCTGGGAGGTCTCTGGTGGACCAATGTTCTGAACTTTGCTCTCTCACCTCAGAGGCACAGCCCTGACACCTGGGGGAGCACCAAGAGCCTGTCATCCACATGGCTTAGAATAAAAGGGAGAAAAAAATGAAAGAAAGAATGAAAAAGATAAAATGAAATGAAATGAAATGAAATAAAATAAAGCTATTAAAATAAAAAATAATTATTTAAAAAGTTGAAAGTAATTAAAAAAGAAAAAAGAAAGAAGAGAGCAACCAAACCAAAAATACATCCACGAATGATAACAAGCGCTGAAAACTATACTAACAAAAAAAGAAAGAAAAAAAAAATGGACAGACAGAACCCTAGGACAAATAGTAAAAACAAAGCTATACAGACAAAATCACACAGAGAAGCATACACATACACACTCACAAAGAGAAAAAGGGAAAAAAATATATATATCATTGCTCCCAGAGTCCACCGCCTCAATTTGAGATGATTTGTTGTCTATTCAGGTTTTCCACAGATGCAGGTTACCTCAAGTTGACTGTGGGGATTTAATCCACTGCTCCTGAGGCTGCTGGGAGAGATTTCCCTTTCTCTTCTTTGTTCGCACAGCTCCCAGGGTTCATCTTTGCATTTGGACCCACCTCTGCGTGTAGGTCGCCTGAGGGCGTCTGTTCTTCACTTAGACAGGATGGAGTTAAAGGAGCAGCTGATTCGGGGGCTCTGGCTCACTCACGCCGGGGGGAGGGAGGGGTACGGATGCGGGGCGAGCCTGCGGCGGCAGAGGCCGGCATGACGTTGCAGCAGCCTGAGGCGTGCTGTGCGTTCTCCTGGGGAAGTTGTCCCTGGATCATGGGACGCTGGCAGTGGCGGGCTGCACAGGCTCCCGGGAGGGGCGGTGTGGGTAGTGACCTGTGCTCGCACACAGGCTTCTTGGTGGCGGCAGCAACAGCCTTAGTGTCTCATGCTCGTCTCTGGGGTCTGCGCTGATAGCCGCAGCTCCTGCCTGTCTCTGGAGCTCCTTTAAGCAGCGCTCTGAACCCCCTCTCCTCACGCAAGAGGCAAGAGAAACTCTCTCCTACCCATGTACGTGGGGAGTTTCTTGCCTTTTGGGAGGTCTGAGGTCTTCTGCCAGCGTTCAGTAGGTGTTCTGTAGGAGTTGTTCCACATGTAGATGTATTTCTGGTGTATTTGTGGGGAGGAACGTGATTTCCATGTCTTACTCTTCTGCCATCTTGAAGCTCCTTTTTCTGTTTGCCCATTTTTAAATGAGGTTGTCTTTTTTATTCATGTGTTTATAACTTTACTGATTATATTTTTGAAGTAGGGTTTCTGGAGGAAAAGGTCTAAACATTTAAAAAAAAAAACTCCTAATGCTTATTACCAAGTCGTTTCTAGAAAAGTTGTATAAATTTATACCTCCATCTTTAGCAGTGGTTCACAACCGTGGGTGTGATTTTCTCCCCCAGGGACTTTTTGCAATATTTGGAGACATTTTTGGTTGCCTGAAGTCAGGGAAGGAGGATACCCCTGCTATATCTCATGAGCAGAAGCCAGGGGTGCTTCTAAGCATCCTAACTGTGCACAGTATAGCCCCTTCCCTCCACCCAAGACAGAATTACCTGGCCCCAAATGTCAATAGTGCTGATGTTGAGGAACTCTGATCTTTGGTTTATGAGGGTGTCTGTCTCAATGTACCCAGGTTCCTGCCAGCTTATTACTACTCTATTTCTAAGGTGTCCAAGACGGTGGCTGAATCTCCAGCCATCACAACCACACTTAGGTAGCAAAATGGAAGAAAGGGATGACAAAAAAGGAACAAGTGTATGCCAGTTTTGTTTTAAGGAAGATTCCTAGAAGCTGTCACATGATATATTCTTTTCTTTCTCATGGGCAGACCTTAGTTTCAGGGCCACACTTATCTGCAAGAAAGGCTGGCATGTGACACCACATGCAAATCTCAAGACTTGTATTACTGTGAAAAAAGGGTAACAGAAATGGAGAGACAACAGCAGTCTGTGCACAGTTTTTGCCCTCTTTTTACAGGTAAGGATATGGAAGCTCAGGGACATACATAAATGTCAGACCTGAGATTTGACCCTAGCTCTGTCTGATAACAAAATTCATGTTCTGTTTTGTTTTTTTTTTCTGTTATATCACATCACCTTTCACTTAAAGTTTTAACGATGTATCAAGACATGAATCAATTATAAAACAAGGCAGACATTTTTAAGGTGTTAGAATATGTGTCAGAGAGCAGTAGGCCCCCAGTTCTGGCTGTGGTTTTAAAAGCTCCCTTGTGTCAACCTCATGCCAGTGCTGTGACTCAGCCTTTGGAGAGAGCACATAGGAATCTGTGCAGCAGAGGCCCCTGTCTGGGGCAGGGAGTTGGGCAGCTCATCGAAAAGTTGGTTAAACCTGGGAATCCTGGAGGATAACACATACCTTAAACATTTTGACTTAAAAAATTATTATGGAAAATTCCAAACACACACAAAAGCAATCACAATAGTCTAAGGCACCCTCATTATACTTTTCAACAGTTATCAACATTTTGCTATTCTTGCTTCATCTATAACTTCATTTTCTTCCCATCCCCTACTTGAGTTTTAAAATTCCATTTTCTTTAGGTTAAATTTACATAATTAAAATATACAAATCTTAACTGTACAGTTTTGAAAATGGCAGGTGTGTGATCCACAATCTTATCAAGATATCAAACATTTTCATTACCCCAGAAAGTTTCCTGAATTCCATCACTATAGATTAGTTTTGCCTGCGCTAGAATTTTATATAAATGAAATCATACAGTCTGGGTTCTTTTGTGTCTGGCTTCTTTAACTCTGTATCATGTCTGTGAGGTTCACCTGTGTTATCTCACTCACTCCTTTTTACTTTTGAGTATTATTTCATGTAGGAACATATCACAATTTGTTTATCCACTCTTCTCTTGACGGACATTTGGTTTTCCAGTTTGGGTTATCATGACAAATGCTGCTATGAACATCTTTGCCTAAGTATTTTTGTGAACATATGTTTTCATTTCTCTTAGGTTTATATCCAGGAGTGAATTTATTGGGTCAAAGGGTTGGCGTATTAAACATTTTATTTTAACTTAAAACATATAAAAGTGTATTTCTTTGCCAATCTTTTGATGTAGGGCCAAGTCCTTTCTTTTAAATATGGGTCCACTGATTGGAATTGCAACTTTACTTTCTTACATAAATCACACAATATAATGCATCAATTACAGCATATATATTTTATTTCTTCAAAGGGAAATGAGAACTTGACATTTAAAAGCAATCTGAATGCAGAATCCTTTTGGAGTTTCAAAATCCCCCCAACGATATTTTACAGTTATCTTGTCCACAACAAATTCTACTGTAGTAATTTTTACTGATTTCCTCTTATTGAGTCTTTTCAAAGCATTAACCTTAGTTTCATAATAATAATTCTTTTTCTTTTCATACCAAGATTTTGTTGGTTTATATAATTTTTAATTCAATTGCATAATTATAATAAATACAACTGACATAAACAGGTTTGGGAACAACACAATGCGTCTTCATAAGCACTAAACTCAACTGGTAGGAAGAAATGAAAGGGTACATAACAGAGAGGAGCTTTATACTTGGTCGTAAATGTTTAGTAAGCATACTCACTGATTTGCAGTCAGTATGTTTTTCAGAGAGAACTAAGAGTACCTGTTTGCTCTGGTTACTATTGCTGTGTAATGAATACCCCAAAACTTAGCATAAAACTATTATGCTCGTGGATTTTGCAGGTTTTGAATTCAGACAGGATATAGTGGAAAAGACTTGTATCTGCTTCAAGATGCATGAAGCCTCACCTGGAAGGTGTGATGGATGGAAGTGACAGTGTCTAGCAATTGATGTGAACTATTGGCTGGGACCTCAGCTGGGGCTGTAAGTTGAAGCCTCCTCATGTGGCTTGAGCTTCCTCACAGCACAGAGATCTTGCTTGGCAACTTAGGGTTTCAACAGACAGTGTCCCAGTGAATTTGTAGAAAATGCATTGTTTTTTGTTTTTGTGTTTTTTGATCTAGTGTAGAGTTACTTTTGTTCATTACAAATAGATGATATTGAACGCCTCTTTATGGACTTTTTTGGCCATCTATATATCTTCTTTGCTGAAGTGTCTGTTTCAGTCTTTTACCCATTTTCTAATTGGATTTTTTTCTTATTATAGAATCTAGAGAGTTTTCTATGTAGTCTGCGTGCAAGTCTGATATTTGCAGCTGTGACTTGCAACCCCATTCCCCAAGTCTGTGTCTTGTCTTTTAATCCTCTTAACAGGGTCTTTTGCAGAGCAAGTATTTTAAATTTTGGTGAAGTCCAATGGATCAAAACTTTCTTTTGTGAATTGTGCCTTTGGTGTCATATCTAAAAATTTTATGCCTAATCCTAGGTCACAAACATTTTATCCTGTTTTCCTTTAGAAGTTTTGCAGTTTTACATCTCAATTTATGATCTATTTTCAGTTAATTTTTGTACGATGTATGAAGTTTAGGTTAAAATTCATGTTTTTGCCTATGAATGTCCAATTGTTCAAATACCATTTGTTGAAAAGACCCTTTTCCATTGAGTTGCTATTGCATCTTTGTCAAAAATAAGTTTGTCATCCTTGTGTGGATCTATTTCTGAAAATTCTGTTCTGTTTCATTGATTTATGTGTCTATGCCTCTGCCCATACCACATTATCTTTGTTGCTAGAGCCATAGTAAATCTTTTTCTTTTTCTTTTATTTTTTTGTCTGTGGTGTGCGGGCTTCTCTCTAGTTGTGGCTTGCGGATTTTTCTCTCTCTAGATGTGGCACGGGGGCTCCAGGGTGCATGGGCTCTGTAGTTTGCAGCACACAGGCTCTCTCCTTGAGGCACGCGAGCTCAGTAGTTGTGGCGTGTGAGCTTAGTTGCCCCGAGGCATGTGGGATCTTAGTTCCCTGACCAGGGATCGAACCCACGTCCCCTGCATTGGAAAGCAGATTCTTTACCATTGGACTACCAGGGAAGTCCCCATAGTAAGTCTTAAAATCAGGTAATACTTAAAAAAATCATTTTAGTGATTTAGTTACTTTGCCTTTTCATATAAGTTTTAGATTTAGCTTGTTTGTATCTACAAAGAATCCTATCAGGATTTTTTAATAAGAATTGTGTTAAACTTGTAGATCAGTTTAAGAATTGACATCTTTACTGAGTTGAGTCTTAATAATCTATGAACATGTTATGTCTTTCCAATTATTTAGATCTTCTTTGATTTCTTTCATTACAGTTTTGCAGTTTTCAGCATACAGATCCTGTACATTTTTTTTAGATTTATACCTAACTCTCTCCTTCTTTCCCTTTTCCCTCCACCAATTATAAATGGTATTATGTTTTAATTTGTTTCCAATCATCCATTGCTAGTATAGAGAAATGCAATTAATTTTTGTGTGCCGATCTTGTATCCTGTGGATTTGCTAAAGCCACTTATTGGTACTAATAATGGTTTTGTAGATTCTTTGGTATTTTCTACAAAGACAGTCATGTCATTTGGAAATAACAGTTTTATTTCTTCTTTTGTAGTCTGTATGGCTTTCTTTTTCTTGCATTATTGTACTGTCTAGGACTTCTGATACTATACTGAATGGGAGTGATGAAAGCAGACATCCTTGCCTTGTTCCTGATCTTAGGTGGAAACATTCAGTCTTTATCATTAAGTAAAATGTTAGCTGTGGGTATATAACATCTCTTCTAATGTCTGCATAATATTCTGGTACATTTAGCCAATGCTTCTTTTGGCATTTAGCTTGTTTTTTATTTTTTGCTATTATAAACAATATTTCAATAAATATTCTTACTGCAAAAGCTTTATGCATTTCATAGTTGCACACCCCTAAATGTCCACACTCTCTATTTTCCTCCTTTTACTATGGATGAAAGGTCCCTGCTCTTATCCAAGACCACTGGTCCCCTGGTTTCCATCCCACCTTTCCTATAATTATCTCCGCTCCTTTCTTTACCATCAGCTAATCTCCCATTCCTGGATCACCCTCATCAGTATACAAACAAGCTCTAGCATGTGCTATTAAAAAATATTTCTTCCTTGTCTCTATGTCAATCTTTGGCTGCTGCCTCCTATCTCTGTCCCCTTTCACAGAACTTCTCAAAAGAGTTTTCCTTTGTCACTGTCTCCACTTCCTCACCTCACAGTTTCCCTTCAACCCATTCCAATTAGCCTTTGTTCTCACCTCTTCAATGAGACTATGCTTGTCAGGACAGTATTGACCCTTATGTTGCTATTCCAGTGTTCAGTTTCTGGTTCTTATTGTGATTGTCACCCATATACTCTTCTCGGAACACTTTCTTTATGTGACTTCATGACACCGCACCCTACTTTTCTTTCACCTCACTGGTTGCTCCAGCACATGTCTGCTAATTAATCCTCCCACCAGCCATGGCATCAGGATTGTGTTAATTTAGTAAAATGAACTTGGAAAATTTTCATTTGTTTTTATCCTACAGAACAGTTTAAAAACCAAAGGCATTTTCAATTCCTTGAAGGTTTGAAAGAACTTGCCTCTGAAACTGTCTGGGCCAGCATATTTTTTTGGGAGATGATTCTTAGCTAATAACACTCAGCTTGTTCTATAGCTATTGACTCATCAACATTTTCCTCTTTTTCTTTTGCCCGATTGTTCCCTGCTTGTTCGATAGTGACTTAAAGCGTGGACTACTAGATTAGAAGATTTTATTTATTTTTTTTACATTTAATAGGCCCTATTCTTTTAATTCTAATTTATTTTATTTCAGATAGGTCTAGAGGATGTTGTTCTATAAGGAGAATGAGGACATTTGCAAGGTTAAGCCGTGAATTTGCCCCACACAGACTGTAGAATTAAGGGAAGTAAGACAGTTGAAGCATCTCCGTGGTCTTCTTCTCTCCTCTTCCACCTGACACAAGTTGCAGAATTGTTCAAAGTGACCCTAAGACTCTGCTCTGCTTTGCCTGGACAATGAGCTCTCTGGGATCTCTCCTCTCCTGGCAGGAGGTGCTGCATCAAACTCAATCTCCCACAGGATCCTTAGCCTCTTCCCCTCTACTGGTTGGAATGGCTACAACTTCCCAAGGTCCCTAGGTGTTGGGCAGTTGGCTTTCCCATATAACTCTGGCACCCAAATCCATACTGGTGCCCAAGTGGTTTGCACATCCCTTCGTTGAGCTGGTTCCTCTTGTGCTTTCCCTATAACAGAGGGCAACGAGGTGGGAGACCTTCCTCTGGAATGCAAACCCATACCACATCTCCAGCAGAGAGCGTGGCCCTGGAACTCACCTCATGGGAACAATGCTGCTCTTTCCTATTGAGTTGCCTAGCGGTATGGGCTCAGTTGTGTCTTCCACATTTCATATGTGGAAGTCTTAATCCCTAGGAACTCAGAATGTGACCAGAGATAAAATCTTTAAAGAGGTGATTAAATTAAAATGAGGCCATTATGGTGGGTCTTAAGCCAGTCTGTCTGCTGTCCTTATAGGAAGAGGAAATTTGGACACACAGAGACCCCAGGGGTACTCACAAAGAGGGAATGACCATGTGAGGACACAGGGAGAAGGTGGCCATCTTCAAGCCAAGGAGAGAGGCCTCGGTAGAAAACAAACCTGCTAACACTTTGATCTTGGACTTCTAGCTTCCAGAACTATGAGAAATAAATTTCTGTTGTTTAGTTACCCAGTAGGTGGTATTTTGTTATGGCAGCTGAGAAGACTAAGACACCCAGTAAAGCTTGTTCCTTAGCCCATAGTATAGGGTGTGTGGAATTTATTCTAACCCTAGTGCTTGACAGGTTGGTAGTGTCTGAAATGGGCCAGATTTGCATGACCTGAACCTAAACATCTGCCTACTCCCACAGTAATGAAGCAAAACCGCTGATGCATATCAAGAGATGTCAATAGAAGATGTCAATATTAGGAAGGTAGGAGGAGTAGCTGATGGAGAGGGAGCTGCCACACTAATAGCATTAGCACTTTAGGGCAGCCAGCCCAAAAGTTCTCATATTAAATTTATAGATAAGAAAACTGAAGCAACAGAAGTTAAGCAGACGGCCAATGTTCTACCCTAAGTGTTAGAACCGAGACCAGAACTATTACAGCATGGTCTTCAATATGAAGGCGCTTTACTGAACAGCCCCAGTAGGATCACATGTGCATGCTGGGAAGTTTACTATAGTTGAGAAGGATCTGTAGAGATCTAGTCGTTACCCGCCCTGCTGGCCAATGGGTGCATATTCAACAAGACTAAGAGATAATATGGGCAGGGTCCCAACATGAACTAGCTGGGGAAGGATGTTTTATTTCCCAGATGACTTATGGTCATGAACCACTGTGCAGTGAGTATCGGTAGGAGTGTCAATCAGTGGCCAAGGCATGAGTTGATTCCTAAAGAGGAGAAAGGACTTTGTGGCTGAAAATTTCTATTTAAGAGAGAGGCACTGGATGCACCATTATACTTAGATTGTATGTCCCTGGGGTGGTTCAGGATGTGGAGAGATGGCGTTTTTGAAAGGCTCACTTTCACAAACTGCCTTCTACTGTTTCCCTGTTTGGTGTTGCTTGTCAGGGAATGTGACTGTTGATTGTCCCCAGACATTTCTGAGAATTCCTGGGTTTGGATGACAGTGCTGGGTGTCAACATTGGGATCTGCCCTGTCCTCTTTGGTCCACCTAAATCATTTGTTTCCAAACCTGACTCTGCACTAGAGTCATTAGGACAAGTTGGAAAAGTGAGATTTGCAGGCTCTACTCCTGACTGCCCGAATTAGCCTGTTTCTAAGGGGTAGAGTCCAGGGATATGACGTTTGTTGCTGTTCTTTAAAATAGCTTTATTGAGTTAAAATTGACGTACAATAAACTTGTTCATATTAAAAGTGTGTAATTTGAAACTGTCACCACAATCAACTGCAACCACCACAGTATTGATTGCCACCTGTTAAACTGTTGTTTTAGGCCACCCAGTCTGTGGTATTTTGTTATGGCCGCTCTAACAAACTAGGGCCCTCAAACTTCCTTGTGCCCTTTGTAATCCATCCCTCCTGCCCCATCCAACCCCAGGAAACCATTGATCTGCCTTGTCACTATAGATTAATTTGCATTTCCTAGAAATTTATATAGATGGAATCATACAGTATATATTCTTTTTTGGTCTGGCTTCTTCCACTCAACTATTTTGAAATTCATCCACGTTGCTATGTGTATAGATCATTCGTTTTTGCTGCTGAGTAGTATTCCAGGGATTGATAGTACAACATTTTGTTTATTCATTCACCTGTTGATGGGCATTTGGGTTGTTTCCAGTTCGGGGCTATTACAAATGTAGGTGTTATGACCATTTATGTTCAAGTCTCTGTATGGACATATATTTTCATTTCTCTTGGGTAGGTTTGGGTAGCCTAGGAGCAGAGGGGTGGATCATATGTTAGGTATATGTTTAATTTTTTAAGAAACTTCCAAACTGTTTTCCAAAGTGGCTACACCATTTTATAGTCCCACCATCAACGTGTGAAAGTCCAGCCGCTTCACATTCTTGCAGGATCTGAGTTTTTTACTAACCCCTTCTTGCCCCAGCAATTGTGAAGCAGCAGGCCCTCTACCACCTGAGACCATTCTTCGGCCACTACAGATCCAAGCAATGATTCTAGGGACCCCATCAGCTGGGAGGAGGTGGGGAGGGTTTGGACATAGAGTAAAGTGTCTCAGGCTGAGACATGATGAAACATCACATTACACATGAGCTGTAAGCTACTCTAAGACCCTGCTGTTTTCTCCTCGGACATTGCTAACATCTATGCCAGTAGAAATCCTAACATCAAAGCCTATCTCAAATTCTATCTCTCTTCTCACTCAGAACCTTCTTATCACTTGACACCTCTTCCATATGATGCCACACACAAAAATATAAGGTTTAGAGGTAGGTACGTGTGAATTTTAAATAGTATTTAATTTCTCATACTCAGTTATCTGCACAATGAAGATAAGAGGATGTGGCAGTTGGATTGTTGTAAATAATGCAGCCAGGTGAAGCCTCCAGTACCTGGCTCATCACAGGCAGCCAACAAATGCCATCTCTTTCCTTTTTTCTACTCTAGACATTTATACACTTGGCTTTTTTCCCCTCAAGAGCAGAAACTGAGTCCACTCAACTTTTTTATATACACAAGACTTTGTTTTCCTACAGCATGTGCTCCATAAACATGTGCTGGGTGGAGGAATATATCTGAGGAAACTGCCTGCTCTTTCTCTCTTGGCAAGGACATTTTGGGTAACATTCGTTTGGGGGCCATTAGAGTCACCGAAGGGGGTCTGCCCTCCTGGGAGTCGCAGTGTCGTGACTCTGACCTTACTCCGGAGGATTTGTCATCTTGCTGAGTTTTTCTTTTCTTTTTTTCATTCAATCAACAAGTATTTATTGTGTCTAGTATATACCTGGCAGTAAGCAAGGCACTGGAGATCCAGTGTAAGTTGTCCTGGAGCTGATGGTCCAATAGGGGAGACAGACAACCAAATCACTACAGAAACTAAGGTAGAATTACAGCTATGACAGGCACCGCAGAGAAGAGGGCCCGTGCCGTGTAAGTCCCCTGGAGATTTCTGCTAGTCAAGGGGGTTGAGAAGCAGGACTGGGACTAGAGCGGGGCAAGGGAGGCGCCCAGGATACAGCGTGTAAGGAGTCCCCACTCTCAGTCGTGGCCTCACCGGCCTCTGCTCCAGGTGCTTCTTTCACATCTAGTTGGAAGTAAAGGCCAGCCACTGTTTGGGCACAGAAGAGCTTGTTGATTTTCTTTATGTGTGTGTGTGAGCGGAAACGATATGGAAAGAATGGGATTTAGAAAAAGTTCTTGATGAATCGGAATCTTTTCTCCGCAGTGAATACATGCAAACTGCAAGGGGCCGAGGGTTCAGGTCTGGTTCTGGGGGGCTGAGAATCTCCGTCTGTCCTCTCACCTCCCTGGCGGGGTTGAGAACGCACCTGGCTGAGCGCTCCGAGGCGCTGCTCCGCTAGGGGGCGCCGGAAGGCAGGCCCGCCCCGCTCCCCGCTATCAAAGCTTCCCCGCTGCCCACCGCGCCTTCTGTTCCCGGGAAGGTGTCTGTCTCTCCGAGGCTCACAGAACTTTCGTGAGGTGCAGCGGATCCCCATCTTTCACAGTCATGAAGCTTTGCTCTCAGGGTGCCTTTGTAGCTCCTGAAATTCATCGACAATCAAAATAAAAAGCTTACAACATTAACATCCAAGAAAGGGGTGCGGCCTTCACCCTCCGCACCTTCTACCTGAGTCTTGAGCCAAACACCCCACTGTCTGGCTCAAGGTGCTGCAGAAAGGCACAAGCATATTTTATGCAAGGTCACACTATTTCTCTGGTCCTAGATGTGGTCCATCTGTAGGCTGGTCAGTGAGGCCAGTGGCCTGGCTCTAAAAGATGAGAGGGGCTAAACACATTTCTCTTTCGGGAGCGTGGGGATTGGACATGGAGAGGCTGAGGATAGTGGCAGTGTTTTGTTACGTGTGAATGTGAACGGGATAGGATACTTTGAACTGAGACACAGCTTCTATAAGCCAGAAGCCAGGAACACAACAAAGCAGTGAGTCAGGTGGAGGAGGGCCACTTGGCAGAGGCCATGATGTGGTACAGGCCCCAGCGAAGTGGACACTCAACAGAGGCTAGGCCTCCACTGCAGTTGAAGGACCGGGTCTGTCCTTGGATTTCACCAGCGCCCACTGCAGTGCTACAGCACAAAACCCCACCCTGTCCTGGAGCCTCATGGAGGTGAGTGGAGAGACCTCTGTTCCTTACAGCCAAAAGATTCCTGGTGAGCCTGAGAGCTGGAGTTGGAGAAGTGTTTTGTTGAAAATCCCTTTGAAACTGGACAGTTACTGTCTTGCTGTGTGTGTGGAGTGGTAAAGCTGATACCAGACACATTACCTTATGTAATCTTTACAACAAAATTGTGATGCAAACAACACAACTTTAAATTATTTTCCTCCCTTTTCAGAGAACAGAGAATTCCAGCACCTTGCCCAGAGTTCTAGAGCCAGACCTTAAGCCTATGGCTTTAAATCCCCATTTGGAATGTTCTTCCCAGCTCCAGGTTGACCAGTTGCCCATACACCAATCTTAGTTGTGATATAAGCAAGCTATGGTTACAGTTTAACTTCCATACCTTTACGAGGCTGAGGCAATGAGTGAGAGGCCACGGTGGGCATGCTAGCCCCGAGGGTCGTGCCCAGAGCCACCGCACGAGGGCACTGTGTCTCCATGCTAGCGCCCCAGCGGCTGCCTCTCAGAGGCGGCTCACTGGCAATAGAGACTTCTTCAGCCTCAGCGTTCATTCAATTCTTTCTCAAGATGATTGCAAGGTATTGGAATGGGTTTGATTCATTGGTATATCTTCCAGAAGTTAAAAACAAAACAAAACAAAAAACCTCTGGGCTGCATAATGAGGGCCCCCAATTAAAACGGGGGAGAGCAGCATCTTGTGTCTGTTGTGATCGCGGCTTCTGTTTGCTCTTACTGATCCAGCTGGGGTCTGTCTGTCCAGGGTCCCACCTAGATGCCAAGCTCCAGCCTCTGCTTAAAGGGGGACCAGGCACAGACTTGACAGTGTTTCAATATAACACTTCCCTGGGACAACTACCATGTAGTCAGCCTGGCCTGGAAAACCATTCGTGGTTGATATGGAGAATTTGGTCCCCAGGCAATCAGTCCTCTGTTCTATAACAAGCAGCATCAGAGGTCAGTGGCCACTGAGCAGGCTGCAGCATCCACCCAGGCCTGGTGGGCATTGCCCAAAGGCTGGCAAAGGAAACGTTCTCCCAGGTCCACTCTGCACTGGACTTGATGAGAGAGATGCAGGTTTAGGCCACTGGTTAGTTTTTGTAGTTTATCTTTTTACTAAAAGTGATGTGGGGATTTTGTTCAGTTTCCTGAACAGATCCAAACAGAATGCGATCCCTGTAAATCAGAAGGAGACTCTGGCTGTGACCTCCTGGCCTCTCTGGGAAGGGGCGCCAGCAGTGCCCCCACTCTGGCGGGCACCCCGCTGAAGGGCTGCTCATACCCAGGGGGGAGCACCAGCTGCAGCTTTTGACTTGAAAGAAACTTGCTCTGCTCTGGCTTATGTCGGACAGAGCTCTGGAAGGGCTGGCCTCCTCTCAGCTAGCTGGGCGGCCGGCGGCTGACGAAGATGACCTGCAGGCCTTATCAGCACTTATCTCTCAGTAAAGCCCCTCAGAGCCAGCTTTGTGTGTGTCTGGCACTCTGACAGCTCGGGAGAGCAGGGTGGGGCTTTTGTTCCTTGTTCTTCCCCAGCTGTTGGGAACTTTACTGACAGCAAAAATCTATCCCATGGGTTCATAGCACAGGCTATGAATACCGACACATTTTCTTTCTGAAAAGTTCTTTAAAATTTTTTTTAAAGTTAATGCGCATTTTATTTTTTAACTTACTATTTTGAAATAAGTTTGGGCTTATAAAAAAGTGGAAAAATTATACAATGTGTTCCCTTCACCCAGACCCCCTCAATAATAGCATTTGAGAGTGAGTTGCAGACACGATGTCCCTTTACCTCTCAATGCTACAGTCTGTATTACCTAAAATTATGACCAATCTAAAGATCAAATCGAGAAGTTAACATTGATACAGTACTATTATTTCATCTACAGACCTTATTCATATTTCCCCCATTGCCCCACTGAGGTCCCTTTCTGGATCACACCTTGGGTTAGCTGTTGGGTCTCTAGTTTCCTCTAATCTGGAATAGGTCTTCAATCTGGCTTTATCTTTTATGACCTAGACATTTTTGAAGAATACAGCCCAGTTATTTTGTAGGAAGTCCATGAATTTGGGCTGCTTGACATCCTTTCATGATTAGACGGGGTGGGATCCCACAGGACTCTACCCAGGGCATCCCATCAGGAGGCAGATAAGGTCTGTTTGTGCCCATTACTAGAGCAGTTACTTTATCACTTGATTAAGTGGTGTCTGCCAGGTTTCTCCACTGTAAAGTTATGGTTTCCCCTTCATAATTAATAAGTATCTTAGGGATATCTTGTTTTTCATATACATTGTACATTTTAGATAATTGGAAAAGGAGAAGGGGGGAAAAATCCCTCACAGGCCCCCACCCAGAGATCACCACTATTTTCATGTTGAGTGTTTACTCTTCTTGCTTTCACTGGTGTCTCTGCTGCCAATCCTCTAATCCAGCCAGAAGTGGTGGATTCCTGTGGCTGATGAGCTCATGTGCCCTGGCCCGGCACCCTGGTCCCATTCCTCTGTGGGCATTTGGAGACTACCTGAAACAGAGGTGCGATTCTATTGAAGCTTTAGGTCTGGCACTGGGAGGAGGAGATGTTTTAAGTAGGTGAAGCTTTTTTGTTCCTCCAGAACTGGGGCATCCCTCCAGGTGGAGAATGATGGCAGCCACTCAGGCGACCTTGGCCCTCATCACTTGAGGACTACAGAGGGCTTGGAGTTGGCCTTGTGTCCAGGGGAAGGTGGCCAACAGCAGGTGAGCACTAAGCGCAGTGGAAGATTGGAGCACAGTCCCATGGGGAAATTCGGGACACTCACATTTCAGAAGTAGCCAACCCAGGGCGCAAGGGAGCCAGGGGACTGACATGTCAAATGTAAGAGTAACTAATTTACGATCATTAGTGGAGGTAGCAGGGTTGTATTAATTCCCCAGGCCTTCCTGCCTGCTGTAGGCACATGGCAGGGTGACTTCTGAGGTTCTCGGGGAAAATACTCAGGCCAGAGATGCAGATACTGGCAGTGGGAAGCCAGAGACCCTAGGGATGTGGCTGGGGCAGTGAGATGTATATTGTTTATCAGCAAGTCCAGTGAGCTCTATGTCCAAAGTATATCCTTGTCCACTCATTTCTCTCTAGTTCAACTGCTATGAGGGCCACTATCCTAGCCTAAGGCTCTGTCTCTGTAGTAATCTCTTAATGAGCCTCACTCCCATGGATCATTCTCCACACAGTAGCCAAAATAATGTTTTTGTTTGTTTGTTTGTTTTTTTGGCTGTGCCGCACAGCTTGCGGGATCTTAGTTCCCCAGCCAGGGATCAAACACAGGCCCTTACCATATGACCCAGCAATCCCACTACTGGGCGTATACCCAGAGAAAAGCATAATTCAAAAAGACACCTGCACCCCAATGTTCATTGCAGCACAATTTACAATAGCCAGGTCATGGAAGCAACCTAAATGCCCATCAACAGACGAATGGATAAAGAAGATGTGGTACATATATACAATGGAATATTACTCAGCCATAAAAAGGAACGAAATTGAGTCATTTGTTGAGACGTGGATGGATCTAGAGACTGTCATACAGAGTGAAGAAAGTCAGAAAGAGAAAATCAAATATCGTATATTAACGCATATATGTGGAACCTAGAAAATGGTACAGATGAACTGGTTTGCAGAGCAGAAATTGAGACACCGAAGTAGAGAAAAAACGTATGGACACCAAGGGGGAAAGTGGCGGTGGGGGGGTGGTGGTGTGATGAATTGGGCGATTGGGATTGACATGTATACTCTAATATGTGTAAAATGGATGACTAATAAGAAAAAAAAAAAAGAAATAAAAAATAAACATAAAAAAACAAACAAACAAGAAAAACACAGGCCCCTGGCAGTGAAAGGCCGTAATCCTAACCACTGGACCGCCAGGGAATTCCCCCAAAATGATTTTTTAAGAATATGGTTCAGACTAGCTATTTCCTTGCTTAAAACCCTCTGCCAGCTTTCCATGGGATCAGGGTGAAGTCCAAGGCTTTGTCCTAGTCTTTTGTCCCTGTATGATCTGCCACATTTGACTGTACTTTCAGTGCAAGAAACTTGGGAGTGTTTGGATACCATTGTACAGAGAAGGAAAGGAAATACAAGTTTACTGAACATATGCTAGTGCCAATCCCCAAGCTGTGTTTTCACATGTATACATCTATTTAATATTGCATCTTGTTCTCCTGCCACACCTCCCTCATTCACCCCCATCCAGGGCACTGGCCTCCTTTATGTTTCTTGGACCTCCTAAGCTTATCCCTACCTCAGGGCCTTTGTACCTGCTTACTGTTCTGCCTGGAGTCCTCCTGCCTTAGATTTTGGCATTCAGGTCTCTGCTGAGAGGTTAGCAAACCTAGCACAGTTTCCCCCAGTGGGGGGCAGTGTTACAGTGATGGGCCAGGAGCTCAGGCTGGGTAGAGAAATCAGCTAAAGAGAGGTGAAGGGGCAGGGTATGGAGTACACAGTCGCTTCAGCAGTGGGGAGGTAGACGGGCCCTGAGCTGCAAGGGGACAGCTGGAAGATACCAGGGAGCCCTGCTTGTTTCTGAGAGGTTGACGGGTAGTGGTGCCATGGGTGGTTGACTTGAGTGCTGGTGAAAATTGTTGGGGTCAAGAAAATAGAGGGACTATGAACCAGACCTCACGAAGAGAAAATGGTTATTCAGAAAAGAGTGTCAGTATCTTGAGGTAGATAAAATGGTTTTGGATCACCATTAGCCAAGCTGGTCAGATTAGCAGAAAGCTCATTAGTTTCCATGGAATGAACTTTGGCCAGATTAATTTTGAGGGTGCCATGAATGAGGGGAGCCTTCCAGGTCTTGGGGCACTAAGAGTAGGCTCTGGCAGGTTACTTAAAGAAAGGAGGTGGGTCGATCATGCACGGAGCAGCAGAGGATGCTGGCTGTTGGAAATATAAGGAATGTGGCAGCGTCTCTCATGATTTAGGTGGGAGTGAAAACAGCAGGGGAACAAAGAAAGGGACAGAAGAACCTCCCAAAGCACATCTTTAATTTTCCAGCAATTTTAAATTTCAGGGACTCAAGCTACCAGTCGACCAGTGTGAATCTGTGTGTTGGGGACAATTGCCTGTTCTAATGCTCTGTTCTTTTTTTGGCTCAGATGTTCTCAGGTCTTGGTGTCGTTGGATGTGGTCCATGTGGCTCTTCTGTAATAGACCTTGTAGGCTCTAAACGAAAGCCTGGAACCTAGACTTTGTTTCTGCTGCCTCTCACTCATGATGCCTTTGTCCTGGTGTGCTTGGTTATTTTTTACTGTGTTACTTTTTGCCCTTAGAAAGGTATCTGTGGGAATTCTTTGAGGCTTGGAATGAGGGAGTTTCTTCAGAGACCATCTGTACTTTTCTCTGCCATCTGAGGCCACTGTCCATCTGGAGCACTTTTTAAAAAATAATTAATTAATTAATTAGTTAATTATTGGCAGTGTTGGGTCTTTGTTGCTGTGTGCGGGCTTTCTCTAGCTGCAGCGAGCAAGGGCTACTCTTTGTTGCGGTGCCCAGGCTTCTCACTGCGGTGGCTTCTTTTGTTGTGGAGCACGGGCTCTAGGCACGTGGGCTTCAGTAGTTGTGGCTCGCAGGCTCTAGAGCACAGGCTCAGTAGTTGTGGCGCACGGGCTTAGTTGCTCCACGGCATGTGGGATCTTCCCGGACCAGGGCTCAAACCTGTGTCCCCTGTATTGGCAGGCGGATTCTTAACCACTGCACCACCAGGGAAGTCCCTGGAGCACTTTTAACTAAATTCACAGCTTGACGTTTTGCATGTTTGGCTGCAAACACTGCTGAGGGCAGGCTTGTTGGTACAACTTCTCCATGATGGTTCTCCCTCCCCCTGCTCTGCTCAGCACAGAGGCAACTTTTCTTTGATGTTCCCTGGGAGAGGAATGGGGCAGCCTCATGGGTCACACTTTTATACTAGACTTCCCACCTTGGGTGGTTCCTAGGTGTCATCTTCTTCTCCAGTGCTTCCTGGGGCTGTAAAAATTGGAGCTCAAATGTGCCAGGTTCAGCAAATGCCCCCAAAGCCAAGAGCTTCAAATCACAGCTCTCTCTTGGGTTTCTGGTTTCATTTAGATTTGGCCTGATAATGATCAATTCTTTGATGCTTTTAAAAGGTAAAACAGTCATCAGCATTTTGGGATGTTTTCAGGGTGTCTGTGTGTGGGGGGGGTGATTTAAATACTAACCAGCCATAGTACCAGAAGTCTTAGCAACTCCACCTTGAGACCTTCATGCTATTCACCTTTTACCCCTGGGTCTTGCGCTCTATCAGTAGTGTGGGCAGTGGATATGAAGCAAAATTATGCTGCCCCAAATGGATTTCGCCTTCTACCTTCCACATCTTGATGCCTTTCACGTTGACCCATGAGCTGAGCGATTTGTAAGTGCTCAGTAGTTTGGGGCAACCAATGTGTTGGGCCTGGTAGTTGTGGGAATCGGCTTTCTTTTCCCTCCACCCCCAACCCTGAGATGTTGAAAGTGACTTGTTTGAGACCCAAGGGGCTTCCACTCTAGGGATTTTATACAAAGCTCAAGAAAGACAATGTTCTTTTCCTGGGGCATGAGACAGACTCTAAACAAAGGACTTTATACTACAAGGTTTTAAACAAAGATTCCATGAAGCATCTTTCCCTCAATCTTACTTTAAACCAGATTTAAAGAACTTGCTCAGCTCATCCCCAGAAAGGAGGATTTCATTTTATTATTACTGTTTTGTGCCTGTCACAATTATTCCTGGAGCCATTGGGTGATGATGGGTCCTTTATGTTTTGTGTGTTTGTGTGTGTGCATGAGTGTGTCTGTTACAGATAATGGAAGACTCAGAATTTCCCTGTCCATTTGATTTCTCACCATAGTCCCTGGTTAGACAAATTCTTTAGTCTTTGGTAGATGATGAACAAAATTTAGGACTCAGAAGTGCTCTACTAATTACTGAGTGAATTTTGAATGATTCCCTTAGCTTTTCTGTAAATTGAGAGGAGTAACACACACCTTTCTGGGTTGTTGTAGGTATAATGAGATAGAGTATGTGGAAGGACTCTGATGCTCTCCGCCCTATGTTGTTGCCATTTTGACTGACTGTATTTCTGCCTGTACCAAGCATCTTCTGTGTTAGGTTCTCTGTTCTAGCTTCAGGGCAGTCAGAGCTGAGTGGGAGATTGTTTTATATGTCAGGACACAGGTCAGCCCAGTGTCCTTGTAGTGTGTCATGGGTACAGCGTCTTCAAACCATGTGAGTTTTGACAGTACAGCTTCTCACAATGATCATTAGACTTCAGGAAAACTCATAGACAATAAGAAGATAATAATATATTGCATTTGTTTAACATTTTAAAATTTTAATAGTATTGGATTTTAACTCGGTCGATTCTCATATTAGTCCTGAGTGACGGGCAGGGACCTGTATCTCCATTTTACAAGCAAGGAAACTGAAATTCAGAGGAAACCAGGGATTTATGTGACAAGTGATCACCCAGGCCTGTAACTCAAGTTTTAAGTACCGCCCAAGAGAGACTGCTGGTGTGCCAGTGAACATGCTATCCTGGGTTAGCCCGGTGGTCCAGTGTCATTTCTAACAAGAATATCAAATATTCTTTGATGAAAGAATGTGATAGTTTTCTTCTGCCATGTTAGCCATGAAAGCTTAATGACCCTTTCACTGTAGTCTCACAGAGTCCATCTTTGGTTCTTCTGAGTTGGTGTAGTTGAGGATGCTGTTCATTACATGCGGTCTCCATGAAAACTCAATGCATGAGCAGTCATTATTCTCCTGACAGTGGGCAGAGGCTGATAATTTAACTTTCTCAAGGTAGATTCTGTCATGGTGGGTGCTCATATTTGAATAAGTGAACTAGTTTCCCTGTTTGTATTGACTACTAGAAAACTCAAGCCAGTTTTAAGGTCCACCCATCAAGAATGTAGGACTCAATACATGATAGTATGCGCTCTTATATTGGTTCCACTTTACATCTCTACTCTGGCTTTTCCCTTTTCTTTCCTATACTCTTGTAATGTGTGTTAGTTATAATATTAGTTGTATTATAATGGTTAACTATATTTTATTTCCCCTAATAAACCACCTAAAAAACTTTTAGAAACAAGTTAAAGAATGACTGCTTAAATAAAGAAATAAATAGTGTTAGAATATATGGTACAAGACATAGATGTTAGAAGAATTTGAGCTGAACCAGTCTCTGAATACTTCATGAGGACAGTGATATTTGAGGTCAAATTAATTCAATAAATATGGAAGTGATACCAAGTGAAGAAAGCAATGTGACCAAAAGAATGAAGTTGGGAATGGGTGTGGCATTTGCTTAGAGTTAAAAGTCTGTATGAATAGATAGTGGGAAACAAGAGTGGGTATATAAGTGGGGCCAGTCTATGGATAAAAGCTGTGTAGAGAGCTTGAATTTGATTTTAAAAACAAAGGTGTCTTATTAGACATGGTGAATTTGGCCATATGTGTTTATCTCCTATCCCTCCAAAAAACCCACCAAGTTGACAAAAAAGGAAATACAAGGGTACAACCTACAAGGGCCAACATAAGAGGAGAAGAGAGATTTGGGGAAATCTTTGAAAGACAGAGACCTGCTAGAGAAGTAGTAACAGACAGAGCAGGACCCAAAATATCCATTCTAAGTGTCAGCAGAGGGGAGACAGGTGAGACGAGAGCTTACTTGTCACCCAGAACCTGTCAGGTCTCAAAGGCATCAGGAACTGTGGAAGGTGAGAAGCCAAAAGCTAAGGGTTGATAGAGGTCTGGATGAAGTTGCGCATACACCCAGCAACTATGAAGGCTTATTTGTAGAGACATTGAGCCACATCATCTCTGGGGGAGAAGACACCAGGCACAGCAGACAAGAGAAGAAGGGGCAGATGTGGGTTGAAAATGGGAGGATATGGTGAAAGTCATCATATGGAGAGGTGGGAGCTCCAGATTTCTTAACCTTCTTTGTTCTCAGAACATGAGAAAACAGACACACACCACTGGCCCTGGCCAATCACAGGCAAGAGACTAAAGGAGCCTTCTCTTAGGAAACCAAATGGCCTCAGACAAAAGAGCTCCCAATACTGACATGAAGGATTGCCATCAAAAACGTGGACTTGTCACCTGATGACCCAAAGGGAGCTCCACAAGTGGAGATGCTCTGGCCTCACAAAAAGCTTTCAGTCAGACTTTAACACCTAAGTTTTAAATATAATCAAATAGCCCTGGATCATCAGACATTTAAGAAATATCGCTGACATAACAGAGGCAGAATCAAGGAACCTAGAGGAAAGAGAGAAAATGCACAGGACACAAGAAAACTTAAGGAAAAAACCCCCAAAAATCCTAAGAAAAAAGTAATACAATGTGTCATAAACCAAGTAAAGGACTCTTTTTAAAAGAAACAATACAAAAACCAGACAATAAGAAGAACTTCTGAAACTTAACGAAAAAAGCAAAAATATTAATAGAGAAGTTAAACTAGAAAATAAATGTCCCAAAAGGAAGAACAAAAAAACAGAGGTGGAAAAAAAGAAGATAAAATATAAGAAACTTAGGAGGATTCATCAATGATGTTAAAAAAATGAAGAAGACAAAGATGGAACCTGAAAAAGAAGAAATAAGAAATAAAAAGACATTTTATCAGAATTTATGGATGGATCTCTAGAGCTGCACTGTCCAATATGGTTACTGTTAACCACCAAGGCTAAGTAAATTAAAATTCATTGAAATGAAATGAAATTAGGATTTCTGTTCCTCTGTCACACTGGCAACATTTCGAGTGCTCAGTGGCCCTGTGTGGCTAATGGCTGGCCTGTTGGACAGTGCAGGTTTCCATCACTGTGGTGAGTTGTATCAGATGGTGCTGCTCTAGGCACCCAGCTCAATGAATGAGAAAACACTCCCTCTATGTTTTATTGCATAATTTCCTCTAACTCCAGGGATAGAGATAATATATGAGGCCTTCTGAGGGCGAGGACTCCTACTGGCTGCTGATTTACCTAGCCCCCTCTGACCACACCAGCCACAGGAGAGGGAAGTGTGAAAGCTCTTTTCCCTGGCTCAGTTACATCCTCTCATAAAAGGCTTCACATTTAAGGATAAAAGGAGCTCAGAGCTCACCCAACCCTCTCTAGGGGCCAGGCACTGCTGATGAGCATGTGACATACCTTGTGTTGTTTTTCTGTCATTCTAAGCTCAAGAAGTTGGTTTTTCTGTGCTCATTTTGGTTAAAAGAGAAGGAAAATTAAGTAACTTGCCCGAGGTCACACAGCTAGGCCTTCTGCTTCTAGAATCTTCTACCTTAACCATTGGACTCAACAGGTGCCTGTAGGCTGTGTCTTGGGGTGGAGGTGGAAGGGTGTCTTTGATTTGACCTTTGACTTATTACAACTTTTCCTAGTGAGGGGGATAAGAGCATAATAAAAGCAGAAGCCTCAAAGGAATGATCCTTCCTCATGATAAAATGTCAGACTTGCAGGTCTAGACCATTTAAGAAAAGATTTCCCTAGTATTGCCTCAAGACACAAACTACAGGTTGTACCTAATCCAAGTGATTCCCCAAACCAGGTCCCATCATAGGGGTGCCTCCTGCTGGCCCCCACTCGTGGTTCTGTCCCTCAGCAAAGCAACTGAGGGCCCTGAGGGGAGTGGGGACCCTGAGGGAGGGGTAGAAATGATGACTCCTGCTTTAAACTCACAAAACCTCACTGCTTTCACTACCAAGGGTGCAGAGGGAAGAATTAAGGCCTGAGACCCCTTTCAGTAAAATCTACAAAGGAGGCCCCAGCTGTGGCATCTTAATGTGGGATACAGCAATACAACAAGCCTTGTGGGAGGCTTCGACTTTTTAAAACCTGTCTGCACCTGTTCTGGTACTTGCCCTGAGTATTTCAGAAGTTCCTTCCTTCTCTTTCCCTTCATTTATTTGTGCTTCAGTCCAAGGTGTTTCAGAGTGTGGTGATAGTGCACACTTTTTCTTTACAATATACTCCTTTTTATATGCTTATTAACTCATTTCAAAGACAGCATTAGATTTTGATATCAGTACATTTTTTTTTCTGCTATAAAATTGAGGCTTATTCATGGGCAAAATAACAAGACCACGGGAGCAGTTCCAAGTTGAGGAGGCAGGAGGGGGTGTGGGGTTGTGTCTGGGGTGAGGATGGGAGTGGGAGGGCACATGATGGCCTCAGATGCTGATACTGGGAGGGGAGGAAAGGAAAAAGAGAAAAAAAGGAAAAAACAAGAAAGAAAAAAAAGATTGTGCTGCCAGATGATAGTTTTGTGGCAAGGCAAACATTTCCCTACTCCAGAGCCACTTGCCACTTATATGGGCCATCCTTGCCTCTGCCACAGAATGCTGTCATTGGGGGTGGAGACATCCTAGGTACCCCAGGCTGGCATCTGAAACACATTGTAAGAACCCTGTCCTTGTGGCAGAGGGAGTGTTGCCATTTGACACACGTAACCATATGTGTTTGTGTAAACAGCATGAGTGCCCCCAATTCGTGTGACTTTCACCTGCGAGAAGTGCACAGTTGTTAGCTGAACACTAAATCAGAGGCAGGTTTTTCAGAGCCTCTTTTAGATGGGGGTGAGCCCACTCTTTTGGTAACTGGCAACACAACGGAAAATGTGAAGTTCAGTTCTGAGAGCCAACTCGGACATCTCAAAGGAACAGCTCATGAGAAAGATGTTTGGCTTTTTAGCAACCAAACTGGAAATGTCCTGGTAACCAAATGGGAAGCATCCTGGCTGCAGGCAAGTCTCTATGTTCTCAGCCAGGGCTCTGGGGTATGCAGGTAATCCTCACACCAGAAAGACATGCCGATAAGCTTGGAACTGATTCAGAGGAGCAGAATTCTTTTTTCTTCATTAACCAAAATAGGCAGTACTGTTAAAGTTTGATTTTTACCAATCCATTGCCAGAAAGATTAGATCACACACCAAGATGAAAGTTTTGGAGATATAGCCAGATGACAAAAAAAAAAAGCCCGCAGGTGTGTAAGGCAGAGAGATGCTTAAATAACCCACTAGTACATTTTGTCCAACCCCCTCTCCTTGCCCTAAATTGCTGTCTCATACCCTTACACCACGATATCATTTGTGGGGAGATTTGAGACTTTTTTGTCTGGGTCTACAACTTTTATTTATTTCTGTTACAAACACAATGCTTCTTAAGCAACCTTCTTGTGGTTCCAGGCCTGGTGTTCTTCTAAGTTGTGAAAACCTAATGTGCAATTGGCTTTAATTAAATCTCCTCCTCCAGTTTTCCCTCTAAATTTTGTTGCTGCAAAGGAATTTTTCCTACTGCCAATTGAAACTTCCGATACCTCACAGGTGTGTGAAGGGCATGGTGGCGGTGTGGGCTGGAGAGCGTATCAGTCAGGATACACTAGGTTTTGCTGTACAAACAGACCCCAACTCTCAGTGGTTTAAAAAACCCACATCATAGCATTATTATGGGTTGGCTGCCACTTGGCTCCATGTTAGCTGCGCTCTGGGATTCAGGCTTAAGGATCATCTCTGTCGGGAACTTGCCAGTGTGGCAGAAGGAGAAGAGATACAATCAACCACATATGGCTTAGAATGCTTCTGCCTGGAGCCAGCACATTTCATTTCTGCCTGCATTTCATTGACCAAAGCAGGTCACTTGGCCATTCCTGCATTCTATGGGAAGGGAGTACCTAACTCTTCCTGGAGGAGGGTCACTGTAGGGGGAAACCAGAATACTCCATGGAGCCAGCAGGGGCTGGTACTGAAAAGGGGCTTTCTATCCGTTCTTGGTCTGAGGCCTGAAATTACTGTGTATCTAGGTATATGCATTTTCAGGAAAAGCCTAAAGTTGATTATTCCATTGCAGGAGGCACCCTGCAAGCCTGACATTACCGTTCCCTGAAGGATCATTTGGAGCAGGGGTAATGTGTGAAGAACATTTTCTTTCAGTTCCACCATTGTCGTTGAAGCTGAGCCACTCATAAAAGTCCCAGCTCAGGCCTAGGCCTGCTCTGCCTGGGCCAAGCCACACTCTCCTCCCGGCCCTGGAGAGCCTGCCTGCATACCCTGGGTGGCCCAGCCCTCTGGCGGCATCTCCCTCAGGAGAGCAGGGCCCCTCCATCCCATCTGGACCCCAGAGCACAACTGTCTTGGCCGAGGCTGCCCAGGGTGTCTGTCAAACTCAAGAATATTCTTTTAATACTGAATTACCATGTAGGGCTGGCAGGGTTCCCTCTGCCTGACAGATGGGGAGCACATGCCTCGAGCAGCCCAGCTCCCCACATCAATCTCTCTCTGCTGGCTTTCAGCACATCCTTTCAGCCAGAGCCTCTTTCTAGCTAGCTCACGATTGTAATGCAGAGTCTCTTCTGAGGGCTGGGGGTTGGGGCCGGAGGGTGGAGAGGTTTTTTGGAGGAGGGGTAGCAAGTTTGGGTGCTGCTATCGGATACTGTTAGATAGATAATCAGATTTTCCTCTGGCCAGATCGGCTGGTTCTCTGCTGATTGGCCACTGTAACAGCTCCTGTGTGGGCAGAAGGGCCTGGAAATCATGCCAGCAACTGGGAACCATTTTGGGTTTGTAAGATCAGACCCTTCCCATTATCACTAGGCTTTTCTTGTACTTTGGATTTCAAAATCAATCTTTTTTCACATCCTTTTAAGAAGCTTCAAGCATGTTGGAAAAGACAGCTTGTAAAATTTCTCAATGATTGGGTAAGAGAGAGGGGAATTTCTGTGAGCCTGTTCAGTAGGGCAGTAGAGCAGCAAGCTCAGTTGTGGGCAGGGCATCTGGATAAGGTCCTAGCGTCTGAGCCCCCAAGCTGTTCCCACTCATTCCCATGGCCAGAAGGACCATCTGCACTAGCAACTTCCAGGTAACTATCTCCAGGTCAGACGTTTCCACAGAACTCCAGCTCCACTCTTGCATGGCCTTCAGGATGTCTCCATTTGGATGTCTCATGAGCATCTCAAACTTCCCATATTGAAAACCAAAGTCATGATTTTTATCTTGAAACTCGTTTCTCCACCAGTTTTCATGATCTCAGTAAAGCTTGCCACCTTCTTCCTCTGCTCAAGGCTGAAACCTGAGACTCAGTCTTGGTTTCCTCCTTCTCTCTCCTCAACCTACCTTACCTTTCACACATCTGTTCCACCAGTGAATGCTTTCCAATCTTCCTCCAAGATATACCTTGAGTCTGTTCACTTCTCTTCACCTTCATGGTTGCCAGTCATGTGAGCCTCCATCCCTTCACCTCAGACCATTACAATAGCCCTCACTTCTGCTCTTGTCCCATCCCCAACCTGTCCATGTCTATTTTCCATGCAGTAGCCATTGGGATCTTCCAACATGAACTAGGCCATTTCAGCATTGGTCTAGGAGCCCTTAGAATGACTGAAGAGGCAACCCTTCTCTGTGGCATGCACAACCTGGTCCTTGGCTCTCATCTCCACCCCATGTTGAGCTGCTGCACCCCCCCCCTTTTTTTATATAACTTTCCAACAATACTGGCTTCTTGCAGTTTGTTGCTCTTGCCCAAACTCTGTCTAGCCCCAGGGATTTTGCACACACTTTCTCTAGTGCCTGGAATGCTCTTGCTAGCTCTCCACATGATCAAGTCTGTTTGGTCATTTAGGTCTTAGCTCAAAAGTTTGTAGCTGGGGAGAGGCAGCCAGGATGACAGAGTAGAAGGACCCTAAGCTCACCTCTTCTCAAGAGCACACCAAACTCACAACAATCTGCAGAACAACCATTGTTAAAAAGACTGAAACCTACCAGAAAAGATCTTCTACAACTAAAGACATGAAGAAGGAACCACAACAAGACTGATAGGAGGGGTGGACTCATGATATAATGAAATCCCATACTCCCCCAAGTGGGTGACCCACAAACTGGGGAATAAATATATTACAGAGTTTCTCCCAAAGGAGTGAGAGTTCTGAGACCCACGTCAGACCCCCCAGCCTGGGAGTACAGCACCAGGAAGAGGAGACCCCAGAGCATTTGGCTTTGAGGGCCAGTGGAATTGACTGCAGGAGCTCCACAGGACTGGGGAAAATAGACTCCACTCTTAAAGGCTGCATGCACCAGGACCAAGGACAAAAAGCAGTAATTTGATAGGAGCTTGGGCCAGACATAGCTACTGGTCTAGGAGTGTTTCCTGGGGAAGTGGGGAGTGGCTCTGGCTCACCCTGGGGACATAGACACTGATGACTTATATATCAGGGAGCATTCATCTGCGTGAGCTCTCCTGGAGGCTGACATCTTGACACCAAGACCTGTAGGCTCCAGTACTGGGATGCCAAACAACAAATTGGGCAGGGACACAGCACTACCCATCAGCAGACAGGCTGCCTAAAGATTTCCTGAGCCCACAGCCATCTCTAGACATGCCCCTAGACACGGCCTTGCCCATCAGAGGGCCAAGACCCAGATCCACCCACCAGGGGGCAGGCACTGGCTCCTCCTGCCAGGATGCCTGCAAAAGCCTCTAGACCAGTCTCACCCACCAGGTGGCAGACACCAGAAGCAAGAAAACTACAGTCCCACAGTCTGGAGACTGAGCCCACAAAGGCAGGCCAGACACTACCCTGGGATCAGGTGGCCCCTGGCTCTTGGGTGATGAGAGGGAAGTGCACTGCTGGGACACATAGGACATCTCCTACAGAAGGCCAATCCTCCAAGGTTGAGAAATGTAACTAACCTACCTGATATGTAAAAATACAAATAGCAATTTAGACAAAATGAGGCAACAGAGGAATATGTTTCAGATGAAGGAACAAGATAAAACCCTAGAAGAAGAACTAAGTGATGTGGAGATAGGCAATCTACCTGAGAAAGAGTTGAGAGTAATGATCATAAAGATGATCAAAGAATTTGGGAGGCGAATGAATGCACAGAGGGAGAAATTAGAAGTTTTTAACAATGAATTAGCAAATATAAAGAACAATCAAACAGAGTTGAAGAATACAACAACTGAAATGAAAAATACACTACAAGGAATCAATAATAGACTAAATGAGGCAGAAGAATGAATCAGTGAGCTGGAAGACAGAGTAGTGGAAATCACTGTTGCCAAACAGAAAAAAGAAAAAAGAATGAGAAGAAATGAGGACAGTTTAAGAGACCTCTGGGACAACATCGAGCACACTAATATTCACATTGTAGGGGTCCCAGCAGGAGAAGAGAGAGAGAAAGGGCCTGAGAAAATATTTGAGGAGATAATAGCTGAAAAGTTCCCTAACCTGGGAAAGGAAACAGTCACCCAAGTCCAGGATTTGCAGAGAGTCCCATACAAGATTAACCCAAAGGGGAACACACTGAGACACACTGCAATCAAAATGACAAAAATTAAAGATAAAAAAGAGAATTAAAGATAAACAGAGAATATTAAATCAACAAGGGAAAAGCAAAAATTAACATATAAGGGAACTCCCAAATGACTATCACATGATTTTTTTAGCAGAAACTCTGCAGGCCAGAAGGGAGTGGCAAGATATATTTAAAGTGAGGAGGAGATTGGGCGGTTGGTGCAGCAGATGCTGAATGACTTTGGGCCATAGTGCTACATTGCCAACCTGGACCATGGACTTTACCCTGACAGGGACCCAGAACATGTGGGAGCCTTTGTGGATGCTGTGCACAAACACTCACGCCTGCTTTGACAGAAAGAGAAAAACCTGTAACCAAGAATACTCTACCCAGTGAGCCTCTTGTTCAGATTTGATGGAGAAGTCAAAAGCTTTACAGACAAGCAAAAAAAAAAAAAAAAAAAGCTAAAAGAATTCAGCACCTCCAAACCAGCTTTACAACAAATGCTAAAAGAACTTCTATAGGTGGAAAAGAAAAGGCCACAACTAGAAACAAGAAAATTACAAAATGAAAAAGCTCACTGGTAAAGGCAAACATACAATAAAGGTAGGAAATCATCCACACACTAAGCTAGTAGGGAGACTAAAAGACAGAAGTAGTAAAATAATTTGTATCCACAATAAGCAGTTAAGGGATACACAAAACATTTAGATGTAAAATATGATATGAAAAACAGTAGTCATGAGGTAAGGAGAGTACAAATGCAGGATATCTAAAATGCATTTGAAATTAAGAGATTAGCAACTTAAAACAAGCGTATATATATATATATATATATATATATATATATATATATATATAGAGAGAGAGAGAGAGAGAGAGAGTAAGAGAGAGAGGGACTGCTATACAAAAACCTCATGGTAACTGCAAACCAAAAATCTGTGATAGATATACAAACAAAAAATAAAAAAGAATCCAAACATAACACTAAAGATAGTCATCAAATCACAGGGAAGAGAATAAAAGAAGAAAGAGGGGAAAAAGACCTACAAAAAAAATGTAAAACAATTAATAAAATGGCAATACATATCAATAATTACCTTAAACGTAAATAGAATAAATGCTCCAACCAAAAGACATAGACTGGCTGAATGGATACAAAAATAAGACCTGTATGTATGCTGCCTACAAGAGACTCACTTCAGATCTAGAGACACAAACAGACTGAAAGTGAGGGGATGGAAAAAGTTATTCCACACAAATGGAAATCAAAAGAAAGCTGGAGTACCAATACTCATATCAGATAAAATAGACTTTAAAATAAAGACTGTTACAGGAGACAAAGAAGGATACTACATAATGATCAAAAGATCAATCCAAGAAGACAATATAAAAATTGTAAATGTGTATGTGCCCAACATAGGAGCAACTCAATATACAAGGCAAATATTAACAGACTTAAAAGGAGAAATGGACAGTAACACAATAATAGTGGGGGACTTTAACACCCCACTTACATTAATGGGCAGATCATCCAGACAGAAAATCAATAAGGAAACACAGGCCTTAAATGACACATTAGACCAGATGGAATTAATTGATATTTATAGAGCATTCCATCCAAAAGCAGCAGAATACACATTCTTGTCAAGTGCACATGGAACATTCTCCAGGATAGATCACATGCTGGGCCACAAAGCAAGCCTTGGTAAATTTAAGAAAACTGAAATCATATGAAGCATCTTTACTGACCTCAATGCTATGAAACTAGAAATCAATTACAAGGAAAAAACTGAAAATCCACAAACATGTGGAGGTTAAACAATATTCTACTAAACAACCAATGAATCACTGAAGAAATCAAAGAGAAAATCAAAAAATACCTAGAGACAAATGAAAACATGATGATCCAAAACTTATGGGATGCAGCAAAAGCAGTTCTAAGAGGGAAGTTTATAGCGATACAAGCTTACTTCAGGAAACAAGAAAAATCTCAAATAAACAACCCTACCTTACACCTAAAGCAACTAGAGAAAGAAGATCTAACAAAACCCAAAGTTAGTAGAAGGAAAGAAATCATAAAGACCAGAGCAGAAATAAATGAAATAGAAATGAAAAAAAAGTAGAAAAGATCAATGAAACTAAAAAGCTGGTTCTTTGAAAAGATAAACAAAATTGATAAACCTTTAGCCAGACTCATCAAGAAAAAAGAGAGAGGTCCCAAATCAATAAACTTTGAAATGAAACAGGAGAAGTTACAACTGACACCACAGGAATAAAAAGGATCATAAGAGGCTACTATGATCAACTACACGTGAATAAAATGGACAACCTAGAAGAAATGGACAAATTCTTAGAAAGGTACAATCTCCCAAGACTGAACCAGGAAGAAATAGAAAATGTAAACAGATGAATTACCAGTACTGAAATTGAATCAGTAATTTTAGAACACCTAACAAACAGAAGTCCAGGACCAGAAGGCTTCACAAGTGAATTCTACCAAACATTTAGAGAAGAGTTAATACCTATCCTTCTGAAACTATTCCAAAAAATTGCAGAGGAACTCATTCTATGAGGCCACCATCACCCTGATACCAAAACCAGTCAAAGATGTCACAAAAATATCTGCGAATCAATCAATGTGATACACTGCATTAACAAATTGAAGAATAAAAACCATATGATCATCTCAATAGATGCAGAAAAAGCTTTTGATAAAGTTCAACATCCATTTATGATAAACACTCTTCAGAAAGTGGACATAGAGAGAACATACCTGAACATAATAAAGGCCATATATGACAAACCCACAGCTAACATAACACTCAATGGTGAAAAGCTGAAGGCATTTCCTCTAAGATCAGGAATAAGACAAGGATGCCCACTCTCACCACTTTTATTCAACATAGTTTTGGAAATCCTAGTCACAGGAATCAGAGAAGAAAAAGAAATAAAAGGAATCCAAATTGGAAAAGAAGAAGTAAAACTGTCACTATTTGCAGATGACATGATTCTATATACAGAAAATCCTAAAGACATTACCAGAAAACTATTAGATCTCATCAATGAATTCAGTAAAGTTGCTGGATACAAAATTAATATACAGAAATCTGTTGTATTTCTGTACACTAACAACAAAATATCCGAAAGAGAAATTAAGGAAACAATCCCATTTACCATCACATCAAAAAGAATAAAATACCTAGGAATAAACCTACCTAAGGAGGCAAAAGACCTGTACTCTGAAAACTATAACACTGATGAAAGAAATTGAAGATGACACAAACAGATGGAAAGATATATGTGTTCTTGGACTGGAAGAATCAATATTGTTAAAATGACCACATTATGCAAGACAATCCACAGATTCAATGCAATCCCTATCAAATGGCATTTTTCACAGAACTAGAATAAAACATCTTAAAATTTGTATGGAAAAACAAAAGACTCCAAGTCGCCAAGACAACCTTGAGAAAGAGGAACAGAGCCGGAGGAATCATGCTCCCTGACTTCAGACTTTACTACAAAACTACAGTAATCAAAACAGTTTGGCACTGGCACAAAAACAGACATGTAGATCAATGGAACAAGATAGAAAACCCAGAAATAAACTCATGCACTTACAGTCAATTAATCTATGACAAAGGAGGCAAGAATATACAATGGAAAAAAGACAGTTTCTTCAATAAGTGGTGCTGGGAAAACTGGATAGCTACATGTAAAAGAATAAAATTAGAATTTCTCTAACAGCATATACAAAAATAAACTCAAAATGTATTAAAGACCTTGGTGTAAGACCAGATACTGTAAAACTCCTAGAGGAAAGCATAGGCAGTACACTTTTTGACATAAATTGCAGAAATACTTTTTGGATCTGTCTCCTAGAGTAATAGAAATAAAAATAAAGAAATGGGACCTAATTAAACTTAAAAGCTTTTGCACTGCAAAGGAAACCATAAACAAAACAAAAAGATAATCTATGGGCTGGGAGAAAACATTTGCAAATGATGCTACAGACAAGAGATTAATTTCCAAAATATACAAACAGCTCATACAGCTTAATATCAAAAAAACAAACAACCTAATCAGAAAATGGGCAGAAGACCTAAATAGATATTTCTCCAAAGAAGACATACAGATTGCCAACAGGCTTATGGAAAGATGATCAATATTGCTAATTACTAGAGAAATGCAAACCAAAACTACGAGGTGTCCCCTCACACCAGTCAGAATGGCCATCAATAAAATGTCTACAAATAATAAATGCTGGAGAGGGTGTGGAGAAAATGGAACCCTCCTACACTGTCGGTGGGAATGTAAATTGGTACAACCACTATGGAGAACAGTATGGGTTTTTTTTAAAAAGCTAAAAATAGAGTTACCATATGATCCTGTAATCCAACTCCTGGGGGCATATATCTGGAGAAAACTCTAATTTGAAAAGATACACGCAACCCTATGTTCAGAGCAGCACAATTTATAATAGCAAAGACATGGAAGCAACCTAAGTGTCAAACGACAGATGAATAGATAAATATGTGGTATATATATCTACAATGGAATATTAGTCAGCCATAAAAAGAATGAAATATTGCCATTTGTAGCAACATGGATGGACCTAGAGAATATCATACTAAGTGAAGTCAGACAAAAACAAATACCATATGATAATCACTTATATGTGGAATCTAAATAAAATGAAATAATTGAACTTATTTACAAAACAGAAATAGACTCACAGACATAGAAAACAAACTTATGGTTACCAAAGGGGATAGTGGTGGGGAGGGAGATAAATTAGGAATTTGGGATTAACATATACACACTATTATATATGAAATAGATAACCAACAAGGACCTATATTGTATAGCACAGGGAACTATATTTGATATCTTGTAATAACCTATAATGGAAAATAATCTGAAAAAGAATAGATACTTACATATGTATAAATGAATCACTTTGTTGAACACTTAAAACAAACCCAACATTGTAAATTAACTATACTTCAATTTAAAAAATGGCTAATAAAAAATATAAAAGCTGGCACAAGGTAATATTGGATTAGTTACCAGATAAATGGCACATACAATAAATGGTCAAGGGTCAAAGAGGAGAGAGGTCATTTCAAAAAAAAAAAGTTTGTAGCTTGAGGGAGATGTGGAGATGACTCTGGAAAGGGTGATTGGAGGCTAAGTGCCAGGCAAGGATTTATAGAAAGGCTGCCTACTGGGGGTGGCCTGGCTAAAGTGGCCCTATTAAGTATTAGCAGGGCATGTTAGATTGCAGACACAGTCCAGGCCAGTGGACCAGTTTGAATGGTGATGCAGTAATCCAGGTGAGAGTTTAAAAAGAGCCTGACTGGGGAGGTGGCCTAACTTCAGCAGAGTAACAGGGGACTAATAGTGGGTAGGTGGTGGGTATTGGTCCATCTGTGATTGCTGACACAAAATTATCTGAGAACCTGTGTCTGAGGTAAAGGGAAACTCTTGTACTAATTGGTTTTCTTTTCTGAATCCCTCACTGAACACCCACCCTGTGGGCCGTGGGGTGGCTGGCATTTCCCATTTATATGATTCTAAGGGATCATTTTGCATCTATGGTTCTTGTTGGCTGCACAGCCTGCCTTGCCTGGGATTTGGGGTAAATTACCATTGCTTAGGTTAAGCAACTCTGGTGTCTTGCACATGTGCTTGAAGAAAAGGAATCTTCAAGGGTGGAAAGCGGCCAAGTCCCTCCAAGGAAGGGCTACAAGATTCCCATGAATATTGTTTGGGACACCCACTGGACAATTCAGGGAGCCTGTGTTCCCAGGGGCACCCTTGGTGAAACATCCTGGGACCATCTGTCTGACACTGCAGCCAAGTAAGAACCTTCCAGAAATCGTGTGAATCATTGCTTACCAAAAATAGTAATGGTGGGAAGAAAACCTAAAGCAAGGACTAGCCCTCCTTCATGTGCTTTTGCACACCATGTATTTAAAGTCTGTTTCCATGTTGTTGATTGACACTGAATTTTGCATTTAGTGATTTTCCTCATTGTAAAGGCTTGTCTCAACTCAGTGCATCACCTGCCCTTTGTGTCCGTGGTTTGTCCACCGTCTGGTTGAGTAACAAGCTACTCCAGGTTAGTGCAGAGGCAAAAGTCTTACTTATTTTCTCCCTTAGCTTGAATCAATCTACTAAGGAGAGAGTTTCACTACTTTATAATTCTTCATTCACTCTTGAACATGCAAAGCCATGTTTAGTGGGGAATGAAAAGGAAATGCTAGTTTTGAGGAATAGACCTGAGGCCTCTAGCAAGAAATAGAGATATAGGGATGGACGAGGAGTCCCTGGCTGCTGTCTGGATCATAATCTGCTTAAATGGTTATAGAAATGCAGAGTTTAGGGCATTTTAAATCTTATGATGCTTAGACATGAAAAGAAACCACAATTAGATACTTTGAAAAAACTAGGCACGGTGGTACTTTCAACAGATAATTTTTGTAGACAGTGAATGACTTATTAGTCCAGAGGACATGCCCAAACTCTGAGTAAATTCACATTTGAGCAGATCATTTTATTTTATATAATGCAAGCCAAGATTTGCCCCCAAGAAGATCAAAGGAAGGAGGTTGGGGTTGATCCATTTGTGGTATCATACTCTCTCATCTTGTGGCTCATTCTGTTGAGATTTGGAGATAACGTGGGGGATGTAGGGTTTTGAATGAGATTTACTTTGTAGAGTCCACCCCCCCAACACACACACACACACATTTTAATCGTTGTATGAAGCTCAGAAAATATTCATGAGTTTTTTCAAGGGCTTAAAATATTTTATCTATATTTTTCCTCTATCTCTATTTTTTTAACTGAAGTATAATTGATTTAATAGGTAATAGTATAATATAAAAAATGCACTGTTTAAAAGGGTATACAATGAAGAGCTCTCCTAACCCTGTCCCCTAACCAACCTCTGTTATCAGTTGCTTTAATCTCCTCCAAGAGATGACCCCCACACAGACATATGTGCGTGTGTGTGTGAATACGTGTCTATACATGTGCTAAAGAATGTAGCTGGTAGCATGCTATAGCCACTGTTCTGCACCTTTCATTGTTTACCTAAACATATTCCTTTGGGATTGAAATTGAACTATTAAATAAACGAGCCCAACTAGGAAACTCTCTTCTGTGAACTACGTTACTGGTAGCAGCTAGTAAGGGTGTGGTTTGCTCTGCATGTTACATATTTCAGTTGCTGAAGGCAAAGAACTGTTATGTGCATATTTCCCAACTTTCTTTTAGCTTTCTTCTTCAGCTTCTGTCTGTTATTACCTTCCATTTTCTTGTGTTTTTCAATGTCTCTCATCTTTCCTTCTTTTTGCTCCCATGGCTATTTTGCTTCTCCCTCTTTCTCTCTTGCATACACTCTATCTTTATTTCACCTTGGCCCCCTAAAAGCTGTTCTTGCTCCCTCTGACATGTTCTCATTTCTTTCTGGTGATCTTCCTTCTCCCTAAAGATTTAGTCCAGCTTTGCATGAGGCAGCCCCTTCATGTCAGTGATTGACACAAGATGCTCTTTTTGGCAACTGAAGGTCTTTCCTTTTGGTAAAATATATTAATCCAAGAGGGTTCTGCTTGGAACTGATGTTATTTCTGGTGTGTAGCGAAGGGTTGCTCATCCTTGCAGCTTTCCAGCTGTGTGGAGCGGAAAGAGGTTGAAATGACTTATCCAGCATGTCAGAAAGGGAGTTAGCGATTAAGTGAGATCAGTATTTGTCACCATCCTGTCCCCCTTATGCCAACAACAAGCAATTGTCTGTGAGAGACAGAGAGACAGAGAGAAGGGAAAAGCAAATAGAGGAGGAAAAAGCAGGGAAGATGAGAGACACTGAGAAAACATGAGAAAATGGATGCTAGTAATAGAAGGAAGCTTCTGCAGGAAGGTCCAGCAGGCAGGAGGAGGTCGCTGCAAATGGAGATGACTCAGCATACTCCACGTTTAGGCCTTGAGGAGGAAGGATTTCCCCTCTCTGTCCTTGCACAGACCCTGCATTCAGACATCAGTTATAAGTGCTGCGTCATGGGCCCAGGGGTGGAGAATGATGTGGACAAGTGGAGGAGGCTGGCTGGTGGAAAGTGGCGCAAGTGGGAGAAGCAGGACCCTGGGGCGGGAGGAAAGTCGGAGGGGGTGATTCCATAATATAGAAGGCAGGGCACTGTACTTGCTGCTCTACTCAGGATCTTCCAGAAGGCAAGATGTGCTGGGTGGATGTGGATACTTCTTCTCCCCTTGGGCGTAGCCAGGAGAGAAACCAAGGGGTTCCACAAAAGTGGTTTGGGCACATCCTTCAGGCTTTGCTCAAAGGTCTCCTCCTCACTAAGGCCTCCCCTAACCACCCTGCTCCCCACACCAATATTCCTGACCCAGTCACCCACTCAGCATTGTTTTTCTCCTTAGCACTTGTTACCTGCTAACATGCTATTTTCCTTGCTATTTTATTTTATTTTGTAGAACTTTTCATCTTCCCCCATTAGAATATAAACTCCACCAGGGCAAAGCTTTTAGTCTTTTATTTTTAATTCCCATTTTGTTCACTGCAGCACCCCTAGTGCTCAGGACATGGCCCGCACATAGCAGGTACTCATTAAGCATTTGTTGAATGAATGAACAGGCAGTTAATATGAGGACACTTTGCGATATAACCAGGGCAGGGACGGCATATTCCCCTAGCAAAATTATGCCAGGCTTATTATTACATAAGAAATATGGCCAACATCACATTAATGAAGGAGCATGAATCTCTAGTACAGATTAGAAAGGAGCATCTTAAGAATGAAATCAATCCTCCCTGAAGCATGACATGTTTGCTTTTGGTTGTTTTGAGAGCAAACCAGCTGAAACTGAATGGAAGCTGCTGGCCGTTCCCCTGGGCTTGCTCCCCTACCCAGAGCTGTATTCGAGGTGCCTCAATGCCTGGGACTGCCTCACCATAAGGGAGGGATGTCTCTTCTCAGGGAAGAAGAGAGAATGGGGCAGGGAGTGGGGAACAGCTCAGAAGTTCTGCCTTCCTCCCAGGAGTGAAGCCTAAGGGGGCGACCCCCACCTGATCACACCCACTGTACTCACCAATCCTGTGTGGCCTTGGGCAAAAGCCTTCTCGAGAGCAGACTTCCTCAGAGGAAAGCATTCTGGGTCACAAGTTTGATTTTCTCATCTTCCTCCCAGACCCACGACAGGCCTCATATTCTGTTTACCTCGGGCACCACAGCCTCCTCAGTCATGCTCAACCTCCAAGGATCCAAGCCTTCTCTCCCCCACACTCTGGGGGGCTCTTGGTCTGGGATGATCTGATCCCCCCACATCCCCAGTCCCCTCTGAATGCTGTCCTGGCGTCTAGCCTTTGGGGGTGCCAGCTTGCCACAGAGTGCTGGGTGTCACACTTGCTGTGCTGGGGCAGCTTTTCTCCTATATTCTGGGCCCTCAGGGCAAGAGGTGGAGCTTGTGGCCTCCTTATTCCCTGTTTCTGCCTCTCGGATGTCTCTGTCCCTCTTCCTGCCAAAATCCCTGCTGCTTTGAAGATCAAGCCTTGCAGTTATGTCTCCTCTGGCTCCTCCTTACAGTGATGTTGGGATTCCTGGTACTGGCCTTCTGGTTCCTCCTGCATACAGATGGGGGCCCGTAATCTTCTCTTTCACCTCAGCATGTGCTCTTTCTCAGGGACTTCAATATCCACATAGGTGACTCATCTGACCCCTTGGCTATTTGTCCTTGACACTTCACTGCTAATGAGCCTTTCTTTACCTCCACTTTAACCATCCACTCCCAAGGTCACACCCTGGATCTTGTCCTTTGCAGAAGCTGTTTTATCCAAATCTCATTTTCAAACATCCCATTCTCTGACAAGCATTCTCTATTGTTCTAGTCTTCTTGCTGCTAAAATACGTCCTTCTCACAAGACTTCTAATCCATCACACCATATACTTTCTACCTAAAGTCTGCTCACAGGCTTTACTTAACTCACTACCAACTTAGATTTCATGGTTATATGTGTAGTCATTCCCTTGCTCTGTGAGAGCATCCCTTTGGAATGCTCTGAGAGGCAGATTGTATTTTTCAATCCATATAGCCCTTCCACATGCTCTCCTGTAATGTGACCTTGTCATTGCCAATTGAGAGCTGGAATCTAATTCCTTGCCCTTGAATCTAGACTGGCTCATGACTTGATTATAACTAAAAGGATGCAGTAGAAATATTGAGTAAATTCCAAAAGTAGCTTAGAAATGGCCATGCAGCTGCCCCATGGTTCTTTTGGGATCCTCACTCTGAGGAAGCCAGCCAACCAAATAAGGAGTCCAATTACCCTAAAACTTCCATGCTGGAAAGACCATCTATGGCTCTTGAATCAGCAGCTCCTGTAGACCCAGCCTTCCAGATACCCCCACCAAGGTGTCAGACGTGTGAGTGAAGTGGTCATGGATGCTCCAGACCAGCCTATTTGCCAGCTGAGTACCACCGAGTGACCTCTGTCTTGCCCTGAGGAGCAGAAGAATCATCCATCTGAGCCCTGCTTGAATTCCTGACTGTGAAACACAAAAAAATCATTGTCCTTTTAAGCCACTAGGCTTTGCAAGATTTTTCATGCAGTAATCATAACAAGCTTGAAAACCTCAAGCTTGGTTGAACCCAATCATATGCCTCCTGTGTTCCTATACCTGAGCCACTGGAGAAAATTACAAAGTAGGGATGATTGGCTTCACTTTAAACATCGAATGGACACCATGTTTCACCATGCTCCCAAGCTCTAGTGAGTTTGTCTCACCCAGAGTCATCAGTTTCATACATTCCCTCTTGCTTCAAATCTCCTCCACTTCCTTCTTCTTCTCCAAATCATCAGAAGAGAGATGTCAAAGAGGCAGCTGGATACATGAGTCTGGAGTTTAGGGGAAGAGTTGGGGATAGAGATAAAAATTTGAGAGTCATCAGGGTATAAGTGACATTTGAAATTACAAAACTGGATGATATCACCAGATGAGGGTGTGGATGGGTTAGAGAAGGGAGTCCAGCTCTCCAACAATTAGAGAGCCAGTAGAGGAGGTCAACAAAATGGACTGGGAAAGATGACCATGGGGGTTAGAGTAAAACTAAGAGAGGGTAGTGTTCTAAAGATGGAGAGACGAGAACTTTTTCACAAGGCATGTCCCGAGTAGGTGAAAAGAGATAAGGGAAAGAATGGAAATGGAGGGATTGGTCTTTGACATCTGGAGCTTCCTCCATGGCCATGGGAAGTGACAGGGAGGTGTGTACAGATGCTTCTAGATTCTAGATTAGATGGTGGGAAGGTGAGAGCGCTCCCAACTCATCTGTTTAATTTCTGTGAAAGGGTCCATGTTTAATAGAAATTTCAGCCCCAATATGTTTAAAACACAATTCCTTCCTCACCTCCAGTCCCTCTCCTACCTCAGCCTTTCTCAGCTTAGTTAATGGTACCACCATCCATCCACCCAGCTTCTTTGACTAGAAACACTTGTTTCCTCACTCTCACTCATACCCCTTATTCAGTCCAACAGCAAATCCTTCTGGCTCTACCATACAAACATGCCTCACATCTGATCCCTCCCCACTGTTTCTGTCATCCTTGTTCAAGCCTCCCTCGTCTATCACCTGATTACTGTTCTTGCTTATCTCTCCTCCTTCTCCCAAATCCATTTCCCACAGTGCTCTTAAAAGGGAGAAATTTAAAAACCATAAATCATATTTAACAGCCTCCACTTAAAACCCTCCAGTGGTTTCCATCACACAAAATAAACTCCCAACTCCATGAGCATGAATAGGCATTGGTTTTGGATTTGGTAAGTAGATGACTCAGCAGGAGAAGTAGGAGGCTGAGACCCTGATAATCACCTCCCTAGAATGGATAGGTCCTAAAATCCAGGTTACAATTGGAGTTGTTTTTGAAGTTGTGGCTATAGTTTAGGGCTGTTCCAGCCACATGAATGAGGTCTTGTAAGACAATGGGACACGCTTACACTGAGAAAATAGTCCTATGGCCTAGTAGTAAGGATATCACCTACCCTCTCCCATCATCAGGCCTATGGGCTCACCAGCAGAGGCCACGGAGTCTCTGGCAGGATAAACTATATTTAAATTTCAAAATGTAGGCTCCCCACTAGGCTTCCACTGATACCACCCTAGCTGGGGAGTGTTGCCTTGTTACTGCTCCCCACATAGCCTCCACTGACCGTTGGGGCCATGACCTTGTAACTGCTGAGCAGTGGTGAAAGCCCTGACTCTCCATTGTGCCTCCAGATACTACCTCAGTGAGGAGGGTTACTGCCGGTGGGGGCTGAAGTCCAGGCTCCCCACATGGTTTCCACTGACAGGGTAGATGGTATGGGGGTGTAGGAGAGGGGCTTGTTACAGCCCAGTAGGTTGAAAGTCTGGGCTCCCCTCTTGGTCTTCTCTGACACTCCCCTGGTGACAAAGTTGGGCACCTTGTTAACAGTTTGGTGGAGATGGAAGTCTAGGCTATTCAGCCTTTGCTGGCAGAGGTGTTAGGGAGTCTCAGTTTTTTCTGTGGTGTTGGCTGGAGGAGAGCCACTGTTGTCTAAAAGTTCTGTCTTTGTGGGCTGCCCCTTTTCTGGTCCTTTGACTAAAGACAGAAGACATGCAGATTGTTTTTGTCTGTGCCCATTAGCATTTTTGGATTGGAAAAAAAATGCAGATATCCACTACAGAATTAAAAACTTGCTGATGATGGAGGCAGAGGCTCAGACACTGACATTTTCAAAATAGTTTTAATCCTTACCTAAAGGTATTGAAAAAGAAGTATATTAGAGGCCCCGAAATATACTTAAGTATAAGAACAGAAGACTGTCCTAATTATCCATGGGTATTCAGAAAGTTTTGATGAATTTGATGTGCGGGGTATCTACACAACAGGGCTCCCAGCTTGCGATCATGGCAGTAGGATTCTGACCACAGATTAATCTTGAGAGGAGCAAAACTGTAAAAGGAAACTTCCAGGGACCTTCCAGGGATGCCTTAGCGTAAGTTGTGCTGCTGGGCAAGTGATGCTCAGAGGAAGAGGGCACTGAGTTTAGCAGCAGTTCTAAAATTTTAAAAATATTTATGAAAATCAAAAAACAAAAAACACCACAAGTTATATGCTAAGGCAGTTGCCCAATTCCACCAACCGCGTTTTGCCTCAGAATATTCCAACCACACTCCTGTTACCTATTAAGCCTCTGTGTCCTCAAGACACAGAGGATACTCCCTCAACAGAGAAGCCTCTGCATGGCTGTGGTCTCCCAGTCATTCCCCAAGTTAGCACTTCTTTCTTGAGTTGGCAGCTGGCTGTCCAGCTGTTGAATCTTCACTTGGGGATTATAAGTATTTCTTTTTATAAGCTCATACTGTTGGGTTGTACGAACTCTTTGCTTCACCAAATCATATGAACCCCTTTAGCTTTAATTTTTAAAATCAGATAAGTGGAAATCCTCGAGTCAAGAAATTGACAGTAAATATAATGTATTTTCCCCACTCTGAGGATGAATTCTGGGAGGCTGGCTATTTAAAGATAGATTTTGGGGTCTTTGGAGCTGTCAACATGAACCTGTTATTTAAAGACAATCTCTTCTGATTGGACTTGAAATTTTTAATGGACCTTAAATTTTACTAAGGCTACTTGTCCAGTTGTGCCTAAAACCTACTGGACTAATCCCAGGTAGCAATCATGGCAATTCCAGGATGATGGTCTAAGTGCCCACACTGTAGCAGGTCCAGTAGCAATGTTCTCAAGCAGACTTAGTCTAGCCAAGGAGGTAGGACCTCAACATATAAAAACCTGAATGACAATAAAAGATTTAAATAATTTGAAACCAACGGGTGCCACGTGATTAATCAAACAATGACTTGTACATATCATGCTTTACAGGAAGGACAGAACCCTTTCCCGTCCTGAGGGGTTGGAGTTTGAGCTAGCTCAGGGAGAAAACGAAGGTGGGATTTGGAAATGTGGAATGGCCAGAGGAGTCAGCCCTAGGCATGCAGGAGACATATTCCCAGCAGGGGCAAAAGCATAGATGTTGGGACCCACATGGGGCCTTCTCAGGCAGTGAGAAGACCAGTCTAGCTTGGGCAGAGGGTCAGCTAAACTGAGCTAAGGAGAGAAGATTTTTATCAGTGTAGGATGGGGGCTTGGTTGTGAAAGGCTTTGAAAATCAGTCAGTTGATACTTATTGATCACATCCCAGGTGCCACAAAATGTTCTAAGACTTTTACATGTGTTTTAATTCTCTTATTATTATTATTGTTATTGTCAACACCAATGTATAGCTGAGAAAACTGAAAAACAGGGAAGTTAAATGACTTTCCTAGTTGAAGTAAGTGTGAGGAGCAGGTGTGAACAGAAGCCAGCTCTGCTCTACTGCCTCTTGTTACCACTGAGCAGTTTAACCAGCCCTCTTGGCGATAGGGACCCGTTGACCGATTTGGTGCACAGATTCTCAGCAAAGGCCGGATTCACTATTAGATTACGGTGCATATTCACCTTGGAGTGCTATTGGGTGCCCAGACTTTTCCTGGGACTGCATTTGCATCTTGTTCCTGTGGGACCACTGAAAGGCATTACCAAATCGCTTGGATATCTGAGTCCAGGCATCGCAGGAAGGGTGAGATGGGCTGACCTATTCCCTACAAGTGATTTTGGAGGTGGAGGGCTCTGATCCATTTGTGCAGAATCTCACATTGAGCCCAAAGGAGTCTGTGTCCTGCCATTGGAGTTGAGAAGTCAGTCAGGGGAATACAATTCATTTATTCTTTCCTTTATTCACTCAACCGCTACTAGTTAAGTGCTGTCCAAGTGTCAGGAACTGAGCTGGGTGTAACAAATATAGGCAATCCAGTCTTATGTAGATTAACATTAATTAATGAGATAATTTTAGATGTCTGTGTGAAGTCAATAGAATAGAGTGATGAATAAGGAGTAAAATAGCTGGTGGGGAAAGGCCTGAATTCATGACATGTGGGATGGACCTAAAAGATTCAAAGGGAACAGCCATGTGAAGAGTGGGAGGCAGATATTCTCAGCAGAGGCAACAGAAAGTACAAAGACCCTGAGGGGAGAATGAGCCTGGTGAGGTGGAGAAAAGAAAGGCCAGTGTGACTGGAGAGGACAATTGAGGAAGAGCTTGAAGAGAAATGAAGGCTTGGAGAAGCGGCAGGTTCAGGCCATCTAGGGCCTTTAGAGTCTGCAGTAAGGAGTTTAAATTTTATTCTGTGTGTGATGGGAAGTCATTGAAGTTAATAAAGAAGACTCATTTCATTAACATGTGTCTGGAGAGGTTTGAACAAGTTTTGTCAAATTGCCCTTCTGAAGAAGAGCCTGGCCCAGGTCACTGGTGACACATACCTGCTGTTACAGTTAATGGTTGGGTGGGATGTGAGCACACTCCCATGAGACTTCCTCTAAAGTAGGACAGAGGGTGGGTAGTCCTGGACTCTCTAGGTACTGAGAAGACCAGAGAAACCAGAATTCTGAGGAAGCAGCTCTCAGGAATAGCAGAAGAGGCCTCCTGTATGTTTTGGGCATACCTCACATAGAGAGGTGGGATCTGTGTCCCCACCCCTTGAATCTCATCATGTTTGTGACTGTTTTGGCCAATAGAATGTGGTAGAGTGACGCTATGAGACTTCTGAGGCTGGGTCATAAAAAGCAATACATAAAAAGTGTTCTTGGAGGCCTGAGCTGCCATGCAGGGAGTCCAGCTTTCTTTAGTTCCAGCCCACAGAGGCCATATGGGTGACAGTCCCAGGTGAGCCCAGCCTTCCAACTGTCCCTGCCAAGATGCAGGGCATGACAGTAAAGCCGTCTGCCAGCTGAATACCACTGAGTGACCTTCGTGGCTGCTTTATGAGACTGAAGAATCGATCTTCTGAGCCCTGCACAAATTCCTGGCAATAAAACCTTACCCATAAAATCATGTGATGCAATAAAATGGTTGTTGTTGTAAGCCACTAAGACTTGGGATAGTTGGTTAAGGAGCGGTAGTAAGGATCGTATGAGGACAAGAAAGAATAGCCAGACCTTGGAGTGCCAGGCATTCTGTCTGCAGAAGGCCGGGTTCTTCAACCATGGCTGACATGAGGGTTTTACCAGTCCCCAGGGGAGGCCAGAGACGTGCCTGGTGTCCAGTGGCTATTCAGGAGGGACCTCATACATATCTTTCTTAGGATCATTTCCTCAGGGACTTGCCATGAAACCACAGCTCACTGTGTTTAAAAAATCCTCAGCTACCTTTGGAGGCTAATGCCTTAGGCCACAAATCAAAAACAGCAGACTACTAACTCCAGAGCTGCTGAAAGACCTCAGTTCTGGCTTCTGTGTCATCTTGGTTTTGAGAACTGATTCCATTCTGAGACAAAATATGGGTGTTGTTTCCAAATAAAAGAAATCAAGATTCATAGTCTTTCTTCATAATTAAAGTTTCTGAAAAGAAAAACTGTGTTGGTCCCAGGTCTCTGGGTTGGTAGGGTCACCTCTGGTTTGGCTTCTTTTCTGTGTGTCACAAAATGAATTTATAAATGAGTGTTTAAGAAAACCCCAAAACAAAAGAGAAAAACTTCTTTGGCAAAATGATAGTGAGAATGGAGCTTTCTTGCTCTGGAGCAAACTTCTTATGAGGATTCCATGTGGCTATCCCTAGTCGCAATGTGAATTGGGTTTTCTTTATTTCATTCATGTTTTATAAATGGTTCTTATTGGCCATGGGGCCTTATTCTCATTTCCAAAGGTGAGGAGCCTGAGGACAAAGGCAGGATGACTGACTTAAAGTCAGAGGTAAACAGTGTCCACACAGTTCTTCCCCTGGTAATTGGTTAAGAACCACGGGAGGTAATTCAGCCTGTCTCAGACCCTGAGTTCCATAGTCACTGTAGGTCACTCCACCATATCTCTAACAAGAATGAGGTAGTGCCAACAGGTAGAAACTAATAATGGGAATGCAGATTTCCACTCTCCAGAAGTCATTGACTATACTTTGGTCTTTTTACATTTAATCTCTCTTGCACACTATTACTTACTGTTGAATATTTTTGAGAACATATTTCAGTTATGTCTATTAAATTAGCTTTTCAAGAACATTCATATAGATCAAGACCTTAGAGGATTAACCAAGATGGCGGAGTAGAAGGACGTGCTCTCACTCCCTCTTGCGAGAGCACCAGTATCGCAACTGGCTGCTGGACAATCATTGACAGGAAGACCCTGGACTTCACCAAGGAGGATACCCCACGTCCAAGGACAGAGGAGAAGCCACAGTGAGACGGTAGGAGGGGCGCAATCAGAGTAAAATCAAATCCCATAACTGCTGGGTGGGTGGCTCACAGACTGGCGAGCACTTATACCACAGAAGTCCACCCACTGGAGTGAAGGTTCTGAGCCCCACGTCAGGCTTCCCAACCTGGGGGTCCGGCTAAGGGAGGAGGAATTCCTAGAGAATCAGACTTTGAAGCCTAGTGGGAATTGAGTGCAGGACTTTGACAGGACTGGGGGAAACAGAGACCCCACTCTTGGAGGGCACACACAAAGTAATGTGTGCATCGGGACCCAGGGGAAGGAGCAGTGACCCTGGGGGAGACTGAACCAGACCTACCTGCTGGTGTTGGGGGGTCTCCTGCAGAGGCGAGTGGTGCCTCTGTTTCACCGTGGGGATAAGGACACTGGCAGCAGAGGTTCTGGGAAGTTCTCCTTGGCGTGAGCCCTCCCAGAGTCTGCCATTAACCCCACCAAAGAGCACGGGTAGGCTCCAGTGTTGGGTTGCCTCAGGCAAACCAACCAACAGGGAGGGAACCCAGCCCCACCCATCAACAGTCAAGTGGATTAAGGTTTTACTGAGCTCTGACCGCCACAGCAACAGGGACGGAACCCAGCCCCACCCATCAACAGTCAAGTGGATTAAGGTTTTACTGAGCTCTGACCGCCACAGCAACAGTCAGCTCTACCCACCACCAGAGCCTCCCATCAAGCCTCTCAGATAGCCTCAACCACCAGAGGGCAGACAACAGAAGCAAGAAAAACTACAATCCTGCAGCCTGTGGACCAAAAACCACAGTTACAGAAAGATAGAGAAGATGAAAAGGCAGAGGGCTATGTACCAGATGAAGGAACAAGAAAAACCCCCAGCAAAACAACTAAATGAAGTGGAGATAGGCAACCTTCCAGAAAAAGAATTCAGAATAATGATAGTGAAGATGATCCAGGACCTCGGAATAAGAATGGAGGCAAAGATTGAGAAGATGCAAGAAATGATTAACAAAGACCTAGAAGAATTAAAGAACAAACAAACAGAGATGACCAATACAATAACAGAAATGAAAACTACACTAGAAGGAATCAATAGCAGAATAACTGAGGCAGAAGAACGGATAAGTGACCTGGAAGACAGAATGGTGGAATTCACTGCTGCGGAACAGACTAAAGAAAAAAGAATGAAAAGAAATGAAGACAGCCTAAGAGACCTCTGGGACAACATTAAACGCAACAACATTCGCATTATAGGGGTCCCAGAAGGAGAAGAGAGAGAGAAAGGACCAGAGAAAATATTTGAAGAGATTATAGTCGAAAACTTCCCTAACATGGGAAAGGAAATAGCCACCCAAGTCCAGGAAGCGCAGAGAGTCCCATACAGAATACACCCAAGGAGAAACACGCCGAGACACATAGTAATCAAAGTGGCAAAAATTAAAGACAAAGAAAAATTATTGAAAGCAGCAAGGGAAAAACGACAAATAACATACAAGGGAACTCCCATAAGGTTAACAGCTGATTTCTCAGCAGAAACTCTGCAAGCCAGAAGGGAGTGGCATGATATACTTAAAGTGATGAAAGGGAAGAACCTACAACCAAGATTACTCTACCCGGCAAGGATCTCATTTAGATTTGATGGAGAAATCAAAAGCTTTACAGACAAGCAAAAGCTAAGAGAATTCAGCACCACCAAACCAGCTCTACAACAAATGCTAAAGGAACTTCTCTAAGTGGGAAACACAAGAGAAGTAAAGGACCTACAAAAACAAACCCAAAACAATTAAGAAAATGGTCATAGGAACATACATATCGATAATTACCTTAAACGTGAATGGATTAAATGCCCCAACCAAAAGACATAGACTGGCTGAATGGATACAAAAACAAGACCCATATATATGCTGTCTACAAGAGACCCACTTTAGACCTAGGGACACATACAGACTGAAAGTGAGGGGATGGAAAAAGATATTCCATGCAAATGGAAATCAAAAGAAAGCTGGAGTAGCTATACTCATATCAGATAAAATAGACTTTAAAATAAAGAATGTTACAAGAGACAAGGAAGGACACTACATAATGATCCAGGGATCAATCCAAGAAGAAGATATAACAATTATAAATATATATGCACCCAACATAGGAGCACCTCAATACATAAGGCAACTGCTAACAGCTATAAAAGAGGAAATTGACAGTAACACAATAATAGTGGGGGACTTTAACACTTCACTTACACCAATGGACAGATCATCCAAAATGAAAATAAATAAGGAAACAGAAGCTTTAAATGACGCAATAGACCAGATAGATTTAATTGATATATATAGGACATTCCATCCAAAAACAGCAGATTACACGTTCTTCTCAAGTGCGCACGGAACATTCTCCAGGATAGATCACATCTTGGGTCACAAATCAAGCCTCAGTAAATTTAAGAAAATTGAAATCATATCAAGCATCTTTTCTGACCACAACACTATGAGATTAGAAATGAATTACAGGGAAAAAAACATAAAAAAGACAAACACATGGAGGCTAAACAATACGTTACTAAATAACCAAGAGATCACTGAAGAAATCAAAGAGGAAATCAAAAAATACCTAGAGACAAATGACAATGAAAACACGACGACCCAAAACCTATGGGATGCAGCGAAAGCAGTTCTAAGAGGGAAGTTTATAGCTATACAAGCCTACCTAAAGAAAGAAGAAAAATCTCAAGTAAACAATCTAACCTTACACCTAAAGAAACTAGAGAAAGAAGAACAAACAAAACCCAAAGTTAGCAGAAGGAAAGAAATCATAAAGATCAGAGCAGAAATAAATGAAATAGAAACAAAGAAAACAATAGCAAAGATCAATAAAACTAAAAGTTGGTTCTTTGAGAAGATAAACAAAATTGATAAGCCATTAGCCAGACTCATCAAGAAAAAGAGGGAGAGGACTCAAATCAATAAAATCAGAAATGAAAAAGGAGAAGTTACAACAGACACCGCAGAAATACAAAGCATCCTAAGAGACTACTACAAGCAACTTTATGCCAATAAAATGGACAACCTGGAAGAAATGGACAAATTCTTAGAAAGGTATAACCTTCTAAGACTGAATCAGGAAGAAACAGAAAATATGAACAGACCAATCACAAGTAATGAAATTGAAACTGTGATTAAAAATCTTCCAACAAACAAAAGTCCAGGACCAGATGGCTTCACAGGTGAATTCTATCAAACATTTAGAGAAGAGCTAACACCCATCCTTCTCAAACTCTTCCAAAAAATTGCAGAGGAAGGAACACTCCCAAACTCATTCTATGAGGCCACCATCACCCTGATACCAAAACCAGACAAAGACACTACAAAAAAAGAAAATTACAGACCAATATCACTGATGAATATAGATGCAAAAATCCTCAACAAAATACTAGCAAACAGAATCCAACAACACATTAAAAGGATCATGCACCACGATCAAGTGGGATTTATCCCAGGGATGCAAGGATTCTTCAATATACGCAAATCAATCAATGTGGTACACCATATTAACAAATTGAAGAATAAAAACCATATGATCATCTCAATAGATGCAGAAAAAGCTTTTGACAAAATTCAACACCCATTTCTGATAAAAACTCTCCAGAAAGTGGGCATAGAGGGAACCTACCTCAACATAATAAAGGCCATATATGACAAACCCACAGCAAACATCATTCTCAATGGTGAAAAACTGAAAGCATTTCCTCTAAGATCAGGAACGAGACAAGGATGTCCACTCTCACCACTATTATTCAACATAGTTCTGGAAGTCCTAGCCACGGCAATCAGAGAAGAAAAAGAAATAAAAGGAATACAAATTGGAAAAGAAGAAGTAAAATTGTCACTGTTTGCGGATGACATGATACTATACATAGAGAATCCTAAAACTGCCACCAGAAAACTGCTAGATCTAATTAATGAATATGGTAAAGTTGCAGGATACAAAATTAAAGCACAGAAATCTCTTGCATTCCTATACACTAATGATGAAAAATCTGAAAGAGAAATTATGGAAACACTCCCATTTACCATTGCAACAAAAAGAATAAAATACCTAGGAATAAACCTACCTAGGGAGACAAAAGACCTGTATGCAGAAAACTATAAGACACTGATGAAAGAAATTAAAGATGATACCAACAGATGGAGAGATATACCATGTTCTTGGCTTGGAAGAATCAACATTGTGAAAATGAGTATACTACCCAAAGCAATCTACAGATTCAATGCAATCCCTATCAAATTACCAATGGCATTTTTTACGGAGCTAGAACAAATCATCTTAAAATTTGTATGGAGACACAAAAGACCTCGAATAGCCAAAGCAGTCTTGAGGCAAAAAAATGGAGCTGGAGGAATCAGACTCCCTGACTTCAGACTATACTACAAAGCTACAGTAATCAAGACAATATGGTACTGGCACAAAAACAGAAACATAGATCAGTGGAACAAGATAGAAAGCCCAGAGATTAACCCACGCACCTATGGTCAACTAATCTATGACAAAGGAGGCAAAGATATACAATGGAGAAAAGACAGTCTCTTCAATAAGTGGTGCTGGGAAAACTGGACAGCTACATGTAAAAGAATGAAATTAGAATACTCCCTAACACCATACACAAAAATAAACTCAAAATGGATTAGAGACCTAAATATAAGACTGGACACTATAAAACTCTTAGAGGAAAACATAGGAAGAACACTCTTTGACATAAATCACAGCAAGATCTTTTTTGATCCGCCTCCTAGAGTAATGGAAATAAAAACAAAAATAAACAAGTGGGACCTAATGAAACTTCAAAGCTTTTGCACAGCAAAGGAAACCGTAAACAAGACGAAAAGACAACCCTCAGAATGGGAGAAAATATTTGCAAATGAATCAACGGACAAAGGATTAATCTCCAAAATATATAAACAGCTCATTCAGCTCAATATCAAAGAAACAAACACCCCAATCCAAAAATGGGCAGAAGACCTAAATAGACATTTCTCCAAAGAAGACATACAGACGGCCACGAAGCACATGAAAAGATTCTCAACATCACTAATTATTAGAGAAATGCAAATCAAAACTACAATGAGGTATCACCTCACTCCTGTTAGAATGGGCATCATCAGAAAATCTACAAACAACAAATGCTGGAGAGGGTGTGGAGAAAAGGGAACCCTCTTGCACTGTTGGTGGGAATGTAAATTGATACAGCCACTATGGAGAACAATATGGAGGTTCCTTAAAAAACTAAAAATAGAATTACCATATGACCCATCAATCCCACTACTGGGCATATACCCAGAGAAAACCGTAATTCAAAAAGACACATGCACCCGAATGTTCATTGCAGCACTATTTACAATAGCCAGGTCATGGAAGCAACCTAAATGCCCATCAGCAGATGAATGGATAAAGAAGTTGTGGTACATATATACAATGGAATATTACTCAGCCATAAAAAGGAACGAAATTGAGTCATTTGTTGAGACGTGGATGGATCTAGAGACTGTCATACAGAGTGAAGTAAGTCAGAAAGAGAAAAACAAATATCGTATATTAATGCATGTATGTGGAACCTAGAAAAATGGTACAGATGAGCCAGTTTGCAGGGCAGAAGTTGAGACACAGATGTAGAGAATGGACATATGGACACCAAGGGGGGAAAACTGCGGTGAGGTGGGGATGGTGGTGTGCTGAATTGGGCGATTGGGATTGACATGTATACACTGATGTGTATAAAATTGATGCCTAATAAGAACCTGCAGTATAAAAAAACAAACAAAACAACTAATACTAAACTTTCATTGGGTTATTTGTATGGAAATATGTTAATATAAATGTTTCAGACATTACATGAAATTTCTAAAAATCTTATATTTGTATTTGTATGGAAATATGTTAATATAAATGTTTCAGACATTACATGAAATTTCTAAAAATCTTATATTTGTATTTGTATGGAAATATGTATGGAAACATGTTAATATAAATATTTCAGACATTACATGAAATTTCTAAAAATCTTATATGTTCTGGTATAATGTTATAAGTAATAATCCTAGTTATTACTTTAAAATGTATATCTCAGAAATAACTAATTTTCTTGTCAACTGCATTATTATGAACTTTCATCAAATCTTTAACCGTGGTCATTTTTAAGACTTTTGTCATTTACAGACAGTTCTGGGTGTACTCTGATGATTTTGCAAATATGTTCCTATAAAAGGGTTTCATCTTCAAGAAATTCATGGAAAAGACTCTGACAAGTACAGGTTTCTGGTAACTGACTGTACTGCTGAACTGAATGAATAAGCATTTTCAGAACTCTAATGAAAAACTGATGAACTCATAAAAGTGCTAACAAAAAGATCAAGATGAAAAAAAAAATTAATTACATGGGACTGAGTGAACTGATGAGGATGAGTATAATTTTTGTGACTTTCTGTCTGAATTAAAAAAAAAAAAAATCCCACAAGGACTCAGAGGCAAAGAACATACAAATCAATTTTCACTGCAAAACAAAGGAGCTGTTACAGTGGAGGATTACTGGACTGAATGTCAATATTATGACATAGTATGAGTGTGTTTCATGTTTGGTAATTGCAATCATTGTTGCTTTTGTTGTGGTCATCCATGTACAATGCTTGGTGTCAGTCTATTTATCTCTTGTAAAAATAAAATACAGTGTGTGTGTGTGAAAAAAAAAAAAAGAACATTCATATATGTGAATTATATTTCAATAAAAACGTTAAAAACAAAACAAACAAAAAAAAGAACATTCATATATATATATATATACACACACATATATATATACATATATATATATATACACACACACATATGTGCATGTATTCCTATCTAATTTTTATCTAAATTTTCTGTTGTTCACTGATTCCAACTTGGAATCATTTATTTAATAGTTAGCGAGTGTCTACACTATGAGGACTCTTTGTAATTAAAAAAGATGAAACTAATAACACGGGTTTCCTATTTCTTGAGTCCATACTTATCATACTCTCTTAGGGGATTACAGTTATTATCAACATGTGGATGCAAATAGTTTTAATGTCGGCAGAACATCTTAGTTAAAAGAATAATTCTGGACACTGAAAAACAGAAAAATCAACAGAATTCTAATTGTTCTTATGTACTGAGACCTTAAATGGTTAATCTTCTTGTGATTCATATAATTCCATGAATCAGAAACCCAAACTCAGAGATGGAAATCTAATTTACAAAATGTTCTTCTTTAAGGATTTTATATGAGGAGATAATGGATCTTTCCTCTTTCCTGCAAAAACTTAATGAAACAAAAATTTAAATTAAAAATACTAAGTATTTGAAAATCAATTTACTTAGAACAGTTGTGCTGTGAGTTAACACACAACCTGAGTAATTTGCCTTCATTTTCATGTTTTAATATTTTGGTTCACTGGGTCACAATTGTGAGAATCCATCCTGTTTCCATTTGCCTTCCCATTCCTGATGCTGCATCACAATGCCGCTACCTTGTACACAGTCTCACCAGAAACGCAGTATTTGATGTACCTTTTTATGAAGCCTGGAACCCGCTTTTGGGGAAGGGTCAGCATTCCCTTCCCTGGACAGGCGAAGCTGCTGCACGTAAAGGTTAAACGTCTTGGACAGATTCAGCCAGGCTGCTGCCTCCTGAGCTCCGCATGTTGTTTCGTTTATTATTTCTCTTTATTGCCTCTGTGCTGGCAATAAAGTTGGGTTATAAAATTAGAGTGCGGTCGCCATGTCCGGTTTCCCAGATTTCCATGTCATCTTGGGAAGCCCAAAAGTTCCTGATCGGTGCCAATGGGTATTTTCATCTGTCTTATTGAGGGTTCTGGAGATTGACAGAGCATAATTTTTAAAAAATGGGGACAGGGAAGCAAAGCTAAAGTTGACATTTTGGAGCAAACTTGTGCCTCGTATGAAAGAAAGATTAGTTATTTAAAGCAAATTCGCCACCTTGAAGGCCCTTCTCTTGCATGAGGACCATGTAGGTCGCAGGCAGCCCCAGGAACCCCCAGCAGAGTCCACACAGAAAGAGCCCGCGACCAGCGGGGTGACCACCCACAGTACCCAGGGGAGCCCCAGGCTGCCGGCCGCCCTGAGAGCACGTGCGCGGGAAGCTCAGGTTCTGGGAGGGCGGCCAACCGGCTCTGTCCCAGCACAGCTTCCCCAAGCCTTCAGCTAACCTGCCGGTCGTTTGACTTTTGTCTCCACTGGCCACTCCTTTCTAAGCGACAAGGAATGGCTCTCTTTGAAGAGGGGAAACTCAAGGAGGTCTAAACACAAAAACTATCCTCAGAGAAGTTTTCTTTGCTTTCTTTCTTCTAAAGAAAGGAATCGATTTAAAAAGGAAAAGGAAAAACAAACAAGCAAACACTCCCCGTGCCCCTGCAAATATTCTTCCGAGACACACAATCTAAAAAAAATATCTGTTTTATTGCGAGGAAAATAGCTAATGGTATTGATAACTACCTTTGGATGAGACCTACCTGTATTTGATCTCCTGTGATTTTTACAACCACTCCATGAGGTAGGAACTGCAATAACCCCACGCTACACAGAAGAGGAGCTGGACCTACTCACCCAAAGTACACAGCTGCTGACTCCAGTCTGGGTCTGGCTGACCCTGGAGCTCACGCCCATGACCCTCAAGCAGTATTTTGCCCTTGAACTTAATGGTCCTGGCTGGGTGACCATAGCTGCCTCCAGAGAGGAGCTCCCCCAGGGCAGTGGTTCTTAATGGGGAGCGATTTTACCCCCCAGGGGACATTTGGCAACGTCTGGAGACATTTTTGACTGCTGAAACTTGCAACTGGCCAGGGATGCAACTCGACATCCCATATGTCAAAGGATAGCCTCCACAACAAAGAATTATTTGGCTGAAAATGTCAAGTGTCTAGGTGGAGAAACCCTGCCATAGATGCTTCCTTCTATTTTGTGACATTTAAGTTTAATGTGGTTTACTATGTTGTGAATAATTGGAAAGAGAGGAAACTGTAGGGTGAAAATGAAAATGAAAATCGTCACCCATGGCAATATCAGCCCGTGCCTTTATGCGCAAAATGCTTCAGAAATCACACCCACAATATTTTCTCCTTAAAACTTGGGCAAGATGTGCACACCTATGAGACTCAGTGTGATGGACCACTGATGGTTGCCGTCCTGCTATTGTTGAATCCATTCTTTCCTCCCTCTTTGGGACAGCTGCATCTGGATCTCCAGGGGATTCTGAAGAGCCAATGTCACCCCAGATCCTGGGGTGGAGCTTGTTGCTGAGAGGTGGGCATGCGACCAAAGCAGAGAGAAAGTCTGGCTGTTTTCTGGGAATCCTGGGACAGAGCTCTCCTCCTAAGGGTGAGTGGGGGTGAGAGTTGGAGGTCAGGAACAGCTCTGGCCATTTTTCTACCATGAGGGAAGTTCTGGCACAGGTGACAGTCCTGCAGCTGGCTGGTTCCTGTGGTAACCAGGGGCTCATCTTTGTCAGTGGCAGCCTGCTTCCTTCTCCACCTCCAAGCCTTCTCTTAAGCCGTTCCCTCTGCCTGGAATAGCCTCCCAGGGCTGTTTCCTGACCTCCTTCAAAGCTCAGCCCCATACCCTCTCCTCGATGAAGCCTTCCTTGAATACTCTAAATTTGAGTCTGTTTATTGACTGTGAGAGCTGAGTTATGTGGTGTATTTTCATTATCTACCCAATTAGATTATAAACCCCTGGAAGGCAGGCTTGTGTCCTATATTCCTCTATATTCTGTGCTTATTTTCCAACAGGCCAGAGGGCTGCGGACAGAGAGCCACACAGGCTGTGTGACTGGAGGTCCCATTTTGCCTGGCTTTGTTTGGAAGATGAGAACAGACAGGTGGTTGGGGGAGACAGGCTTTTTGATGCTACACTTCTAAGTCCCCTCTGCCAACCTGGGACCCACAAGTTTGTGTGATATTCATGTCCTCAAATGGGTCTAGCTGGCTCAGCCTATTGCCTCTGTCCTCTTTTCTGCTCCCTCCTTTATGATCATTTCTTATTCTTCATCCACTCCCCCACTTCTCAGCTAGGGAACAGCCAGCTAGTTTTTCACTTCCTGTGCCTCCTTTCCTCACCTGAACCTGGTTTACAGGGAAGTTATAAGGCTTAATGGAGCCGTCCCATGTACTGTGGGTACTCATTGAATGGTAGGTGTTATGAAGAGCCACAGGGTGGGTGAATGCAGAGGAAGAAATGGAAACAAGCAGTTTTATCAGTTACTTATGCAGTTTGTCAGAGTTGGGGATGTCTTTTTTTTTCTTCAATTTTCAATTTTATTAAAGTAGAGTTAACAAGTTTTGAGTTTTCTACCTAGGAAAAGACTGGTCAACTTTGGCTGCTTCATAGAAAAGTTATCATTCAAAAAAACAAATAAAAATCCATAGTTGCCTTTGTGACTTAAAAGAAACAAACAACTATTTTAAAAGTTACCAAAACTCCAACCATATCTGAGACCATTATAAATTTCAAACAGTAGATTTACCACAGATATTACATTTTCAAATTCTAACATAGTAAAACATAAACACATAATTTGGCTACATCTAATTATTTCAGAAAATTTAAAAAAGTAGCAAAGTTATGACTATAAAACTTTGGTAGTTTTTTTCTTTACAAAGTAAAGAACCTTAAATCTTTAATAAAGGAACACAAAACAATCCTTAAATTTCTTATAAATAGCTCTCAAGACATATATTACCCATCTGCTGCAAGCTTTCTTTACCTGAGAGAATTTCCCAGGATACTTCACCACAAAGGATTATCTTCAAGAATTCTTCCAACATTTTACTCACATAAATATGATTAAACACCTGCAGAAGTAGATGTGGATAAATGCATTCTTTTTTTTTTTATAACATCTTTATTGGAGTATAATTGCTTTACAATGGTGTGTTAGTTTCTGCTGTATAACAAAGTGAATCAGCTATACATATACATATATCCCCATATCTCCTCCCTCTTGCCTCTCCCTCACACCTTACCTATCCCACCCTTCTAGGTGGTCACAAAGCACTGAGCTGATCTCCCTGTGCTATGCGGCTGCATCCCACTAGCTATCTATTTTGCATTTGGTAGTTTATATGAGTACATAACACTCTCTCACTTCATCCCAGCATACCCTTCCCTCTCCCCGTGTCCTCAAATTCATTCTCTACATCTGTGACTTTATTCCTGTCCTGCCCCTATGTTATTCAGAACATTTTTTTTAAGATTCTATAAATATGTGTTAGCATATGGTATTTGTTTTTCTCTTTATGACTTACTTCACTCTGTATGACAGACTCTAGGTCCATCTAACTCACTACAAGTAACTCAATTTAATTTCTTTTTATGGCTGAGTAATATTCCATTGCATATATGTGCCACATTTTCTTTATCCATTCATCTGTCAATGGACACTTAGGTTGCTTCCATGTCCTGGCTATTGTAAATAGAGCTGCAATGAACATTGTGATGCATGACTCCTTTTGAATTATGGTTTTCTCATGGTACATGCCCAGTAGTGGGATTGCTGGGGCATATGGTAGTTCTATTTTTAGTTTTTTAAGGAACCTCCATACTGTTCTCCATAGTGGCTGTATCAATTTACATTACAATCCAACAGTGCAAGAGGCTTCCCTTTTCTCCACACCCTCTCCAGCATTTATTGTTTCTAGGTTTTTTAATGATGGCCATTCTGACTGGTGTGAGGTGATACCTCATTGTAGTTTTGATTTGCATTTCTCTAATAATTAGTGATGTTGAGCATCCTTTCATGTGTTTGTTGGCTATCTGGTATATCTTTGGAGAAATGTCTATTTAGGTCTTCTGCCCATTTTTGGATTGAGGTTTTTTTTTTTTTTGATATTGAGCTGCATGAGCTGCTTGTAAATCTTGGAGATTAATCCTTTGTCAGTTGCTTCATTTGCAAATATTTTCTCCCATTCTGAGGGTTGTCTTTTGGTCTTGTTTATGTTTTCCTTTGCTGTGCAAAAGTTTTAAGTTTCATTAGGTCTCACTTGTTTATTTGTGTTTTTATTTCCATTTCTCTAGGAGTTAGTTCAAAAAGGATCTTGCTGTGATTTATGTCATAGAGTGTTCTGTCTGTGTTTTCCTCTAAGAGTTTGATGGTGTCTGGCCTTACATTTAGGTCTTTAATCCATTTTGAGTTTATTTTTGTGTATGGTGTTAGGGAGTGTTCTAATTTCATCCTTTTATGTGTAGTTGTCCAGTTTTCCCAGCACCACATATTGAAGAGGCTGTCTCTTCTCCATTGTATACTCTTGCCTCCTTTATGAAAGATATGGTGACCATATGTGCATGGGTTTATCTCTGGAGTTTCTATCCTGTTCCATTGATCTATATTCCTGTTTTTGTGCCAGTACCATACTGTCCTGATTACTGTAGCTTTGTAGTATAGTCTGAAGTCCAGGAGCCTGATTCCTGCAGCTCCATTTTTCTTTCTCAAGATTGCTTTGGCTATTTGGGGTCTTTTGTGTTTCTACAAATTGTGCAATTTTTTGTTCTAGTTCTGTGAAAAATGCCATTGGTAGTTTGTTAGGGATTGCATTGAATCTGTAGATTGCTTTGGGTAGTAGAGTCATTTTCACAATGTTGATTCTTCCAATCCAAGAACATGGTATGTCTCTCCATCTGTTTGTATCATCTTAAATTTCTTTCACCAGGGTCTTATAGTTTTCTGCATACAGATCTTTTGTCTCCTTAGGTAGGTTTATTCCTAGGTATTTTATTCTTTTTGTTGCAATGGTAAATGAGAGTGTTTCCTTAATTTCTCTTTCAGATTTTTCATCATCAGTATATAGGAATGAAAGAGATTTCTGTGCATTAATTTTGTATCCTGCTACTTTACCAAATTCATTGATTCGCTCAGGTAGTTTTCTGGTGGCATCTTTAGGATTCTCTATGTATAGTATCATGTCATCTGCAGACAGTGACATCTTTACTTCTTCTTTTCCAATTTGGATTCCTTTGATTTCTTTTACTTCTCTGATTGCTGTGGCTAAAACTTCCAAAACTGTGTTGAATAATAGTGGTGAAAGTTGAAAACCTTGTCTTGTTCCTGATCTTAGAAAAAATGGTTCCAGTTTTTCACCATTGAGAATGATGTTGGCCGTGGGTTTGTCATACATAGCCTTTATTATGTTGAGGTAAGTTCCCTCTGTGCCTACTTTCTGGAGGGTTTTTATCATAAATGGGTGTTGAATTTTGTCGAAAGCTTTTTCTGCATATATTGAGATGATCATAGGGTTTTGCTCCTTCAATTTGTTAATATAGTTTATCACATTGATTGATTTGCATATATGGACAAATCCTTGCATTCCTGGGATAAACCCCACTTGATCATGGTATATGATCCTTTTACTGTGTTGTTGGATTCTGTTTGCTAGTATTTTGTTGAGGATTTTTGCACCCATGTTCATCAGTGATATTGGCCTGTAGTTTTCTTTCTTTATGATATCTTTATCTGGTTTTGGTGTCAGGGTGATGGTGGCCTTGTAGAATGAGTTTGGGAGTGTTCCTCCCTCTGCTATATTTTGGAAGAGTTTGAGAAGGATGGGTGTTAGCTCTTCTCCAAATGTTTGATAGAATTCGCCTGTGAAGCCATCTGGTCCTGGGCTTTTGTTTGTTGGAAGATTTTTAATCACAGTTTCAATTTCAGTGTTTGTGATTAGTCTGTTTATATTTTCTATTTCTTCCTGGTTCAGTCTTGGAAAGTTGTGCATTTCTAAGAATTGGTCCATTTCTTCCAGGTTGTCCATTTTATTGGCATATAGTTGCTTGTAGTAATCTCTCATGATCCTTTGCATTTCTGCAGTGTCAGTTGTTACTTCATTCTCATTTGTAAATCTATTGATTTGAGTCTTCTCCCTTTTTTTCTGATGAGTCTGGCTAATGGTTTATCAATTTTGTTTATCTTCTCAAAGAACCAGCTTTTAGTTTTATTGATCTTTGCTGTTGTTTCCTTCATTTCTTTTTCATTTATTTCTGATCTGATTTTTATGATTTGTTTCCTTCTGCTGACCATGGGGTTTTTTGGTTCTTCTTTCTCTTATTGCTTTAGGTATAAGGTTAGATTGTTTCTTTGAGATGTTTTTTATTTCTTAAGGTAGGATTGTATTGCTATAAACTTCCCTCTTAGAACTGCTTTTGCTGCATCCCATAGGTTTTGGGTCATCGTGTTTTCATTGTCATTTGTTTCTAAGTATTTTTTGATTTCCTCTTTGAGTTCTTCAGTGATCCCTTGGTTATTCAGTAGTGTATTGTTTAGCCTCCATGTGTTTTATTTTTTACAGATTTTTTTACTGTAATTGATATCTAGTCTCATAGTGTTGTAGTCGGAAAAGATACTTCATACGATTTCAATTTTCTTAAATTTACCAAGGCTTGATTTGTGACCAAGATATGATCTATCTTGGAGAATGTTCCATGAGCACTTGAGAAGAAAGTGTATTCTGTTGTTTTTGAATGGTATGTCCTATAAATATCAATGAAGTCCATCTTGTTTAATGTATCATTTAAAGCTTGTGTTTCCTTATTTATTTTCATTTTGGATGATCTGTCCATTGGTGAAAGTGGGGTGTTAAAGTCCCCTACTATGATTGTGTTACTGTCGATTTCCCCTTTTATGGCTGTTAGCATGCATTTGCCTTAAGTATTGAGGTGCTCCTACGTTGGGTGCATAAATATTTACATTTGTTATATTTTCTTCTTGGATTGATCCCTGGATCATTATGTAGTGTCTTTCTTTGTCTCTTATAATATTCTTTATTTTAAAGTCTATTTTTTCTGATATAAGAACTGCTACTCCAACTTTCTTTAGATTTCCATTTGCATGGAATATCTTTTTTGATCCCCTCACTTTCAGTCTGTATGTGTCCCTAGGTCTGAAGTGGGTCTCTTGTAGATAGCATATATATGGGTCTTGTTTTTGTATCCATTCAGCCAGTCTATGTCTTTTGGTGGGAGCATTTACTCCATTTACATTTAAGGTACTTATAGATATGTATATTCCTATTACCATTTTCTTAATTGTTTTGGGTTTGTTTTTGTAGTTCTTTTCCTCCTCTTGTGTTTCCCGCCTAGAGAAATTCCTTTAGCATTTTTTGTAAAGCTGGTTTGGTGGTGCTAAATTCTCTTAGCTTTTGTTTGTCTGTAAAGGTTTTAATTTCTCTGTTGAATCTGAATGAGATCCTTGCTGGGTAGAGTAATCTTGGTTATCGGTTTTTCCTTTTCATCACTTTAAATATTTCCTGCTATTCCCTTCTGGCTTGCAGAGTTTCTGCTGAAAGATCAGCTGTTAAGCTTATGGGGATTCTCTTGTATGTTATTTGTTGTTTTTCCCTTGCTGCTTTTAATATTTTTTCTGTGTATTTAATTTTTGATAGTTTGATTAGTGTGTGTCTTGGCGTGTTTGTCCTTGGATTTATCCTGTATGGGACTCTCTGTGCTTCCTGGATTTGACTGACTATTTCTTTTCCCATATTAGGGAGGTTTTCAACTATAATCTTTTCAAATATTTTCTCAGTCCCTTTTTTTTTCCTCTTCTTCTTCTGGGACCCCTATAATTCGAATGTTGGTGCTTTTTATATTGTCCCAGAGGTCTCTGAGACTGTCCTCAATTCTTTTCATTCTTTTTTCTTTATTCTGCTCTGCAGTATTTATTCCACTACTTTATCTTCCAGGTCATTTATCCGTTCTTCTGCCTCAGTTATCCTGCTATTGATTCCTTCTAGAGAAGTTTTAATTGCATTTATTGTGTTGTTCATCACCGTTTGTTTGCTCTTTAGTTCTTCTAGGTACTTGTTAAATGTTTCTTGTATTTTCTCCATTCTGTTTCCAAGATTTTGGATCATTTTTACTACCATTACTCTGAATTCTTTTTCAGGTAGACTGCCTATTTCCTCTTCATTTGTTTGGTCTGGTGGGTTTTTACCTTGCTCCTTCATCTGCTGTGTGTTTTTCTGTCTTCTCATTTTGCTGAACTTATTGTGTTTGGGGTCCCCTTTTCACAGGCTGCATGTTTGTAGTTCCCTTTGATTTTGGTGTCTGCCCCCAGTAGCTAAGGTTGGTTCAGTGGGTTCTGTCGGCTTCCTGGTGGAGGGGACCGGTGCCTGTGTTCTGGTGGATGAGGCTGGATCTTGTCTTTCTGGTGGGCAGGACCACGTCTGGTGGTGGGTTTTGGTGTGTCTGTGACCTTATTATGATTTTAGGCAGCCTTCTGCTAATGAGTTGGGTTTTGTTCCTGTCTTGCTAGTTGTTTGGCATAGCGTGTCCAGCACTGTAGCTTTCTGGTCGTTGAGTGGAGCTGGGTCTTAGCGTTGAGACGGAGATCTCCAGGGAGCTTTCATAGTTTGATAGTATGTGGAGCCGGGAGGTCTCTGGTGGAGTAGTGTCCTGAACTCAGCTCTCCCCCCTCAGAGGCACAGGTCTGACACCCGGCCAGAGCACCAAGACCCTGTCAGTCACACGGCTCAGAAGAATAGGGAGAGAAAAAGAAAGAAGAAAGAAAAAATAAAATAAAATAAAATGAAGGCATTAAAATAAAAAATTAAAAAATTAAAATGTAATAAAAGGAAAGAAAGAAAGAAGACAGCAACCAAACCAAAAAACAAATCCACCAATGATAGCAAGCACTAAAAACTTTACTAAGAAAACAAAAAACAAAAAACAAAAAAAGAAAAACAACAGTCAAAAAAGTAATGGACAGACAGAACCCTAGGACAAATGGTAAATGCAATGCTATACAGACAAAATAACACAAAAAAGCATACACATACACACTCACAAAAAGAGAAAAAGGAAAAAAAATCTATATATAAGAAAACAAAAAGGAAAACAGCAACCACTCAATAAAGAAATCTACTAATGATAATAAGCTCTAAATACTAAACTAAGATAAACATAAAACCAGAAACAAATTAGATGCAGAAAGCAAACCCCATGTCTACAGTTGCTCCCAAAGTCCACCGTCTCAATTTTGGGATGGTTTGTTGTCTATTCAGGTATTCCAGAGATGCAGGGTACATCAAGTTGATTGTGGAGATTTAATCTGCTGCTCCTGAGGCTGCTGGGAGAAATTTCCCTTTCTCTTCTTTGTTCACAGAGCTCCTGGGGCTCAGCTTTGGATTTGGCCCCACTTCTGCATGTAGGTCACCTGAGGGCATCTGTTCTTTGCTCAGACAGGATGGGGTTAAAGTAGCAGCTGATTCGGGGGCTCTGGTTCACTCAGGCTGGCGGGAGGGAGGGGTACGGAATGCGGGGCGAGCCTGCAGTGGCAGAGGCCAGCGTGACTTTGCAACAGCCTGAAGCATGCCGTGTGTTCTCCCGGGGAAGTTGTCCCTGGATCACAGGTCCCTGGCAGTGGCGGGCTGCACCGGCTCCCGGGAGGGGAGGTGTGGATAGTGACCTGTGCTTGCACACAGGTTTCTTGGTGGCTGCAGCAGCAGCCTTAGTGTTTCATGTCTGTCTCTGTTGTCCACGCTGATAGCTGCGGCTCGTGCCCATCTCTGGAGCTCGTTTAGGCGGTGCCCTAAATCCCCCCTCTTTACGCACCCTGAAACAATGGTCTCTTGCCTCTTAGGCAGTTCCAGACTTTTTCCTGGACTCCCTCCTGGCTAGGTGTGGTGCACTAGCCCCCTTCAGGCTGTGTTCACGCAGCAAACCCCAGTCCTCTCCCTGGGATCCGACCTCCGAAGCCTGATCCTCAGCTCCCAGCCCCCACCCGCCCCAGAGGGTCAGCAGACAAGCCTCTCAGGCTGATGAGTGCTGGTCGGCTCTGATACTCTTTGCAGGAATCTCTCCGCTTTGCCCACTGCACCCCTGTTGCTGCGCTCTCCTCCGTGGCTCCAAAACTTCCCCCCAACCATCCCCTGTCTCTGCCAGTGAAAAGGCTTCCTAGTGTGTGGAAACATTTCCTCCTTCACTGCTCCCTCCCAGAGGTGCAAGTCCTGTCCCTATACTTTTGTCTGTTTTTTCTTTTTTCTTTTGCCCTACCGAGGTACGTGGGGAGTTTCTTGCCTTTTGGGAAGTCTAAGGTCTTCTGCCAGCGTTCAGTAAGTGTTCTGTAGGGGTTGTTCCACATGTAGATGTATTTCTGATGTATCTGTGGGGAGGAAGGTGAGCTCCACGTCTTACTCCTCCGCCATCTTGAAGGTCTCCCCTGATAAACGCATTGTTAATCCACCCTTCCCTAAGTAAGTTTTGCTGAAAGGATTTTGCTTTTAAAAAAAGAACACCTCTTTGGTAAAAGCCAAATATTTCCTCCTTTCAAAATGAATGCCTCTGCAAACGATTTACTGAGGAGGGTGAAAAAAAAGAGAAAGATCTTTAGAATTGCTAGCATTAATTCAAAAGATCTGTGTTCTGTGAAGCAGGTCCAACATTAGAGAGTACATCTCTGCCTAAAATGCAAAACTGGATTAAAATGTCTGAGGGTTTACAAATATATTAAAGATGGCAGGAAACACAGTTACGAACAAGGCCAGAGGGATTTAGTAAATTAAGGAGAATACCCTACAGAGAATGCCATGAACCCAAGGGCATCAGCACTGTCCTTGATTAAGGAGGGCCCAGCGTGCTGTCTGGACGTGTGGGGTCTTGGCCCAAGGTCACACCCTTCTTAGTTATAGCTAAAACCCCCTTTCATTTCCAAGAGGGTTAGGACACGAATGTACACCAAAATGAGATGCTCTTTAGAAAAGCAGTCAAAGGAGAAAAAGACCTAGGCAGGTTAAATGCACACAGGCTCTGGAATTCCCTTTGCAGGGTAACAGGAAGCACCAATGGTAGTAAACTTCTGGCCAAAATTAAATAAGCACATAATCTTAAAAATGCAGAAGGTGACAATTTCGGGGGAGTTAGCACTGCACAGAAGTCATCCATAATGAAGGTGCCTCTGAGCAATTGGAAATAAACAATGGGGGTGTGGGAGCCCCCCTGCTGGCCATTCCTAATGGGCACCAGAGCCCCAAATCCCCAATAACTCCACCCTCCATCAGCCCACATGCACATGGCCCATCTAGTCTACAAAGGAGCTCCAAAGACCTCAGGCAAACAATTCTTTCAAGCCGTTTGCCAAGAAACCATGAGGACAAAAGCAAAACCAGCTAACTGGTATTAAAAAATTCAACCCACTAAGGATAAAGTAGGGTTTCCAAAAGACTTTGACAAAAAAGTCTCTGGTCTTCAGTCAGGTGACACTTCTAGACATACCCAGCAACACTAGTTGGGGGTGTCTTATACATAGTCATTCATTAGACTCTGCTGTCCAGCGCAATGGCCACTGGCCACAGATGGCCACAGATGAAACGTGGCTGGTACAAATTGACAAGTGCTGCAAATGTAAAACACACTGGATTTTGAAGACTTATGAAAAAAGGAATGTACGATATTATTTCTATTTCTTTTTATATTGATTACCTATTGAAGTAATATTTTAGATATATTTGGTTTAATAAAATACATTATTAAAATTAATTTCAGCTGTTTCTTTTTTATGAGGTTACTAGAAAATGTTCAATTATATCTGTGACTCCCATGGTATTTCTGGTCTTGGCAGAGCCTTCTGTAGTGGGACTTCTGGGTGTTGAACAGAGCTTCCAGCCCACATTGTATTGGACTGTGATGGCTGAAATCCCACTTTAGCAGCCTCGTTTCTATGCCCTGGGAAATTTGAAGTCTCCTTGGGGGATTTTAAACTGCTGTCAGTTATTTGCCCTTAATACGTGTGAATGAGTACTGTGTTGTGCTCTCTTTTTTCTTTTTTTTCTGGAAAGCAGGTTTTGGTAGGAGGAAGTGGGAAGCAGAAGGGAACAAGGACCATGAGAACAATGAGTAGGTAAGAGTGTAAACAGAGTCTCCACCCAAGTGGGTGAAGGGGTTGCTGAATGAGGCCATGGTGGAATTGAGCCACAAATGTTGCCTTCACAGCTCTGTGTTTTTATTCCTTTTGAACTTCCCGCAGTTCTGTCACGATGGTCTGCATGTTGTTGGTGAGCCCAGAATAACTGTACAGGCTTAGTGCCCAAAAGTCAGATTTAAAAGAAGAATTCAGCTATGAAGGACAATTTCTCACTTGAAGTGATCTGGTCTTGAGCCTGCAAACCATCACTGGATGAGTAGCTGTCAATTCCTTATTGGGTAAGGAGTTTTACTAGGAGTTTTTCCTCCTTACTTTTTTCATAGCGTATTGAGATGCGTTCAGAATCATGACTTCATTGACAAGGGAGGAACCTCTTGAGGCTCAGAGAAAAGGCAGTGGCCTGATTTTGATCACATAGAAACCAAAAATCCAGGACAAGATTTGGCTTCTATCACTGAACCACCCAATGGACAGGTTAGATTCTCAAGGAGGTGAGTGCTAATATTTTCTCTGATTCAGAATTTCAAGGAAGCACCGAGTCAGAGGGACAGTCATTTGCAAAATGGCCACCTCATGAAATGGCAATGCTTTGTTGAGCCTGGTTTTTTGTTTTGTGCTACTGAAGTGACTTCAATTTCCTGATATAAGGGATTGGGTTCCTTTAATTCTGAGGAAAACACTACTGGTTTTTCAAATCATTTTCCAAAAAGAACTTAACTGAGGAAAAATAATACTTAGTTCCCACAACAAGAGATGTGGAAAAGCTCCCAGGGCTGTCACATACTGTGGGGGCACTCAGAATTGCCTCTGTTTCTGGGGTCCTAGTCTTGGGAAGACTAACTTCAGACATGATTCTGATCCTTAAATGCAATTCCACTCTCTCCCTCTCCCCTCTCTTTAAAATTATCTTCAAGTAAACTAACTCAACTATTTTTTTCTTTTTCTTCATTTTTTTTCTTTTGGAAATATGAAAGATGACTGTCTAGCACAGGGAATTCTACTCTGTAATGACCTATATGGGAAAAGAATCTAAAAAATAGTGGATATATGTATATGTATAACTGATTTACTTTGCTGTACACCTGAAACTAACACAACATTGTAAAGCAACTATACGCAATAAAAAAAAAACAAAACCCAAAACTAAATACATATGTATAAATAAATAAAACACACACACACACACACACACACACACACACACACACAGAGAATATGAAAGATGATGAGAAAGCCTCTTAGAACAGACCTTAATCTGAGGGAGAAATACTGAACTTAGCTTCCTCACTTCATAAAAAAACCTTGAAGGAAACTGCCCTTGTTAAAATTCCTTTTGTTAAAAAGCTGTGAAGTCAAAAATGTTATTGAACAATAGTTTTTCACACAGAAGGGGGCTTCTGTAGTTCCCCTCTGAGCCCTGCTGCTCCCTCAGGAACAATCAGGGCAGAATGAGGGCTCTGCTGTGGGTCCCCTCTGTCGCATGTCCTCTCCGACTTCCCATCTGGTCTCAACACTATTATCTCCCTCTTTGCCCTTTCCTTTTTCCTGTCCATTAGGAAGGCTATGGGAAAAGTGACTTTTATAACTTCTAGTTAAGACATCTCTTTTGAGGCAAATGTTGTCAGTGCTGTGATTGGAGTTTTATCTAAACTCCGACACTTTGCTTGAGAACATTGACTGAGATCTACATCAGAAATATATAGGTACAGTGTTGGTTTCATTTCATTTATTTATTTTCAGAACACTGCTATGAATTCCTAAAATGAAATGAAAGGTTTTCAGTAATTAGAACTTGAAAAGAATAGGTCCCTGTCGGTAGGAAATTTCTGGTGGCATTGGTTTGTGTCATCCTTCCTTCCTTCCTCCCTCCCTGTAGAGACCATGGCCTCCAACCTGGCCCATTTGACAACCTCAGGTACAGTGGTCCTGCTCGGCTGAGAGGTCAAAGGTAAAAAAGATTCAGTCCCTGCCTTCAAGAAGTATTCAACAGTTATTTTTGCAGGTTGGTTGCTGGTCGTAGGGACTTGCTAGTATCCTGTGTGCTAAATGCTCTCCCTGTCATGTCCATTTTTCTGATAATATTTAGTGCATTCTGACCCACCTCCAACTACCTGCACCTGTGTCTAAGAGCTCGTTTCCTACCAACCCTGTCTCCCACTACAGAAGACCATGCAGCTTGCATGTGGCCCACAAGACGTACCACAGAATGAATACTCCCTGGAGTGGCCCTCAGCCATGAATCTAGGGAGAAGTGTATAAGTCCCCATGGGGGATGACTCTGAGGTATGGGGTGCCCCATTTCTTAGGGCTGCCCACAGGCTTAAGCTTCAGTTGCCCACTGGCAGTGGCAGCTGGCTTGATGGAACACCCTTTATCGTCCTCCCCGTGTCCCTTCTGCACTCTCCTGCCAGAGTCCCAGTGTCTCCACTTGAGTCCTTGTCTCCGGGTCAGTTTCTGGGGGAACTGAGAAGTCACCTGGATGTAGCTGGTCACAAAAGTGACTGATATTGGGCGTCAAAGAAGGGGGATGTATAGGTATGTTTGGAACGTAAATTTTGCTGTTTATGTGTTTTGACTTACAAAAACAGAATTTCCCTCAAATGCTCTTTATTCTACTAGGATTTCCCATGCACAGTCAGGAGATCTTGGACTCTCAGGATGTCTGAAAGCATGTAGGTGGAGAGGAAACTCGATGGCAGAATTTTCTGGACTGTGTCAGCTCTGGGAAGGGTATATAATAAAATATAATCACATGTGGATCTATTTTTTTTCAGATATATTTTTAAGGTTAGAAAAAAATAGGACTCACCTAGCCTTGTTTTAATGCCCTCCTTTCCCTCTCCCAACTTTCCCCTGCCTCCAGCAGGTTCTGAATTTTTGGGTTTGATCCCAGTATCCCATGTTTTATACTCTTTCCTTCGTATACCATTGAGATGTCCAAAAGTCTGAAAATATTAGTGTTCAAAGCACATCTCCCATCCTGTCTCTTGTAGCTGGAAGTTACCCCATGGGTCTGTGTTGAACCATGTATCCCAGTTAGGGATTTGAAAAGATGGTTATCATATCCACTGGACCCTGCACTCACTCCCAGTGACTCTGGGAAGCGGTGAGGGGAGGAGGTGATGGGAGGAGGTGATACCACCAGCTGGTACAAGGAGAGGCCTGAGGCTGAGCTGCAGTCAGTCCGTAAGCCTCTCCAACATCAGTGTGGCAAATGGTGCGGCTTCTACTCTCCTCTTTTACACACCGCTTGGGATGTGCCTAAGTTTTATTTTCCCAGGAAGGCTTTTTATAACCTCATTAACCTGATTGACTGCATATAATTGTGTAAGTGTGTCTGTGTGTGTACGTACATGTGTGTAGGTGCACACACACAATGGCCTCACCCATGGCTTTGGAAGAATGATGCCACCACTTTGGAGTCCAGTGCTCATGGGTGGGATGGAGAACTCTGGATGGAGATTCAGGACACCTGTGTTCTACTTAGTTCCTCCTTTGCCATCAACTTGTTTTGTGCAAGTCACTGTGTCAGCTCCAGTTTCCTCTTTGATAAAGTTCAGAAGCTGGTCAAAATTATATCTGTGGTTCTTTCCTCTTGAAAAGTTTAAAAGTGGCTATTTATAAAGATGTGGGCACACTGTAGGGAAACCACAAGGCATAGTGCAGGACCTGAGCCTGCTAACGGAGACCTGATGTATGAGGCTAGGACCTGTTACAAGAAACTAGAGTGCTAAAGAGGGGCCCTTCCTGACAGGAGGCTACAGTTGTGGGGAGTAGACAGCCTGAAGCAACCCCATTGGGGGAAGAGGAGAAGGTGAGAATATATGCCAAAGCTCACTCTCTTCCTTCCTGCCAGTCCCTCTGGGGCTCCCTGTTACCCAAACCCAACAGGGACTCTAAATCTTGTGTTGCCACAGGCCAGCCTCCAATGGAAGAGGCGCAACGGAAGGGCTTGTGCCCAGCGGGCCTGTCACTCACTATCTATAAGTCCACTGTGAACTCAAGGTTGTTTTAGCTTCCTCACCAGCCTCTGCTCCCCCCCCACCCTTTTTTTTTTCCTATCCAGAATAAAGAAGATCTGACTTCAGCCAAATAAATCAATTTTAAGGTCCTCACTTTTGTATCCTCCTATATGCATGTACTCCTGTTAATAATCCACAGCTAATCAGGCTTCAGAATGTATTGATTCTGCATCTCATCCCTCGTTTTGGTCCCCACACCTAGGCCCCTAACTCAGATTCCCATGACCTCTTCCTTTTACTGTGGCAAGAGCCTCCTAATTAACCTTTTTGATTCTGCTTCTGGAATCAAATTCTAAAGGCAGAACTCTAATCCTTTTCCTGTTCAAAACTCTTCCATGGGCCCTCTTGTCTGAGACTATCATCTGAAGTCCTGAGCATGGCCTCTGATATCCTATGACCTGGATGAGATTCCTCCTTTCAGTCTTATCCTTGGGCCCCCCTTTATGGCCCTGTGTTCCTGCAAACCAAACTGTCCTGCAGCCTGTCCTGTCTCCATGAGGATAATCCCCAGTTATGGAGAACCTAGTGTGTGTCGGGAGCTCTCCTAGGTACCTCACCTACACGATTTCACTTATTCCTCACAGACAACCAGTTAACAGTCCCCTCCTGCCGCCTAAATATAACAAATTTAACACAAGAATTTATAGGGAGCTCAGAAGTTTAGAAAGGGAAATCCCAGGTACTAGAAGCAAAACCAAAGTGGTGAGCAGGAGCTAAATTCTGGGTCAATGAGAGGACTGGAACCAAGAATGCTCCATAGTGGGGAGGGCCTTAGGTCCAGGCAGGGTTGGGAGCTGGAAGTGAGCCCCCTGCACAAAGCCAGGCATCTCTAAGGACTGTCCTCCACCACTAGAGAAAAACTCTATTCCCTGGCTGAGGGCTGGGACAAGGAAAGCTTGCTCATTCAAGGTGGGGGAGTAAAAAGAACCTTTGGCAAAAATTTAAACTCCAGTCTGCCCCTGCCTGTCCTGTTGGGCGTCCACATTATTCATGCACTGTGGGAATCCTGAGCCCCTAAGTTAATATAAAATGTAGGCTAGACATGCACAACTGCATCATGTTTTTAACAGAGGCAGTCGTTCTCCTACTGAAAAATTCCTCCTGAAGATGATCCCTCACAAGAAACTTCCAGTTGCAGCAGAAAACAAGCACTCAGTGAAATAGTGTACAGAGGCAACACCTAAAGATTTCACACCCTAACAATGCAAATAGTAGGACATTTTGAGCACCTGGCTTAGGGAGATGAGAGCAGTAACGATCCTGAATAAGGCAAAACTGAGGTTTTTATTTAAAAATAACAGAAAAATTTAGAAAAAGAACCAAATAAAAATTCCAGAAATAAAAAAATGCAGTATTCATATAAGGATAAGGATTAAACAGGAGGCCAATCTCAGTTGTGAGGTAATAAATTAGAAGGCAGACCTGGGAAAATCATTTAAACCTCACAATAACACTTCAAGGTAGGCGATTGTTTTTCCTTGTTAACACAGGAAGAGTTAAGAAACTTCATCAAGAGACCCTGTCTTTGAACTCAGATCTGTTTTATCCAGCAATATGCTGGGGCTGGTTTGTACCACCTGTGAGAGCCCTTTGTATGTATCTCTTCCCAACTCCACTTTCAGTGACATAACCTTAGTAGCTTGAAATTGACCATGGTGAGAGTATTTATACCACAGAAATTGCCAAATACTACAATTGGGGCTTTTTTTTCCTTAGAGAGTCTGTGGTTAAACATTTAGCAGCATACCACTGGTCTGACCCGTGCTCACACTTTAAATTGGGAATCACAAGGTAATCTCCCACAGGGGACTCGCGGGACACATAAAGGTTGAGGTTGGCTGAGTGGGCTCACAGTGTGGGCTGTGTGACCTTTCTAAAGTGAGCAACTGCTACAAAGCTTTTGGTGTTATTTGAGCTGTGGACCCAGTGTTAACATCTTCTGATTTCTTTAAGAGCAGCTGCAAAATCCCAAATTTTATGTGAAATCTCAATTTTATTTATTTATTAGCATGATTTTTAAAAAGTATATTTTATTTATTTATTTATTTATTTATTGTCTGTGTTGGGTCTTAGTTGCAGCACGTGGGATATTTCATTGCGGCACGCAGGCTCTTCGTTTTGGTGCTTCATTTCTCTCTAGTTGTGGCACGTGGGCTCCAGAGTGTGTGGGCTCAGTAGTTTCAGTAGGGGTTTAGTTGCCCCTCGGAAAGTGGGATCTTAGTTTCCTGACCAGGCACGAGGGAAGTCCCTGAAATCTCAATTTTTAAATGCTGGCAACAGATTCAAAAATTTTTTAAAACATTGCTCAGGTCAAAAAAATAAAATAAAACCCACATCTGCTGGCTGAATTTGGCCATGGGCTGCCAGTTTGTAATATCTAGTTTTAACCAATAAACTCCATTGCTTTGTGTTATTGTTCCTTTCTCTAAACGCCCTCCTACTTGTCAAATCCAGCTTAAATGACAGCTTCTCCATGTTTCATCCCTGAGCCGTCCATCTAAAAGCCATCTTCTGAACACTAAAAAGATGGTTCTGAACACATAAGTATTTTCTTTAAGGGAAATGTATGTGTTATAAGTATTTTCCCTTAAAGAAAATAGTTATGTGTTTGATATTATTTGTGCACACATTTTTCTTCTCTGGTAGCTTGTAACTTCCCTGAAGATCAAGATCTATGTCTTGGTCATCTTTGTTTCTCCGGAAATGTTCAGCAAGTCTCTTGTATGTAGTAGACATTCAGTAAGTATTAGGTAAAATTTAAAACTGGAAACTCAGTACATGTTTATTTGAATCACATTTTATACTTGCCTTCAGAATTGTGACTTGTGTGTTTTACCAGGAAGACTGGGAATTTAGACAGGAAATTTCAAAGCCATGTTGATAGCACAGAGGACGGTTCTCATCATTCCTAGTTTTATGAGACATGCTCACGGGAAACTTTTGTTTTCCTGTCTGTGTTGATGCATGTGAATGGGTGTTTCTGCACTAAGCTCTGTGATTCAAAGAGAGGACTTCCCATAGTCATGGTTGACTGAGATGTTAGACTATAGAGCATTTTCCTATTTAATTAAATTTTTTTCCTTAATCAAAATGAAACTTATTAAGACCAAAAACATAATGTTTACTAATATTTGTACTTAAAAGAATTTTCAAGGCTTTTAAATTTTAAAGTATAATGTATTATAGAGCAAAATTTAAAGGAATACAAGTACTTTGGTGCAAAACTCAAATAAAAATTTGAGAGTTACTTCTTTCCCCCTTCACTTTCCTATGTTGTTTAAAATAAAGACTTTTTAGTCCTTTCTCTCACTTTCAATGCAATAGATTTGTAAAGCTTGCAGCTCTTCATCTCTTAAAGTTCCCTTGGGATCTTCAAATGTCCTTAGATAATCTTTCCTTGACTGCTAGCTGCTAATTTTAGAAAAGAATTAATTCGTTATCTCTAAATTCCAAGAATTACAAGTGTTCCTTTTCTTTCCTGGGTAGGGTTAGCTACATACCCTCTGTTTCCTTCTATAGTATTGTTTTCTAAGCAGGACAAATAGAGCCTCCTGCTCTCAACTGGTTTCTGTTTTCTGTTAAAGAGCTTAAAATTAGGAAAACCTCAACCTTATCAGTACTCTATGTTAAAAATAGATTTAAACAAAATAGTAAAATGATATTAAAAGCAGAGCCAAAATTTTTCTCTTCCCATTAATGCTTAACTTTATAATTTGCATCCTTTGGGACAAGGTGGTAAAAATGAAAGTATAGGCTGGTCATTCTTTTCAAACCTACTCACAAGTATATTTTAAACATTGGATCTACTTTGAGCTATTACACAATTTTTTAAATTGTAAAAATTTAGTCTGAAAATGGCATAGAAGTAATCTATAAGTGTTGTTCAAATATAGGTTGACTTTTCTTCTCATAGTTCAGAAGTTTTTCACTCTGCTAGCCACTCAACTTATCCTATTTCTAAAGCTTTGGAGCGTCGTGTGCATTGTGCACAATTTTGTAAAAATAGGTAATGCATTCATTCAACAAATATATGTTGAGGATCTGCTCTGTGCAGGCACTAGCTACACACTGATGAACAAAACAGACAGGCCTAGGCCCTACCCTGTGCTGTCAACAGCGTGCGGCCACGCAGGGACTGAGCCTACAACGTGGTCACTCACTACCACATTCTAACTTCAATTGTTAAACAGCTTTGAGGTATAATGCATTTGCTTTCAATTGCCAGTGAGAGGTGATTGCCATCACAGCCAAGACCTAAGTTATTAAAGTCTGACAGGAAACTTTTCATAACATGTACCTTCATCATCAGTGTCAGTTCACCCTGTCAGCTGAGGTCCCCAGTCTCTGCTCTTTTCCCGTTATTTTCTGCTGCACAAAATTGGACTGACCATCCATAAAACAAACCGACAAACACTGGATGTGTGTGGTGGAGGCGAACCTGTCACCCCAGTGGGGGAAGATTACCTTTTGCCTTTGCTCCTCTAAGGTAAGCACCTTGAACTAGAAGTTTGGGAGGTTTCCTTCATCAAGGCTGGAATTAATTATTTCGAAAACATGTAAGTTAAATGATGAATTTTGTTGTCATTTATGTCATTATTGCCCACCCCCTCATGTACCTTCTCACTATTTAATATTGTCTTTCAGGACAGTCATGGTGTATACATAGCTCCAGAAAGTCACAGACTGCAGTTGGGGAGGGACAGCCTTAGATGAACTGAATCCCTTCCCCTCCTTTGACTGCTAAGGGATCTGAGGCTCAGACAGGGGAAATGGATTCCCAAGGGCACAAAGCTGGCCATGCAGCAGGATCCTACCTCTCGGTCTACATAAGAAGAATGATGCTCTCGATATTCCAATCCCATATTTTATGGTTCCTTAACATGTTACTCTATTACAGTTATAGTTGTAGAATATTAACTTCACTAATGCAATATGTTGACCAAATATGAAAGTTTCAGGTTTTGTTCCATGAAGGACACTTTTCTGCTCAGCTCATGACTGGTTTTGAGTTGGCTTATCTCAATGGACAATGCTAGCCATTTGAGCATTAGCCAAAAGAGGTATTCTGTTTACAGCAGTTGATTTTTCAGAGATCAAAGGAAAAGGGAAAACAAAAGGAGCTTGGAGTTAGGACATATTGTTTCTCACCTATGATCTGTGAGATAGCTGATCTAGGGCCATTACATCTCTTGCTTTTGTTCCACTGAGGAAATAGTGGTCACATGGCTGAAAGGAAGTGGCTGGAAGTAGAACTGCCCAGATTCTGGGAAAGGGAATATACCAGATGGGTAATAAGTCAGTGCTTCTCCTACCTATTAAGTTGAACCACATGAAATTGTCCATATTGCAGCACTTTTGACCTACAAAAATGGTAATTTTTTATGACTTAATCTAATATGATTTTTTTCCCCTTTCCCCTCTTATCCTTCCCAGCCCTTGCATGTATTTTTCCTTGGCCTGGTGTAGGATCAATTCTTTGACTTACTATCAAACTTGCACTTATTCTCTCCTCTTGTCATTAAAGACTTTCAGGCTCAGTGTCAAAGATTTGCTCCTTGAAAGGCACAACTGGATTCAACCTAGGTTGAACTGGTTAGAAAATCAATAGCTCAGCACTATTTCATCACTGGAAATGGTTCAGCCCAATAATTGGGGTCAATATGGTTAATATAAACATATCTTGAGAGAAGATGCATCTCTCTCCTTGCCTGGGCAGGTGGAGACATGGCATCTCTGTCTTATTACCCAGAAGAATATTATGGTTGGATCTCTGCCACCATAGGTCTGAATGGGGCACCCTATGTTTCAACAGAAAAACAGGATGCCTAGTTGTACTCATCGGGTAACCAAACTTCTGTGTAATTAATGAGCATCAGGCCAACTGTTGGGAGGATTATTGGTCATGGAGAGGCAGATAATCCTACCACAGTCATGTGAGTGTTCGGTTCTTAGGATAAATCTCAAAATCTCAGTTGACTGCTTCAGTCCCTTCATCCTTAGAATAGAGGAGCCAAGGAAACTTGCCTAAAATCAGAAATGAATGCAAAATTGTATGTGAAGACCCATAAGGCCTTGTAATGGAACTAGTTCTTGGTTGTAGAAATAGAACAGTAGGATGACAATTCTGGATAAGTACTCAGGGTCAACTAGCAGTGGGAAAGGGAAAGGCAGGATGAGTTGAAAAGTTACTGGATGCTCTTGCTTTTTTTTTTAATTGAAGTATAGTTGATTTACAATATTGTGTTAATTTCAGGTCTACAGCAGAGTGATTCAGATATAAGCATATATATTTTTTCAGATTCTTTTCCATTACCGGTTATTACCGCATATTGAATATAGTTCCCTGTGCTACACAGTAAATACTTGTTGTTTATCTGTTTTATATATAGTGGTGTGTATCTGTTAATCTCATATTCCTAATTTATCCCTCCCCCCTCCCACCCTTTCCCCTTTGGTAACCATAAGTTTGTTTTCTATGTCTGTGAGTCTGTTTCTGTCTTGTAGATAAATTCATTTGTATTATTTTTTAGATTCCACATATAAGTGATATCATATAATATTTATCTTTTGCTGTCTGACTTATTTCCCTTAGTATGATATTCTCTAGGTCCATCCATGTTGCTGCAATTGGCAATATTTCATTCTTCTTATGGCTGGGTTTTATATATATATATATATATATATATATATATATATATATATATATATATATATATATATATATATATATATATATATATATATACCAAATCTTTACCCATTTATCTGTTGATGGACACTTAGTTTGCTTCCATCTCTTGGCTGTTGTAAATAGGGCTGCTATGAACATTGGGGTGCACGTATTTTTTCGAATTAGAGTTTTCTTTTTTTTCTGGATATATACCCAGGATTGCTGGGTCATATGGTAGCTCCTATTTTTAGTTTTTTAAGGAAACTCCATACTATTTTCCATAGTGACTACACCAATTTACATTCCCACCAACAGTGTAGCAGGGTACCCTTTTCTCCATACCCTCTCCAGCATTTATTATTTGTAGACTTTTTCATGATAACCATTCTGACTGGTGTGAGGTGATAACCTCATTGTAATTTTGATTTGCATTTCTCTAATAATTAGTGATGCTGAGCATCTTTTCACATGTCTGTTGGCTATCTGTATGTCTTCTTTGGAGAAATGTCTATTGAGGTCTTCTGCCCATTTTTTGACTAGGTTGTTTATTTTTTTGATATTGAGTTGTATGAGCTGTTGTATATTTTGGAAATTAAGCCCTTGTCGGTTGCATTGTTTGCAAGTATTTTCTCCTATTCCATAGGTTGTCTTTTCATTTTGCTGATGGTTTCCTTTGCTGTGCATTAGGTCCCATTTGCTTATTTTTGCTTTTATTTCTTTTGCCTTAGGAGACTGATCTAAGAAAATATTGCTATGATTTATGTCAGAGAATGTTTTGCCTATGTTCTCTTCTAGGAGTTTTATGGGGTCATATCTTATACTTAAGTCTTTAGACTATTTTGAGTTTATTTTTAATATGGTGTGAGGGAATGTTCTAATTTCATTGATTTACAGGTAGCTGTCCAGCTTTCCCAACACCACTTACTGAAGAGACTGTCCTTTCTCCATTGTATATTCTTGCCTCTTTGGCCAAAGATTAATTAACCATAGGTGTGTGAGTTTATTTCTGGGCTGTCTATTCTGTTCCATTGATCCATATGTCTGTTTTTGTACTAGTACCATGCTGTTTAGATTACTGGAGCTTTGTAGTATTGTCTGAAGTCTGGGAGGGTTACGCCTCCAGCTTTGTTCTTTTTCCAGATTGCTTTGGCAATTCTGGGTCTTTTGTGGTTCCATATAAAGTTTAGGATTATTTGTTCTGGTTTTGTGAAAAATGTCATGCGGAATTTGATAGGAATTGCATTAAATCTATAGATTGCTTTGGGTAGTATGGCCATTTTAACAACATTAATTGTCCCAATCCAAGAGCATGGAATACCTTTCCATTTCTTTGAATCATCTTCAATTTCCTTTATCAATGTTTTATAGTTCTCAGTGTATAGGTCTTTCACCTACTTAGTTAGGTTTACTCCTAGGTTTTTTTGTTTGTTTGTTTTTTGCTTTTGGATGCAATTTTAAATGGGATTTTCCTTTTTTTTTTTAACATTTTCTTTCTGATAATTCATTGTTAGTGTAAAGAAAGGCAACAGATTTCTGATATCCCTGATGCTCTTGTTTTTCTTTTAGGCACTGAATAGATTTGATAAATAAAACCTGGCCCTATGGAAATGTCTACCTTGGCTGTGGTAGGACCAATGACCTTTAAGATTCTTCCTAAGTTCTAGAAACTCTGCAAAGCAACCCAAAGCACTCAGCCTTCTCCACCCTTCACTGTCAGAAACACAATCCAAGACACTGCCTTTTCATGAAACCAGCACATATTTATTGAGGACCTGGTATGCACCAAGTCTTATTCTATGCCAGTGGATATCAAATGTGGTCTCCAGACAAGCAGAATTAGCATTACCCAGAAACTTGTGAGAAACCCAAACTCTCAGGCTCACCCATGACCTGCTGGACCAGAAGCCCTGGGAGTGGTGCCCAGTGTCTGTGTGCTAACAAGCCTTTCAGGTGATTCTGGAGCAACCCCAAAGATGGGGAAGGACTTTTCTGGGCATGGGACATCCCCAAGCTAGCGTGGCTTCGGTGGCTTTGTTCCTGTGTAGTAAAGGTCATAAAATGTGCCTGACAAACTGCTGCTTAGAAAAAATTCTTTAAGGTTGCCAACCAATGAAAAGGAGGCCACATTGATGAAACAAAGAATTTATGTTTTGGTGAAATGTCACCATTTCCTCTGAAGCTAGGTCACATATTAGGAAATTCTGGAATTGTTTAGCTGAGATGTAATGTTGCAATTTTGCTGTGAACAACTTTAAGAGCCTTGATGAAGATTTTTCCTCTTTCCCCTGGTTCTTAACCATAGCCTGTAATGGAGTTTTGATATTAGAAAATAATACTCCTTGGCATTGTCTCCACCTAAAAACTGAGGGTATAGCTGAAAAACTCTTCTATCAGTGCTATTAAAAAAGCGTGGCCAGTTACATTTTGAATTTCCTCCCTCCCTCTCTTCCTCTCTTCCTCTCTTCCTTCATTTTATATCAACAATTTTAAATCTGTTGAGATGTCTCTATCCTCCAGCACTCACCTAAATAACTGTTTCTTTTATAGAAAAGAAACAATACAGGAATAAGTTTGTTGTATAAACATTCATCATAGTGAAGGAACCTTTATAGATACTTGCTTTCTGCATCTTCACAAGATGTGCCTTCTGACTATTCCCCTTTGCATGTAGGACACCCAGGTTTGGAGAGGTAGAGTGACCTGTCCAGGATCCAGTTGATAAATGGCGGTGGAATTGTAGTCCATATATTGCCCAGAATTTCTGCCTTCTAACCTCATGTGTGCCCACTAGGTAACATATGTGATATGCCATAGTTTCACATTTTGCTTATTTTCATTTGTATCCAAGTAGAACTGGGTCTGAAGACTACTCCGAGGTAAGCCAGGTTTATTGCTGACCTCACCCCTTTACCCTCTTGGTGCTGCCTCCTATTCCATCTCTTCAGAGTCACCATCAAATATGCTGCTAGAGGAGGCTCTGGAGGTGTGCCCTGACACATTCATGGCATGGAAGAAAGCTCCAGTAATAGAATCTCAAGTGTCAGTAGTCAGATAGGGCACTGGGGGCTCCAGGCCATCCTTCTTAGAATTGGGTGGACCTGGTAGGCCAGCAGGACCTTCGTGCCTGAGCTTCCACCAATGACTGGGACCTGAACTTCCACTCCAAGTGATGAGGGCAGCATGTGTCTCATGCTTCCCTTCTGGGAAATGTCAACTGCACTTATTCTAGCAATTGAAGTAACTATTGCCCTTCTTCAAACCTTTCAAAGTTAAAGACTTGACAAAAAAGAAATTTCTCTCCTAATAGATGAGTGGCATATAAATGCCCAATAGGAGATACTTCATATACTGAACTTGATTCTCTTTGAAAAATAGAATTTATCTAGGTAGAGCAGAGAGAATTTTTAGGGCAGTGAAATTATCTGTATGATACTATAATGATGGATATATGTCAGTAATGTCTATCAAATAACATCTGTCAAAATCCATAGAATGTAACAAATTCAGAGTGAACCCTAGTGTAAAGTATAGACTTTGGGTGATAATCATGTGTCACTGTAGGTTCATCATTGTAAAAAATGTACCACTCTGGTGTGAGATGTTGTTAGTGGGGGCAGGCTCTGCATGTCTGGGGACAGGGGGTATATGAGAAATCTCTGTACCTTTTGCTCAATTTTGCTGTGAACCTGAAACTGCTCGAAAGATAATCTATTTAAAAAGTTGAATTTATCCTTAGAGTATGGAAACATGATTTTTAAGACAAACCTTTTCCCCTTCAGTCTGTGTAGCACACATCACCCTGCAGTTGAGAAGTTATTAGAGCAATTTGGATATCAGTCAGATATCATTTTTAAAAACATAGCTGATTTAGTGGGTAAAGGATAAGTGAAATAGATAAGAAGAAAGGGCCAGTCAGACTGACCCATCTAACTCTGCACATGTCCATTTAGCTAAGTTGAGGGAGCTTTAGAAAAATGAAAAACAAAGACAAACACCCAACCCTCCCTCAACTTTGCGATAAGAAAAAAATCTGGTCAGCAATTTCTTATTCAAGGCATTGGTGATCTGTCAGAAAGAGTAATCATATAGGACATGCTAGAAAAAAGGGAAGATAATACAGGCTTGTTTTATTTCATCCCGTTTCAATGAGGTTTAAAGTTTCCAAAACCGCCTATTTTTTCACAGGCATACCTGTAGGGTTTAGACTCCTGATCTAAATTACCGAGGGTCCACACCCCCTCCCCTGCACACAGCCCCAGGCCCAGCCCTCCCCCCACCCCCGTCCCCCGGCCGCTCCCAATGCAGCCCTGTGGCCGCAATCGAAGGCTACTTCCAAGTCCATCTGGTTCTTTCAGAAATAGTCTTGTTTGTTGTCTTTTCAGTGACATTCTGTTTGTTCAACCCCCTTTTTCCCTACTGAGGGAGACAGCCTAACATTTTTTTCTTCTTCTTTAAAAAAATGTTATCTGCTTTTCTTTATCAGCGTCGAGAAGAATGAAAACTCTGAAGGCAAAATAAAGGGAGACTTGAAACCGGGAAGAGAAAGGCGCGCCGCGGAGGAGGGAGCCTGCCTCGGGCCACTGCAGCGGCTCGGCGTCACCCACATTCCCGGGCCGCCGCGACGCCCCAACACAGCTTGTCGTTTCCTCCGATGGAGGCCAGTCGTGAAAGCCTCCCGGCGACGTGGGTGGGCTGCTGTGAAGACGCAGCGTCTCGTCCCATTCAGGAACTGCCCTGGGCCTGGCCCCGCGGAAGGCGGGCTGTGTGTTGTTTAAGTAAATAGACTGGTCGGAGGACGGGCTGGCCGGGCCCCCACCCTCCCTCGCCGGCCCTGACCGGGAAAGGCCACCGGCGGGAGCCACCGCCGCCACCCACCGCGCAGGCGGGACCGCGGGCCTTCCCTGGACTTTCCAGTAAACAGAGAAGCTCTATCTTTGTCCCGTGCCACAGGGACACACTTGGGCCCGTTCATCTTGTTTTTTCAGATGTTCCCTTGGGTCCTCTTCCTGGCCTATCTACTGCCCCAGACACTTCCCAGCAGCCAGTCAGCATCTCTGTGCGGAAGCGGGAGTCCAGGGCGGCTCAAAGGGTGGTCCTGGGAGGCAGCGCGGCCTCAGCTGGAAACTTGTCAGGAATGCAGTTCTCAGGCCCTGCTCCGTACCTGCTGAATCAGAAACTCCGGAAAGGGGGCGCAGCCAACTTTTCTACAACTTCTCCAGGTGATTCCATGCACACCCAAGCGTGTGAAGCAAGGAGCCTGGCTGCTGGCTGACCCGAGCAGGGCTTCTGTCTGTTCTGTGCGGCTGGGTCCCCAGGCCCTGGAAGGCTGTCCAGCCTTGAACAGGTGCTCAATGCACATTTTACAGATGAACAGGTGGTGCATGGGGGAGGGCCAGCTAACGGATATGGATGCGTGGATGGGTGTTTTCCTCTTTTCCTTCCCACAAGTTCGCCTCTGCCCCTGCCCCACGCAGCCCATCTATCTCAGCTGAGGGCCCAGGGTTTGTTACTGGGTTTTGCCATCCCCTTGTCTTTTTGAGGGGATTAAGCACAGATGAGTTCAGGGATGGAGGGATGGGAGGGCTGTGGGACAGAGAAAACGGCTCTTCCAGGACTGCCTCCGAAATCTTCCCTCCCCACAAATTTCCTTCATATTGCTGAGCTTACACACACACAGACATGCCTCCCCTCCACTCTGTCTCAAAGCAGATAGATATAGATATAGATATTTTAAATTGAAAGTACTGCAAAAGTCCCTGCCCATGTACAGTCAAGCATTCAGGTTGGCCCAGTTCACCTGATTACCACTTAGTGCCTGAAGCCACCTGGACAGGATCTCCTTCAATGCCCTCCTTCTCCTGCCAGGTCTGATCCCTTGCAAGGCTGCCCCTGATAAATACTGAGCACCTACTATGTGTCAGACACTGGGGGAAGAGGTCTGTGGTCAACAAAATAGAGTCAGAGCCTATGCTCATGGCATTTCCATTTCATATTAAGGAACATAGATAATTAATTTCAATAAAATACAATGTTACAAGTGTTAGGAAAGTGTTATTTAAGATCCTTTTAATTACATACCATCTTGTGACATCTCTTGGTATCTTGATCTGTTATTATTTAACTATTTCACTGATTTAGCATGTTTACTTCTTTCTAGCTGGATGTTAAGTTTCTGGAGGATAAGAACAATGTCTTACATGCTTTTTCTCTTCTGCAGTTCTTAGCCCGGTAAGCTTGGTTCTAGAACCAGTGGTTCTAGCTTGGGCGATATTGCTGGGGCAACGTCTGGAGACATTTTTGGTTGTTACAACCTGCACAGATCAGGGGCAAGGTCCTACTGACATCTAATGGGTAGAGGTCCAGGGTGCTGCTAACATCCTTGTGCACGGGATGCTCAAACTTCTCATCGTCAAGAACCTTTCATCACACAAGTCTGGCTGAGGCCTCAGATGGAGCTACCCTGGTTGATGCAGGCTGAACCTGGAGAGAGAGATATATATCTCCTGGACCTTGTGTGCAAACATACAGTGCACAGGACAGCCCCCACCCCCAAAACTGAATCACCCAGCCCCAGATGTCAGCAGTGAGAGGCCGAGACGCCCTGGCCTCGGGAGACCCTGTGTGTTTCCCCCACAGCATCCTCTTCCTAACGAGCCAGTGCCTGGTAAACCAGAGGAGCTACAACAGCTTAGCATGAGTGCGGGACTCTCCTCCTGCCTACTTGTCCACCAGCCAGCACAGCTCCTCCTCCGCCTGCCAGACACCTCTGCTTGTCATTCCCTGTCCTTGTTTGTGACAATAAAATCTGACCTGACTTAAGCAGATGGAGACATGGACTCACACCTCATTTTCTTTGGCCTCTGAGACCAGATTTCTAGATACCAGATTCCGAGGTCCTCATTATTCTGATTATAATTCAGGTCATCAGTACTTAAGGTGTGCCCAGGGGCTCCAGGTCCAGCCTGCATCAGCCTGTGTGGCTCCATCTGAGGCCTCAGCCAGACTTGTGTAACGAAAGGGTCTTGACAATGAGAAGTTTGAAAACCACCACTGGCTCTAACTTGGCTCTTTGAAAGTGGCAGAGTAAGGATGTTCCTGAAATGGTGATGAGTAACTGCTACTCATATGACCGGTGTACCCCAGTAGGATGATTCTATGGGGCAAAGATCAAAACTGGAAATTTCGTGGCTTTTTAGCCCCCCAGCATTGAAGTAATTAAAATAGGAAGTCATGTTTTAAGGCTGCAGCAACTTTGATTCTGGTCACCAGTGTGATGCTGAGAAGGAACAAACCTGAAAGACCGAGCAGGGCGGGCTGGCTTTGTAACCATTGCTTCCTGCAGCTCATGAGACTTGGTCTTTGATCAGGAAGTTGCACCTGAAACACCTGCTCACTCTCTTTGTGGGAGTCCTGCCCAAGGAAGTGTCCAAACGCAGTTGGTTCACACATCAGGCTAGAATGTTCAGTATTTTGTTTAATGAAGGGCAAATGCTGGCCTTCACTGGGGCGGGTGCATCTCTGCAGGAATTATTGACCCTCCTGGGGTGGGGAGTGGCAGTGGCAGGGAGGAATGTGCTAGGCTGGTGGTTGAGGAGAGACCAGGGGGAGATAGTCCAATACAAAAACATGGTCACTGGTGTTTGGGAGCTGTGAGGGCTAATATCTAATGCCTATTCCCCCTTTTACCTTGCAAATTCTCAAGGTTGCTAGTTAAAATCATTAAGCATGACCATCTCCTTCTATTATGGCTTAGAGAAGACCCTGGCCCGGTGGTTGGACTGAGTGACATTCTGGAGCAGCAAGGCAGTAAGAAGAGGGCTAGGGGAGAGTGGGAGAGCTGCTATCTGCAGAAATGCCCAGGAAAGGATATTCTTGTAATTCCTCAGGAAAGGCACTCAGATTACAACAATTTGAACATTAGTGGGGAAGGGCAAACTTGAATTGCTAGGAAGCTCAGTGACATCTGTATTACAGGTGTTTTCAGACATGCAAGAGTTTTATCATCTGAAGACTGTGTTGAGAGACAGACCCGGGGGGATGAGGTATGCCTGCTGCCTTGGGGAAAAGCAGCTTGAGGCCATCAGAACTGGCTGGGCTTCACCTGGCTAGGCCAGTGATTCTCTAACAGGGTGATTTTGCTTCCCAGGGGCCATTGGGCAACGTGTGGAGATGCACTTGTTTGTCACAGATGGGGAGGCGGGTGCTTCTGGCATCTAGCGGGTAGAAGCCAGGGATGTTGCTAGATTTCCTGCAGTCCACAGGAAAGCTGCATGACAAAGAATTATCCAGCCTAAAATGTCAATGGTACTGCTGTTGAGCAACCCTGGACTAGAACAGGGAGAGAGAGAAGCTTCTTGAGAAAGACTTGAAGACAAGGTTCATGTGGGAGAGCCAGAATGGTGCAGGAGGTCTGCGCGAGATTCCATTCCGCTGAGGAAAGCATTGCAGACACAAGCCGCCCGAGTCTGCTTGATATGTGCTGGCCTGTGTCCTACTCTGCAAATTTAGCATCAGGGGAGGCTAAATCCTAGAATATTTTCATGCATGTGTGATTCTGAGCCAGTCTCTCCCAGCCAAGTCTTTTGAAGAAGAATTGGATGACTTTCTGTACTGAAGGGAAGTGAAAATCCCCACTACTTCCTTGAGGGACCTGGAAGAATACCTTAGCTGGAACGCTGCCAGACTCCTGCTGAGTGTGGCTGGACCTAGAGGCCTTGAGGATCAGTCCTTCCTTTGCCAGAAACATCATATTCAAAGCACAAAATAGCTCTGTCAGTGCCCCTAGTGGTGTGTTGCAGTGATAGCCAGGGAGAAAGTGGATTGGCCTTCACTCAGGCTGTTCCAGAGGCCCAGACTTCCAGCCACTAGAACTGAATTCAGGGGGGAGAGTTCAAGGGGAAGGCAGATGGGAGAATGCCTCACAAAGGGAAGGTTGGTCTAGATGAGCAAGGGAAAGACCAGGGGGGCCTCCTCTGAGGGAGGTACCTTCTTCTATGTCTAGTCTGGCTTAGCATCTTTAGACTGCTTTGCCCACCCTATCCAGAGTCTCCTGAGATTCCCAGCCAACAAGGAGGTTTTTCTGTGTGAGCTCATTGGTGGGGCATCTGTGGACATGCTCTACCTAATCCCTTTAATCCTGCCATGAGACATGAGCACAAACACCAGCAACACAAGTTGGCGCCTTCTTGTAAATAGTTGCGTAGGACTCAGTACCAAGCACACATGGAGCAGCAAGGTGACAACAATTAATTTGATTTATCTGCATTTGAAAGAGCAAAGGTCTTTGGAAATAAATGTGCTCAATTTGACCTCAGTTCTGAAGGACTTCTAATGATCATTTCATTTTTCTGAGCCTTGGATTTCTTATCTACAGAATTGTTAGAGGATTGAAAGAATCCATGTGACACAGTTAGTACATTATCTGGTCCAGAGTAGGTATAATAGGGAAGCTGCTTTTATTATTGTTGTTATTATTTCCCAGGCTTCATTCAAGGCTGGGGAAGCCTGAACTGATACAATATTTTTGCAGCTGGTCAATAGGATCCATGTATTTAATTACTGTTCCTTAACCACAGCTGCCTTAAAGCTTCTTAAAATTTTGGTAGTATTTGTAATATCTAATATAAGTAGAAGTGGATTAATCAACACATAAATCGAACTATTGCCTAAAATAAAATAAGATAGATAGTTTCTTTAATAAGTACTTGAAAATAAATTCTCTTTGAAAAAGAAGGTACACTAGAACTCATACTCCTAAATATAGTAACATCACTTGGATCAAAGTGTTGCCAAAATTTTTGTCACTTGGTAAATGGCTCAGTGAATTATTTAAGATGTTATCACCATAGATTGGTACCTAAAAAGGTAAGTTTATCATTATACTTTTATATTTTAAAGTTTAGCTTTACAAACCTTTAATTAATTTTGCATTACTTATCTTGTGATTCTGTATTTGAATAAGATGGATGTGTGTGTGTGTGTGTGTGTGTGTGTGTGTGTGTGTGTGTTTGTAGGAAGATAGCTGGGAAAAGTCTCACCCATTTAAATAATCTCTTAGGGTAACTTTTCTAAAAGTTAGTAATAAAACCCTTTTAGATTTAGGACCCAGTAATTGGAAACTTTAAATTCAGTGTTGACGTAAAGAAACTCAACATTATCTTTGGTTATTTTTGGTTTCTAAAAATGTCCACACATATGTTCTCTTATTCACTAACACCTGTATCTATATATTAATTCTTTAATATTTTAATTTTAATATTGAGTACATTCGAGATACCCAGGTTAGATAGGCATTGTGGGGAATACAATGTGTGGGACAAAGTCCCTTTATTCCAGGAGCGTACAAGAAATGAGAGAAAATTCTCCTCCCCAATTTCTCCTTGAAATAGTTAAATGTGGAAAGAGTTTTCTAGCTGTTCTCCAAATACCCATTCTCATCTTGCCTGTGGGATATGTTCAAAGTAGAGGGTGAAGCCTTTAAAAGGAAAGAATGTGTCCTCCCTTCCCCCTTCCCCATTCTGATGGGGATGCAGTGGTGGTGAGCCATCATAGAGAGTGTGGCAGAGCAACAACATGGAAGGAGCCTGGGTCCCACACTGTGGGGTATTGTGTCAGCCTAAGGTGCACGTGCTCAGACAATTCTTGAAAGAGAAATAAACTTGTATCTTAAGTCATTGCTTTAATCTCTGTTCTGGCAGTGGAACCTATCTGCTAATTATCATGGGAAGGGACAGGGCCTGAGTGAGCATTACACATGGTGACAGAGTTAGCAGTCAGAGGAGATTTTATGGAGAATTCACACTTGACTTGTTTTCTGATGCTAGAATTTGCAAGAGGAGAAAACAGAGGTCACTTCAAATGGTTCAGAGAATGATGTCTATTTGGGGATGACAAGGAGGTCAGGCCAGCTGGAAGGAATGGGGTTACGGAAGGAAGGCCTGTGTGCATGGGGTATGGACAGGATTTGGGAAACCTGGAATTCCCAGTGCAGAATTTCAAAACTTATCCTAGAAGCAACAAGAAACGCTGGAGTTTTGGAAGCAAGTTGGAAAACATCTCTGGAGCTGGCAATTTTACTGGTGGAAAGAGATCAACTAAAGACTGTTAAACGTTTTCTAACTGTGTTTCACAGAAGCTCCAAGGCTCTGCAGAACCTTCTGAGGCATCAGGAAGAGCTGAGTGGAGGTGGGACAGGGAAGAGTCTTTGCTTCTCCACCTGATTTAATCAGTGAACCTTAATTTTATCTATTGAATATAGATTTGGGGCTTCCATGCAAGGTTTTACTTGAAGAAAGGAGCCCATGGGGTTAAACATTTTGAAAGCCACAGGACTGTGGGTGGTCTGGGAGAGCAACAAACCCAGCCCAAAGTCTGTATTTGATGGAGGATGCTTAGTGTTTAGATGTTCTGTGTTTATGAGGTTAAGAGCTCTGGAGTCACTACCTGTAAGCACATCTGGCTCCCTGGCTAACTAGCTGAGTGATTTTAAGCCTCAGTTTCCTCATCGGTAAAATAAGACTAGTTCCTTCTTTAAGGAGATGTGGTGAGGCATGAATTAGTATATATAGAGCACATAAAATACTGCCTTGCCCACATTAACTGCTCAATAAACATTGGTTAATATTATTGTTATTACTATTATTACCATACCTACAATTATCTTATAAGGATGAAACTTGCAATAGATTATCAAGCTAATGTTGACAGGTGCAGAACAAAAGGTTGAGAGTGGCAGTTAGAAATTTGTAGCTTTCACTGAAAATTCTCACTGGGAATTAATTCTAATTTGGGTGAATTCAGGTATTGTTGATGTTACTTCAGTGATAACTAATAAGTGGTCCTGAGAACCTGAAGTATGACAGAAAACTACTGTATCTCAGCTCTGCATAATCCAACATATGCTTAGCACTCAACAAAGTCTATCGGGAAGTTTCTATGACTTGATGTCAGGAGGAAAGTGACTATCACGGAGGTAAATTCCCTAGAGACAGTTCTCCCCAAGCTGAATTTACACTTTCTCTGTTTATTTTTCTCCCAGAGGACTTAAGGGGTTGCCTTTCTTTCTAATCTGTTTTCATCTGCTTTTCTCTCAAGGTTCTTCTCCTGATAGTACAGAAGAGCAATGAAATAAGATATATCTCTCTTGCCCTCCAAAATAAATCCCATAGCCCTTTTGCCATTTTTGCTTTGTTTCAAGATTTGTTACTGCTTATAACTATAGGGAATAGACAGGTATTAAAAAATAATAATAAACAGTGAGAACATTACAAGTTCCTAAGAAACCTATAAAGATTCTGTGCAGTATTTCTGGCCTCCATTTATGTGCAATAAGGACTAATTTTTTTTTTTTTCATTTTATCTTCTTCTCTGACTTCCTTCTTAGATGTGCTCCTGGATTTCCTCTAATTCTTATCTTGAAAATGGATCTGTCCAACTCTGTGTAGGTGGGGTCTTAGATCAAACAATGTAGGCTCTGCTCAAGAACCACAAAAAAGGTGTGTATAAAAACTCCATTAGAAATAAGAAGATGGAAAAAGAGAGACATCACCATTTAGAATGCAAGTTGTGTAAAGATAACATGAGACAGAGAAAGTGGGATCACTCATCTCCTCTTTACTGTTTGTCTCCTTTCCTTCCCTCCCTCCCTCTCTCCTTCCTTCCTTCCTTCCCTCCCTTTTTTCTCACTGGTGGTCACAAGTCCTTGAGGGTAGACATTCTCACCTGAGAAATGGGCCTCCTTTCATCTTCTTCCTGCTTCATCTTGTTTTCCCTCCATCCTGGACATCTCAGCAAGTTCCTGTCTCTGCTTGGAAGCATGCCTGGGCTCTGTGGATATAAATCATTTGTGGCCCTCCTCTTTCTCCAATGCCCCATGATGAAGATTCTCACATCCAGAGGTGTTTGCCCATCCTCTTGGCCGTGGTCTTTATAACAAAGTCATCAGTCTAATTGTTTCTCTGGGAGAGTTCTACCTCAAAAGACATGTAGGAGCCATTTATTCAGAGTCCCTCAGGTGACTTATTGGCGAGATCAACTTCACCCGCCAATGCTAACACCAGAGGGAAGGCGAGGTTGGGGGAAATTAGACAGTGTATCAAGAGATGGTTATTGGAATAACTTCTTTTATCTTAAAAAAGTAAATCAACCTATTTAGCACTTAAAGCCTCAAACATGTGGTGAAAATAAGGTTTAGTTCTCAAGGGAAGAATAGATTTGTTGCTTCTCTATTCGTAACGATGTTCATAACTTTGTATAACCTTGAGGTGATGAGCCGGATTTCAATGTGGCTTAAACCTGGGGCTCAGGGGTTAATATGGCACAGGTACCAAGGTCTGTGCTTGTATTCCCAGAGTTGGTCTTGTTTAAAAAACTACATTTATTGAAGTGATTTAACATTTAATAATCAACTACTCAATAATTAGAGAAGTTGCTCTAAGCAGAAGAGGAAAAGATTCACTGTAACCAATAAATGTCTTTGCAGTTTCGTCTCGTCATATCTGAGCTTAATTTTTTTTTCAGAGGAAACCACAAAAAATACCTAGTACAATTGTATTGAAGGCTCTTGAAGCAGATGCTAGGAGTGGTGGTGGAAGGGCTCTTGTGGAGGTGTGATTGAATCACCTCCAGGACCAGTGGGAAGTCACCAGCACTTCTTGCCTTAGAGACATTTATTTCTCTTCTAATGTGATCTTAAGACGTCCTGCCAGGGTGAAACAAACTCGAATTGCTCCTGGCCTGTTGCTGTAATTTAATTTTTTTTCCTGTTCTTTGGGAGTGTGGATGGTCTGAGTTGTGCTAATTATGTGAAGACCTCATCTGCTGTTATTTGTGGATTTTCATGATAACCAGGATGCATCTCAGAGAGCCATCCCCTGCATGCAGTCTTCTTTTTTTTTTAACATCTTTATTGGAGTATAATTGCTTTACAATGGTGTGTTAGTTTCTGCTTTATAACAAAGTGAATCAGCTATACATATACATATATACCCATATCTCCTCCCCGCCTCCCTATCCCACCCCTCTAGGTGGTCACAAAGCACAGAGCTGATCTCTCTGTGCTATGTGGCTGCTTCCCACTAGCTATCTATTTTACATTTGGTAGTATTTATAAGTCCATGCCACTCTCTCACTTCGTCCCAGCTTACCCTTACCCCTCCCCGTGTCCTCAAGTCCATTCTCTGCATCTGCGTCTTTATTCCTGTCCTGCATGCAGTCTTCTGAAACAATGGGGTCAATGAATCCAGGAGTGGGAAAGCTTTGCCAAAGGAAATGCATACATCCTCGGAGAGTGCTGGGGTCGCGAGGCCATTCAGCCAACTCCAAACATTTATGGAACATCTTTTGTACACCAGAGCTCCACCAAGTGTTAGACTGGTCGCAAACAATGGGTAGAAGGCAAAAAGAAACCCAGGTGGAGTCTGATTACTGAGCTAGGAAACTGAAGAAGACCACAGCTGTGGTGGTAACACAAGACCTATTTTCCAGGTTTTGGAATTCTTCGAAGGGGGCCATCCCAAGCTGGTAGCATCCCAAGCTGACAGAAAAGTCATATCTTCTCCCTCTCTTAGCTTCAACTTCAAATTGGTGAGTGCTGCTGTCCCCACGTGTGCAATTTCAGCACGACACAAAGGGCCCCCAAAAGGGGCAGGGGCTAGACTTCGGCCTGCTCTGTTTGCCAAGCTGTGTGCTCTGGGGAGGGGCTGTGTCTGCTCACAGGGTGAACTTTTTTCTCATTCTCATGGAGGTACCCCACAGGTGTGTGGCTTTGAATTTGATCCACTGCAGTTCCCTGCTAGACCAGCTACCTAGTGGACAGGGAGATAAAGGAGCAAATGATATCGGTGTGTCGCCTGAGGCAAAGGTGGAGACCTGAAGACATTCGTGGGTTTTCTCAAAAGCTGTACTGAGAACATACGCTGCCTGCACACGCACACACGCGTGCGCGCACGCGCGCGCACACACACACACACACACACACACACACACACACTTTCCTTTCTCTGACTTCTGGCTCTGTTTTTTATTTGGAAAAGCATCTAGGTTTTTATCTCAGGGAGAATGATGATAAAGGCCAAAATGTATAATATCTTATGATAAAAATTGGAGCTGTCAAATACTGAGTGCTTCTTGTCTGCTCCTGAGACACGTTGCTAAATTCTCCACATGGACCTTTCTCTCGAGTTCCTGCGGTTTGCGGTGCCCGATACTACTTCCTACACACGGCCTTACAGAGTCTACCTGCTCAACAACACATGCTTCTCCCTTCCAAAAGAGCTGTATTTCTGAACAGATAGGGGTTCCAGAGAGAACCAGGGCTGAGCTCCCCATCAGATAATTATTGAGGGATGACACCTGGGCAGCCTCTCAGAGCTGGTACACCTGGACCCATGCAGAGAGGTCTTAGCTCTTAGAAAAGTTAAAGGAGGTAGCTCCCGTATTAGTGGAGCTGACATTGCAGGCATCTGGGGAAAGAACAAGAAAACAGTGTTATTTAAACCTCCATCCATTTCTTGAGAAAAATAAAATCCTGCACTAAATACTGCAAACCAAAATAGAAACAGGGTTTTCCTAGGGGACATGATCCACATACCCAGGGAAAAATTGAGGCCCGATTCTGTTTCAACGTAATTAACATTTGCGCTAATTACAAATGCATTCCTGTCTTCAGGACGGATGCTAGGCTTGGCTGCCCCTAGCTCTGGCCTTGGCATTTGACTCCTGCCTTTGTTAGAAGCAGAGGAAGCAAAGACCCATAGAACCCACCCTTGCCTTCCCTTCTGCTCCTGCCCCTCCAGACACACACTGAGCCCCTTTCATATTCAGAGGCACTAATGGAGGCTGGAAGCTTCAACACCTGGCATTTCCAGGGTCAAAAACTTCATCAGATGATGCCCAGCTGAGCTGTCAGCAATGTTATGATTTGGCCATTCTTTGGAAAAGGAAATGGACTATTCTCAAGCATTGATTTCAGTGATCAATAAATGTACGATATACATTGGTTTGCATACACATGTATGTGTGCACACACCTGCACCTGGGCACTTAAGCCCACCTGCTGCTGTCTCAAAACCCTCGTCAGTTGCACTTTCTCCAGTAACAGAAGTGATTACTCTGATGGGAAATGCAAAATTAAGCTCTGGAGTGATTTCCTTAGAAATCAGTAAGAAGGGTTTACTGGAACTTTTTTTAAAGATGAAAAGTTTGTTTTCCTTAAGGGTTTGCTCCAAAAAAAGCAGTTCTCACCATATGTTTTCCTGGAGGGAAGAAGGAGGGGACAGAATGCACAAGCTGAATGCTGACTAAATATTGCAGCCCTGGATTCCATTGGCAGCTAGTCGCTAGGATCCTGGAAAGACCTTGGCCAGCCTGTCAAGTTGAAGGCTATTTAGGAAAGTCCTGGGCAGACTCAGTGCCTCATGAGTATTGGAGTGGCCGGTAGCTAAATGTATGATCAGTAAATGAAACTTTTTCCCTGGAATAAGTGAGGGGGAGATCAGTCTATAGCAAGTTTTTAAGATTTTCTGAGCCAGAGTTTTACACATTTTAAAGGAAGGCTTTGAACCATGATTTGAACATGGTGAGTGGCCAGGCCCAGTGGAACCAACACTGGATAAAGAGCCATAAAACCATAGAATCAGGACTCAAAGTAACTGTTAGAGTTCCTTGGTTCTAGTCTGGTCCTCCAAGTAGTATTATCACTAAACTCATTTGGATAGGGTGCTGCCTGCCCTTGTCTTAAAGTTTTCCAGGGAGTAAAATTTTACAAGTTACACTGGTAATTCCCCAGAGGGATTATCATAAATTCATTCAACAAATATTTATCAAGGGGTCACTCTGTGCCTGGCCTTTTTCTGAGCTCTGGGGATACAGTAATTAATAAAGTGCCCAAATCCCAGCCTTCATGGGTCTTACATTCTAATTGGGGGGTGGGGGAAATTGGGAAAATGTGAGGATAGAAAAGAAACAAAAATAAGTCAAACATAGAGTATGTTAGATGGTGAAAAGTACTATTATGAGTAATTCTAACCTGCCTTATGTTTTCATGAGGCTTCATCATTTCCATGTGCCAGACATGTATATTCTATGTGATCTTCATAAGAATAGATGGCCTGGAATGTTAAGGAAATCCCTCAGGGTCACATGAGTAAAAGTGACTTTTCTGGAATTAGAATGCATGGCATTGGATGCTCAGTGTCCTTCCCTTCTATCGAACTTAAGAAATAAGTACAGAAACTCAAACACCTGTCTCTTCTTGCTACTCAGTGGAGACTGAATGAGAGCTGCTCACTTTCCTGTCCCAGGAAGACTGGGAATTCTGAGGGAGAGCTGGTGAGGCAGCCTGTTTTTCAGTTTGAATATCAGGGTCTTTAATAATGGTGACTTTAGTTGCAAGGGCCCGTGAGGGCTAGATGGAAATAACCACCGAATGATGGCATCAGAGAGATACCACCCAGGAGGCCAAGTGTGTCCTCAGCCAGGAAAAGTCCTGCTGGTGAGGAAACAAATGATTACACTCCTTCAAATGTTTCCCAGTGGGGACATGAAAAGACAGCCTGGGCCAGGCTCTGCCCACGTCATGTTGCTGTAACACACAGCTGAAAACAAGAGGGGTTTTAAGAGAAGAACGAGTGACCGAGTGTTTCCTGTCATAATGTGCTATGATTCCTTGCACTAGGAAATCCAATTCCCCTTTTATTCCCACCTGTTTTTCCCTACCATAAAACAGGGGAAAAAAGAGAACCAGATGTTCTACAATAGTCATCAAAATAATTAAATAATTTCAGTAGCTTTCTTTGAACTCAAGTTGGAGAGAACCAGGGGCTTTTCATTCTCAAGGGGAGGGAGGAGTCATGAGGGAACATGAATATTTGAGACTGATATTGGTACACCATATGGTATGGGAAATAAAAGAGTAGGGATTTTGGAATCAGGCAGAACTGGATGTGAATTCCAGCTCTGCCACTCAATGGCCTTGGACCTCACACCCAATTTTAAAATCTCAAGTCCCTTATTCACAACATAGAGATGTTACCTACTTGGCAAGACCATTTCAAAGAATGAATGGGATAAATTGATATCCATGAGACATGGCAGCAACTCAATAAGTATTACAGATCAGTGACATCACACGTGAGTTAAAGCTTTGCAAATTCAACTACTCATACTTGGCAAGGAAAGAGTTGGGAAGACACAAAGTTAAGTTCCAGCTTGTTTAAATACCTTGCTCAAACAAGGCAGCTTGAAAATCTCCTGAGTTTATTCACTCTTCCACTCAATAAACTTATATTTGGGGGTGTCTGCTGCTCCCTGACAAAGCTCTGTTCCCTCATCTGCGTCAATGTGAACATCTCACCATGCCAAGTGTCAATCTAGAGTTTAAAGCTGTGTACATTTCATACCTCATGCACCCTTACTGCAATCCAACTGTGTCATCAGGGTCTCTACTAAAAAACAGTGATCGATGGTCGTTTTGACACTGTGCAATTTTTGTTGTTTTTTCTTAAACTAAAGAGTTGTGAAATAATAAAAAGAAGATATGATGTCCCCCTATCATATTAATAAAGATCTTTGAAAATTTTATAACACCTAGGGTCCACCAAGACACTCATTGTTGATAGTATGAATGAGGTTTCTCTTGAGGACACAATAATAGGTATAAAAAAGCATAAAACTGTTCAGGCCTTTTGATGCCATACTTTCACTTCTAGAAATGTTTTTGAAGGGGTTAATTAAATAAGACCTCACTGCTTTCTAATTAAGAAAGTTCATCACAAATTAATGTATAAGACCAAAATATTGCAAACGACTTCAATGCTCACCCACGTAGGACTGGCCAAGAGAATCATTTGTTGAACACCCCACTGCGGTGCCCACTGTCTTCTGGCCTTGGTCCTGCTTCAGCAAGCTTCTTCTCAGACATGTGCTCTGAGTGTGAAGTATGACCCAATGTTGAATGCACACATTTGTAAACTGATATTCTGTCAAAGCCACATATTGCCATCTTAGAACTTCTAGGTTACATGGATACATCTCAAATTTTATTTAAAAATGTAGGTAACATTTCAATGTTCATTTACGAAATTTAGTAGTTAAATTTTTTTTAACATCTTTATTGGAGTATAATTGCTTTACAATGGTGTGTTAGTTTCTGCTTTATAACAAAGTGAATCAGTTATACATATACATATGTTCCCATATCTCTTCCCTCTTGCATCTCCCTCCCTCCCACCCTCCTTTTCCCACCCCTCTAGGTGGTCACAAAGCACAGAGCTGATCTCCCTGTGCTATGTGGTTGCCTCCCACTGGCTATCTATTTTACGTTTGTTAGTATATATATGTCCATGCCACTCTCTCACTTTGTCACATCTTACCCTTCCCTCTCCCCATATCCTCAAGTCCATCCTCTAGTAGGTCTGTGTCTTTATTCCTGTCTTGCCACTAGGTTCTTCATGACCTTTTTTTTCCCCTTAGATTCCATATATATGTGTTAGCATACTGTATTTATTTTTCTCTTTCTGACTTACTTCACTCTGTATGAGAGACTCTAACTCCATCCACCTCACTACAAATAACTCCATTTCGTTTCTTTTTATGTCTGAGTAATATTCCATTGTATATATGTGCCACATCTTCTTTATCCATTCATCCGATGATGGACACTTAGGTTGCTTCCATGTCCTGGCTATTGTAAATAGAGCTGCAATGAACATTTTGGTACATGACTCTTTTTGAATTATGGTTTTCTCAGGGTATATGCCCAGTAGTGGGATTGGTGGGTCGTATGGTAGTTCTATTTTTAGTTTTTTAAGGAACCTCCATACTGTTCTCCATAGTGGCTGTATCAATTTACATTCCCACCAACAGTGCAAGAGGGTTCGCTTTTCTCCATACCCTCTCCAGCATTTATTGTTTCTAGATTTTTTTGATGATGGCCATTCTGACCGGTGTGAGATGATATCTCATTGTAGTTTTGATTTGCATTTCTCTAATGATTAATGATGTTGAGCATTCTTTCATGTGTTTGTTGGCAATCTGTATATCTTCTTTGGAGAAATGTCTATTTAGGTCTTCTGCCCATTTTTGGATTGGGTTGTTTGTTTTTTTGTTATTGAGCTGCATGAGCTGCTTATAAATTTTGGAGATTAATCCTTTGTCAGTTGCTTCATTTGCAAATATTTTCTCCCATTCTGAGGGTTGTCTTTTGGTCTTGTTTATGGTTTCCTTTGCTGTGCAAAAGCTTTTAAGTTTCATTAGGTCCCATTTGTTTATTTTTGTTTTTATTTCCATTTCTCTAGGAGCTGGGTCAAAAAAGATCTTGCTGTGATTTATGTCATAGAGTGTTCTGCCTATGTTTTCCTCTAAGAGTTTGAGAGTATCTGGCCTTACATTTAGGTCTTTAATCCATTTTGAGTTTATTTTTGTGTATGGTGTCAGGGAGTGCTCTAATTTCATCCTTTTATGTGTAGTTGTCCAGTTTTCCCAGCACCACATATTGAAGAGGCTGTCTTTTCTCCACTGTATATGCTTGCCTCCTTTATCAAAGATAAGGTGACCATATGTGTGTGGGTTTATCTCTGGGCTTTCTATCCTGTTTCATTGATCTATGTTTCTGTTTTTGTGCCAGTACCAAACTGTCTTGATTACTGTAGCTTTGTAATATAGTCTGAAGTCAGGGAGCCTGATTCCTCAAGCTCCATTTTTTATTCTCAATATTGTTTTGGCTATTCGGGGTCTTTTGTGTTTCCATACAAATTGTGAAATTTTTTATTCTAGTTCTGTGAAAAATGCCAGTGGTAGTTTGATAGGGATTGCATTGAATCTGTAGATTGCTTTGGGTAGTAGAGTAATTTTCACAATGTTGATTCTTCCAATCCAAGAACATGGTATATCTTTCCATCTATTTGTATCATCTTTAATTTCTTTCAGTGTCTTATAATTTTCTGCATACAGGTCTTTTGTCTCCTTAGGTAGGTTTATTCCTAGACATTTTATTCTTTTTGTTGCAATGGTAAATGGGAGTGTTTTCTTAATTTCACTTTCAGATTTTTCATCATTAGTATATAGGAATGCAAGAGATTTCTGTGCATTAATTTTGTATCCTGCTACTTTACCAAATTCATTGATTAGCTCTAGTAGTTTTCTGGTGGCATCTTTAGGATTCTCTATGTATAGTATCCTGTCATCTGCAAACAGTGACAGCTTTACTTCTTCTTTTCCGATTTGGATTCCTTTTATTTCTTTTTCTTCTCTGATTGCTGTGGCTAAAACTTCCAAAACTATGTTGAATAATAGTGGTGAGAGTGGGCAGCCTTGTCTTGTTCCTGATCTTAGTGGAAATGGTTTCAGTTTTTCACCATTGAGGATGATGTTGGCTGTGGGCTTGTCATATATGACCTTTATTATGTTGAGGAAAGTTCCCTCTATGCCTACTTTCTGCAGGGCTTTTATCATAAATGGGTGTTGAATTTTGTCAAAAGCTTTCTCTGCATCTATTGAGATGATCATATGGTTTTTCTCCTTCAGTTTGTTAATATGGTTTATAACGTTGATTGATTTGCGTATATTGAAGAATCCTTCCATTCCTGGAATAAACCCCATTTGATCATGGTGTATGATCCTTTAAACGTGCTGTTCGATTCTGTTTGCTACTATTTTGTTGAGGATTTTTGCATCTATATTCATCAGTGATATTGGCCTGTAGTTTTCTTTCTTTGTGACATCTTTGTCTGGTTTTGGTATCAGGGTGATGGTGGCCTCGTAGAATGAGTTGGGGAGTGTTCCTCCCTCTGCAATATTTTGGAAGAGTTTGAGAAGGACAGGTGTTAGCTCTTCTCTAAATGTCTGATAGAATTCACCTGTGAAGCCATCTGGTCCTGGGCTTTTGTTTGTTGGAAGGTTTTTAATCACAGTTTCAATTTCAGTGCTTGTGATTGGTCTCTTCATATTTTCTATTTCTTCCTGGTTCTGTCTCGGCAGATTGTGCATTTCTAAGAATTTGTCCATTTCTTCCAGGTTGTCCTTTTTATTGGCATAGAGTTGCTTGTAGTAATCTCTCATGATCGTTTGTATTTCTGCAGTGTCAGTTGTTACTTCTCCTTTTTCATTTCTAATTCTATTGATTGAGTCTTCTCCCTTTTTTTCTTGATGAGTCTGGCTAATGGCTTATCAATTTTGTTTATTTTCTCAAAGAACCAGCTTTTAGTTTTATTGATCTTTGCTATCGTTTCCTTCATTCCTTTTTTAGTTATTTCTGATCTGATCTTTATGATTTCTTTCCTTCTGCTAACTTTGGGAGTTTTTTTGTTCTTCTTTCTCTAATTGCTTAAGGTGCAAGGTTAGGTTGTTTATTTGAGATGTTTCCTGTTTCTTGAGGTAGGCTTGTATTGCTGTAAACTTCCCTCTTAGAATTGCTTTTGCTGAATCCCATAGGTTTTGGGTCATCATGTCTCCATTGTCATTTGTTTCTAGGTATTTTTTCATTTCCCCTTTGATTTCCTCAGTGATCACTTCGTTATTAAGTAGTGTATTGTTTATCCTCCATGTGTTTGTATTTTTTTTAATAGATCTTTTCCTGTAATTGATATCTAGTCTCATAGTGTTGTGGTCGGAAAAGATACTTGATCCGATTTCAATTTTCTTAAATTTACCAAAGCTTGATTTGTGACCCAAGATATGATCTATCCTGGAGAATGTTCCATGAGCACTTGAGAAAAATGTGTATTCTGTTGTTTTTGGGTGGAATGTCCTACAAATAGGAATTAAGTCCATCTTGTTTAATGTATCATTTAAAGCTTGTGTTTCCTTATTTATTTTCATTTTGGATGATCTGTCCATTGGGTGAAAGTGCGGTGTTAAAGTTCCCTACTATGATTGTGTTACTGTTGATTTCTCCTTTTATGGCTGTTAGTATTTGTCTTATGTATTGAGGTGCTCCTATGTTGGGTGCATAAATATTTACAATTGTTATATCTTCTTCTTGGATCGATCCCTTGATCATTATATAGTGTCCTTCTTTGTCTCTTGTAATAGTCTTTTTTTTAAAGTCTATTTTGTCTGATATGAGAATTGCTACTCCAGCTTTCTTTTGATTTCCATTTGCATGGGATATCTTTTTCCATCCCCTCACTTTCAGTCTGTATGTGTCCCTAGGTCTGAAGTGGGTCTCTTGTAGACAGCATATATACGGGTCTTGTTTTTGTATCCATTCAGCCAGTCTGTGTCTTTTGGTGGGAGCATTTAATCTATTTACATTTAAGGTAATTATCGATATGTATGTTCCTAATCCCATTTTCTTAAATATTTTGGGTTTGTTATTGTAGGTGTTTTCCTTCTCTGTGTTTCTTGCCTAGAGAAGTTCCTTTAGCATTTGTTGTAAAGCTGGTTTGGTGGTGCTGAACTCTCTCAGCTTTTGCTTGTCTGTAAAGGTTTTAATTTCTCCATCAAATCTGAATGAGATCCTTGCTGGGTAGAGTCATCTTGGTTGTAAGTTTTTCGCCTTCATCACTTTAAATATGTCCTGCCACTGCCTTCTGGCTTGCAGAGTTTCTGCTGAAAGATCAGCTGTTTACCTTATGGGGATTCCCTTGTGTGTTATTTGTTGTGTTTCCCTTGCTGCTTTCAATATGTTTTCTTTCTATTTAATTTTTGATAGTTTGATTAATATGTGTCTTGTCGTGTTTCTCCTTGGAGTTATCCTGTATGGGACTCTCTGTGCTTCCTGGACTTGATTAACTATTCCCTTTCCCATATTAGGGAAGTTTTCAACTATAATCTCTTCAAATATTTTCTCAGTCCCTTTCTTTTTCTCTTCTTCTTCTGGGATCCCTATAATTCGAATGTTGGTGCGTTTAATGTTGTCCCAGAGGTCTCTGAGACTGTCCTCAGTTCTTTTCATTCTATTTTCTTTATTCTGCTCTGCAGTAGTTACTTCCACTATTTTATCTTCCAGGTCACTTATCCGTTCTTCTGCCTCAGTTTTTCTGCTATTGATCCCTTCTAGAGTATTTTTAATTTCATTTATTGTGTTGTTCATTGTTGCTTGGTTCCTCTTTAGTTCTTCTACGTCCTTGTTAAATGTTTCTTGCATTTTGTCTATTCTATTTCCAACATTTTGGATCATCTTTACTATCATTATTCTGAATTATTTTTCAGTTAGACTGCCTATTTCCTCTTCATTTGTTAGGTCTGGTGTGTTTTTACCTTGCTCCTTCATCTGCTGTGTGTTTTTCTGTCTTCTCATTTTGCTTATCTTACTGTGTTTGGGGTCTCCTTTTCGCAGGCTGCAGTTTCGTAGTTCCTGTTGTTTTTGGTATCTGTCCCTAGTGGCTAAGATTGGTTCAGTGAGTTGTGTAGGCTTCCTGGTGGAGGGGACTAGTGCCTGTGTTCTGGCGGATGAGGCTGGATCTTGTCTTTCTGGTGGGCAGGTCCACATCTGGTGGTGTGTTTTGGGGTGTCTGTGGCCTTATTATGATTTTAGGCAGCCTCTCTGCTAATGGATGGGGCTGTGTTCCTGTCTTGCTAGTTGTTTGGCATCGGGTGTCCAGCACTGTAGCTTGCTGGTTGTTGAGTGAAGCTGGGTCTTGGTGTTGAGATGGAGATCTCTGGGAGATTTTCGCCGTTTGGTATTACGTGGAGCTGGGAGGTCTCTTGCGGACCAGTGTTCTGAAGTTGGCTCTCCCACCTCAGAGGCACAGCCCTGATGCCTGGCTGGATCACGAAGAGCCTTTCATCCACACAGCTTCTAAGATAATGAAAGGGGTATAGCACCAAATGAAAGTGGCTTGAAAAGTAATGTAGTGTCACTGTGATCATTTGCCAAGGTTTAAAGCAGACGCTCCAGTCCTCCTTGGAAACCCTGAGGAGTCTTCTCGTTTCTCCCCTACCAGTCAAATAAAGAACTGTCTTTCTATTCTACACAGGCCCATAATAAACTGTATTTCCTTAACAAGCCACTTGATGGCTGCCAACGGTGCAGGCCTGGCTCCCGCGGACCAGTAGTTGAATTTTTAAAGTTTGATTGTATACTGTAACAATGATGTCTCAGCACCATCAACCGGCAGAGGTCCCCTGGATGCTGTGCTCATACCTGTGAGCGAAACTGAAGCCTATTTCTAACTGGAATTAGTGGGGAGTGTGGTGTGTGTGACAGCTTTATCATTGTTGGGTTCCGAAGAAGATGCTAGGGGCTGAGGAGGATTAAAGGCAGCATCTTTACCAGGGGTTATCACGCACCATTAGAAACGCCTGTACTGTTACAATTTCCTTCCTGTAAACCAGTGGTTCTCAGGGTGATTTTTGGTTTTGCCCCCTAGGGATACATTAGAGAAAGTCTGGAGACATTTTTGGTTGTCATAACTGGAGGAGACACGTTACTGACATCTACTGAGTAGAGCCCAGGGACGCTGCTAAACATCTTATGGTGCACAGGACAGCCAGCCGCTCACAACGAAGTGTTACTGACTCAAAATGTCACTAGCGTAGATGTTGAGAAACCCTGCTCTAAACATTAACAACCAACTAAAGTCAAGTTTTTTCCCCTCTTCATCTCCTGGGCTTGAAGGTTTGGTCTATGGAGCCGAAGCAACACTCAAACCAAAGCTGTATGCCCTGCTTGAAGAGGCTTTCTTAATATTTCAGAAGCAGAACTCAGATTGTTGCCTTCCCTTGGTCATCTTTATTTCTGATATTTTTGCATGGACTCTAGGAAAATTTTGTCCTTAAATGTTTGATCAAAAAATGGAACATTGGAACAATGTATAGGTATCCTCGGCTCTTCCAAAGTTCACTTTTCACCACTTTGCTTTTATAAAAGACCTACATTAGTACCTGCTTTTGCTAACAGAAAGGAATCTGAAGAGGATTTTCAGTTTTACAGAAAAAGGTAAAAATTCTAAATAGCATCAGAGTTTGTTTTGCAGTAAGCTGTTATAGAGTCAGCATGCACCCCAAGCCGCGGTGAGAGAGGCACTCCAAGCTCCTCCCCAGGGAACTGCACTCAGCATCTCAGCCTCAAGTCGCTATAGCTTTGAGCTGTGTTGTATCTGTGCTTTAACTCTATTTATTCTGTGCCTCCGCTAGCAAGATGTGTCCTGAGATAACTGCTTCTTATCTTCACGCTACGAAAGGTTTCACAGGAATGCTCTACTTTTGGAAAACCTGGGGGGTGGGGGGGGGACCTGCAATTGGCTTTTAAGATAACACTATTATCCGGGAACTTCCACCTGTTCCTCAGCTTTCCTTGCATGCATGCCAAGTCCAGCACCTTTTCCGCAGTGGGAACATAGGAGGACCTTAAAGCAAATTTAAGAATGAAATACTTGCCTTCTCAAAATCCATTGGGTGGTTCACTTCTTCACCATGTTTCACAAATGAACTACTTTCTCTGCAAGCAACATTTGGTTGTTAGTACCCTTGCTGAACTGGCATTATTTTCTGCATGGTACAATTTTAAGGCTTTTTTGGTACAAGCAACCTTTGAACATGTAATGGCTGCTGTTCTAGTTTGTTGAAACGTTTTGTAAAATTACATAAGGCAGTTCCAAAATCTCTTCTATGTCACGTAGTTTATCTTTGGATGAAAAAGAATAATGAAAAGGGGCCCATCCCTGGTGACTACAGGCAGCAGTTCTGTGCCATAATAGCTTTCTCAATACGCAGCTGAAGAGTGTGAACAACATGGGTTGTTTGTGATCCTTAAATCACTCGTAGCTGTCACTGTGTTTGTTCCATTGTCAGAGACAATTGCCCAACACTTTTCTTGATGGACTTTTCATTTCATAAATATTTCTTCAATCAGATTCACTATGCTGGGAAGAACCAGAGCCTCTTGGCACTGAAATAAAGATGAAGCACACTTGACTTCATCATTAATCCACCATGCTGTCAAACTGTTGTAAAAGTACAAAAGTAGCATGTTTAATAGCACCATTACCCTTTGGGCACACAGCAGAATATAATTCAGGAAAAAGAGCTTTTTAATATTATGTTTCCTGGAAGGAAATATTTGTACCTAATCACTTGAGTAAATCACAAAGTCTTTTGTCTTCATCTACTGAAAACAGTTTTCAGTACACTCTTCATGGCTGCCTGGGTGCCTGTGAGGGTGGGTCACTAAGCCGTGGCTTTGGAACGGCAGTAAGGGTCTTCAGGGCTCAGGCAGTGGTCAGTGGGGAGGACCATCCTGGTACCATCTGGGGCAGATGTGCCTACCCATGGTGAAGAAATGCTGTCCAATGGCAGCAGTGCCTTTAGCTGATGGTGCATAGTAACAGCAGTGACCACCCTGCAGCAAGGACTGTGCCTGCCCCTTTCTCCAAAAGCACAATAGCCATAATTAATACAATATAAGGCATAGGATAGAGCCCCAAAAGGACTGTCGTTGGCCTTCTCACCAGGCTCAGCCAGAATGAGATTTGGTTTAGAAAAAAAAATGTGATGTCTCTAGTACTCAAATGTCATGGAATTGTTAACACTTGACAGGTAGTATGTACCTACACAAACAAAACCACACTATGTATATATCAACAGAATGACACTAGTTTCTCTGAGTAAGATGGTCGGGGGAGATCTTAATTTTAATTTCTAGAATGAATTCATATTAATTTTGCAATCAGGAAAAATAATTCTAATAAGCCAGCAGATGCCTTTAAAACAAAGAAAATCTACAGGTAATTCAGAATGGCAAGAATTACGTCTTACTGTCTATTGCACCTCTTTGTTTCAGCATTAAAACAATGGTTGTTATTTTCCAAGAGCTTTTTATGAACCAGGAACTGTGCTAAGCATTTTATGTTAGTTAATTTAATCTCCACAACAATAAGATGGGTACTATCATTAGCACCCTTTTAAAGATGAGGAAAAATTATAAAGCATTATTAAGAGAAGTAAAATAGGGTCTGAAGAAATGGAGAGACATTCAAAGATCCTAGAATGCAAGGGTTGGCAGATTTTTTTCCATAAAGAACCAGATAACAAATATTTTAGGCTGTGCGGGCTCTAGGGTCTCTGTTGCAGCTACAGAACTTTGCCATTGCAGTGCAAAAGCAGGTACAGGCAATATGTAAATTAATGAATGTGGCTGAGTTCCAATAAAATGTGATTTAGGAAAGCTGGCAATGGGCTGGAGCTGACCCACCGGCAGTGGTTTGCTGACCCCTGCTATGGAGGAAGACAATATCATAAACATAAAACTTCCTAAATCAATACCTCATTTAATGCAATTCTAATCAGGAATTTAAGATAATGTTTTTCAACCTGTCAGAGAGGAGACCTTTTTAAGCAAGACAGGAAACCAAAAAGTCTTCAGGGAAAAATCTGACAATTCTGACTCCATAAAAATTAAATATTTTTGCACTGCCAAAGACAATACAAAAATATTGACAGAAAGATGACGGAACTAGAGAAAATATTTGGAACACATATGATAGAGTATTAATCTCCCTAATATCGATAACCTTTTATAAATTATTAAGCAGAAAAAAAAGTAGGAAAGTGAGCAATTCAATGAGGTTGGAATGAAAATGAATATCAAACAATTGAAAATATGCCCAACATTACTAGTAGTTGGGGGAATGTTATGTAACAATAAAGAGAGCCAATAGTTTGCCAATCAGGTTGGCAAAAATTAGTGATAATATTCAGTGCCAGTAAAGGTGTGGGAAAATTCTCTCTCACGTCTTATGATGCTGGTGGGGCCTGGACTGGCACACAGTTTGGGAAAATAATCTGGTGGTACCTATTAAAATGAAAAAAGACAAATTTAAAATGACAAATTATCTACAAATTAAGGAAAAGAAAAATACTTCATATCAAAAACTATGAGTTATGGTCAGGCCTGTATGCTGAGGAAAATTTATAGTCTTCAAATGATTTTTCAAAAGAATATTGTGCTCCATTTCTATTTTATATGTATCATAGTTAAGATTGCTAGTCTCTTTGTGACATCAGGAGGATGGCTACTTCCTGACTTTGACCAAAATGGGGCTTTCCCAGGGACACTTCTTTTAAAGTATTTTCCTTTGTCTCTCATGCCCATTCTGGGGCTTACTTTATTTTGTGCCTCGTTGGTCTATCCTTATGTAGCTATGTTGGTGGTGTTGGCTCATGACGTTACCTGCTAAGAGTTTGTGCCTCTCTACCAGGACATACCCAAGGGTTAATGTCCAATCACTTCTGGTTTCATGAACAGCACTCATTATGTGAACAACTCTAGGGCATTTTATCAAAAAGGGGTCCTATAAAAGTCCAAGCTGAAGGTTAGTACTCAAAGGAACAGAGGTGAGGATGGAGTCGGGGGTGGTGGGCAAAATGACTTCTTAAGGTCTCTAAAGCCCTTTGCTCCAATAATTATGCAACTTCAAGGCATGATTTATTACAATAAAGAAGTGTAGTTCGTATTCTTCCAAATCAGGAAACTTCCAAATCAGGATAGTGACAGACTCTCTATGAACCTAGGCTAGAAGCTTCAAAAAAATAAATGCAATGAATTTATATTATGTCTTCCTCTATCTTCAAAGATGAGCACACATCTGGTGGCCTCTTAGCCCACCCATATATCCACAGCCAAAAGTCGCCTATGAATCCTGCTAAGTAATCTCCCACAACCAACTAAATGTGTTGCAGGGCCTGAATCAAACAGAACCCCAGTGTGAATTGGATAGAACCGAGTGAGAAATAAGAATGGAATTTTCTCCATATGGCTCTGCCTCTAGAAATGTCACTAGGCAAAAAAATGAGGGATGGCAGGAAAAGGTTATGGGCACAAGGCTTGGAAGTTTGATTCAGACTTGCATATCATACTCCAGCTGCTTATCTGAACTTATTTAATAGGAAAGGTGTTCCCTTATATCTGCTTGTCTTTCCCAATCATCACATCAGCGCTGTGCTTCCACTCCCAGAATTGCAGTAGGGAAGTGTCAGACCTTGTATAGGTTATTTTAATTTTATTTCTTATGGCTATTTAATACCATACCCTCCACGTGAAGAGTTAGAGGTCCAGTCCCATCCCAAAGTGAGAAGCGGGCAAGACTTTGTTCCAACAGATCCTGGTGCGCCCACCTTTCCCTCCAGTGCTGGCCAGTTTTCCACCCCACTCCTGGTAGGGACCCACCCTTCCACCTCTGGTTTAGCAATGTCACAGGAGGATGTCAAGTGGGAACTAAAACACAGAATCACTCTTCTTTTGGCCTGAGTTTTGGGGGGAAATTAGTCATCACTGATGCAACAAAATGTGAGTTTTGTTTGGGTCACACATGTCCCAGGACTCTGTTTGCAAACCTCCATTTAGGTGCCCCAGGGCTGCCTCTCTTCCTCCCGGAGATGGTCTGCGGCAGGCTCCGGGTGGTGTGGTGCTTTAGATTCCATCAGAAATCTAAAACCTGTAAACACACTGACAGCAGTCAGCCGAGGGATGTGAGAAACTCACAAATGAACAACAAATGCAGGGAGAGAAAGGCCAGACCAAATGGACTGATGTTTTTCACAACCGTGGAGGGTTTAATCCACTGGTCTCAAACCATATGGCACGCTGAACACGAGCCGGGGGAGGCTGGGAGGTACTTGGCAACAGCCCATGGAAACATAAACGCAAGGCATTTTGTTTCCTTGTGTGTGCTTTTTTCCCTTTAAATATTTACTTTTTGTGTTTTGCCAGGACACAGTTTCCATCCCATATGCAGAACAGGCTGTTTTTGCAGATGGGGGTGGGGTAGGCAGGGGACAGCTTGGTTCAGGGGACCTGTAATAGGATACTGATTCTGTCGTGTCCAGGTTGCTGGCTTTCCTCCCCAGGGTGGCTCTGAGCAAAAACCTACAATCTTTGTGTCTAGGTCTGGTGGCTCCTGGAAAAAAAAGCCCAGACCCACACCCACACGGTTAGCTGTGCCCCCAGAGGGAGAAGGCTGGCTGGCTTGTGGAAAAGGCGGGACTTTGTTGGGCCAGCAGTAGGTGGTCTCTGCCTGTCAGGTCTGAGGCTGTGGGTGGGAACGTGCAAGTGAACACCAGTGGCAAAGAACAGAGTCTCTGGCTTGGAGGCTGCTGATGGGGCATCTTTCACAAACTTTCTACCCGATGCAAGACAGGCAAGGCAGGCCCAGGAGGAAGGGTGGCAAGGGGTGGGTGGGCGGGCGAAGAGAGAGCAGCTGGAAGAGAGAATGGGGGGGTGGCAAATTCCCAAGTGAAATAGAAATGTACCATACAAAAATAAGTAAATTAGTCCTGGGCCGTGAGCCATGTTTGAACCAAAATAATGTAAGCAATCAAATGCTTACTGTCTCTGATTCACTCAAGCTTCCAAACACATTACTTAACAGAAAATGGAAGAGTTTGTCATAAAGGAGTGTAGTAGTTGCACAATGCTGGCCACGTGGTTAGAAGGAGGGCTGGGAGATGGCAAATGCAGATGTCTTGAACTAAAAATACACAGCCCTGGCATTTTTTCATTGGTTATGAGGGATGAGGGCTGGAAGAAGCATCCTGACATTCTCAGGAGGTCTCTGAGGGATTCCATTTGTTCCGCACGCAACCAGAGGAGTGGATGTGAGAGGTGCCATGTAAATACTTCTATCAGGGAGGGCAGACGCTCCTCCACCGACATGCAGAGTGAGCCCATAGAAACAAGACTCCTGCTAGGAAGAGGGAGATTAGTTTACGCTTGTGAACTGCTTTTTAGTTTATAACATCTTCTCACGGTCACCACCCAGAGACACTGACATTATTGTCCTTATATTCTAGTGCAGTGCTTCTCAAGCTGTAGTGTGCAAAAGCAGCAGGATGGACTCAGGGGCTCCACCCCCGGAGCTCCTGATCTAGTCCGTCTGGATAGGACCCAAGAATTTACATCTCTAACAAGCTCCCAGGTGATGCTGATGCTGCTGGTCATGGACAACACCTTTGAGTTGTACTGTTCTCAATGAGCTTAAGTGACAAGAGCCTTTATTCAACCAGGGTAGCTGGGCTCTAAGTCCAGGTTTCCCGCCAATACTATGATTCTTCTTACTCCTCATGTGCTTTCCCTGCCAGTCATGGTGCCCACATCAGCTGAGCCTGGACTTGTACTCAGAGTCCTTCCTGACACAGTCTTCTTGGTAGCCACCAGCAATCGACCAGAGTTGATATATGTATAAAGTTACTTGTCACCTTTGAGTTGGTGGAATGGGCACTGGTCTAGAAGTCAGAGAACCTGGGCTTAATCATGACTGGGCCATTAACTGGGTGTGGGGACATCATATGAGGATTTTAACCTGACTAAATACGTACAGATTCTGCAATAATGGGTGGACTTTTGTATTGAATGATGTTGAATTCAGAGAGGTGACAGTTTTAAAGTGGATAAAGTGAAAATTGTAGCCTGTGATGGTAAAAATACTGACTCCAATACTACAGAATAAATGGGGAAAAAAAGGCTTTTTTATGCCATCCTCTGTTATTGTTCATCGCTTTTTAAAGAGAAGCATAGAAGAGACTTCCTAAAAATTTTTTCTAGCATTGCAGAATGACTACACTATGCTGTACTGTCAGAGAATTTCAGTAGAAAGAAGCTTATAACTCTGTACCCTTTTACATTATCTTCATTGTATAGTATGAAGAAACAGAAAAAATTTTAAAATAAATCAAATGTTGTTGCCTTCCTAAGACCATTCTTTAATAAGTTCATTTTAAAACTCAAAAAAAAAAAAAAAGTTTCCTCACCTGTTAAATGAGAGGGCTGGATTGGGTCAATGGTTGTCAATCGGGATGATTCCAAGAATTATATTGTATTAGTCTGCTTGGGTTGCCATAAAAAAAATACCATAGACTGAGTGACTTAAACAACAGAAATTTATTTCTCACACTTCTGGAGGCTGGAAGTCCAAGATCAAGGTGTTGGCTGATTCAGTTCCTGGTGGTAACCTTCTTCCTGGCTTGCAGACAGCTGCCTTCTTGCTATGTCAGTTCTAGGGGCTACAAGTCTGAGATCAAGATGTCAGCAAGTTTGGTTTCTTCTGAGGCCTCTCTGCTTGGCTTGCAGATAGCCACCTTCTCTCTGTCCTCACATAGTTGTTTACTTGTGTGCGTGCACGTCTGGTGTCTCTTTTTATAAGGGCACAAGTCCCACCAAGACCTCATCTAAACCCGATCACCTTCAAAAGGCCCCACCTCCAAATAGCATCGCATTGGGGTTTAGGGCTTCAACATATGAATTGGCGGCGGGTGGGGGACACAATTCAGCCCATTGCACAGATGGATAGTTTGTTTTAAAATACAGCTTCCTGGGTCTTTCCTCCAGAGGTTCTGATTTGGTCTGTTTGGGTCAGTATCCAGAAATTTATATTTTTAGCAGCCACACCACATGACTCTCAGACTCACTCAGGCTTGAGAAGCTCTGGGTGAGTTGGTCACTAAGTTCCCTGATTCCTAGGCAGTGAGCTTCAGGCCCTTACAGCTGCTTGCTCACCTCTCTGCATAAGCACTTTGTCCACCTCACTCACAGCTGCTGACACCGGATGGAGAGCCTGGCTTATTAGGATGCAGAGCAGGGCACACAGTAGGCACATAATCAATGTTTATTGAGGGCCTTGCCCAGGACCATTTCTAACTTTAGAAGTCTTTGAAATGTGTAAATCATTTTTGAAGCGCTCTCAAAGGGGTTATGTGACATTATTTAGGAAAAAGGCAGTAGGGCTGCCTTTGTTTTACTGTCCAGGAGGCTTAAACAACAGTGAGTACATTTCCATTTCCCTCTCTCCCCGAGCAGGGGAAAGCAAAACAACTTGAGCTGTGACTAGAAAATGAATATACACAGGCACAAAGAACAGGCCCCCTCCTCCTAGCCCTCTGGCCAGCTGCTTCTTTCTTTTATTCCCCGCTGACTACAAGGCCAATGTTGAAAGCAAATGAAAGATGATAAAACTGAGGCTTCGTTAGGACAATATAATCCAAGAGAAAATGAGGAGTCTTTTCCACATTTCTTTAGTCCCATGAGGAATAATGAAGTAAGGAAAGGGAAGGGAATGTGGAGTTTTCTCTGTTAAAAATGAGAGTAAGAGGAAGAAGATAGCAATGCCAAGTAGTTGAACTGTTATATAGCAAATTATAAATCATTCCTGAAAAATTACAATGAGGTATCACTACACACCTGTTAGAACAGTGAAAATAAAAAACAGTGACAATATCAAATGCTGGTGATGATGCAGAGAAACTGGATATCTCTCAGACGTTACTGATGGGAATGTAAAGTGGTATAGCCATTCTGAAAAATAGTTTAGCAGTTTCTTACAAAACTAAACATACCACATGATCTAGCCAGTGCACTCCTGGGCATTTATCTCAGAGAAAATAAAATTTATGTTCACACAAAAACATGTACAGGAATGTTCATATCAGCTTTGTTTGTTGTAAGCAAAAATTGTAAACAACCCAAATGTCTTCAACGGATGAATGTTTAAACATACTGGAACATCCATACCATGGAATACAACTCATTGATAAAAAAGCACTATTGATACATGCAACAACTGGGATGGATCTCAAGGGAATAATGCTGAGTGAAAAAAGACAATTTCAAAATGTTTTATACTGTATGATTCCATTTATGTAATATTTTTGAAATAGCAAAATCATAAAGATGGAGAAGAGATTAGTGATTATAGTGGTGATTACACAAATCTACACATGTGATAAAAGTGCATAGAACTACACACACACAGACAAATGCATGTAAAACTGATGAAATCTGAATAAGATCTGGGACTGTACTAATGCCAGTTTCTTTGTTTCTATATTGCACCACACATAGGTAAGATGTACCATTGGGGAAAATTGGGTGAAGGGTACACAGGACTTCTGTAGTATTTTTGCAACCTCCTGTAAACCTATACTAGTTAAAAAAATTTCCTGAAGAGAAAAAGAAATATCTAAAGGAATGCGTTTTCTCAGACTGGAAATTCGTTGTAATTATTGAGAAAAGCAATTTAATTTCTTTCTCTTTTGGAGTAGCGTGCACCATCTTTGTTTCTTCAACACAACTGTTATTATTAGTCACCTTAAAAGGCAAATATTATATAGAATAGAGAACCCAGAAATAAACCTTCTCATATGCAGTTAAATGATTTTCTACAAGGGTGCCAAGACCACTCAATGGGGAAAGGATAGTCTTTTCAACAAATGGTGCTGAGGAAATCCACATGCAAAAGAATGAAGTTGGATCCTTTCCTTACATCATCTGCAAAAATTAGCTCAAAATGGATCCAAGATCTAAGTGTAAGAGCTAAAACTATAAAACTCTTAGAAGAAAACATATAGAAAAGCTTCATTTGGCAATGATTTCTTGAATATGATGCCAAAACTAGAGGCAGTAAAAAAGAAAAATAGATAAATTGGACTTCATCAAAATTAAAAAGTGTTGTGTGTCAAAGGACACTATCAACAGAGTGAAAAGGCAACCCACAGAATGGGAGAAAATATTTATCATATATCTGATAAGGGATTAATAACCATAATTATTAATTATGGATATTATTAATATCCATAATCTGTAAAGAACTCTTACAACTCAACAACAAAAGACCCCACATATCCAAGTTAAAAAAAATGCACAAAGAACTTGAATAGACATTTCTCCAAAGAAGATATACAAATGGCCAAAAAGCACATGAAAAGATGCTCAACATAACTAATCAGTAATAAAATGCAAATCAAAACCATAATGTGACACCACTTCACACCCATTAAGGTGGTTATTAAGAGAAAAACAAAAGATAACAAAATTGGAACACATGCTTTGCTGGTGGAATGTAAAATGGTGCAGGCACTGTGGAAAATGGTATGGTAGTTCAAAAAAACTCCAAAATTAAACATAGAATTACCATATGATCCAGAAATTTCACTTCTGGGTATATACCCCAAAGAACCGAAAGCAAGGGCCTGAAAAGGTATTTGTATACCCATGTTCATAGCGACATTATTCACAATAGCAAAAAGAGGAAAACAATTCAAATGTCCGTTGACGGGTGGTATATACATACAATGAATTCAGCCTTAAAAAGAAATGAAATTCTGACATATGCTATAACATGAATGAAACTTGAAGACATTATGCTAAAAAACTAGACATAGAGGACAAATATTGTATGATTCCACTTATGTGAGGTACCTAGAATAGTCAGACTCATGAAGTAGGACAGTGGTTACCAGAGGCTGGGGCGTGGGTAGTGGGAATTATTGTTTAATGGGTATCGAGTTTCAGTTTGGCAGGATGAAGACTTCTGGAGACAGATGGTGGGGTTGGTTGCCCAACAATGTGAATGTACTTAATACCACTGAACTGTACCCTTAAAATGGTTAAAATGGTAAATTTTATGTAATATATGTGTTGTTAGTACAATATTTTTTAAAAGTATTACTAGAGATAAATAGGGTCACACACACACAAGTCAAACTTTGTCAAATTTTTCTCCTCATTCACTGTATTCTTTCTTTCAATCGTCAAGAAGAGTCTGTTTTACCACAGGCTCAAGTAAAATGATAACAGGATTTATGACAAACTGCAATGATGCCAAGCAACAATTAGAAAAATTAAAACTTTCAGCTTGGCATTTGCAGTCCTGTGCATTTCAAGTTAAAGTCACTACTGTTATATTTACGTCTCCCCCCTCAAAGAACTCAGTCTGACAAGGCTACTCGTGGTGCTCTGAATGTAACTTATTCCGTCCTGATTCACACCATTTGTCCTTCCTAGAATGACCTCTATTCTCTTTTTCTTCTGTATCTGTCCAAATCCTATCCATCCTCCAGGTCCTGTTCACATTCCACCTTCACTGTGACAAGTTCACTCAGTGACTCCTCCCTCTCTTCTACTCACCTGTTACACTTCTTGCCCAGAACCATTTTTTGGCATCTGTATTTTTTAGTTAGATTTACAAGCACAAATTTCAAATTCCTCCAAACAGTGTGTAAGATCCTCAAGGCACAAACCAAATCATTAATCTTTTTTCACCACCAAGTCATTCAGTGCTGTGATTTTCAGAGTGGGTACTTAGCTGGGACTAGAACCCATGTCTTCTAAGTGCCTACTTTTTCTTTTACTTACCACAGCTGACTAACGGAATTATTTTATTTATGTGTGAGATATGTGGTATGCAGAAATGATAAACAATAAATGTCTATTACAATATTCCACCTGTGGATGAAGCATATTAAATTAATGGTAGAAGTAACCTTGCAAGGTTCGAATTGGCAGGTCTGTGGGTTGTAAACATCTTCCTGCTGGATAAGCAGAGATGTAGATGACTGTTTGTGGTGTGGAAATAAACAAAGACCACCCACAGAGAACAAACAAAGGCTATTTATTCAGAACTGGCTCCAGCGAGGGAGGCAGCCTTTATCGCTCGAATTTGGCAGAGACTCAAAGGCAGGCAGAGGAGCTGGAAAGCTTTATAGTAGTGGCAAAAAAGGAAGGCTGCAGGTGTGCCCCCTCTGGAGGCCGTGGGTCTGGGGAGGCCAGAAGAAGAATAACTAGAAGTGGGGCCTCCTATATGGTTGGTTAAGGGTGCAGATTTGACTTTTGCCTCTAAGACCTCTTTTGTCTTAAGCTGGAAGCAGAGAGAAAAATCAGGGAAGCTGTCAGTTATGAATAAAGTCCTGGCTGTTTTGAGCTGACTTGTACAGTTTACTTTTTGGCTTCCTGGACCAGTGGCTAGAGATAGGGGGTATGACTTCCTGCAAGCATTATAGACAGCAGGCTGGCTGTGGGTCAGTTTCCTAAGTGGGTGGTGCAGATTGTGGGTCAGAGTTCTATTTTTGTATATGGTCATTGCCTGCTTGTGTATTCAGTCTCTCAGTGGTTATACTTAGGGAAATTGGCCACATCTTGCTCTCTGAATAAACATCACCCTCCTTTCCCAGACTGAAATGAAGAGGCACATTCAGGAACCAGGCCTCCATCTTATGGAACAGCAGATCCTGTGCTGTATACTATGTCCCCACAAGTCTTCCTTAAAACACTACTTTTCTTATGTTAGTTCACTGCTTTAAAAAATGTGCGCTAACTCTGGAATGAGCTAAACCTGCTGCATCTGCCATACTCACCCAATCTTTGTTTCCCTCCTCCTCCGTGCTTCACTCAGGTGGGAATCCTTGCCTCGCCCCACCATCCCCATGCTTATTCCTACTTCCTTGCCCTTTCGCCCATGGCCTCCCACTTCCTGGAATGCTTTCTGCTCTTTTCTCCAAATACTGCCCATAGTTCAAGTTTCAATCCCGAACCCGCCACCTATATGAACCATCTCCTCACGACTCTGGTGATATTTGCATATTTTCTGAATCATGAGAGGATGGACTTGCATTCCTCACAGGGGGGGTTGCCAGTAGCTTTGCATCAGAGTCTCACCTGGGGAAGCTGGTTAAAATGCAGTTTTGAGTCCCCTCAGAGATTCTGATTTGTTGGCTCTAGGTAGGATGGGAGAGTCATATTCAGACTGGCAAGGAAGAAGGGGAAAGAGTGCTTTGATTAAAAAGGAACATGTGCAAGGGCATATGGGTGGGAAAACACACTCGGATGTGTGTATGTGTACATATTACATATGAGGGAAAACTTGTAAAAGACTTAGAAATGAACCAAAATGATAACTGTCTTCAAATGGAAAACCAGGCATTGTGTGGCACACTCTTTCAGGTGATTGGATTCTATGGGGTCTCTGCTCCTCTCACTGTCTTTGAGCTTTTCAGAACTCTGTAAATTGTAGATAACTGATAGCAGTACAAATGAATTTTGCACATGGGTGGAGGTCCCATTGATTTCCCTCCCAGCTGTGGAAGGAGTCACTTTTTCATCTACTGAGCAAATTCATTTCAGTATTCTTGATGGCCTATATATGTGTCTGTTCTTTGGGTTCTCCTTTAAACCAGTTCTAACATCTCACTGGCTCTCTCATTAATCAATGAGTTAAATAAAGCCCTTGACACATGTTCATTTTACACAGGTTTCCCCTGCTGTCTGAAAGTAGAGTGTTCCTTATGAAACATTTTGTAAGCCGAAATGGCATAAAATGAAGAAGCATCCTGCTAGTGGATGCATGAAATAAATCCAGATAAAGCACAGAGGCTCACAGACACAGTCCAAAGCTATGAGGGCTTGATGCTGAGATGCTGAGTGCAGTTTCTGGGGAAGGAGCTTAGCGGCACCACTCTCACTGCTTGGGGTTCACACTGCCTCTATAACAGTTTGCTGTGAAACAAACGCCGAGCACTATTTTTGCTTTTCACCTTTTTTGGTAAAAGCCAAAATCTTCTTTGGATTTCTTTCAGTTAGCAAAAAACGGGTACTAATGCAGAGCAAAGTGACCTAAAGCAAACTTTCGAAAAGTGGGGGATACCTATGGTTCTATGAGTCTTGGTTTTACCTTGTAAAAAGTTCTCTCTCTCACATACACATGCACATGCACATACATACAGAGGCCCTACTTGGCTCAGCCACCTCACCCTGGTTAAACGGTTTAGTTTCGTGAGAAAGGTAGGTCGGGAACTGCTGAAAAGCCAAACCATGCAACTGGGACTTTATTGGGTAATTTGCCTTTAAAATGGTCGTTCAAAATGCTGGCATCATCGTTTTGTAATTATTCATCCCTCCCAGATGCCTTTGAGTAAGAATGAGTGGATAGCATTACTCTTAGCTTTTCCATATGTCTCTGGGAGCTTGCCTCTGGAAGTCTCAAAGTGTCATACAAGGGCAAGCATCAGATCTTCTGCCTGACGATTGCTCTGAGTGGAGTCACAGAATATCTTGACTCTTTCATCTGTAGGAAACCAGGGAAATTCTGCCTCAGGATGCCTCCTGGAATGCTCTCCTCCTCCTGGATCTCACCTGGCCAGGCAGCTGGAGCCCCTTCGCCATCCAGAAGCCAGTAGTGCACCAGCCGAGCCACGTGCACACCACAAAACCCCACCTCTCCTGGCCCAGGTCTGCTTCATTCCTTTTCTGGTCCTTGTTTTAAGAGCATTAGGCAAAAGGTCCAGGTGCTGCCTGCACCTTCTGCCTTTCAACTTTTCACAGACAAAGCCTCTTCTTGACCACACTTTAGTTATATTCCTCTGAAATCTCTTCTTGACTAGGCCTCATCCTTGGGCCTGTCTTTGGCCTGCCTCAGGCCGTTGTAGCAAGAATCCTGCTAAATCAGTTTAGAGAGAATCCCACCACCCTTGGTATCTGATCATCCTCAGTATCTGATCACTCTGGCCTACCTTCATCAAGAATCTTAAGTTGGTTTAGCAAGAATCCCCCTACCCTTGCTGTCTCCTCTGAGTGCTTTTCTATCCACTGACACCCCCTCACTCTGCTCCTTGGCTATAAATCCCTAGCTGTCTTGGCTGTATTCAGAGTTGAGCCCTATGTCTCTTCTATATTGCCATAATCATGAAGCTTGTTCCCTCAGTCCTGAATAAAGTCTACTATATTAACAAGTGTCAGAATAATTTTTTTTCTTTATCGTCACTAGGGTCTGAGCTCAAAGGGGTGACTTGTCCCTGGCTATTCTGACCCCTAAGCAAAGCTGACTCAAGCTGACTTGGGCTGCCTTTTGCTTTTGGAGACCCCCCCACACCAAATCACCGTCTCTTCATCTTCCAAGGCATCCTGTCATGCATTGGCAAGGGGACACCTCTAGTCTGCAGCCCTGGAAGAGAATCACCTCTTCCTCTTTTGCCCTCAAAAACCTCCGAATGTGTAGACCCTTGTTTCAATTGCTGGGATGTCCTGGAGTTAAAGGCCAAGGACAGCGTTTTGACTGCCAGGCATGGCTGAGGGCTGGGCAGCCAGAAGCACACAGGCCATCCTTCTATGTGCTTCTCCATGTGTGGAAGGGACCTGATGACTTTGTAACCCACCTTGCAGGGCTCCCTGGGGAGATGTCTGATTCTTTAGAAGGAGAGAATTCTACATGCTTGGGATCCTTAAAACATTCTCAGTCTCATAGAACCCAAACAGAAGTCAACCCCCAAAATGTGCAAAGACAAAAGGGGGTAAGAAACGTGCCTAAACGGCTGAAACAACAAACCATTTTCGTAAAGGGCAAAGAATGATTTCCTACGTGGGAAAGAATTTACAACCTTGGTTGCTTTCCTTTCTTTTTTCTTTTTTCCAGCTTCCTCCTCCTTGTGCAATAAAGGAGATCAGTTTGTCCAGGCGCCCCTTCTTTTTGATGAGAGCCTGTCTCTGGGAAAGGGACTGGGCTTCAAGGAACACATAAAAGAAAGTAGTAAAAAACACAGCACAACCCAGCGCAGTGCCACGGCATCGCCTGTGACTGGCAGGGTTGTCCTTGGTGTCCGAGCTGCCCTGTGCAGGAGGAGAGAGTTTGTGAGTGAGGTCAGCCTAATTAGCCAGGCTAATGTCTGGTTTCCTGGGGAGAGCTTTTGTGAAGTAATTGCCTGCCTTGGGGTCAAAATGCAGTAATTACAGGTCTTTTTTTTGCCAAATGAGATAAACAGCCTTTGAATTCTTCCAGCAAGGAAGCCAATCACACTGAGAGACTTCTCTTTGTGCCCCGCAGTGGATATTTTGACAGGTGATTTCAATACCATGCAGCTATTTATTTATTCGGGACTTGGGACATAAACACAAACATCTTGGCCTACAGTTCTGTACATTAAAAGACTATCAGACTCTGTTAGAACCGAATGTGGGGATTTTGTGGCCGAGAGTCCACTTAAAATGCTGACGTTGGAGAATAAGGTCGGGAGATATTTTGAGCTAAAACAGAAATTCCACCACAGTTTTAAAGTTAACAGAACAGCAGAATTATCCATGTAAACCAGCTTCCTTTCTCCTAGTTGTTTGCTTACTTTCTCTGTTAAAATCAACAACGAACAGTCTGGGAGGACCGTGGAAAGCTAATAAGGTAGGAAAAGTTTCCACCTCCGGAGGTAAACAATAGAGGCATGCAGACTGGATTAATTCCGAGCACGACAGAAACATATTTTTACCAGTCCTGGTTGAGGTGAAGGTGACTGACCCCAGAGTGGGAATAAACTGGTGTGGAGACCCGGAGATAGGAAATGGGGATATGTCTTATAAATAAAATGAGCACCATTTCAAGGATGTTGTTGTCACCTGGGGTCCCCCCCCCCACCCCACAGGCAGCCAGCTGGCTAACCCTGGTAACCCAAAACCCATGTGTTGCTCATAGACCAGCAGCATTAATATCACTGGGGAATCTGAGTGAAATGCTGAGTCTTAGGCCCCACTGCAGACCTTCTGAGTCACAATCTGCATTTTTGTAAATTGAACTATAGTTGATTTATAACACTGTGTTAGTTTCAGGTGTACAACAAAGTGCATAATCTATAGTTTAACATGATCCCCGGGGGATTCCTACAATTAGTCAGGATTGAGAAGCCCTGGTTTAAATTACCCTGGGATAGGGTTTGTTCCAGATAGGAGTGGCTCATTTTGAGCAAAGACATTGACAAGGCTGCAGTGTGGGGACAAACATGAGAAGGAAAGTACCAGAGTGTTGACATACAACATTCTGGTCTCTTTAGAAGAAAAGTGAGTTTTACATGACTATATCCCACTTTTTAAATGTCAAGACTCAGTTGCACATGGGAATTCCAGCCACCACCACCCATCTCCCTCCCTGCTCTCCCTAGGAAACGTGACACCCAAAGGTGAAGGAGATGGGCTCATTCCATCCCTGAGTCTATCTATGCAGCTTGACACTCTAGGTCAACTACTTTTTTGAACGTGTGGCTGGGGCATGTCTGTCGCTTCTCCCCAAACATCTTTGAGGAAGGGCCATTCATATGGAAGCCTGGTAATTAAGAATGTGGGCAACCCTCTCAGCATCACCACAAACATTAATGATTAGAAGGAACTGCCTGCTGGGGTGGGGTCCAGAAGGCAACACATGACATAGAGCGCAGATGTTTTCAACTATTTAAAGATGTTGATTGGGCCCAACTCACTATATTGTGTAGCTTGCATCTATACACTAAAAACCCAGACCTCAACCAGCAGTCAGCAATCCCTAAGGAAAAGGGAAGGAATTAGATTGCACTACAGTATTTCCATTATTTTAATTGTATTTGAGAACTTGAAAACCAAAATGCTTCTAAAGCCTTCTGAAAATGTTACTCCAAAATCATCACCTACCAAGAAAATTCTAACTGATGACAAACATTCTATTCCTGAAATCAAAATCTCTTCTCCAAACCATCCTCAAGGGATTCCATTCTTAATTCTGCACAAAATACATAAGCATTATCTAGCCGGGACTCTGCCTGGCTATGGAAGGGAAGCATCACTAAGTGCAAGCTGTTGGGCATATGCAAGCCACAATACTAGGCAGGATAAAGAGTATTCTTCATTCAACAAGAGTTTATTAAGTACATAATGTCTAGATACTGGTCTAGAATGAATAAATATAATAGCAGTTAAAATTCTGTAAATGTCTGCTATATATTAGGCAATGTTCTATGCAGTTCTCACTTATTGTCTAATTTAACTGAAAAATAATCCCATGAGATAGATTTTGTAGATTTGGAGGCTGAGGCCCAGAAAGTCCAAATAATTTGCCCGAGGTCACATATCTATTAAGTGGTGGAGCTGAGATTCAAACCTAGGGACTTGTGAATTGGTACTCTTAATCCCAATACAATCCACAACTCAAAGAAGACTGACACTACCCTTGCTCTCATGGCGCTTACTATTTCACAGGGAACACAGATATTAAACCACTAATTGCAAGTCTGACAAATTCCACAAAAGGTTGCTATGGAAGCATATCAGAGGGGGACCAAAGTCTTCCTGAATAAGTCATAAATTTAAGTTGCAACTGAGGACTCCAGGGTTAGGGTTTCCAAAGTGGGGCCAGAGCATGAAGCTAGAGCCAGATTAGGGGAAGTCAGGTGAGCTATGGTAATGATGTTGAATTTTATTTGAAGAGTAACAGAAAGCCTTTAAACTAAGTGAGAGAGTGACACAATCCAACTAAAACAACAGCAAGGCTGGGGCTTGGAGATGGGTGGTTCGGAGGTGGTAAGGGAGGCCTCAGCAGGAGGCTGTTGCAGTAGGGATGGTGATGGCTGGGCCAGAGTGTTGGCCATGGGGATGGGATGCATGATCGTGAGATGGGATCATTGAGGCTTGATTTAACTTGGGGAGCAAGGGAAAAGGAGTTTGGGTTCCAAGACATAAAACATAAACAGTAGAGCTAAATATAGACTCATTGACTTGATAAAGTATAATCAGGTATTACAAATCATGCTGTAGAGTTCCTCCTTCATATTTTATCACCCACACTATGAACCAGGCATCCTGCAAAGTGGTTTATATGCATTTTATCGTGAATCTTCATAACAACCCTGTGAGACTAGCACTGCGCTGATTCCCATTTTACACATGAGGAAGGTGAGGCTTAGGAGGATTAAGCGGAGGGCACGAGGTCATAAGAAAAGTGGTAGGAGCAGCACTAAAGTTCCAGCCTATCTGATTCCGCAAACCACGGTCTTCACGTCTCTATTTCCTGAACTTGTCTGATAAGACTCACCTGGGATGCTTGTTGAACAAACATGCTGCTGGGCTCCACCTCTGGACAGCTGATTAAATGAGCCTGGGGCCCAGGATCTGTATGTTCACAAGCCTGTCACCAGGCCATGCTGGGCAGCACTGACCTGTGCCGACTGAGAAGCAGAAGGTGGGGGTAGGAGGCCAGCATGGCCGCTTTCTAGTGGGTCCCGGTTCAGCCATTTGTCTCTGCTCTGATCAGTTTTTCTCATTTGCCTTCTCCTTTGCTCTCACTCTGCTTAGTGCTATTCACAGAACTCATCACAACTTGGAATTTTATTGTATCATGTATTGATTGGTTGTCCAGCAGCCCCTCTACAACATAAACCTCAAGAGGGCAGGACCTGACTGGCCCGTGGAACATGCCAGGACCGACCACCCTCTTCCATGCCCTCCTCTCTCTCTGGACCATGAGAGCCATGGACTGGTCCCCTTGCTTCCATCTTCCCCTGGCCAGCCTCCATCCTGAGCCTGCATAATCTCTGTGAGACTCCCATCAATCCCGTGCTCTTAGTCCTTAGAATAAGACCAGCTGCGCTCTGGCCCCAGCCTCCCCGTCCTTCCTCCCTTGGTCCCTTGGCTCAAGCCAGGCATACTGGCCGCCAGTCACCCCAAGTGATGTTTGGTAGTCACCCCAGGTAGTCTGAGCCATCAAGGGTCACATGTGCAGCTCCCAAAGACACCTTCCTGGGGGTGCCAGTGCTGCCCTCGGTCTGTGCGCTGTGGAGGCAGCAAGGCTGGACGCCACGCCCTCAGGTGGCCACTCCTCCACCCACTTGCTTTCCTGGGCTATTGCTGAGCCCTTCAAGAGAGGGCTGATTGCTCTCTGGTTCCCGGAGAGGCCCTGCTGCTGACCTGGGGTGGAAGGCTCCAGAAGGTGTCCTGAGCAGGAGGTCAGGAGGGCTGCTGGCCGCCCTGGTGGAGAGCCCTGGTGGTGGGCAGGGGGATGGGGGGAAGGCAGGGAGGCCTCCGCATGCACGCACAGAGCTCTGCGGTGCCTGCACCCTGGGTGGCCCGGCCGGTGGCCTGCTGTGCTCTGTGGAGTTAAAAGAAAGCTGCGGGTAGAGGGACCTTGCTGCTCAGGGCCTCCACCATGGCTTAAGCCACACATGGCTAAAGTACACAGACGATTAGCAATCAAGGGAAGGACCTCCCTGTGAGGGAAAATGACACAGGGGTTACTTCTCTGTAAACAGCTCCAGAAAAAGCACCGGTTCCTTTTACAGGCTCTTTACTTCCTTTGAGAAGCTGCAAATGTACCCACTGAGTGCTTTAGCTCTCAGCTCTCCAGTGGGGGAGGAGGGACACAGACACACACACTCACAGACCTACACAACCTCCCAAAGAGAAGAAAACCCCAAAGGCCATCAGGGCTTCTCAGCAGCCTGTGCCCTAAGATTGGATCCCCTGATTCATAGAACTAGTGGGGCCTGAAACAGAACACGGATTTGCCTCCAGGTGATGCAGTCCAAGTGGCTGGCGTGGTGGCATTCTTTGAAGGTGTGTTGTCCCAGCACCTCCATTTCACAGGTTACTTGTAAGCAAACAACATAGAAAATTTGCACGTTGCCTTTGTAATTTATTCCAAATTTAAATCACATGGGTAATCTGTCAGGCCCTCTTGAGAAAAGTTGGGACAGAGACTTATGAGGTTTTAATGCTTACATTAAGAACTTCAGATCCTACTCACATCTGTGAAGCCAGAGCATTTTGGGGTCTTTGCAGTGGAGTGATTACAAGTTTCCCTTTACCTGGGAAGCCTGAAAACAACATTCTTTGGGAATAAAGATTTTTGGTTGTGGGAATGGCTACTAAGCTTGTGAGTGACAGAAAGCCCCACACTGGCCTAAGCAGCAAAGGAAATTTCTGGGCTTCTACAGCAGGGAAGTCCGGATGGGCTCAGGCACTCTGGTGAGACTGGTGAAAGTGAACATGTATTGAGCCCCGAATGTGGAACGCACGAGCCCAGGCATTTAACCCTCCATTCACACAATGACCCAGGCTCTAGCCTCATCTCATTTTCAGAGGGACAGGTTGAGGAGCAGGACCCACAGCTGGAAAGTGGCAGGGTCTGGACAGGACGATGAGGGCGTAAACAGCTGAGTCCCTAAGCACGACTCAGTCTTGCCTCCAGTGTCTCAGGTGTACTCTTTCCCCTTCTTGGATCTGCCACCCTCCGAATCTGTCCCATTCTTCCCTACTTGGGCACAGGCTTCCTCCCTGCATGGAGAAGCCATCACTGGACAGCCTCCTTGCCTTGGGCCTCCAGGTCAGGGCAGTTTCTCCCAGTAGCTCTACAGAGCGGGAACTGGGCTAGGCAGGAAATATAACCCTGTGACAAGGGCCATGTGCTGGGCACGGTGACAAACTGAGATTCCACCACCAGCCGCAGCTACTTCAGGGATATGGCCCAGGGTCACCAGATCCTCCAGTTTTCAAGAAAAGCCTGAAATCTGGATTTTTTCATGTAAATTTTTCTGCTTTTGAAAATGCTATGTAGGCCTAACAAAATATATCTTGGAGCCGTCAGTGTTCAACCTCTGCCCTCCAAGAAGAGTCTTGGAGAACCAGCCTCAGCTGTTCATTCTTGAAGCAGTTACTTTGGCCAGGGCAGTGCCTGGGATGCTCCAGCCATCTGGGACCTGGTCCACTGCCTGGTGGAGGAGGGGTCATGATGGACAGCCCCGCCGAGACCACCCTGCATGAGGACGGAGTTCCCGAAGGAGAAGTGATTGAATGAACTTTAGAACTTCCACAGAGCTGCTTGCGTGAGTCCATAGTGCCACAGAGCAAATTGTAAAAGAAAAAAAAATATTCCATTCAAAAGTTGAAATTGGTTATTTTTTGGAAAAGCTTCAAAGCAGAGGTGAATATACCAGGCTAAGAGAAGGCTGACATAAGCACTAGTGATGTTTCTCCAGCCTTTAATGAATGTGTTTTGGTCAGAAATTAGGGGACCCGCTGAGGTTGAGTTGGAAGCTTGGTTTCTATTTCCTATTCAAATTTTGGCCTGTCTGATGAGATGAATACAAAGCAACCAGATGTGGTCCCTTTGTAACATCTGCTGATTATACTGGAGACTTTGCCTGCAAGGCATTTCCACCTGGGGCAGGGTCTGGATTATGATTAGCAACTTTTGGGACCTTTCTAACTTGGGTTATAACTGCCTAGGCCATCTAGAAGAAAAAATGGTGTGTGTACACATGCCTCATGGTAGACTTCAAATTCATAATTGAATAATTCTGCAGGCATGAATCTGAATATTCCTTGATAGGAATCATCATTTCACTTGGAGGTGAAACAATGTGTGATACAATGAGCTGAGCGCCAGCAGGGGTCCCTCTGCACTTAGTCCTCATGTCCCAGTCTCCTTGTCACAAAGCCTAAGATTATACTAGCACAGTCTTTCCTCAGGCTCAAAGCATTGTATGTCTATGCTAAGTTTAAATGGTTTAGCCTGGAAGGATGGTGTGTTAGTACATATAACATGACCTGCTGTGTACTGTGTCTGTCTGCCCTGTTTCAGGTGTTATACACACCCTTCCTATTAAAAGTATTTAATAATTGTTAAAAGATTTTAGCCCATTTTTCAAAGGAGGAAACTGAGCCTCCAGGAGTTGGAGTGAAGCTATATATATACAAATTATATTTATCATATAGCTAATAATTGGCAGAGGCAAGGTGCCAGGAGTATCATATAGGACGCTTTTGGCTACAACTAACAGAAAATTCCAACTCAAAATGACCTCATGAGGAAATTTATTATTTAATGGAACCGTAAGTCCAGAGGTCAGATGGTTCTGGGGCTGGTTAATTTCACAGCTCAAATGACACCAGCAAGAACCCAGGTTCTTTCTTTCTGTTTGCCATCCTTCACAGGTCAGCCTTGACCTCGGTCCTCATTGTTCCAAGTTGGCTGCATCCCTTTCAGACATGGCCACACCTAGAGCCAGGGGGCAGTGAGAGGGACTCACTGGTGTTCACTCTCTTTTCTCACACTGGATTTTGAATGGTCTGCAACTACTTTTTCTGATTTTTCCTGTAAAGTTGCATTTGTAATGCTCATTTTCTTTTAGTTAGCCTTAGGCTGAGAAGAGTTCTTAGCTGATATTTTAGACAAGGATATGTGTATCAGTCAGGGCTTGTGAACCAGTGCTTGCAAGTGACTCAAGTCCCATCTCCCTACTTCCGTCTTCTGTTCTGTGTGCTGACTGAGAGTCTGGATTTGGGAATACGGTTGCAAATTACTTAATGTCTTTGTACCTCAGTTTCTGTATCCATAAAATGGGGATCATGTTAGAACCTGCCTCAGAGGGTTGCTCTAAGCACTAAATAAGTTAGTACATGGGAAATCCTTAGAACAGGGTCTGGCCTATTGTAAGAGCTCAGTAGGCCACAATTATTAATGTTATTCTCCAAGGTTCCTCCTCCTGGAAGGGACATGCATGAGGCAGCTCTGATGTGACATCTTTACGGTTGGTGCTCCAAAGGAAGACAGGGTTATCCCACAGCCTCGGCTTCCAGGGAGGACACTGTGGCTTGCTGTGGTACCCTCTTAGCCCAGGCTGGATCAGGAGTCAATGCCCTGTGGCAGGGTGTGTTACCAAGGCTGTTGCCCCAGAACCATACCCCTGCCCTTCCCTCCAGGTAAACTTGCAGAAAATCACAAATAACCATACCCTCTATCTGTGTTCACAGCACAGGAAGAGAGAGTCTAACCACAAGAAAACCGGTGCAAGCTGGCTGAGCTTCAAACGTGGGACAAAGGTTGCCCTGCAGCTCATTACCATCTCATTGTCATAGTAAGATCTCTGCCTGTCTGTGCCAGGATGGTTTGACCCACTTCTGACCCAGATGCCAAAGGACCGTAGAAGGGCAGAAAAGAGGTGGCACCGCCGTTCCAGGAAGAACCTCACCTATTCCCAGAAAACCAGTGCATATGCCTCCACCTCATTAACCTTGCCCTTAAAATCTTGCCTTAATCATCCCCCAGGCAAGAGGTTTCCTGCTTCTCCATTCTCTGGCCATTGAATAAGGCTTGCGCTGCTTCGATTTCAGCTTCGGTTTCATTTTTGTCTGCACAACCCCCAACGGAAAAAGAACCTTTCCCGCCGAGGCAGGGGGCCTCGGCCAGTTAAGACCCAAGTGGGGGTCCATACGACCTAATTCGGTCACGGGTGCGGTGGCTGGCATCCCCCCAGGCCTCCCCAGCTTTTGAGAGGAAGGAGCAGTTTCCTGAAGGAAATCAGGTGGAGCTGTGACCAGAGGAAGAATGGGAGGTGTGCTAGGCAGATACTACTACTGATGAGCCACTACCTTTGTCTTCCGGTTGACCCCGGAGGAGTTGGGATTTGGATTCAGTGCTGAACACATTAGACTGTGTGTTAGCAGCTGTGGTTGTAAGAAATCTTTGGGTCACAATATAATCCTTAATTCTGAGCTCCAGATTGCAATCTTGTGTCCAACAATTCTCTCAATATTTGGTAGTATTTATATTACTGAACATTTTATAATGAAAATTTGGAGGGGCAAATGACACCTTCAGAGGCTAACTCAGCTTTAATACACACAAACAAAACCTTTCTTGTTACTTCTTTGATCTTATAAGCATTATACGTGAAAAAATGTGCACAAATCAAACCAAAGCAGACAGCAAAGTCCGTGTCATTGGGGTAATGCTCCTAATGTGCCCTGGCTTCAGAAACACATGCAGCACTTAAGTCTAAATGGCTGACTCAGGATGTGTGCTTCTTCTCCCACAATGCCATGGGCTTCTCCCCAGCATGACACGTGCCACAGGGTTGGGCCACCCTGCCAGACCATGGGGTCTTCCTCTAGGTGTGAAGACAGAGCTTTATCACCTTTGCAACCCCAGCCTCCACTGCAGTGACAGGGCACAGGGGAAGCTCTGCTATGGTTTATGAACAAAACTGATAATGTATATAAAAACATATATTCTAAAGAGCAGTACAGTATAAATCATTTCTCTGAAGTCTAAAACTTGCTATGTATGAGCAAGTATTTAGTAAGGACTTTTCAATGCTAATTGAATTTTCTCTAACTGTAAGACCACACACCTCCAACGAACATCTTACATTTCATTTTCATTTTTGTCAATACATGTTCATAGTTTATGATGACCTAGATGGGTGGGATGGGTGGGGGTGGGAGGGAGGTCCAAGAGGGAGGGGATATATGTATACCTACAGCTGATTTACTTCCTTGTACAGCAGAAACTAACACAACAGTGTAAAGCAACTATACTCCAATTAAAAAAAAAAAAAGGAAACGATAAAAAAAAGTGAAACAGTTTTACAACAACAGCAAAAAAGCAGCCTTTGCCCACCCCACCTCACCTACCCCCATTCCCCCTCCTGCAGCAAACATTTAAACTCTTTTAGTTCTTGCTTTTGGTGCTTATCTCCACGTTGTAACATAATAAGTTTACATTGCTATTTTTTGATTTTACAATTTTAGTTATTGTCTTAGTTCATTCTGGCTGCTATAACAAAGTATCATAATTTGGGTAGCTTATAAACAACAGAAATTTATTTCTCACAGTTCTGGGGTCTGGAAGTCTGAGACCAGGGTGCCAGCATGGTTGGGTTCTGGTGAGGACCCATTTCTAGGTTGCAGACTGTCATCAACCTAGGGATCTCATCCATCACCCTAGGAATTCTCATCTGTCTTGGGTGTCCTGTTACTGGATCCCATATCTTCCTCATTCTTGGTGTATTTCTTTGCTTTGGTGAATTACACCCTCCAATAGTTCCCCACCACCACCTTTTTTTTTGAGACTGGTTTGTCTGAAAATGAAAGAGTATTTATTTTACTGTCACATTTTGATTGATGTTTTTGGGGTGATGTTTTCCATCCTAAAGATTCTAGGCCAGAAATTATTTTGAAGGCATTACTCTTCTGGCTTCCAGTCCAGCTTCTGAAAAGTCCAATGCCATTCTGATTCCTGGTCCACTATGGGTGTCCTGTTTTTCTCTCTAGAACATACTAGAGTCTTCTTACTTTTCCCAGTATTCTGAAATTTTAAGGTGGCCTTCTTTGATGTGTTTCATTTGCTGTTTGTTTCATTTATTGTGCCAAGCAGTTGGTGGGACTTTTCAGTCAGGAGACATAGGTCCTTCAGTTCTGGAAAATTCTCTTATTTTATTTCTCTGGTAATTTTCTTCATTCAGAATGAAGAAAGTCTAGCTCTCAAATTTGGTGGACTAATTTTTTCATATTTTCTCTCTTATTTTTCAATCCCTTGGTTATATGTCCTCCATTAAAAAATAAATTTCTTCAACTGTATCTTCTAACATTTATAAAGTTTTAAAGTTTTAAAAATTCGTGTTATTTTTATATGTTCCTCTTTATATGGCACCTTGATCTTGTTTTATGGATGCAATATCTCCTTTTTTTCTCACTTAAAAAATGAATTACAGATTTCAAAAAGACATCTTGATTCTTACATTATCTCTCTTTCCTTTTTTCTGTTTTTTTTTTCTGTTTTTCTTCACAAAGACTTTTCTCCAGTATATGCTAATCCTTGAGTTCGTACATATTTAAGAGTGAGCAACTATAACAACAGCAAAGGAAATTCTGCATGCAAGGGTTTTTCTTTTGGTGGGGTTTCCCAGAGGGTAACTGGCTATTTTGTAGAGAAACCCTCGAATGTCATTATCTGCTGTCAATGCTCAGGTAGATCAATTAATTTCCCCAGAGAGGGACTCTCTAATTTTCTGCTGTGGTTTGTTCTGGAGGGGAGGGCCTAAGCCTGACTTTCAGAGCTGGGAGCCAAGTGAGGAAAAGGGCTTGACTTTGACCTCATGCTCTGTTTACACCTGGGCCTAGACTCTCTTGCTTTATTGTCTCTAAAGAGTGACTCCCCTTATGGTTGAGGGAGGGTGGTCCCAGGCAAAAGGACTCGTGACTTCTTTTATCCATTTTCATTGAATCCTCCCGTTCTCAGCCCACCAGGACCCTCTCCATGAGAATCACCTGATGCTTCCGCTCCCTGAGACTTCCTGGGTTCTGAGGTATGAACCTGCCCACAGCCCCTGGCCCAGCCCCTGCAGACTTGGTTCTCTGCCTCCTGTGGTCTGCTCAGTTAATTACCACTAGATCTGATCACTGCTTTCAGAAGTTTAGCTGAACTCTTTCTGCTCTGACTCCTTTCATGTTCTTTTTGCCCTTGTGGGTTGATGTCTTTTTATTTCTTTTCTGTCACTTTAATGGGGTATTGGGAGGGAGTGGAAGGAAAAGTGTGTGTGCAATTTATCATGTTTACATAAATTTCCATAAAGTCATAACACTTGAAGTCATTAACCAACCCACCTATGTGTCTCTTGTCCACATTTGGGACACTTCCATTGTCTCCTAGCTGCCCACCACATTTCCAGTGAAATGGCCTCCCCACTTATTTGGAGTTGAGGCGGGCAGGGGAGGTGTTGTGGGATCTTCATGACTAGAGCCCTCACTTTCAATGCAGAATTGGAAACGGGGGATGAAGCAACCCCTGCTAGTTTCCAGAGTATTAGACACTGGGGACACTGGGTCTAAGTAACTCTGAATGTGTCAGAGTTTTATCAAGGCGTAAAACAGTAACTTAATCCTTTGTTAAGGCTGCCAAATTTAAAATGATGCTGTATGAAGAAAAAGTCCCACAATAAAACATTTTAGCGCCCATCTGAAAGAACAGCCATTGCTCTTTTAGTTCTCTGCCTCGAAAAAATGGACTCTGACTATAAGGGGGGAAAAGTAAAATGGGGGGATGGAGAGACATGAAAGCCCCACCCTTGGGGCCAGAACTGCCTGAAACGGTGGTTACTGGGCCAAGAGTGGCCCTTCTCGTCTGAACTCGTCTCGAGTTCTCAGCTGGACAATTTGGATGAGTTGTGTCTGTTTCTTCCCCAGGCTGAGGAACTTGTCATTCACAGGCCATCTGCTGGATTCCACTTGTCAAGACAGTGATCAAGGACTCATGGACCATGCACTGCAAGAACAGCCAACCCCCTGGTGAGGGCGTGGAGTTAGAATCCTGGAGCTGGATCCTTGGCGAACCCTGACGGTTCTGTGCTGAGAGGCTGCCAGACGGCCTGTGGGGATGTTGGGAAAGGTACCAGATGGGCACTGGGCTTGCTCTTGGGTACAGAATGTTTTATTCAGTGGGGAAAAGTAGTGCTGGGCCATATGAATAAAGCCTTCAGATTCCATGTAGGGGACTATTTAACTCTCTCCCTCTTCCTTATGCTCTAAACACAGCCAAAGGCATTGGGAACTTGGCCCACATTGATCATATCGTAGGTGACAATGAAATCTGGGCCACCCAAAGTCAATGAATCCTTAACAAGGCACAACTGGCTGCTGGGACTTGCCTGAAGAATTGTGACATTGCCAGTTGGGTAAATATTCTTTGTATAAACACACTCATATGAATGGGTAAACTATTTCCTTCCCAGTTAGGAGGCTCTTTATAAGATTGCTCTTGTGTTCCTACTTGGAGACTAAAAAAGTTGTCCTCCCTAGGTACTGAGGGGTCCTGATGTAGGGACAAGAGGCAATGTCTAATCCAGCAACATCCAGCTTCGATCCAGCCCAGGGTTCTGTGGCCAAGAAGGGAAGGAGAACATCATGGATGTGAAGGTGGGAAGATGGGTGATGGTGGGGAGGAGGCATGTGGGTATGGTGGGTAAAGTGGTCCCCAAAAGATATGTCCAAGTCCTAACCTACAAAACCTGTGGATGTGACCTTATTTGGAAAATAGAGCCTTTGCTGGTGTAATTACGTTAAAGATCTCAAGATAAGATCATCCTGGACATAGGGGGTCCTAAGTCCAGTGACTGATGGGTATCCTTGTAAGAGAAAGGAGAAGGAGATTTGAGACACAGAGAGACACAGAGGGAATATAGTCATGTGAAGATGGAAGTAGAGATTGAAGTGTTGCTGCCATAGTCAAGGAGCTACCAGAATATGGAAAAGGCAGGAAGAATTCTCTTCTAGAACCTTCTAAGAGAATGTGGTCCTGCCAACACCTTGATTTCAGACTTTCGGTCCCCAGAACTGTGAGAGAATAAATTTCTGTTGTTTTATGCCACCAGGTTTGTGGTCATTGGTTATGGCAGCCCTAGGAAACAAATTCAGTGGGGGAGATCTGGAAAGAAAGAGGCAGGAAGATAAAAGTATGTAGAGGTCAGGGCAAGGACAGCCATTGGGGCTAAGGCAGGGAGAGGTAGAGGGTTGCTGTAACAGCTACTCCCTCCCTGTCTTAGTCTGCTCTGGTGGACACAACAAAATAACATAGACTGGGCGTCTTAAATAACAAAAACTAATTTTCTCACAGTTCTGGAGGCTGGATATTAAAGATCAAGGTGCCAGCATGGTCAGTTTTTGGTGAGGACTCTCTTCTAAGCTTGTAGATGGCTGCTTCCTCACTGTCTCCTCACAGGGTAGAGAGAGCAAGAGCAAGCTCCCCGGTGTCTCTTCTTTATAGGGCACTAATCCCATCATGAACTGATCTAAACCTCATGACCTAATCTAAACCTAATTATCTTCCGAAGTCCCCACCTCTAAATACCATCTCATTGCCCACTTATGACTTTTGGGGAGACACAATTGATCCATAGCACTCCCCGACTGTGTGGATTTCCCATAATAGGTCTGGCAACTTAGTAGCTGGAAATGGACAGAACTCTGCTGCATGAAACAGGAAAAAACATTGTTGATTGAAAGATAAATTAACTTGGAGAGAAGAGGCTATGTTAAGAATCAAAGAGGAACACACTTGTCTTGGGTTCTAAATAAAGGCTAACCCAACAGTTTGGATGACAGTGAAGGCAGGTGGGGCATCATTCAGTAGCTCTGTCAATTGGGGGCTGAGGCTTATCTTTTAGGGTCCCATTATCTTCTTCTTCTGGCATTTTCCTGCCAGGAGGGATTTCCTGACTTGTTACTCTCATGTTATGAGCTGAACTGTGTCATCCCCAGAACTCATATGTTGAAGTCCTAAGACATCAGAATGTAAATATATTTGGAGATAGGGTCTTTAAAGGGGTAATTAAGTTAAAATGAGGTCATTAGGGTGGGTCCTAATCCAATCTGACTGCTTCCCTTGTAAGAAGAGGATGTTAGGACACAGACATGCACAGAAGAAAGACCCTGTGAAGACACAGGGAGAAGATGACGATCTACAAGCCAAAGAGAGAGACCTCAGAAGAAACCAAACACTGTTGACACGTTCACCTTGAACTTCCAGCCTCCAGAACTATGAGAAAATAAATTTCTGTTGTTTAAGCCACCCAGCCTGTGGTACTTTGTTATGGCATTCTGAGCAAACTAATGCACTTTCTCTGAGCCCAGAGCTTCAAGGAGAACGCTCCTTGCTCTACAAATAAGCTCCTGACCCCAGACCATGCCCACTCCAACATCCTCATCCCCTTGGTCTGTTAAAGCCTCCAGGGACACGTTGGAATCCCTGTTCATTCTCGCCTGTAAGAGCTTTAGCAAGTTGCTCAATCTCTTGGAATCTTGGTTTCTTCATCCATAAAACTGAAGATAATGAAGTCTCCCTGGTTGTGTAAATTAAATGAACTAACATATGTAAAAGTATAACCAAGTGAGACCCTATGGGGCCTTCCCAGAACAGGAAACACCACTCCCCATGTCCTCTGCCTGTCTCTTTTCTGTAGAAAAACTTTAGCCTCCTAGGCCTTCCCAGAGTTCAAAAGAGTAAATTTAATCAGAGAAGTGAGAAAATGCAGAAAGAAAGGAAAACAGTCAAGCAAGACAAAATAATAATAGTTTAGCCATTAAACAAAGTCAAGGACTTTTAGTTCCTCTTCAAGGGCTATAGGTAATATTCTGAGCAATGTCCTTTGAGCTGTTTTGCAGATACTGAAACCCCCACCAGGTGGAAGAAGTTAACTGTATGCTGCCCACAAGCATGTAGACCCCAGACTGTTTGGAACCAGAAGGTTGATGATGTTGACTCCCGATTATCTCACCACCAACCAGTCAGAATGTCCATGAGCTGATCACACACCCCACAACACCCATCCCTCACCCTGTCTTTGAAAATCTTTCCCTGGGCTTCCCTGGTGGTACAATGGTTAAGAATCCGCCTGCCAATGCAGTGGACATGGGTTTGATCCCTGGCCCGGGAAGATCCCACATGCCGCGGAGCAACTAATCCTGTGTGCCACAACTACTGAGCCTGCACTCTACAGCCCGTGAGCCACAACTACTGAGCCCGCATGCCACAACTACTGAGGCCCACACACTTAGAGCCTGTGCTCTGCAACAAGAGAAGCCATGACAATGAGAAGCCTGTGCACCACAACAAAGAGTAGCTCCTGCTCGCTGCAACTAGAGAAAGCCCGCACACAGCAACAAAGACCCAATGCAGCCAAAAAAAAAACTTTCTCTGAAAGCCTTCAGGGAGTTGGGGCTTTTTAAGAACTATCTACCTGGATTCCTTTCTTGGTGCCCTGCAATAAACACTGCACTTTCCTTCAACACAACTCAGTGTCAGTAGGTTGGCTTTACTGCATGTGGGTAAGTGGTCCCAAGTTTGGTTTGGTGACAAAAGGATTAGTTGAGGCACAACCACTCTAGCACCTTCTTCAATTTTATCTACTGTAGAGGACATTTGCCATGTTTTGCAGCCCAACACTGAGCAGCCTGCCTCTTTGGAGGAAATGCAGAGATCTATGAGAGAGGTAGGGCCCCGTCTCCAACTGTGTGAAGATGAATCTTCTGGAAGTGGGGCAGGCAGTGTAACTGGTTCATCGAGATCCTCCCATTCAGGCTAGGTAGCTTCCTGAGGTGCTTCTAGGAATGTTTTCCAACTCACTGTCCTACCAGCCAGGATCACATCTCCAAGTCATAACTTGCTCCTCCCTTTCTGTGGCTCCACAAGTCCATCAGTCAGCAGACCCCATGGACAACTCTGTGCAGAATCTCTCCCAGTATCCACTCCCACTGCCCCTATTTTGTCCCTACTCATACTGCTCCTGGCTCCAGTTCTGTCCACAGGCTCCTCAGGGACCCTTCAGCTTCTAGATAGTTCTCCTCAGCTCAACACATCTTGTTCACAATTTCCAGATTAATAAAAAATATCCAAGCTTCCACATTATATATAAGACATTAAGCCTGAGAGTCAAGGTCTTACTCAATCTGAGCCCTTCTCAGCTTTCCAGGAATGAGAGAAGAATTTAAATCAATTTTGGTTTTAGGACTCCAAGATCCTAACCAATGTTGAGAAAGAGTGTTGTTCTGGAAGAACAATGAAATTGGAAAAGTTGCCACTGGCAGGCTGTCTTGCTTCTAGATACATGTCCATTGAAACTCAAATGATAATTTTTACAATAAAAAAATGCAAGATCTATGAAGACATATTTTAACATGTTTTCTTCCTTAGATTTGTAAGCCATATGACCACAATTACGTGGCTGGATGGCATTTGAGGGACTAACTAAGTGATGGTAAGCTATAGCTGAGGAGGTAGAAAAGGAAAGGGTGGAGAAAACCAGGATGGTGATATCAAGATAGAAACCAGATATGAAGACTCTCTCCCTTCCAGACCATGCTCGAAAGGTAGCAATAAGCACACACAGATAACACACACTCAAATACACATGCACATGTGCACACACACACACACACATACACTGTTCCTTTACACGCCAACTCATCAATGCTCTTAGATTTCAAGAGCATTTCTAAAGCAATCATTTCACTATTGCATTGTCTTGTTCTTTGGGTTTAGTTTTCTTTGTTTAGATATGGCCCATTCCTCTATGAAGTATAACAGACATGGGGAGAAGTATTAATAGTCCTTTAACTAGTCACTCTTTTGGGCATCCTCCTCTCTTCTCTTTTTTTTTTCCTACTTTTTTTACAGTCCAAAATTCTTAGCAGTGTGAGATGATTCAAGGTTCTCAAAACTTTGAGTGTACAGTATCGCATAGTGATCACTTTTGAGTATGATCCGGAGGTGTCTGTCCAGAGATCCAAAAGTTACCATCAGTTGTTTAAGATACTCCATTATTTTCCTTCACTATTATGTGCTCAATGTGGGCACTCTTAAATTTCACTGTGTTTTGGGATTAACCACAACCACATTGTAGAGAGACAGAAAGATGTAAGAAATAAATTGAAAAAAGTTTTGTAGAAACAGATTTTATACCATAAAACAGTAAATTATTAGGTGTTAGAAAAATATAAATGTTGCAACAGTGTGTTTTATATACTGTTTCCAAGAATAAAAATATGACAAATCTGGGGAAAAGAAGTGGTTGGTTAATCAGATTTCTGGATAACCCCTTCCTTTAAGCTGTTAGCACTGCTGTGCTGCTTTATAGGCAATAACCCAGTCACCAAAGAGAAGAAAATCTGAATAGAGGCCTTAGAGGAAATGCTTATTTGAGGATTAATTATTTCCTTGTTAAACAGTAATATGGGGTTATTGTAGATTTTGGGGGGGTATGGCAGTTAAAATGTACTTTTTAAAACAACTTTCTAGAAACCAAGAATTTCTCAAATTTAAGAAGGAACCGAAAGAGTAGTTTACAGAAATGCGGTCTCCCCATGGAACCAGATTATGAAACAAAAAAGGAAAATGAATGATGTTAAATGGGAAACAAAATAGAGGTGACCTTTCCAGATGGTTTTTTTGAAACTCCTTGTGAGGCAGCTATCCACTAGCCAATGCTACCAAATGGCCTGTGTGTCTATTGTTTCACAGTTCTAGAGGTTAGAAGTCCGAAACCAAGATGTCAGCAGTGCCATGCTCTTTCTGAAGGTCCTAAGAGAGGATTCTTCCTTGTCCTTCCAGCTTCTTGTGGTTGCCAGCAATCCTTGGTGTTCCTTGTTTTGTAGTCCCGTGTGATCACATACTGTGTGTCTGTCTGTGTCCACACTTCTCTCTTCTTATAAGGACATTAGCCATTGGATTAGGCCCTTCTAATCCAGTATATTCTTGCCTTAACTTGGTTGTATCTGCAAAGACCCTATTTCCAAATGAGGTCACATTCACAGGTATTGGGGGTTCAAACTTCAACACCTCATTCTTAGTCCTCAGTATCACCATGAAGAGAGCATGCCAGAAGTTCTTTGTTATTTATACAAAATGGTATTAATAATAGTTACATACTCAAAATAAAACTACCCAGAGTAAGATCAACTTCTGGCATGACAGCATGAGGAGCTCTGCTGATGCGCTACTCAGTGAAACTGGTGAAAAACTATTTAAAAATCTAACCATTTAAAGCTTCTGGAAACAATATAACAATCAGCCACCAATTAGTGGAGCTTAACAGCTCGATGTGGTCAGAGAAAGAGTGGCTTAGAATGCTTGCAAGACCATTGTCATCCAAGCATGACTGTGGTTATACCCAAAGCTGTGCTTCTTTGAGGAGAAATATCAGAGGCTGAAAACTATGGGAGAGAAAATAGATTTCAAGAAAATAAACCAGCCAGTCACTAAACAAATAAACAATTAAATAACAGTAACAAGCCCTGGAGGATGAGAGGAAGACAGATATCTAGAGTTCCTACAATACACCATCTGAAATACCCAATTTCCAACAAAAAATTATAAGGCAGGCAAACAAGTATAAAAATATGATTTATACAGTTGAAAAACAAGCAGGAAAAGAAATTGCCTGTGAGAGTGACCACTGTTGTATTTCTTAGAAAAAGACTTCAAAAGGTCCATTGTAAACATGTTCACAGGGCTAAAGGAAACCATGATTAAAGAAGTAAAAGAACATATCATGACCATGTTTCATCAAATAGAGAATATCAATAAAAAGATAGAAGCTATAAAAAAGAATCAAATGGAAATTCTGGAGTTGAAAAGTACAATAACAGAAAGAAAAAATTCACTAGAGGGGCACACAGTAGATTTGAACTGGCAGAAGAAAGAATAAAGGAACTTGAAAATAGATCAAGAGAGACTATGCAACCTGAAGAACAGAGAGAAAAAAAGTACACCAACAAACATGTCAGGGAAGTACCAGAAAAGAAAAAAAAAGAGAGAGAGAGAAAGGAGCAGAAAAAATATTTGAAGAAATAATGGCTGAAAACTTCACAAATGTATTAAGAGACATTGGTCTGCAGTTTTCTTGTAATGTCTTTGTTTGGTTTTGATACTACAGTAATGCTAGCCTTATAAAGTGCGTTAGGAAGTATTCCCTCTGCTTCTATCTTCTGAAAGAGCTTGTAGAAAATTGATACAATTTCTTCCTTAAATGTTTGGTAGAATTCACTAGTGAACCCATCTGGACCTGATGCTCTCTGTTTTAGAAGGTTATTAATTATTGACTCAATTGTTTTTAACAGATATAAGCCCATTCAGATGGTTTGTTTCTTCTTGTGTGAGTTTAGGCAGACTGTCTTTCAAGGATTGGTTCATTTCACCTAGGTTATCAAATTTGTAGACATAGAGCTGTTCATAGTATCCCCAATTTTACTGAAAAAAAAATGAACCTACACATACAGGAAGTTCAACAAACTTTAAGTAGGATAAATACAAAGAAAGCCACAAATAGACACGTCATAATACAAATGTTGAAAGTTAAAGACAAGGAGAAAATCTTGAAAGCAGCAAAAGAAAACTGACTTATTGCTTACAAGGAAACCCCGATAAGATCAACAGCTGACTTTTCAGCAGAAACAATGGAGGCCAGAAAGCATTGGGAGAACATATTCAAAATGTTCAATGAAAAAACTGTAAACTAAAAATTCTATACCTAGTAAAACTATCTTTAAAAAATGAAGGTGAAATAAAGACCTTCACAGATAAACAAAATCGGAGAGAATTTGTTGGTAGAACAATTACTTTTTACAAGAAATAAAAATTTCAAATACCTTGTAAGAAATACTAAAGAAACTTTTTCTGGCTGAAAGCAAATGTCCCAAATGATAATTCAAATTCACATGAAAAACAAAGACCACAAGAAAAGGTAATTATGTAATTATAAAAGATAATTTAAATACACATTTTGTCCCCTCTTCTCTTAACTGATTTTAAAACCCTGGTGTAAAATAATGTGTTTATAATGTATTTGAGGGCCTATAACACATAAATATGTAGGATAAGTGTAATATATTTGCCAATAATAGCACAAAGGAGGTGGGTGGGAGGAAAGCTTTACTGGGCTAAGGAAATGTATACAGATTGTAAAGTAATAATTATAACAATGTATTGTTGGGTTTGTAACATTAATAGATCTAATATGTACAAAAATGGTATGACAAAAAAAAGAGTATGAAGAATATAACTATGTAGAAGTAATGTTTCTATATATCAATGAAATGAAACTAGTATAAGCCAGGAGCCAATTCTGACAAGATAAGATGTATATGGTAAGTCTTAGAGCAACCACTAAAAACATTTTTAAAATATAGTGGAAAAAATCAGTAAACAAATTAAAATGCTACATAACAAAATATTTACTTAATGCAAAATAACAGTAAAGAAGAAATAGAGGAACAAAAAAAGATAATGAAACATATAGAAAAAAAGCAAAATGACAGACATAAATTGAACTATATCAATAATAACATTATATGTGAATGGATTAAACAATTCAATCGAAAGACAGCGATTGTCAGACTAGATTTTTAAAATGTCCCAATGATATACTTTCTATAGGAGATACACTTTAGATTCAAAAATACAAGCAGTTTGAAAGTAAAAGGATGAAAAAAATACATCATGCAAACAACAACACATGAACACTGGAATGGCTATACTGATATGTATGTTTATCAGCCATTCCAGTTATATCAGACAAAATAGACTTTAAAACAAAAAATATTACTAGAGATAAAGAGGGACATTTTATAATAACAAAAGGTCAATCCATTAGGAAAATATAACAATAATAACCACATTCACTTAATAACATAGCACCAAAATATATGAAGCAAAACTGAACAAAAATAAAGAGAGAGCTATCATCAAAAAATCTACAAATAATAAATGCTGGAGAGGGTGTGGAGAAAAGGGAACCCTCTTACACTGTTGGTGGGAATGTAAATTGGTGCAACCACTACAAAATGGAGGTTCCTTAAAAAACTAAAAATAAAACTACCATCTGACCCAGCAATCTCACTCCTGGGCATATACCCAGAAAAAATAAAAAATCTAATTATAAAAGATATATTCACCCCAATGTTCATAGCAGCACTATTTACAATAGCCAAGACATGGAACAACCCAAGTGCCCATCAAGAGATGATTGGCTTAAGAAGGTACAGTATATATATATAATGGAATATTACTCAGCCATAAAAAAGAATGAAATATTGCCATTTGTAGCAACATGGATGGACCTAGAGAATAATATATTTAGTGAAGTAAGTCAAACAGAGAAAGACAAACATTATATGATATTATTTATATGTGGAGTCTAAAAAATAATACAAGAATCTATATACAAAATAGAAACAGACTCACAGACATAGAAAACAAACTTATGGTTATCAAAAGGAAGAGGGAGGGAGGGACAAATTAGGAGTATGGGATTAACAGATACAAACTACTATATCTAAAATAGATAAGCAACAAGGATTTACTGTATAGTGCAGAGAATTATATTCAATATCCTGTAATAACTTATAATGAAATATAGTTTGAAAAAAATAACTGAATCACTTTGCTGTACACCTGAAACTAATGCAATATTGTAAATCAACTATACTTCAATTAAAAAAAGATATAAAGGAAAAAATAGTTCAATACTGATAGTTGGAGACTTCAATATCTCACTTTAATAATATACAGAGGAGATAGGGCAAGATGGCGGAAGAGTAAGATGCGGAGATCAACTTCCTTCCCACAGATACATTAGAAATACATCTACACGTGGAACTGCTCCTACAGAACACCCACTGAACGCTGGCAGAAGACGTCAGACCTCCCAAAAGGCAAGAAACTCCCCACGTACTTGGGTAGGGCAAAAGAAAAAAGAAATAACAGAGACAAAAGAATAGGGAGGGAACCTGCACCAGTGGGAGGGAGCTGTGAAGGAGGAAAGGTTTCCACACACTAGGAAGCCCCTTCGTGGGCGGACACTGCGGGTGGCAGAGGGGGGAAGCTTTGGAGCCATGGAGGAGAGCGCAGCCATAGGGGTGCGGAGGGCAAAGCGGAGAGATTCTCGCACAGAGGATCAGTGCTGAGCAGCACTCACCAGCCCGAGAGGCTTGTCTGCTCACCCGCCGGGGCAGACGGGGGCTGGGAGCTGAGGCTCGGGCTTCGGAGGTCGGATCGCAGGGAGAGGACTGGGGTTGGCGGCGTGAACACAGCCTGAAGGGGTTAGCGCAAAACAGCTAGCCGGGAGGGAGTCCAGGAAAAAGTCTGCAGCTGCCAAAGAGGCAAGAGACTTTTTCTTGCCTCTTTGTTTCATGGCGCGCAAGGAGAGGGGACTCAGAGCGCCGTCTAAACGAACTCCAGAGATGGGTGTGAGCCGCGGCTATCAGCGCGGACCCCATAGACGGGCATGAGACGCTAAGGCTGCTGCTGCCGTCACCAAAAAGCCTGTGTGCGAGCCTAGGTCACTCTCCACACCGCCCCTCCCGGGAGCCGGTGCAGCCCGCCATGGCCAGGCTCCCGTGATCCAGGGAAAACTTCCCTGGGAGAACGCACGGCGCCTCAGGCTGCTGCAACGTCACGCCGGCCTCTGCCGCCGCAGGCTCGCCCCGCATCTGTACCCCTCCCTCCTCCCGGCCGAGTGAGCCAGAGCCCCCGAAGCAGCTGCTCCTTTAACCCCATTCTGTCTGGGTGGGGAACAGATGCCCTCAGGCGACCTACACGCAGAGGCGGGTCCAAATCCAAAGCTGAACCCCGGGAGCTGTGCGAACAAAGAAGAGAAAGGGAAATTTCGCCCAGCAGCCTCAGAAGCAGCAGAATAAAGCTCCACAAACAACTTGATGTACCTGAATCTGTGGAATACCTGAATAGACAATGAATCATCCCAAATTCAGGAGGTGGACATTGGGAGCAGGATATATTAATTTTTCCCCTTTTCATTTTTTTGTGACTGTATATGTGTATGCTTCTGGGCGAGATTTTGTCTGTATAGCTTTGCTTTATAATAGCTTTATTTTACTTCATTTTATTTTATCCTCTTTCTTTCTTTCTTTCTATTTTTTCTCCCTTTTACTCTGAGACTTGTGGATGAAAGGCTCTTGGTGCTCCAGCCAGGCATCAGGGCTGTGCCTCTGAGGTGGGAGAGCCAACTTCAGGACACTGGTCCACAAGAGACCTCCCAGCTCCATGTAATACCAAACGGTGAAAATCTCTCAGAGATCTCCATCTCAACATCAAGACCCAGCTTCACTCAACGACCAGCAAGCTACAGTGCTGGACACCCTATGCCAAACAACTAGCAAGACAGGAACACAGCCCCATCCATTAGCAGAGAGGCTGCCTAAAATCATAATAAGGTCACAGACATCCCAAAACACACCACCAGACGTGGACGTGCCCACCAGAAAGACAAGATCCAGCCTCATCCACCAGAACACAGGCACTAGTTCCCTTCACCAGGAAGCCTACACCACCCACTGAACCAACCTTAGCCACTGGGAACAGATACCAAAAACAATGGGAAATATGAACCTGCAGCCTGTGAAAAGGAGACCCCAAACATAGTAAGATAAGCAAAATGAGAAGACAGAAAAACACACAGCAGATGAAGGAGCAGGGTCAAAACACACCAGACCTAACAAATGAAGAGGAAATAGGTAGTCTACCTGAAAAAGAATTCAGAATAATGATAGTAAGGATGATACAAAATCTTGCAAATAGAATAGACAAAATGCAAGAAACATTTAACAAGGACGTACAAGAACTAAAGAGGAACCAAGCAACAATGAAAAACACAATAAATGACACTAAAAATACTCTAGATGGGATCAATAGCAGAATAACTGAGGCAGAAGAACGGATAAATGACCTGGAAGATAAAATAGTGGAAATAACTACTGCAGAGCAGAATAAAGAAAAAAGAATGAAAAGAACTGAGGACAGTCTCAGAGACCTCTGGGACAACATTAAATGCACCAACAGTCGAATTATAGGGGTCCCAGAAGAAGAAGAGAAAAAGAAAGGGACTGAGAAAATATTTGAAGAGATTATAGTTGAAAACTTCCCTAATATGGGAAAGGAAATAGTTAATCAAGTCCTGGAAGCACAGAGAGTCCCATACAGGATAAATCCAAGGAGAAACACGCCAAGACACATATTAATCAAACTATCCAAAATAAAATATAAAGAAAACATATTAAAAGCAGCAAGGGAAAAACAACAAATAACACACAAGGGAATCCCCATAAGGTTAACATCTGATCTTTCAGCAGAAACTCTGCAAGCCAGAAGGGAGTGGCAGGATATACTTAAAGTGATGAAGGAGAAAAACCTACAACCAAGATTACTCTACCCAGCAAGGATCTCATTCAAATTCGATGGAGAAATTAAAACCTTTACAGACAAGCAAAAGCTGAGAGAGTTCAGCATCACCAAACCAGCTTTACAACAAATGCTAAAGGAACTTCTCTAGGCAAGAAACACAAGAGAAGGAAAACACCTGCAATAACAAACCCAAAACATTTAAGAAAATGGGAATAGGAACATACATATCGATAATTACCTTAAATGTAAATGGATTAAATGCTCCCACCAAAAGACACAGGCTGGCTGAATGGATACAAAAACAAGACCCATATATATGCTGTCTACAAGAGACCCACTTCAGACCTAGAGACACATACAGACTGAAAGTGAGGGGATGGAAAAGATATTCCATGCAAATGGAAATGAAAAGAAAGCTGGAGTAGGAATTCTCATATCAGACAAAATAGACTTTAAAATAAAGACTATTACAAGAGACAAAGAAGGACACTATACAATGATCAAGGGATCAATCCAAGAGGAAGGTATAACAATTGTAAATATTTATGCACCCAACATAGGAGCACCTCAATACATAAGGCAAATACTAACAGCCATAAAAGGGGAAATCGACAGCAACACAATCATAGTAGGGGAATTTAACACCCCACTTTCACCAATGGACAGATAATCCAAAATGAAAATAAATAAGGAAACACAAGTTTTAAATGATACATTAAACAAGATGGACTTACTTGATATTTATAGGACATTCCACCCAAAAACAACAGAATACACATTTTTCTCAAGTGCTCATGGAACATTCTCCAGGATAGATCATATCTTGGGTCACAAATCAAGCCTTGGTAAATTTAAGAAAATTGAAATCGTATCAAGTATCTTTTCTGACCACAATGCTATGAGACGTGATATCAATTACAGGAAAAGATCTGTAAAAAATACAAACACATGGAGGCTACACAATACACTACTTAATAACGAAATGATCACTGAAGAAATCAAAGGGGAAGTCAAAAAATACCTAGAAACAAATGACAATGGAGACAAGACGACCCAAAATCTATGGGATGCAGCAAAAGCAGTGTTAAGAGGGAAGTTTATAGCAATAAAAGCCTACCTCAAGAAACAGGAAACATCTCGAATAAACAACCTAATCTTGCACCTAAAGCAATTAGAGAAAGAAGAACAAAAAAAACCCCAAAGCTAGCAGAAGGAAAGAAATCATAAAGATCAGATCAGAAATAAATGAAAAAGAAATGAAGGAAACAATAGCAAAAATCAATGAAACTAAAAGCTGCTTCTTTGAGAAGATAAACAAAATTGATAAACCATTAGCCAGACTCATCAAGAGAAAAAGGGAGAAGTCTCAAATCAATAGAATTAGAAATGAAAAAGGAGAAGTAAACACTGACACTGCAGAAATACAAACGATCATGAGAGATTACTACAAGCCACTATATGCCAATAAAATGGAGAAAATGGAAGAAATGGACAGATTCTTAGAAATGCACAACCTTCCAAGACTGAACCAGGAAGTAATAGAAAATATGAACAGACCAATCACAAGCACTAAAATTGAAACTGTGATTAAAAATCTTCCAACAAACAAAAGCCCAGGACCAGATGGTTTCACAGGCGAATTCTATCAAACATTTAGAGAAGAGCTAACACCTATCCTTCTCACACTCTTCCAAAATATTGCAGAGGGAGGAACAGTCCCCAACTCATTCTACGAGGCCACCATCACCCTGATACCAAAACCAGACAAAGATGTCACAAACAAAGAAAACTACAGGCCAATATCACTGATGAACATAGATGGAAAAATCGTCAACAAAATACTAGAAAACAGAATCCAACAGCACAGTAAAAGGATCATACACCATGATCAAGTGGGGTTTATTCCAGGAATGCAAGGATTCTTCAATATATGCAAATCAATCAACATGATATATCATATTAACAAACTGAAGGAGAAAAACCATATGATCATCTCAATAGATGCAGAGAAAGCTTTCGACAAAATTCAACACCCATCTATGATAAAAGCCCTGCAGAAAGTGGGCATAGAGGGAACTTTCCTCAACATAATAAAGGCCATATATGACAAACCCACAGCCAACATTGTCCTCAATGGTGAAAAACTGAAACCATTTCCACTAAGATCAGGAACAAGACAAGGCTGCCCACTCTCACCACTATTATTCAACATAGTTTTGGAAGTGTTAGCCACAGCAATCAGAGAAGAAAAAGAAATAAAAGGAATTCAAACTGGAAAAGAAGTAAAGCTGTCACTGTTTGCAGATGACATGATAGTATATATAGAGAATCCTAAAGATGCTACCAGAAAACTCCTAGAGCTAATCATTGAATTTGGTAAAGCAGCAGTATACAAAATTAATGCACAGAAATCTCTTGCATTCCTATACACTAAGGATGAAAAATCTGAAAGTGAAATTAAGAAAAAACTCCCGTTTACCATTGCAACAAAAAGAATAAAATATCTAGGAATAAACCTACCTAAGGAGACAAAAGACCTGTATGCAGAAAATTATAGGACACTGATGAAAAAAATTAAAGATGATAGAAATAGATGGAGAGATATACCATGTTCTTGGATTGGAAGAATCAACATTGTGAAAATTACTCTACTACCCAAAGCAATCTACAGATTCAATGCAATCCTTATCAAACTACCACTGGCATTTTTCACAGAACTAGAATAAAAAAATTCACAATTTGTATGGAAACACAAAAGACCCTGAATAGCCAAAACAATATTGAGAACGAAAAATGGAGCTTGAAGAATCAGGCTCCCTGACTTCAGACTATACTACAAAGCTACAGTAATCAAGACAGTTTGGTACTGGCACAAAAACAGAAATATAGATCACTGGAACAGGATAGAAAGCCCAGAGATAAACCCACGCACATATGGTCACCTTATTTTTGATAAAGGAGGCAAGCATATACAGTGGAGAAAAGACAGCATCTTCAATAAGTGGTGCTGGGAAAATTGGACAGGTACATGTAAAAGTATGAAATTAGAACACTCCCTGACACCATACACAAAAATAAACTCAAAATGGATTAAAGACCTAAGTGTAAGGCCAGACACTATCAAACTCTTAGAGGAAAACATAGGCAGAACACTCTATGACATAAATCACAGCAAGATCCTTTTTGAATCAACTCCTAGAGAAATGGAAATAAAAACACAAATAAGCAAATGGGACCTAATGAAACTTAAAAGCTTTTGCACAGCAAAGGAAACCATAAACAAGACCAAAAGACAACCCTCAGAATGGGAGAAAATATTTGCAAATGAAGCAACTGAAAAAGGATTAATCTCCAAGATTTACAAGCAGCTCATGCAGCTCAATAACAAAAAAACAAACAACCCAATCCAAAAGTGGGCAGAAGACCTAAATACACATTTCTCCAAAGAAGATATACAGCTTGCCAACAGACACATGAAAGAATGCTCAACATCATTAATCATTAGAGAAATGCAAATCAAAACTACAATGAGATATCATCTCACACCGGTCAGAATGACCATCATCAAAAAATCTAGAAACAATAAATGCTGGAGAGGGTGTGGAGGAAAGGGAACACCCTTGCACTGTTGGTGGGAATGTCAGTTGATACAGCCACTATGGAGAACAGTATGGAGGTTCCTTAAAAAACTACAAATAGAACTACCATACGACCCACCAATCCCACTACTGGGCATATACCCTGAGAAAACCATAGTTCAAAAAGAGTCATGTATCACAATGTTCATTGCAGCTCTATTTACAATAGCCAGGACATGGAAGCAACCTAAGTGTCCATCATCGGATGAATGGATAAAGAAGATGTGGCACATATATACAATGGAATATTACTCAGCCATAAAAAGAAATGAAATGGAGGTATTTGTAATGAGGTGGATGGAGTTAGAGTCTGTCATACAGAGTGAAGTAAGTCAGAAAGGGAAAAACAAATACAGTATGCTAACACATATATATGGAATCTAAGGAAAAAAAAAAAAGGCCATGAAGAACCTAGTGGCAACACGGGGATAAAGACACAGACCTACTAGAGAATGGACTTGAGGATATGGGGACGGGGAGGCGTGAGATGTGACAGGGTGAGAGGGTGTCATGGACATACATACACTGCCAAATGTAAAATAGCTAGTGGGAAGGAGCCGCATAGCACAGGGAGATCAGCTCGGTGGTTTGTGACCACCTACAGGGATGGGATAGGGAGGGTGGGAGGGAGGGAGATGCAAGAGGGAAGAGATATGGGAACATATGTATATGTATAACTGATTCACTTTGTTATAAAGCAGATACTAACACACCATTGTAAAGCAATTATACTCCAATAAAGATGTTTAAAAATATATATATGTATATAGAGCAACTAGACAGAAGATTAACAAGGTAATAAAAGACTTGAACAACACTATAAGCTAATTAGACCTAACAGACATGTATAGAATATTCCATTCAACAACAACAGAATACACATTCCTCTCAAGTGCACATGAAATATTCTCTATAACAGACCATGTGCTAGGCTATAAAACACACATTAATAAATTTAAAAGACAGAAATAATACAAAGTATGTTCTTTGATCACAATGGAATGAAAATAGAAATCAGTAACAGGGAAGAATTTGCGAAACTCATAATAAGTGGGAATTAAACAACACACTCTTAAATAATCAATGGGTTAAAGAAGAAATCAAAAGGGAAATCATAAAAGAATTTGAGATGAATCAAAATGAAGACACAACATACCAAAACGTATGAGATGCATCTAAAATAGTACTTAGACAGAACTTTATAGCCATAAATGCCTATATTAAGGAAGAAAAAAGATCTTAACTCAATAACCTAACCTTCCACTTTAAGGCCCTGGAAAAAGAAGCACAAACTAACTTAAAGCAAGTAGAAGAAAAGACATAAAGATTGAAGTAGAAATAAATGAAATACAATAGAGAAAATCATTGAAACCAAAAGCTGGTTTTTTGAAAAGATCAACAAAATTGACAAACCTTCAGCTAGATTGACCATAATAAAATGAGAGAAATCTTGCCATTTGCTACAACATGGATGGACCTAGAGGGTATTATGGTAAGTGAAATATATCAGACAGAGAAAGACAACTACTGTACTATTTCAAGTATATGTGGAATCTAAAAAACAAAACGAATGAACATAACAAAACAGAAACAGAGTTTTAGACACAGAGAACAATTAGGTGGTTGCCAGAGAGGGAGGGACTGGGGTGGGGGAAGGGGAAGGAAAGAAATATGTGAGGGAGATTGAGGTACAAACTTCCAGTTGCAAAATAAATGAGTCACAGATATGAAATATACAGTGTGGGGAATATAGTCAATAACTATGTAATATCTGTGTTGTGACATATTATTACTAGACTTATAGCAGTGATCATTTTGAAATGTATCAAATCACTGTGTTGTGTAACAGGAACGAACATAGTGTTGTAGGTCAATTAAACTTCAAAGACAAACAAACAAATGCATAGAAAAAGGATCAGATTTGTGGTTACAGAGGCAGGGAGTAGGGGGAGGGGAAATTGGATGAAGGTAGTCAAAAGGTACAAACTCCCAGTTATAAGATAAATAAGTACTAAGCATGTAATGTACAATATGATAAATCTAATTAACAATGCTGTATGTTATATACAAAAGTTGATAAGAGAATAAATCCTAAGAGTTTTCATCTCAAGGAAAACTATATATTTTTCTATTTCTTTAATTTTGTATCTATATGGGATGATGAATGTTCACTAAACTTATTGAGATAATCATTTTGTGATATATGTAAGTCAAATCATTGTGCTGTACACCTTGAATGTATACAGTGCTATATGTCAGTTATATTTCAATAAAAGTGGAAGAAAAAAGAGAGAGAGAAGACTCAATTTACTAAAATCAGAAATGAAAGGGAGGATACTACTACTGTTTTTATAGAAATAAAAAGCATTATAAAGGACTACTATAAACTATTGTACTCCAACAAATTAACTTAGATGAAATGGGAAAATTCCTAGAAATATACAAACTAAGAAAATTGACTCAAGAAAAAATAGACAATCTGAATAGACCTATGCCAAGTGAAGAAATAGAATTAGTAATTGAAAAAAACTACTAATTTTAAGAAAAGCTCATGCTCAGATGGCTTCATCAGTGAATTCTACCAAACATTTAAAGAAAAATTAATACCAATTATTCACAAACTCTTCCAAAATGTAAAAGAGGAGGAAATACTTCTCAGTTCATTTCATGAGGCCAGTATTACCTTGATACCAAAACCAGAAAAAGGCATCATAAGAAAACATAATTAAATACCAATATCTTTTATGACTGTGGACCCCCAAATCTTCAACAAAGTATTAGCAAGCCAAATTCAGCAACATATAAAAAGAATTACACACCCTGACCAAGTGCGATTTATCCCAGGGATGCAAGATTCATTTAACATCCAATAATCAGTTAATGTAAAACATCATATCAATAGAATAAAAAACAAATATCAGAAACAAGCATTTGACAAAATCCAACACTTTTCATGATAAAAAGACAGAACAAACAACGGATAGAAGAGAACTTCTTCAGAGGGTATCTATGAAAAACCCACAGCTAACATCATACTTAATGATGTAAGACTAGATGCTTTTTACCAATGTCAGGAACAAAGCAAAGATGTTTGCTCTTGCCATTTCTATTCAACATTATACTTGAAGTTCTAGTTGGGGCAATTAGGCAAGAGAAAGTAATAAAAAGCATACAGATTGGAAAGGAAGAAATAAAAATATCTATTTTCAGATGACATGATCTTGTATATAGAAAAACCTAAGTAATCCACTAAAAACTATTAGAACTAATAAACAAGTTTAGCAAGTTTGTGGGATACAAGAGCAATACACAGCAATGAATTATATTTCTATACACTTGCAATTATATTTCTATACACCTGAAAATGAAATTAAGAAAACAATTCCATTTACACCATCAAAAAAATAAAATACTTAGGAATAAACCTAACAAAAGTAGTGTATAACCTCTACTCTGAAAACTACAAAACATTGTTGAAGAAATTAAAGATGATTTCAATAATTGGGAAAGCATTTCATGTTCATGGATCAGAATGTTTAACATTGTTAAGGTGACAGCACTCCCCAAAATGATCTATAGATTCAATGCACTCCCTATCACTATCCAAGATGGTTTCTTTGTAGAAATTGACATAAAATTCAAATGGAATTTCTAGGGTCCCAGAATAGCCAAAACAATCTTAAAAAAGAAGAACAAAGAAGGAGGGCTCATACTTCCTTATTTCAAAACTTACTACAAAGCAGCATTAATCAAGAAAATGTGGTACTGGCACAGATTACATAAATAAGCCCATACATCTATGGTCACCTTTTTTTTTTTTTTTTAACATCTTTATTGGAGTACAATTGCTTTACAATGGTGTGTCAGTTTCTGCTCTACAACAAAGTGAATCAGTTATACATATGCCTATGTTCCCATATGTCTTCCCTCTTGCATCTCCCTCCCTCCCACCCTCCCTATCCCACCCCTCTAGGTGGTCACATACCACCGAGCTGATCTCCCTGTGCTATGCGGCTGCTTCCCACTAGCTATCTATTTTACGTTTGGTAGTGTATATATGTCCATGCCACTCTCTCACGTTGTCACAGATTACCCTTCCCCCTCCACATATCCTCAAGTCCATTCTCTAGTAGGTCTGTGTCTTTATTCCCGTCTTACCACTAGGTTCTTCATGACCTTTTTTTTTTTTCCCTTAGATTCCATATATGTTAGCATACTGTATTTGTTTTTCCCTTTCTGACTTACTTCACTCTGTATGACAGACTCTAGGTCCATCCACCTCACTACAAATAACTCCATTTCGTTTCTTTTTATGTCTGAGTAATATTCCATTGTATATATGTGCCACATCTTCTTTATCCATTCATCCGATGATGGACACTTAGGTTGCTTCCATGTCCTGGCTATTGTAAATAGAGCTGCAATGAACATTTTGGTAAATGACCCTTTTTGAATTATGGTTTTCTCAGGGTATATGCCCAGTAGAGGGATTGCTGGGTCGTATGGTAGTTCTATTTGTAGTTTTTTAAGGAACCTCCATACTGTTCTCCATAGTGGCTGTATCAATTTACATTCCCACCAACAGTGCAAGAGTGTTCCCTTTCCTCCACACCCTCTCCAGCATTTATTGTTTCTAGATTTTTTGATGATGGTCATTCTGACCGGTGTGAGATGATATCTCATTGTAGTTTTGATTTGCATTTCTCTAATGATTAATGATGTTGAGCATTCTTTCATGTGTCTGTTGGCAAGCTGTATATCTTCTTTGGAGAAATGTGTATTTAGGTCTTCTGCCCACTTTTGGATTGGGTTGTTTGTTTTTTTGTTATTGAGCTGCATGAGCTGCTTGTAAATCTTGGAGATTAATCCTTTTTCAGTTGCTTCATTTGCAAATATTTTCTCCCATTCTGAGGGTTGTCTTTTGGTCTTGTTTATGGTTTCCTTTGCTGTGCAAAAGCTTTTAAGTTTCATTAGGTCCCATTTGCTTATTTGTGTTTTTATTTCCATTTCTCTAGGAGTTGGTTCAAAAAGGATCTTGCTGTGATTTATGTCATAGAGTGTTCTGCCTATGTTTTCCTCTAAGAGTTTGATAGTGTCTGGCCTTACACTTAGGTCTTTAATCCATTTTGAGTTTATTTTTGTGTAAGGTGTCAGGGAGTGTTCTAATTTCGTACTTTTACATGTACCTGTCCAGTTTTCCCGGCACCATTTATTGAAGAGGCTGTCTTTTCTCCACTGTATATGCTTGCCTCCTTTATCAAAGATAAGGTGACCGGGCTTCCCTCGTGGCGCAGTGGTTGAGAATCTGCCTGCTAATGCAGGGAACACGGGTTCGAGCCCTGGTCTGGGAGGATCCCACATGCCGCGGAGCAACTGGGCCCGTGAGACACAGCTACTGAGCCTGCGCGTCTGGAGCCTGTGCTCCGCAACAGGAGAGGCCGCGATAGTGAAGGGGCCCGCGCACCGCGAAGATGAGTGGCCCCCGCTTGCCGCAACTGGAGAAAGCCCTCACACAGAAACGAAGACCTGACACAGCCAAAAATAAAATATAAAAATAAATAAATAAATAAGACCCGGTGCAAGCAAATTAATAAATAAAAATATTTAAAAAAAAAAGATAAGGTGACCATATATGCGTGGGTTTATCTCTGGGCTTTCTATCCTGTTCCATTGATCTATATTTCTGTTTTTGTGCCAGTACCATACTGTCTTGATTACTGTAGCTTTATAATATAGTCTGAAGTCAGGGAGCCTGTTTCTTCAAGCTCCATTTTTCATTCTCAAGATTGCTTTGGCTATTTGGGGTCTTTTGTGTTTCCATACAAATTGTGAAATTTTTTGTTCTAGTTCTGTGAAAAATGCCAGTGGTAGTTTGATAGGGATTGCATTGAATCTGTAGATTGTTATGGGTAGTAGAGTCATTTTCACAATGTTGATTCTTCCAATCCAAGAACATAGTATATCTCTCCATCTATTTGTATCATCTTTAATTTCTTTCATCAGTGTCTTATAATTTTCTGCATACAGGTCTTTTTTCTCCTTAAGTAGATTTATTCCTAAATATTTTATTCTTTTTGTTGCAATGGTAAATCGGAGTGTTTTCTTAATTTCACTTTCAGATTTTTCATCATTAGTGTATAGGAATGCAAGAGCTTTCTGTGCATTAATTTTGTATCCTGCTACTTTACCAAATTCATTGATTAGCTCTAGTAGTTTTCTGGTAGCATCTTTAGGATTCTCTATGTATAGCATCAGGTCATCTGCTAACAGTGACAGCTTTACTTCTTCTTTTTTGATTTGGATTCCTTTTATTTCTTTTTCTTCTCTGATTGCTGTGGCTAAAACTTCCAAAACTATGTTGAATAATAGTGGTGAGAGTGGGCAACCTTGTCTTGTTCCTGATCTTAGTGGAAATGGTTTCAGTTTTTCACCATTGAGGATGATGTTGGCTGTGGGTTTGTCATATATGGCCTTTATTATGTTGAGGAAAGTTCCCTCTATGCCCACTTTCTGCAGGGCTTTTATCATAGATGGGTGTTGAATTTTGTCGAAAGCTTTCTCTGCATCTATTGAGATGATCATATGGTTTTTCTCCTTCAGTTTGTTAATATGATATATCATGTTGATTGATTTGCATATATTGAAGAATCCTTGCATTCCTGGAATAAACCCCACTTGATCATGGTGTATGATCCTTTTACTGTGCTGTTGGATTCTGTTTTCTAGTATTTTGTTGACGATTTTTCCATCTATGTTCATCAGTGATATTGGCCTGTAGTTTTCTTTGTTTGTGACATCTTTGTCTGGTTTTGGTATCAGGGTGATGGTGGCCTCGTAGAATGAGTTGGGGAGTGTTCCTCCCTCTGCTATATTTTGGAAGAGTTTGAGAAGGATAGATTTTAGCTCTTCTCTAAATGTTTGATAGAATTCGCCAGTGGAGCCATCTGGTCCTGAGCTTTTGTTTGTTGGAAGATTTTTAATCACAGTTTCAATTTCAGTGCTTGTGATTGGTCTGTTCATATTTTCTATTACTTCCTGGTTCAGTCCTGGAAGGTTGTGCACTTCTAAGAATTTGTCCATTTCTTCCAGGTTGTCCATTTTATTGGCATAGAGTTGCTTGTAGTAATCTCTCATGATCCATTGTATTTCTTCAGTGTCAGTGGTTACTTCTCCTTTTTCATTTCTAATTCTATTGATTTGAGTCTTCTCCCTTTTTTTCTTGATGAGTCTGGCTAATGGTTTATCAATTTTGTTTATCTTCTCAAAGAACCAGCTTTTAGTTTTATTGATCTTTGCTATCGTTTCCTTCATTTCTTTTTCATTTATTTCTGATCTGATCTTATGATTTCTTTCCTTCTGCTAACTTTGCGGTATTTTTGTTCTTCTTTCTCTAATTACTTTAGGTGCAAGGTTAGGTTGTTTATTTGAGATATTTCCTGTTTCTTTAGGTAGGATTGTATTGCTGTAAACTTCCCTCTAGGAACTGCTTTTGCTTCATCCTATAGGTTTTGGGTCATTGTGTCTCCATTGTCATTTGTTTCTAGGTATTTTTTCATTTCCCCTTTGATTTCTTCAGTGATCACTTCGTTATTAAGTAGTGTATTGTTTAGCCTCTATTTGTTTTTATTTTTTACAGATCTTTTCCTGTAATTGATATCTGGTCTCATAGCGTTGTGTTTGGAAAAGATACTTGATATGATTTCAATTTTCTTAAATTTACCAAGGCTTGATTTGTGACCCAAGATATGATCTATCCTGGGGAATGTTCCATGAGCACTTGAGAAAAATGTGTATTCTGTTGTTTCTGGGTGGAATGTCCTACAAATAGCAATTAAGTCCATCTTGTTTAATGTATCATTTAAAGCTTGTATTTCCTTATTTATTTTCATTATGGATGATCTGTCCTTTGGTGAAAGTGAGGTGTTAAAGTCCCCTACTATGATTGTGTTACTGTCGATTTCCCCATTTATGGCTGTTAGTGTTTGCCTATGTATTGAGGTGCTCCTATGTTGGGTGCAGAAATATTTACAATTGTTATATCTTCTTCTTAGATTGATCCCTTGATCATTATGTAGTGTCCTTCTTTGTGTCTTGTAATAGTCTTTATTTTAAATTGCATTTTGTCTGACATGAGAACTGCTACTCCAGCTTTATTTTGATTTCCATTTGCATGGAATATCTTTTTCCATCCCCTCACTTCCAGTCTGTATGTGTCTCTAGGTCTGAAGTGGGTCTCTTGTAGACAGCATATATATGGGTCTTGTTTTTGTATCTATTCAGCCAGTCTGTGTCTTTTGGTGGGAGCATTTAATCCATTTACATTTAAGGTAATTATCGATATGTATGTTCCTATTCCCATTTTCTTAAATGTTTTGCATTTGTTATTGTAGGTGTTTTCCTCCTCCTGTGTTTCTTGCCTAGAGAAGTTCCTTTAGAATTTGTTGTAAAGCTGGTTTTGTGATGCTGAACTCTCTCAGCTTTTGCTTGTCTGTAAAGGTTTTAATTTCTCCATCAAATGTGAATGAGATCCTTGCTGGGTAGAGTCATCTTGGTTGTAGGTTTTTCTCCTTCATCACTTTAAGTATATCCTGCCGCTCCCTTCTGGCTTGCAGAGTTTCTGCTGAAAGATCAGCTGTTAACCTTATGGAGATTCCCTTGTGTGTTATTTGTTGTTTTTCCCTTGCTGCTTTTAATATGTTTTCTTTATATTTAATTTTTGAATAGTTTGATTAATATGTGTCTTGGCATGTTTCTCCTTGGACTTATCCTGTGTGTATTTATCTTGTATGTATCCTGTACTCTCTGTGCTTCCAGGACTTGATTAACTATTTCCTTTCCCATATTAGGGAAGTTTTCAACTATAATCTCTTCAAATATTTTCTCAGTCCCTTTCTTTTTCTCTTTTTCTTCTGGGACCCTGATAAGTCATATGTTGGTGCTTTTAATGTTGTCTCAGAGGTCTCTGAGACTGTCCTCAGTTCTTTTCATTTTCTTTTCTTTATTCTGCTCTGCAGTAGTTATTTCCACTATTTTATCTTCCACGTCACTTATCCTTTCTTCTGCCTCAGTTATTCTGCTATTGATCCCTTCTAGAGTATTTTTAATTTCATTTATTGTGTTGTGCATCATTGCTTGTTTACTCTCTAGTTCTTCTAGGTCCTTGTTAAATGTTTCTTGCATTTTGTCTATTCTATTTCCAAGATTTTGGATGATCTTTACTATCATTATTCTGAATTATTTTTCAGTTAGACTGCCTATTTCCTCTTCATTTGTTAGGTCTGGTGGGTTTTTACCTTGCTCCTTCATCTGCTGTATGTTTTTCTGTCTTCGCTGTATGTTTTTCTGTCTTCTCATTTTGCTTATCTTACTGTGTTTGGGGTCTCCCTTTCGAAGGCTGAAGGTTCGTAGTTCCCGTTGTTTTTGGTGTCTGTACCCAGTAGCTAAGGTTGGTTCAGTGGGCTGTGTAGGGTTCCTGGTGGAGGGGACTAGTGCCTGTGTTCTGGTGCATGAGGCTGGATCTTGTCTTTCTGGTGGGCACGTCCACGTCTGGTGGTGTGTTTTGGGGTGTCTGTGGCCTTATTATGATTTTAGGCAGTCTCTCTGCTAATGGATGGGGCTGTGTTCCTGTCTTGCTAGTTGTTTGGCATAGGGTGTCCAGCACTGTAGCTTGCTGGTCGTTGAGTGAAGCTGGGTCTTGGTGTTGAGATGGAAATCTCTGGGAGATTTTCGCTGTTTGGTATTAGGTGGAGCTGGGAGGTCTCTTGTGGACCAGTGTCCTGAAGTTAGCTCTCCCACCTCAGCACAGCCTTGATGCCTGGCTGGAACACCAAGAGTCTTTCATCCACATGGCTCAGAATAAAAGGGAGCAAAAATAGAAAGAAAGAAAGAAAGAGAATAAAATAAAATAAAGTAAGATAAAATAAAATAAAGTTATTAAAATAAAAAATAATTATTACAAAAAAAATAGTTTTAAAGTAAAAAAAACAAAAAGAAAAAAACAAAAAATGGATGGACAGTACCCTAGGACACATGGTGAAAGCAAAGCTATACAGCCAAAATCTCACACAGAAGCATTCACATACACACTCACAAAAAGAGCAAAAGGGGAAAAAATAATATATCTTGCTCCCAAAGTCCACCTCCTCAATTTGGTATGATTCGTTGTCTATTCAGGTATTCCACAGATGCAGGGTAAATGAAGTTGACTGTGGAGATTTAATCCGCTGCTTCTGAGGCTGCTGGGAGAAATTTTCCTTTCTCTTCTTTGTTGGCACAGCTCCCGGGGTTCAGCTTTTGATTTGGACCCGCCTCTGCGTGTAGGTCGCCTGAGGGCGTCTTTTCTTTGCTCAGACAGGACGGGGTTAAAGGAGCAGCTGATTCGGGGGCTCTGGCTCACTCAGGCTGGGGGGAGGGAGGGGTACGGATGCGGGGCGAGCCTGTGGTGGCAGAGGCGGGTATGACGTTGCACCAGCCTGAGGCACGCAGTGTGTTCCCCCGGGGAAGTTGTCCCTGGATCACGGGACCCTGGCAGTGGCGGGCTGCACAGGCTCCCGGGAGGGGCGGTGTGGATAGTGACCTGTGCTTGCACACAGGCTTCTTGGTGGTGGCAGCAGCAGCCTTAGCGTCTCATGCCTGTCTCTGGGGTTCGCGCTGATAGCCGGGGTTTGCGCTGATAGCCTTTGCTCACGCCCGTGTCTGGAGCTCCTTTAAGCAGCGCTCTGAATCCCTTCTCCTCACACCAGGAAACAAAGAGGGAAGAAAAAGTCTCTTGCCTCTTCGGCAGCTCCAGACCTTTTCCTGGACTCCCTCCTGGCTAGCCGTGGCGCACTAGCCCCTTCAGGCTGTGTTCACGCCGCCAACCCCAGTCCTCTCCCTAGAGTCTGACCTCCGAAGCCCAAGCCTCAGCTACCAGCCCCCACCCATCCCGGCGGGGGAGCATACAAGCCTCTCAGGCTGGTGAATACAGGTCGGCACCGATCCTCTGTGCGGGAATCTCTCCGCTTTGCCCTCCGTACCCCAGTTGCTGCGCTCTCCTCCGTGGCTCCGAAGCTTCCCCCCCGCCACCCGCAGTCTCCGCCCGCGAAGGGGCTTCCTAGTGTGTGGAAACCTTTCCTCCTTCACAGCTCCCTCCCACTGGTGCAGATACCATCCCTATTCTTTTGTCTCTCTTTTTTTTTTGTCTTTTGCCCTACCCAGGTACGTGGTGGAGTTTCTTGTCTTTTGAGAAGTCTGAGGTCTTCTGCCAGCGTTCAGTGGATGTTCTATAAGAGCAGTTCCACGTGTAGATGTGTTTCTGATGTATCTGTGGGGAGGAAGGTGATCTCCACGTCTTACTCTTCCGCCATCTTCTCCTCTCTCTCTCAACTGTTTTTTGACAAGAGTGCCAAGACCATCCAATTGGGAAGAACAGTCTTTTCAACAGATGTTGCTGGGACAATTGGATTGCCACATGCAAAAGCTTCAGGTTGTATCCTTTCCTCACACCATATACAAAATTACCTGAAAATGGATCAAAGACCTAAATGTAAGGCTAAAACTATGAAACTGTTAGAAGAAAACACAGAAGTGACCTTGGATTTTGCAAAGGATTCTTAGATATGACACCAAAAGAACTAGCAGCAAAGAAAAAATAAATTGGACTTCATCAAAATTATAAATTTTTGTGCTTCAACAGACACTGTGAAGAAAGTGAAAAAGCCCACAGAATGAGAGAAAATACTTTAAAACCATATATCTGATAAGGGGCCTATATCCAGAATCTATAAAGAACACTTACACCTCAATAATAAAAAAACCAAATAACCCAATTAAAAAATACAGAATCTGAATAGATATTTCTTCAAGGAAGATATACAAATGGCCAATAGCACGTGAAAAAATACTTAATCCAATTAATCATAAGGGAAATGCAAATCAAAACAATGAGATACTACTTCACACTTTTAAGGCTGTTTATAATCAAAATGTCAGATAATTACAACTGTTGGTGAGGATGTGGAGAAATTAAAACCCTCATACACTGCTGATAGGAACATAAAATGGTGCAGCCACTTTTGAAAACAATCTGGTAGTTCTTCAAATTATTAAACATAGAGTTACCATATAACCCAGCCACTCTTAGGTATATACCCAAGAGAAATAAAATTATATAACCACATAGAAGCTTGTACATGAATGTTTATAGCAGTATTATTCACAATAGCTAAAATGGGAATACAACCCAAATGTCTATCAATGACACATGAATAAACAGAATATGTTATAACAATGTAATGGAATATTATTCAGCCATAAAAATGAAATGAAATACTGATACCTGCTACAATATGAACAAATCTTGAAAATGTTATGCTAAATGAAAGAAGTCAGTCACAAAAGATCTTATATTATATGTTTTATTCTTATTAAATGTCCAAAAGAGGAAAATTTACAAAGATGGAAAGTAGATTAGTGGTTGCCTAGAGGTGGGGAGGTGGGGCTGGCAGGTAGGAGGTAATAGCTAAAGGGTACCAGGTTTCTTTTTGAGTTGATGAAAATGTTCTAAAATTGACTGTGGTGATGGTTGCACATATCTGTGAATATACTTTTGAATTTTATACTTTAAATGGTATTATATGTGAACTATTTTGTAATTAAACTGTTAAAAAAAAAAACTACTCAGAGTGAAAATATAGCCTAGCACCAGAACTCCAGCAATTTAATACACCATCTCACAATAAAGGCAGACCAATGCAGGGCAACCATCTGGGAAATCCCTATAAATTGGAGTATTACTGAAGATAGAAGAGGGGGCTGTTTTAATGCACTTCCTGTTACTGAGTACGTGCAAAATGCTTTGGGGAGCTCCATCTACCTTCTTCTTGTTGTTTTCTTCCTATTCTGTTATTCTTTCTCCACTAAGCTCCGTAAAACCTGAAGCAGGAAATCTAATGGGATTGGGATAGTCATGGTTCTGAGGACTGCAGAAAGAACCATTTCATTTCCCATTTGTCTAACTGAAGTGTGTTCTTAGCAAGAGCTGGTTGTGGTGATGGAGACTCTGGTCAGGCAAAGAACAGGAGAGCCATCTCAGATCCTTCCCATTACCCTCAACTCTCCCACAGTTTATAAGCTCCATGGTTTATTTGTAATTTAAAAAACTCTTTTCTTTTCCTTTTCTTTTGATTTCTATAATGTACGTTTATATTATAATAGAGGCTGATTTTCTACAATAGGCTTTTATGTGTGCTTTTGATTCAAATACAAAAAGCTCCACTTCAATATAATAAATAAAAACCCAGCCATTATTGTACTAAATAATTCACAAACCTCAAACACACTTGGACTCAGACACACTTCTTGTCCTCCCTGCACATCCCCTCCCCAACCTCATTAAGGAGCTTGAGAACAAATCACTCTGCTTTGTGGACAATGAGTCTGTACCTCGCTATTTTAAGTATAAATAAGTTTGCATTTGGAGTATTAGCCTGTCTCATTGCCACTCACGCTGGAGGCCATGCATGCAAAACCTGGATTCTGGGTTTGGATATGCCACTGATTTATTTGTGGGCTGATTCTGTTTGGAACATTTTCTATGCTGTAAGCAAGATTCCCCACTTACACCCCCATGTGCTGTGGAAGACCTGGAGAGGAAAGTCCTCCTGCGAGTGCTGTGTGGATTATTCTCCCCCAGACATGTCGTGCACCATTTTATCTCTGACTCTGAACTCATTTTGGCTTCTGCCCTTTCACATATACTGTGTTTCTCATCTTAAAGGATGGAGCCACTATATCAGTCCACACCAGTAATTTTCCTACTTTTTCCATGAGGGACATACAAACTTTAACTGGTTTAAGCTATCACATTTTAGGGGCCCATCTGTTACTTGACCTAACCTTCCTAACTGTTTATCTATACATGAATAATGCTCAGGCTCAAGCTGATGATCACAAGGGAGGCCACACACCCAGCTAAATTTCAGAGGTTCTGTCATTAAAGAAAGAAGGGGAGAATGGATATTAAGAAAGACGATACTTCACATAAACAACTTCAAGCCCAGTTGATGGAATTAACCAGAAATCCAGAACCTCCTTGGACTGCTTCCTTGATTTGTCTGATGTCCTCAAAGATGCTTCAGTGTTGGGTCTTCATTCTTCCGCAATGAGCAGGAACTTGGGTGGATTCATGCAGAGGCTAGAGAGCTTTGTCGATGCAGGGCTCAGCGCAGGTCCTTTAGCAGCTGTGGCCTGTGCTCTCCCACTACAGCTGCTGCCAATGGCCCTCAGAATACTGACCATCAGGCATATCTGTCCCCAGTGATGACCAGAGGGAGGGACATTGTTCTCCTCTGAACCACTGACCAGTCCTTCCCCTTAATTCTCCATGCACAGAAGAGACCAGACTGTACCTTTTTATGAGAATTTACTGAAGTTTGAGAAAAGATGGAAATACAAGGAGGAGGGCTTTCAGTGAATGCACAGGCCCGGGCCCTTCTAGGATTCTTTATCAGGCTACTCCCTCCTCCTGTCATCAGAAATGCTCTGAGCATCTCTATCTTTCAAACACTGGGCAAAATGACCCTAAGAACCTGGGGAGGAGGAACTATATAATGTCATCTCAAAGGTCCAATTCTAGAACCCCTATTCATTGTACTAGAACACCTCTCTTCCCAGGGGTGTGACAACAACTATTCCCTACAGAACCACCCACAAGGTGTGGTATTAACCCATGGCCCCAATAAGAACTTCATAATCGTCAGACAGAACAGTCCCCAAAATCTGGACTATTGCAATGTAAGTACCATCACATGAAGTACAGCTCAAACCAGTAGGGCTGCAACAATTTCACTCCAGCTTCTGTTCACTCTCATCTCATCAACTATTCAAACCAATTATTCAATCTCAAACATAGCCATTAAAAATTCTTTTTCTTTCTTTCCACAGGACTCAGATGTAGTCCACAGATCTTAGCTGGTAAACCAGACGTCACTGCATGTCTCCATCTCTCTAGATGCAGGGTCTTTATCAATTAAGATGTGTTTGACTGCAAGTCAAGCCACTCACAGTCATGGTTTCTAAGTTTGGCACCTTTCCTGGGGAGAAAGGAAGGTTAGGAGGTAAGATGGAGCAGTAAGCTATATAGTAGTCCTGTTTGAGAAATTTGCATTCTGAGATTGGCCTTCTGGTAGTTCTGTCTGCCTAATTTATGGTGATAACTTCTCTAACAATAGGACTAGGGGGCAGATATGATGGAATTTAGGGAGGGGATATGTGTCCTTCTGGACCCAGAAACTCGTATAACCTAGAGTATCTTCTTGAAACTGTTTCTGCCTTCTAAAGTAATACCATCCCAACCTGATTCATAAAAAACTTGTGAGATTACCTCCGAAAATTCTAGAAATAGAAAGATATGTTCTAGCTGCAAAAGGACAGCCCTGGGTTGCGCCTAATTTCACGTGGGTTTTTGTCCTTGTTTTTATGACACCAGTGCAATGAAAGGTCTCACCAATTAGAAATGTAAAGTTAAGTGATATGAATATTTGTAATGGGGTTTTCTGCTATGGCAGACTGCGACGATTTCAACAGATCCTCAGCACTTCTGAAACTCCATGTCACTGGAATCTCCAATGTTTATTTTATGTGAAGAGGGAAACCCACGTTGAACTTCATAAATGCTTTACATGTTTGAAATTATGCCTTCTCTTCTATTTGGTGGTATACGTTTGTATCATGTGCTCCTTGCTCCTATACCAGAAAAGGTCGACATGTTTACTACTCATGGGAATTAACTTGCTACTTGAACTTAGAATTTCTTTAGCTGAAAACTCAACCATGGGAAAACAGTGGAAGAATGTTCTTATCTTTGGTGGTGATCATGCTTTCAGGTGAAAGAAATGGAAAAAGGAAAGATGGAAGGAAAGAGGCTGTGTGCCCAAGAAAGGGTGTTATTTTCTATATTTAGCAGAAAATGTCCCCATGAAATGGAAAAGGAAGCCTCTGAGGACCCCATGAAGTGATACCTAGCAGGGAACTGCAGTTATTACTGTGGAGAGCTCTCTGCTTCCAGGTCTTGGAGAAGCAGGCAGGAATTTTCTCTCCTTGGATATTTTTGTTGTTGAAAAATCAATAAGAAAAGCATAAAAGTAGAGATGATAATTAACAGGCATCCAAGAATCAGCCATACTAAATGAACAAAGGTTAACATTCAGATACATTTACTTCTAATCTTTTTTTTTTAAATAAAATATTATACATATTTTGAAGTCTAAGAAGTCCCTCCTCCCAGTTCTCTTTCCCTGCCTCCCCACCAGCACTTGCTATGGTATCATTCCAGCCCATGTATCAAAACTTACATTTATGTGTGTCTATACATAACAAAGAGATTTATTTAAAGAGATGTGTTTAAAAATACCACATAAATGGCATCAAATTGTATTAACATTCTGCAGCTAGCCTTCTCCACTCTAGATTGTTTTCTAGCTCCATTCATGTTGAGACATGTAAATCTAGTCATTCATTCTGACTGTTGTTTAGTGTTCCTTCATGTGACTAAATCAAATTTATTTATCCAGTTCTCCTCTAATGGACATCTGGGGTACTTTCTTTTTCTATTAAAAATAGTGCACTTGTGCTATTATTCCTAGAATTGGAATTACTGGGATACAGAGTATTGACCAAGGTAACAAGATGCTCTAACAAACTCAAATTTATAATGGCTCAGACAAGATAGCTTATTTCTCCTTCAAGTAAAGTCTAAAGCGTATGATCCTGATTGGTAAGTCACCATTCTCCAAGCGGGTTTTGGGGATCAGCCTCCTTCTTTCTTGGGATCTCACCATAGGAATTCCTAGGTGGCCATGCTTGACCACATCCAGCTGGTGGAAGAGGAAAAAGGGGATGTGAAGGCATACTCTTCTTAACCACTTGGAAATGGCACACATCATTTGGTCACATGGCCCCACCTATACGCTGGGCAGGCTATTTCCCAATCCTTTGATAATTAATTAATTAATTAATTTAAAAAATTGGGGTATAGTTGCTTTACAATGTTGTGTTAGTTTCTGCTGTACAGTGAAGTGAATCAGCTATATGTATACATATATCCCCTCTTTTTTGGATTTCCTTCCCATTTAGGTCACCACAGAGCACTGAGTAGAGTTCCCTGTGCTATACAGCAGGTTCTCAATAGTTATCTATTTTATACATAGTAGTGTATATATGTCAATTCCAATCTCCCAATTCATCGCACACCTCCTTCCCCCCTCAGTGTCCATACGTTTGTTCTCTACGTCTGTGTCTGTATTTCTGCTTTGCAAATAGGTTCATCTGTACCATTTTTCTATATTCCACATATATGCATTAATGTACAATATTTGTTTTTCTCTTTCTGACTTACTTCACTCTGTATGACAGTCTCTAGGTCCATCCATGTCTTTACAAATGACCCAATTTCGTTCAAAGTTTGGGGAAAATGTAGGAAAACAGAAACATACATAATGTTGGGAATGTAAACTAATAGAAAACTTTCAAAAGCAGAAATTTAGTGAAGGTTTGGGTAATGGAGAGAGATTAAATTCCTGCACAGAAACAAAGAACTTGCTAATGGAAATTAGATGACTCCCCGCCCCTGAATTTTTTCTCATTCCTACTATCATTTTTTGCCTACTTCTTTATTGTACATCCCACAGGTCACTTCTTCTCTCCAGCCTTCCTGGGCCCGTCAGAATATTTTGGTTGTTGTGATAGAAATTGCTTCTGACCAATTAAGCAAAAAGAAAAAAAAAAAAAGTAATTTCTAGGAAGGTTAAGAAATAAGTGAGGAAATTGAAGGATTAGCTGAAGAACCGGACCTCATAAAGGATGGGAACCAGGCTTTTGGGGGTATTCAGGTGGCAGGATCCAAGGGAGAGTCACTGGGATGAATCAGCTCCCACTCTTCCCTGTTCTCTTGTCACTCTATTCCAAGGAGAGATCTGATCGGCTGAGTTTGGGTCATGAACACTTCCCTTGACCAGAGGAGGCTGGGGCACCACTGACTGACACTCTTACTAAGTCTAATTCACTGGGGGTGGAGCAAAAACAAGTGTCTTCCAAAAGAGAGCTAGTGTGTGCTAGGCAGGCACTAACATAAATCTCGGCAACATGGTGGTAAAGGTGGCTTCTTTTGTCCATGGCTGGGGGAGGAAGGGAGTGAGTGGCTCACCTCTCTTTCAGCACCTGGCACCACCATGCACCTGGCTGTCCCCTTGCAGAAAGGAGGTGTGAATGGCCTAAAACCAAATTTGTAAGAGCTTTTTCAACATAGGTAGAGATTTTAACCAACCTTTTGTACCCAAAGAAAACAGTCAAATTCAGGATTGTCCTGTTGCTCCTTTTCTCTCTGGGGGTTGATGCTTTGGTGCTAAGCTCTGGGAGTTCACACAGGTACACTGAAGGCATTGGTTTGAAGGGGCCTCTGCATCTCCATCTTGATCTGTCTTGGTCCTGAGATAGAACCAATTCCAGCCCACGTATCAAAACTTACATTTACGTGTGTCTATGCATAATAAAGAGATTTATTTTGTGTGTTTAAAAAAATACCACATAAATGGCACCAAATTGTATGAACATTCTTCAGCTAGCTTTCTCCACTCTAGATTGTTTTATACTGAGATAGATTCAACCTGTCTGTTCTGGTCCTTGGATGGTTCTACAGACATACGAGGATGCCCCATCTGATCCCTGGCTCCAACATCCCTTTGTCCTAGATGCAGACTTGTCTGTCTGTCTTCCTCTGCAATCCCCTCCCTCTTTCTCTTCCTCTCTCCCTCCCCCCTTTCTCTCTCTCTCTCTCTCTGGTCACCCTTCATCCCCCTTCATGGGCTCAGGAAATATCCCAGTGCTTTCACATGGGGGAAGTTATGGCGCTTTTGCTGACTCTTTATGTCCGGACCCATAAATTTCATGTGAGCTTTACTACTACATCACCATGATGGAACAGAGGCTTCTCTGTGGGGTCTGATGATTCTGCTTGGGAAACAAGGTACAGGTAGGGTCCACCCTGGCATCTCTAAACTTGAAGAGGGATTCCATTATTTCTCCTTTTCCAGGACTAAGCTGGCAAATGGGAAGGGCAAGCAGAGGCACCACACATATAAATCACCTTCTTGTTTCCTGCTTCCCCAGTTCCTCCTCCCCAGTGCAGACTGAATTTATCCAGCCTCCCTGGAGCAGGGCATGTGCCCTTTGTCTACTTCTCTTTCCAGTCTGTTGTTATGACACAAAATTTCTTCCTTCATGCTTTGAGAGGGGACAGCCATTTGAAATTCAATCCTCCACTTCTTTTCTTCTCTCAAAATTCTCAACTTTTACAAATTAGGATCTGGGCTTCCAAGGCCATTGTTTCTGAGTTTCAAGAGCGCATTTAACACAGAAAAATTCAAGAATCTGATTCTTTGGTCTCTGCATTTGGCTCTGTTCAGGCAGCCATGAGTAGAAGCAGGTAGGTGATTAACAACAGGATGGGTCACAGGGTAACTTCTGTGTGAGGAAATTATTTAGCATCTCAGGATGTCACCAACATCCGGGGCCATATGAGCTCCAGGCATTCATGGATGTGTGAACATTCTAACCCAGCCACATTTTCTGCTCCAGAAACTACACTATTCTTTTCCCTATAGTGTGGACATATTTAAAAGTCCAGCTTCTGCTTATCACATATCAACCTCTGAGGAAGAAGACGCATCTGATAATAATGAGACATACTTTGTTCTGTTTGGAAATATAGCAAAAGTGTTTCTAGCAAGAAGAAGAAGGAGAAGAGGAGGGGAAGTAGGAGGAGGAGGAGATGAAGAACAAAAATGAAGGCAATTTAGGTGCAAAGAAAGCTCATCTGTGCTTGGATGGCTTAGGAGAGCAAGGGTGCTGTGGGGAAAGACTAAATGTATCATTGGGAGGAACGATGCCCAGGCCTTGCTGATGGCCTGGAACATGGGGCTTCGGCCATGAACGCTTCCCTCAAGAAGCTGGACGTTGCTGCCACGTGGAGGGTGATGTTGGGCAGCTTCAGTATCCCAGTCCCGGGAAGACACAACCTCGGCCGGCATTTATGTGCTCACACTTCTCGGGTTTGTCAGAGAGGCCACCTCTTCTCCCCCGAGTCCTCATTCCTGAGAGGCTCAGCCAGGCTCTGCCTGAGTCATGGTGAACACTCACAGGCGAGGCAGGTTGGGGAGCTTGGTGCGGGGAGCAGCGAGCAGCCTTGCCCCTTCCCAAAGGCGTTTGGAAGTGTGAGGGGACACTTTTAGCTGTCACGATGTGGCTCCACTTGAGAAATGCCTGAGTAACCCGGGCTGAGGGCCAAGGGTGGTGGTGTACACTCACACAGTCTTCTTCCCATGCAGAGTACCAGCTGGAAAATTTCTTTAATGAGAACAAATCAAGAGAGTACGGATGGAGCTCCAGGAGCTCACAGGCATCAAGCACCAACAGCTTTCCTGTGTTGTGGGCTGTGGAAATGAAACTATCAGAGAAAACAATGGATGAGTCACAACAAATGGTCTCACACTCTCAAAATTGACAAATGCTCACCTGAATCCAGCTTTGAATGGATTTCTTGCATCTCAGTAAGCCAAGCAAGCTCTGCTGGAGGACACAAGGGGCCCAGGGACAATGTGCATGCCTTTGCACCCTGGTTTCCTCACCTGCGTGTTATTAAGTTATTTCCTCCTGTGAGGCAGGACCCCTGGGAAAGTCTCTGTTCTCATATGACAACTATCCCAGGGAGCCAGTATATCATAGAAATAAGGGTGTGGATACCAGTGATCTGGGGCCTGTCTTCTCATCTGTGGAAAGGGACTGCTGCTAGTACTTACCTCACAGGGGAGGTGGGAGGAAGTGAGCTGACACAAGACAAGTGCTTGAAAGGGGCAGCCAGCTGTGAGCACTCTACTGCTGTTACTCGACTCTGCTCCTCCAGAGAATCCAAAGCCACACACCTGCAGCAAGCAGCCGGGATTTTACTTAAAATTTCATGGAGACAAAGAGGATGTGTTTAAGTCATATGCCAGAAGGCAAAATCCTTGCTAGCCACTTCTGTCCTCTCCCCAACGTTTCCCTAAGACTGTCATCACCAGGAGCTTCTCCTCAATCATGTTCTGAGTTTTAGTTTGTGATAATAATGGAAAGCCTGAACACCATTTTAAAATGTGAGGGTTTTAAAAGGCAATCTAGCAGCACTTAATCAAATCAAGTTCATCTAAGGTCCACACCCAGCAATTTTGCTTCTACCTGCCCAAGAAATTTTCCCATGGGTCGTGCACCCCTACTGTGTGGTTCTCTACAGTGCAGCCTCGGGGTGCAGGAGACAAAATGTGAGAGATGCTGGTGGAGGCGCAACAGATTAGGTGTACACCTTTCCAGGAGGAGGCTCTTAAAGCCGCTCTGAGTGAAAAAGCAGGAACAAAATATCTAGAAGCTTGCTGCTCAAAGTGAGGGTGGGGAGAGGGTGGAGCTGGCTGCACAGGTGTCACCTGGGAGCTTGTTAGAAGTGCAGATTCTGCCCACTTACCAGACTTCCCAAATCCGAACCTGAGTGTTAACAAGGTTGCGGAAGCACCATCTACAACGTGTAAAGCGACAGCACACTCTTCCTGCAGCCACAAAAAGAGAGGAACTCTTAAATGTTTCCCTTTGAGGAAGGGGAGAGGAGAATGGACAGAGGGGTCAACAAATCAAGGAAGTTAAAATGAAGGCAGGAAGTACAGAAAGGCAGTGAAAGTGTTTTCCCCGGGGGGAGAAGGTCAATGCAAGCACCTTCTGCAATAAAAACCGCTGAAGATGTGGACAACTATCTCCTCCCCGTTCCTGACCCTCAAGCCCCAAAGGTAACCTGTGACCTGAGGACAAACCTGGTTCAAGTCCTCAGCATCCTGTGGCCCTTTTAATGCACTGCTTTGCTGAAGCTGGGGCTGGAGACTTGGCAATAAGGCTCCCTTACCCTCCGAGTGCTGCTGCTGCCCACTAAGTCCAAGTGCTTTCACGTGGAGTCCTGAGGAAAAAGGGAGGGGACCTTAAGACAGACCATGCTAGACGCAAACATGAGAAGGGAAGCCTTTTTCATCTAGCGTTGATCCCCAGTCTAAATTCCAGAGACTGTGAAAGGCAAAATAGATTAGTATTAAGCTGAAGATAATTTTGCATTCAGAGTCTCAGTACTCTGCCATTTGCTTGCAGCCTGTCTATTGCCTTATATACTTACTTCAAAGCACTGATGGTGGGCTGAGAAGGAACTACTAGTAACAGAACAATGGTTTTAAAAACAAAGTGTGGGGAAGAGAGGGTGAGGGTGAGGAGATGGATGGACTCAGACCGCTTCAGTAGTGCCCAGAATATCCACATTCTTCATTTATTGAGCTGGAGATGGCCACAAGAAGAGGCTGGCTTTTTGGTGTCCTTATTTGGCATACCTTTTTTTCTTTTTTTCTGGTATGTTCATTTCAAATCTTTGAAAATTGGGAATAATTTAAACACAAGTTCTGAGCTCTCCAGCTTAGAGTCAGGAAAACGCTGGCATGAGAATATATTACCATTGCAATTATCCTTCCAAAAAGGCTCATGTAGGAAGTATCATGAAAACAACTTTGCAAAACCCAGGCCTACATCTGCCACCCTACATGTGTGTGGACAGTGACAAAATGCCAAAGTGGTGACAGGTAATGCAGGATTATCGCAAACAGGAGAGTAGAAGCTGCCTTTTAGGAAGGAAATGGCAACTGATCTGGGAGCAGGACCAGGATCAGTTCAGGCCCCTGTTGGCAGCAGAGAGGAGATGGTTGGGGAACTGCCCATCACTCAGCAGAAAACCCGAGGCCTGGTGACATCCTAAGGATTCTTTCCACCTTGCTTTTCCTTTCATCAGAGGAGCCTGAAGACCCTTTTACAGATATTAATGAGGTCCTCAATGCCTAAGGTTATAAAATGAATGAGTGATTGAGTCATGCATATATTCCAGGAGTTCTGATCCTCAAAAACACATTGTTTTGGGTGTTCAATATGGGTTGTAGTAAAAAGTCTCCAAAAAGGAAAGAAAAAAGAATTCTTTGGTGCTCTTTGTAATTCTGTACTTGGTACTGTAAGATGCACAGAGTATCTTTCCTGCTTGTTTTGTAGAGTTTCTGAGAGGATCAAAAGAGGAAAAAGGGATATGCAAATATCTTCTAAACCCTATCACAAGATGCAAGTATGAGATATTAGTGCCAATTAAAGGATACGATTTATGTTGTGTTCATTGCTCTCACTCAAAACCTTTCCAGGGATGAGAACTTCACCTAATGGTTGCACTGCCAGCTGCTGCAACACCCCTCCCTCTCCTTTCTGTCCAGACCTTTCATTACCCTATGCAACTGCTATGAAAATTCTACTCACCTGGGTTCCCAAATGCTAGCCTGAGAGCCTCTGCTCCTGAAGGCAAAGTTTTCTTGGTCCTTGGCAAAATGTTAAGAATAAAGGCAATGGGGTGGGTTTTTTCTACAAAGCCACATTTATTCAATTGAAAAAACCTGTCCTTAATTCTGATGATACTCCCCCCACTTTGGGGCATTAAAATGCCATTTTAATATCCTTTGGCATTAAGATGATGGTGCCAGTGAGTAGTAGTTTGTTTTTTTTTTTTTCCTTAGTGTGTTTACTTGGAAAAATTACAAGTTGGCCACCTTATGTAGGTTCTGCAGGGTTTTTTTGAAATTTTATTGTTCCATGAAATTCCATTTTGGAGATCACTGCTAAATGCTCTGCTGTTTGCTTTCTGCAGGCCTGAACCTCTGCTTACAGGAAGCAATGAAGGGCACATACTAGACCCTCTATGTGACACTGATGAAGAGAGAAATTAGGCTGGGCAGCCTCTGACTTAGGACGCAGCCTTTCCAGAGTCAAGGCAAGCCAATGGGCATCAGAGCTCTCGCCAACAAGGGGCAACTATACTGGGCCATGATTAGATCTCCAAGAGCGGCCTCTCCTAAAAAGCTCAGGGGGGCACCTGCTTTATCCTGCTGCCCAGGGCCATTCCTGGCATTCAAAATTAGAGCTAACAAAATAACATTTTGAATGATCATTAGGGGTAATTCAAGCTACACTATATTCACCAGGTGTACTGCCTGTTACCTAGGGATTTATGGGAGAACCCAGGGCTCTGATGGCCATTTATAGTGTTGTGTCTAAGGAAAGAAGCATTCTGAGCTCCAAATGGATAAATTAAAATCAAACTCTTAAAATGGTTCATACAAGGTAGGAGCTGGGGCACATCCAAGAGACCCAACTGAATTGAAGAACAATAATTAGCATTTCTATCCTGTGTTCTTATGTGTTAGCTCCATGGTCCTAGTGACCCCCTTTGAGGCAGATAGCAAGATTCTGGATTCTAGACCTGGAGGTCCTCTACGTAGCCACCAGCCACATGTGGTCCGAGTTGTGATGGGCTCTAAGTATAAAACACACACTGGATTTCAAAGATGTGAAAAAATGAAAAATATCTCAATAACTTAAAAAATATAGATTACACATTGAAATAATATTTTAGATATATCATGTTTAAAAATATACAGGCTTACCTCGGATATATTGAAGGTTTGTTTACAGACCACAGCAATAAAGCAGATATTGCAATAAAGTGAGTCACATGAACTTTTTTTGTTTTCAGCGTGTGTAAAAGTTATGTTGACACTCTACTGAAGTCTATTAAGTGTGCAATAGCATTATATGTAAAAAAAAAAAAAAAAGCAATGTTCATACGTTAACTTAAAAATACGTTATTGCTAAAAAATGCCCAAAGAATAGTAACATCAAAGATCACTGATCACAGATCACCAAAACAAATATAATAATAATGAAAAAGTTTGAAATATTGAGAGAATTACCAATACGCAACACAGAGATGCGAAGTGAGCAAGCGCTGTTGGAAGAATCATGGCAATAGACTCACCTGATGCAGTTTACTCAATTTATAAAAAGTGCAATATCTGTGAAGTGCAATAAAGTGAAGTGCAATAAAATGAGGTACGCCTGTAGCATTAAAATTAATTTCACCTGTCTCTTTTAACATTTTAAAATGTGGCAAGAAAATTTTAAATTACATATGTGGTTCACATTTGTGGCTTGCATTGTTTCTATAGGAAAGCACTTGTCTAGACCAAAGGTTGGCAAACTACAGCCCACAGGCCTAATCCAGCTCATCACCTGTTTTTGTAAATAAAGCTTTATTGGAACACAGCCATGCCCATTTGTCTACATATTGTCCCTGACCGCTTTTGAGCTACAATAGCAGAGTTGAGCAGTTGCGTCAGGGACTATATGGCCCACAAAGCCTAAAACATCTACTAGTTGACCCTTTATTGGAAAAGTTTGCCAACGTTTATCTAGACTATCAAGGTTCAAATCCTGGTTTCCTGATTTACTAGCTGTGTGTCTTGGTCGTTTCTTTCTTTCTTTCTTTCTTTTTTACATCTTTATTGGAGTATAATTGCTTTACAATGTTGTGTTAGTTTCTGCTTTATAACAAAGTGAATCAGCTATATGTATATATATATCCCCATATCCCCTCCCTCTTGCGTCTCACTCCCACCATCCCTATCCCACCCCTCTAGGTGGTCTCAAAGCACGGAGCAGATCTCCCTGTGCTATGCGGCTGCTTCCCACTAGCTATCTATTTTACATTTGGTAGTGCATATATGTCAATGCCATTTTCTCACTTCATCCCAGCTTACCCTTCCCCCTCCCCAGGTCCTCAAGTCCATTCTCTACGTCTGTGTCTTTATTCCTGTACTGCCCCTAGGTTCTTCGAACCATTTTTTTTTTTTTTTTTTAGATTCCATATATATGTGTTAGCATACGGTATTTGTTTTTCTCTTTCTGACTTACTTCACTCTGTATGACAGACTCTAGGTCCATCCACCTCACTACAAATAACTCAATTTCATTTCTTTTTATGGCTGAGTAATATTCCATTGTATATATGTGCCACATCTTCTTTATCCATTCATCTGTCGATGGAAACTTAGGTTGCTTCCATGTCCTGGCTATTGTCAATAGTGCTGCAATGAACATTGTGGTATATGACTCTTTTTGAATTATGGTTTTATGTGTGCTTCTGTGTCTTCATGTATAAAATGGGGATAATGGTAAAGCAGACTTTCCTCTAAGAAGCTGTGAAGATTGACTGAAATAGAGCCAATGTTAAATAAATGCATTACCATCGTCATCATCATCATCTTTTTCAGATGACATAACTAGAGATCAGAGAAGTTATGTGTAGTCCAGGGTCACAGTCACACAGCTCAAATCCATGTCTTCTAACTCATATTTTATTTCATTGGAAAGCTCTTTAAAAACAAAACAAAAGCCCTTAAAAAAAAAGATTGTCAAATGCTGGGAGGGTAAATTCATGGCTTGCGTGTACCCCTCTCCCTTCTCAGATGTGGCCTCAGAATCATTCTCAATACGATTCTCCAGGGAGTAAAGACAACTGGACTTGGCATATGATATGAAACCTCTTTGTCATCCCTGGTCCAAAGACATGGACTTCAAGTTTAGTTGGATAGAAAAACTCCAATATAAATAACTCTCATCATATCAAACAAAAATATATTATACTTTTGGGGTCCCAAAGAGTTGTAGAGATTAAAAAAATTGTTGGGTATATAATGCAAATAACAATAGTTTGGATTTACACAGTCCTTTGAAATTTATAAAACATCCACATAAGGTTAAAAGAGCAGATACTGTTATTTCATTTTCATAGATAGGAAAATTGCAGGCCAGAGAGTTGATGATCGCTCACCATTAGAGAGCTGGTGAGCAGCAGTGCCTACAGGTCTGCAGGCCCCGTGTTTTTCTATCTATGAAAATGATTTCCCTTAGAGCCAGAGTCCTCAGCCAAAGTGCTTTGGAGACTGGCTAGTGTGTATTTGTGAAGCAAGCTGGGTATTTGCATACAAGGAAGTCTTCAGTTCCAAAAAGATTTACTTTCTTTTTCTTGAGACATGCAGCCTTCTGACCCACCTTTTTTTTGTCCCAAACTTTGATAAAGATAAGGTGTTTTGGTTAACTATTGCTACAGAACAAACACCCCAAAACTTGGAGGTATAAAACAACCACAGCCATTTACTGTCTCTAACGATTCTGTGAGTGGATTGGGCTCTGCTGGGCATTTCTTTTGCTCCATGTGGTGTCAGCCAGGGTGGTGGTCATCTGGAGGCTTGAATAGGCAGGAGCGTCCAGGATTGCTCACTTACATGGCTGACAGTTGGGCTGGCTGTTGGCTAGAAGCTCAACTGGGGTTGTGGAAATGAAAGTTCCAGTTCTTTCCAGATGGTTTCTATGAGTGGTGTGAGCTTCTCACACCATGATAGCTGAATTCCAAGAGGGAGTGTTCCAAGTATGTGCAAGCAGATACTGGTATCTGAAGGTCCAGTTTCGGAAGTTATATGGCACCATTTCTATCACATTCTGTTGGACAGAGCAAGTCACAGGTCAGCCCAGTTCAAGAGGAGGGGGAATCTACTTCGCTTCTCCATGGGAGGAATGGTAATGAATTTGCAGCCATCTTCAATCTGTCTCTGCTGTTGGAAAAACAACAGAGCAAACACAATGATAAATGGCAACTGACATTCAGCCTTCATCTCAGAGACATAAAAGGAAGGGTGAGACTATGGCATTTGTGGGCAGGCATGCCCAGGCAGCTACTGCCAGGTGGATATGTAGGTCCACCCTCTCCAGAAGACCTCCCAGTATCCAAGAGAAGAGCAAACTATGAATTTTCATGTGAAGTCTCTGCTTTTTCAGTGTGAGCTCAACCTTTACAGTCATATTCCGTGAGGCAAATTGACCCTTGAGCCTCCAGTTTTCAACATCTGCCTTACGTCTTCATGGGACAGCTCGTCTTTTGTATGAAACACCTGTCAGCAAGACAGTCATGGGCAGCTCATTCATCAGAGAATGTCACTGCTTTGTGGTTGGTAAGAGAGGGAGAAAAGAACAAGTTAATTATCGTGAGGCTGGGTAGTTGCCAGGGGCAAAAGGCTTTTTTGTCATTTATTTCCTAGTGTTTATGCATAGGATGATAAATCAAAGTCTCCAGTTGGCCAGGAGAAGTGGCAGTGACAGCAGCTGTGCCAGAGAGAACAATCTTTTTTATATGATGAGCACCTGGGGAGGGTTGGTTTCCAATTATTTCCTGCAGCTTTTATCAAATTCCAGGACAGAGAAGTCAAGGGAAGGGACGAGAAGGGAAGACAAAGGGAAGGGAGGAGGAGGAGAGATGCCTCAGTCCCAGGGGAGTCGCACTGCTGTCTGGAACAGGCAGATGAGGGCAGCCCCTGCTCCAGAAGTCCCCAGAGCCACGTCAGCCCCAGGCGATCCCTCCACCTGGGCAGGAGGTCCTTCTACCCTCCCAGCCCCACTCCCAAGCCCGGGGTCTTTTCTTACCAGGGACACCAAAGAGCATTCAGTTCAGCAATGAAAACCATCCTTCCTTCAGTACAATGAAGAGACACCCATGTTGCAAATCTCCCCAGACTGACATTGGCTGTGGTGGGTGGTGGAGAGAGAGTTTTGAAATCTGAATCCTGGCAGCACTGCACACACCAAACAATTCCCAGCATTAAAGCCTCGGGACCATTGCTGACTTCTGATGGGAATCTCGAGGGGAGGGGAGCCTCCGTGGGGACAGCATAGTCCTCTGAGGGTCTGCTTGAGGGGCTCCCAGGTAGGAGGAGAAGGCAGGGATTTCTTCCTGCCTGCCCACCTCCTTCCCTGCCACAGAGCACCTCCTTGTGCACGTGCTGGGGGTAGGTCTGCGTTCGTTCATCTGGTCATTCGACTCGTTCATTCAAGCATTCGTTAAGTGCCTAAACGATCGGGTGCTTTTTCCAGCCTCTGGGGAACACACATGCCCCCGAGATGTGCACAGGCTCTGCTCACTCCCAGGACTAGGCCTCACAGCCCAGAGGGATGGGGTTGTAGGTCAGGGTTCACCCAGGTGGATAAGGGATGGGGATGCCGTCCCTGTGACCTCAGTGAGCTGGAGGGCCATAAGGGTACAGTGGTCATATTTTCCAAGTGTGAAAAAGAGTTAGAGTCTAAACTAAAAACACTTTTTTTTTTTTTTTTGGCTCCACTTCTGGGTGAAAAGATACAGTCTGGGAGATGCAGTTTTTGTGATGAGAATGTGCTGTTTTCCAAATATTTTGATGGTTTATGAGGACTGCTGGTCAAGATATTTGAAATTAGGACTCTGTAGTAAATTCCTTACTATGTGGGGTAAAATTCATGTGGGAAAAGCATTAGAAATATGGAAATATGAAGGAATGAGATTTGTAATTCTGGGGACAGGATCCTTATTTGTAAGATTTATGTAGCATATTCATTGCTGAATGGGAAAACAGTTTATTTTGCATATGAACGTTAGTAGAAGTAACTAATAACTAATAACATTTATTTAGCTAACATTTATTGAGCTCTTACTCTATGCCAGATTGTATCTTAATAACTTTGCATATACTATGTCATTTAATTCCTGCAGCGACCATCTAGGATGGGTACTCTTATTACTCCCAGAGGTAAGACACTCCCACAAGTTTCCCTGTTCATAACTGGCAGAGCCTAAAATCAAACTCAGAAAACCTGCCTCTTAGAGGAGCTCTTACACCAGACTCTGTATTTTAGTTTATGGGAACAGGCTGTCTACCAGGTCTAGAGAAAATAAATGACTGCACATTGTGATGCAAGGCTGGGCTTGGAGGCAGAAAAGCTGCTCTAAGTCCCCAGGTTACTGCTTGTTAGCTGAGTGACCCGGGCCCAGCTTCCTCTTCATCCATTCACTCTGCCCCTTTCTCCTACACAGAAGAAACACTGTTCACTGCGAGCTAGCCAAGGTGGCCCATTGGGGGGACTTCGATTTGGGGGAACGAAGATGAAGGCAACAAGGACTCAAGGTGGGGTACAAAGCTGTAAGCAAAGTGTTGCAGTCCCGTGTGACAGCAAAGTCTGCCAAGGGACCAGAGTGGCAAGCTGGTCACTGCTGGGCTGCATCTAGAAGGATACATGATCTCCAGGTGGGAAGGCAGCCTCCCCTGTGCGGAGGCAGGGAGGCATGGCAGGGCATGACTGGCCACTGTCCAGCAGTATGGCCCCAGGACAGTGATAATGTGGGCACTCCCAGCAATGCGGTGAGACCAAGGGCACTGGGAAGGGCCGTGGATGCTGTATCCAGGGCTGTGGCCTTGACCAAGCTGTCAGTGAGGAGCCTGCTGGCGGCAGGTCATAGTAGAGGAGTGACACAATGTAACCAATGTGCGGTTAACTCTGGTGGCAGTGTGTGAACCTGGGAGGGTCTGGAGAGATGGGGCGGGGTGGGGAGAAAGGGAAATGGTGAGAATGCTGAGCCACACTCCTTCTGAAATTTTTTCCAACCTGCCCTCATGCAAACCTGCATATAGTAAAGTTCTGATAAAGTGTAATTAGTGACTGGATTTCAAACACCAGACTAGAGCTTCCTTTTTGTTATATTTCCTTAAAAAAAACCAAAAAAGTGATTGCCTTTAAGCAAATGTACAAGATGGCTTGGGAAGTGTTTATTTGAAAGAATAAACCATTTTTGAATGCTTTACCAATTTCTTGGGTGAAAGCAACATGTGATATACAGAGGACTTTTCCTATTTATCAAAGTAGGTTTGTCCAGAGGGTCTGCTTTCCATGAATATATACTGCTAAGTTTGGAAACTACATGACCACGTGGCTACATCTTTTAATGTTTATTGTATGACATCATCATTTCCCTAAATCTTTGTCTGTGTTCTCCTTACCACCCCACCCAATTAGCCTATATCAATGCAGTTTAATTATAATCTCCAGCCAATTTCATTTTAGCACAGTAAAAGCTAGAGGGACTTAGTGGCCAACAAGTGAGGGTTCTGGTGAGATTTTCATCTGGGGAAAGATGTAGAGATAAATCTTTTGATCAGCTTGCCTGCAGGCTGATGTGGTAGTCTGGACTTGCTCTGTGTTTATAGGCATGGCCCTGCTGTCCTGGTCTTCCAGTGCAAAGCCACAGTCCCATCTGCAGCGCCTCTGGTTTTAGAGCCTGCAACTGAAGCACTAAAAATGTTACATTTATTCCCTGTTGCCCACCCCTGATTTTAGTTTTTTTTCTTTCTTCCTATCCCCATAGGGGAACCATCTATTTTTGGTTAGATAAATGGTTCATCATCTACTGCAGTTGACTTCCTTTTATGATCAATTAATTTAAGGCTGTCAGCGCGGCTTCAAAGCCACTATGTATCTTTCACACCCCTCTACCCTATAATTTATAAGCACTATGGGTTTCCAAAAAAAAAAGAAAAGAAAAGAAAAGAAAAAAAGGCCCTCTAGTACTTTTATTAGCTGCTGAAATGCATTAGGGTACATACACTTTGAACTGCACAGAAGAAGATAACCATGCCTGTAATTGGAATAACTCACATTAGTCCCCTCTCGGCTCCGTTTAATAACCTCTGCATTGTTTTATCCCCAGGATTTATTGATGACCTGCAATAGCCCTCTCCCAGGCCCTGGCCCACTGGGGTGTTTGTGGGGGCAAAGGCAATGCACGTGGCCCACTCCCTGACCCGAGCTGCCCCATAAATCAGGGCCTGCATTTGTCTGTGATGGTGAGCCAGATGGCAGCTGTTGTTGAAGGAGCTCAACAGGAATCAAGGCCTGTGATCTTTCCTGTTGCTAACAGGCCTGATTTTTTATGGCTGTCAGCATCCTTGGAATGGCTGAGAAAGGCATGAAGGGAGGCGGGGGTGGGGGGGATGGCGGGGGCCTGATGGCTCTCCTTCTTTACTTTCTTCTCCCAAGGGGGCAAGCCACAGAGGTCTTTCTTCCTCAGTGGCCAGGGGTCTTGGCCTCATACTCTGTTTCTGAAGAAGTTTCCTAGGGTGTGCAAGTGACAAAATAAATGTGACCAAACACCTTCTAGAAAGGAAGATGGTGGTTGGCTTCCCTTTGCTGTCGGTTCATGGCCCCTTAGCATTGTCCTACCTGAAAGATGACAGCCGGCCTTTTCCCTCGAAGTAATTTCTAAAACTCAGTGGGTTGCTTAGAACACAGTCTTGTTTTCCCAAAAGCCTTTGATGCAGAAATAAAAGCAACTACTTAAAGCTACTTGGTGGGTCCAACATTTGAATTTTTTGCTTTTTCAGAGTGGCTGGACAGAAAATTCAGGAAGGATGAGCAGGTAGGATGTAAGGGTAAAGGATGAAAAGGAAAGCCCTTGCCAGACAAAAGAAAGAAACTCTGGCCAGTTCTGAGGTACCTGATTAGGGGGTATTAGCTGCAGAGATCTGGTCTTTAAGGTGGAGTTGGACCACAGTGGGTGTACCGGCCTGAATACCAGTGTGGAGTAAACAGTTTATTAACAGTCCTTGTGTGGTCCAGCAGCCTGCCTCCAACAGACACAACCTCCCAGCGAGAACAGAGCCGCCACAGGACAAGGCTGTGTGGCCAACACCAAACAGAGCCTACAGAAGCCCAGACGAGATAGTAATAGAATCCCAGATGCAGCCAAGTGGTTTCCAGGGCAGGAGAGTGAATCTATTTATTTATGTAGGGCTTGAAGCTAGTCTCAGAACATAGAGATGTTAAGCTTACAGATAAAGCACATGCAGAAAGTTCCAAGTGGACACTCAAGTTTTTAGAAATGTTTTGGGTCCACTGAGACTCTTGCTGTAACTCTATTTGTGACAGTGGGATTTAGCCTGTATGTCCACTTCTTAAGCTCTGATTCCTATGACAGATAGGTAAGTAGATGACAGTTCCACTCCCATTTAGGATCATCCATAGGCTAGTGATATAACAACCACAACTCATAATCTCCAGAGGTCTCACCCATTCAAAAAAGAAAATTATTGAAACAGCCTTAAGGACAGTTCACTAGTACAGGGCATGTATATGATGGGCAGGCTGGAAAAAAAGCCATTCAGATGTTTCCCAGAAAGGGCAGTGCTCTGCCTTTGCCCAGACCAGTCACCAGGGAAGGCCCCAGTGTGGTCGTCAAGGGGGTCAGGTCATAGCCTAGACCTTCCTGACTAATACAGCCCCCAGGTAGACAGGTGCATGGGTTGTTGTATTCTTCCCTCAGAGTCAGGGCTTTTGGCCTTCTGAGACACCTGTGAGATTGGTCATCGACTCGTAATGTAAAAATGGTGGTGAGACCCTGCCTTCATCCCTCCCTTCTTCTGGGTCCACTGAAGCAGAGGCAGTAGAGGAGGCAAAGAGAGGCAGAAATATTTTGCTCCTCCCTGATGCAACTGCTCTGACCAGGGTTCCATCTGGATCCCTCCCACCCCCAACTCTAAGGCATTCAGGAAGGCCTTTCAGGAAGGGCATATAGACTCACATGCTGATATTGGGGTTTATGGGGAGGGAAGAGTTCTACAAGCTCCTTCCCAGCATGAGGGAAGGTCCCATAGACCAGGCACATACACAGGGATTATAGTGAACAGATAGAAGACCCACTGAGGTGGGCAGAATAATGACCCCCAGACAGGTTCCCCAGAACCTGTGAATGAATATGTTACCTTACATGACAAAAGGGGCTTTGCAGGTGTAAGAAACTTAAGGACTCTGAGATGAGGAGATGATCCTGGTGGGCCCAAGGTAACCACAAAGGAAAGAAGGAGACAGGAGAGTCATAGAAGGAGATATGACAATGGAAGCAGAGGTTGGAATGATGCAGTTTCTGGAAGGAAAAGGCCAAGAGACAAGGAATGTGACAGTGTCTAGAAGATGGAAAAACAAGGAAATGGATTCTCACCGAGAGCCTCTAGAAGGAACATAGGCCTGCCGACACCTCAATTTCAGCCCAAGAAGACCCATTTTGGACTTCTGGGGTCAAAAACTATAAGACAATAAATTTGTGTTGTTTTAAACCTCTAAGTTTGTGGTAACTAATAACAGCAGCAGCAGGAAAAAGTACACTCATCATTCATAAAATAGTCTTTCCATGTGTTAAACCCACTTTAAGAAAGCATTGTTTCTCCTCACACAAACTGTCCTTCCTCTGTGATTTGACACCAATGGTGTTCTGAGAGAACACCGTTAACAGGCCACCTGTGATTTGACGCCAACGATGTTCTGAGAGAACATGGCCCTCAGTCCCCCCTGTGATGTGATTCCAATGGTGTACTGAGAGAACACCATTCTAAGTCACCCCTGTGACATGAATCCAATGGTGTTATGAGAGAACACTGTTCTCAGTCCCCCCTGTGATTCACTCCAATGATGTACTCAGAAAACACTGTTCTCACTCCCGTGTGATTTGACTCCAATCGTATTCTGAGAGAAAACCATTCTCACACCCCACTCTGATATGACTCCATTTGTGTCCTGAGAGAACACCGTTCTCAGACCCCCCCCCCCCGTGACTTGACTCTAATGGTGTCCTGAGAGAACAGCGTTCACAGTCCCCCTGTGATTTGGCAACAGTGGTGTTCTGAGAGAACACCATTCTTAGTCCCACTTGTGATTTAAGTCCATGGTGTTCTGAGAGAACACCATTATCAGTCCTCCTGTGATTTAACTCCAATTGCGTTCTGAGGGAACAGTGTTTTGATACCTCCTTTTGATTTGACTCCAATGGTGTGTGAGAGAACACCGTCTTCTTTCCCCCTTGTGATTTGACTCCATTTGTGTTCTGAGAGAACAATGTGCTCAGTCCCCCCGTGATATGACCCCAGTGGTGTTCTGAGAGAACACCATCCTCAGTCAACCGTGTGATATGACTGAAATAGTGCTATGAGACAACACCATTGTTAGTCACCCCTATGACATGATTACAATGGAGTTCATATGAACACCGTTCTCAGTCACTCCTGTGATATGACTCCAGTGGAGTTCAGAATGAAAACCGTTCTCAGTCCCCTCTCTGATCTGACTCCAATGGTAGAACACCATTCTCCATCCCCCCTGTGATTTAACTCCAATGGTGTACTGAGAGAACACCACTCTCAGTCCCCTTTGTGTTTGACACCAACTGTGTTCTGAGAGAACACTGTTCTCAGGCCCTTTGTGATTTGAAACTAAATGTGTTCTGAGAGAACACCTTTCTCAGTCCCACTTGTGATTTCACTCCTATGGTGTTCTGAGAGAACACCGTTGTCAGCCCCCTTGTGATTTGATTCCAATTGTGTTCTGAGAGAACACTGTTCTCAATCCTCCCTGTGATATGACTGCAGTGGTATTCTGATAGAACCCAGTTCTCTGTCCCCCCAGTTATTTGAGTCCAATGGTGTTCTGAGAGAACAATGTTCTCAGTCTCCCCTCTGAATGGACACCAATGGTGTTCTGAGAGACCACCTTTGTCAGTCCCTGCTGAGATTTGCATAAAATCATGTTATGAGACAACACCGTTTTCAATCCCCCCTGTTATTTGACACCAACGGTGTTCTGAGGGAACACAGTTCTCAGTTCCCCTGGAGACTTGACTCCAATGGTTTTCTGAGAGAACACCATTCTCAGTTCCCCGTGTGATATGACTCCAGTGGTTTTCAGAAAGAACACCATTCTCAACCCCGCTGTGATTTGACACCAAAGGTCTACTGAGAGAATATCCTTCCCAGCCCCTCTGATTTGACTCTAATGATATCTGAGCGAAAACCGCTCTCAGTCCCTCCTGTGATATGATTTCAATGGTGTTGTGAGAGAACACCGTTCTCAGTCCCCACTGTGATTTGACTCCAATGGTGTTCTTAGAGAATATGGTTCTCATTACCCTATGTGATTAGACTCCAATTGTGTTCTGAGAAAAGAGTCTTCTCATTCCCCTTTGTGATATGACTCCAATGCTGTTCTGAGAGAACACCCTTCTAAGACCCGATATGATATGGCTCGAATGGTGTTCTGCAGAACACCGATCTCAGTTCCCCCTGTGATTTGACTCTAAATGTGTTCTGATAGAACACCATTTTTAGACCCCCTATCATTTGAGCCCAATGGTGTTCTGAGAGAACAGCATTCTCATTCCTTATTGTGATATGAATCCAATGGTGTTCTGAGAGAACACCATTCTCAGTCTGCCCTGAGATTGGACAACAATGGTGTACTGAGCAAAAAACCGTTGTCAATCCCCACTGTGATTAGACTCAAAAGGTGTTCTGAGAGAACACTGATCTCACTCCCGACTGTGTTTTGACTACAATGGTGTTCTGAGAGAACACCGTTCTCTGTGCCCCATGTGACTAGACTCCAGTGGTTTTATGAGAGAACACCATTCTCAGTACCCCCTGTGATTTCATTCCAATGGTGTTCTGAGAGATCTCCAATCTCAGCCCCACAGTGATTTGACTCTCTTGTGTTCTGAGAGAACACCGTTCTCAGTCCCCTTGAAAGTGGACACCAATAGTGTTCTGAGAGAACACGTTGTCAGTCCCCACTCTGATTTGACTCCAATGGTGTTCTGAGAGAAAAACGTTCTCATTCCCCCTGTGATTTGACACCAATATTTTTCAGAGAGAACATGGTTCTCAGTCCACCCTGTGAGTTGACTCTATTGGTGTATGAGAGAACACTGATCTCAGCTCCCCTGTGATTTGACTTCCATGGTATTCTGAGAGAAAACTGTTCTCAGTCCACCCTGTGATTTGACTGCAATGGTGTTCTGAGAGAACACCACTTACAACACTGCTGTGATTTGATTCTAATGTCGTTCTGAGACAACACTGTTCTCAGTCCCCCCTCTGATTCGACTCCAAAAGTATTCTAATAGTACACCTATCTCAGTCCTCCCGCTGATTTGCCTCCAGTGGTGTTCTGAGAGAACACTGTTATCAGTCTCCCCTGTGACTTGAATCTAATGGAGTTATGAGAAAACACCGTTCTCATTCCCCCCTGTAAGTGGACAACAATGGTTTTCTGAGAGAACAGCGTTCTCAGTCTCCCTGTGATATGTCTTCAGTGCTGTTCTGAGAGAACACCATTCTCAGTCCCTCCTGTGAATTGACTCCAATTGTGTTCTGAGAGGACACCATTCTCGGTTCCCCTGTGATTTGACTCTAATGGTATTCTGAGAGAACAGTGTTCTCAGACACCTCTGTGATTTGACTCCAATGATGTTAGAGAGAACAGCATCATCAGTCACCCTGGTGATTTGACTCTTATTGTGTTGTGAGAGAACAATGTGCTCAGTCCCCCCTGTGATATGACCACAATGGTGTTCTGATAGAACACAGTTCTCAGTCACCCCATTGATTTGATTCCAATGGTGTTCTGAGAGAACAGCGTTCCCAGTCCCTACTGTAATTAGACTCCAATGGTGTTCTGACACAACAGTAATCTTCTTTCCACCCGTGATATGACTCCAATTGTGTTCTGAGAGAACACCATTCTCTGCCCCCTCTGTGATTTGACACCAATAGTGTTCTGAGAGAACACCACGGTCAGTCCCCCCTGTGATATGACTCCAGTGGTGTTCAGATGAACAATGTTCTCAGTCCCGCCTCTGATTTGACTGCAATGGTATTTTGATACAACACCGTTCTGAGTCCCCCATGTGATTTGACTCCAATGGTGTTCTGAGAGGACACATTGCTGAGTCCCTCCTGTGACTTGATTCCAATGGTGTTCTGAGAGAACTCCGTTGTCTGTCATCACTGTTATTTGACTAGAATGGTGTTCTGAGAGAACACTGTTCTCTATCTCCCCTGTGACTTGACTCCAATGGTGTTCTGAAAGAACACAGTTCTCAGTCTCCCCTGTGATTTGACTCCAAATGTGTACCGAAGGTACTCGGTTCTCAGTCTCCCCTGTGACCTGAATCCAATGGTGTTCTGAGAGAAGACTTTTTTCAGTGGCCCATGTGATTTTATTCCAATGGTGTACTGAGAGAACACCGTTTTGAACTCCGTGTGATTTGACTCCAAGGATATTGTGAGAAAAATCATTCTCATTCCCTCCTGTGATTTGACTCCAATGGTGTTCTGGTAGAACACAATTCTCAGTACCTCCTGTGACTTGACTCCAATTGTATTTTGAGGGGACACCGTCCTTAGTCGCCCTGTGATTTGACTCCATTGGTATTCTGAGAGAACACTGTCCTCACTCAACCCTGTTATATGACTGCAACAGAGAGAACACCATTGTTAGTCACCCATGTGACATGATTCCAATGGTGCTCAGATGAACACTATTCTCAGTCCCCCCTGTGAACTGACTCCACTGGTGTATCGAGAGAACACCATTCCCAGCTCCATGTGATTTGAGTCCAATGGTGTACTTATAGAACACCATTCTGAGTCCCCCCCTCTGATTTGACTCCAATGATATTCTGAGAGAAAACCATTCTGAGTCCCCCAGGTGATTTGACTCCAAATGTGTTCTGAGAGAAAACCATTCTCACTCACTCCTGTGACTTGACTCCAAGGGAGGTCAGAATGAACACTGTTCTCAGCCCCCCTCTGATCTGACTCCACTGGTATTCTGATAGTACACTGTTCTCAGTCTCCCCTGTTATTTCACTCCAATGGTGTTCTGAGAGAACACGGTACTCAGTCCCCTCTGTAACTTGACTCCAATGGTGTTCTGAGAGAAAACCGATGTCAGTCCCGCCAGTGATTTGACTCCAATGGTATTGTGTGAGAACACAGTTTGCAGTCCCTCCTGTTATATGACCCCAATATTGTACTGAGTGAACTAAGTTCTCAGTCCCTCCTGTGACTTTACTCCAGTGGTGTTCTGAGAGAACACCTTTCTCAATGCCCCCTGTGATTTGACCCAAATGGTGTACTGAGAGGACAGAGTTCTCAGCCCCCTGTGACTGATTAAATGGTATTCTGAGAGAATACCTTTCTCAGTCACCCCTGTGATTTGTCTCCAATCGTATTCTGAGAGAACATCAATCTCAGTCCCCGCACTGATTTGACTCCAAAGGTGTTCTGAAAGAACACAGTTCTCAGTCCCCCCGTGACTTGATTCTTATGTTGTTCAGAGAGAACACCGTTCTCTGTCCCCCATGTGACTTGACCCCAATGGTGTTGTTAGAGAACACCATTGTCAGTCCCCCCAGTGATTTGACTCCAATGGAATTCAGAATGAACATCATTCTCTGTCCCCCCTGTGATTGACTCCAAAGGTGTAATGAGAGAACACCGTTCTAAGCCCCCTGTGATTTGACTGCAGTGGTATTCTGAGCTAAAACTGTTCTCAGTCCCCCCTGTGATATGACTGCAATGCTGTTTTGAAAAGACAAAGTTTTCAGTGCCCCCTGTGATTGGACACCAATTGTGTTCTGGGAGAACACTGTTGTCCGTTCCCCCTGTTACTTGAGTCCAGTGGTCAAGTAACAGGGGGGACTTGAAAGCCCCCTGTGATTTGAAACCAATGGTGTTCTGAGAGAACACCATTCACAGACCCCAGTGATTTTCAGCCAAAGGTATTCTGAGTGAACAAAGTTCTCAGTCCCCCTGTTACTTGAGTCCAATGGTGTTCTGAGAGAACTCTGTTGTCTGTCATCCCTGTTATTTGACGCCAATGTTTTTCCGAGAGAACACCTTTCTCTGTCTCCCCTGTGACTTGACTCTAATGTTGTTCAGAGAGAATTCGGTTCTCAGTCCACCCTGTGACCTGATTCCAATGGTGTTCTGAGAGAACAACTTCTCAGTGCCCCATGTGATTTCACACAATGGAGTACCGAAGGAACACCGTTCTGTGCTCTGCGTGATTTGACTCCAATGATATTGTGAGAGAAAACCTTTCTCAGTCCCTCCTGTGATTTGACTTCAATGGTGTTCTGAGAGAACACAATTCTCAGTCCCCCCTGTGATATGACCCCAGTGGTGTTCTGATAGAACACAGTTCTCAATCTTCCCAGTGATTTGAGTCCAATGGTGTCTGAGAGAACAGTGTTCCCATCCCCCATGTGATTAGACTCAAATGTTGTTCTGACAGAACAGCGTTCTCCTTCCCCCCTATGATATGACTCCAATGCTGTTCAGATGAATATTGTTCTTGGTCCCCCCGCTGATTTGACTCCAATGGCATTCTGATAGAACACTGTTCTGAATCCCCCCCGTGATTTGATTTCAATGGTGTTCTGAGAGAACACCATTGTCAGTTCCCCTTGTGATTTGACTCCGAATATGTTCTGAGAGAACACCATTCTCAGTCCTCCCTGTGACTTCCCTCCAATGGTGTACTGAGAGAACACTGTTTCAGAACCCCTGTGAATTCACTCCAATTGTATTCCGAAAGAAAACCTTTCTCAGTCCCAACTGTGATATGATTCCAATGGTGTTCTGAGAGAACACCATTCTCAGTCTCCCCAGTGATTTGACCCCAAAGGTATTCTGAGAGAACACCAAACTCAGTCACCCCTGTTACATGAAGCCAAAGGTGTTATGAAAGAACACTGTTTTCAGTCCCCCCTGTGGTTCACTCCAATTGTGTACTCAGAAAACACCATTCTCACTCCCCTCTAATTTGACTCCAATTGTATTCTGAGAGAAAACCGTTCTCAGACCCCCTGTGACATGGCTCCAATTGTGTTCTCAGAGAACCCCATTCTGAGCCACCCCTGTGATTTGACTCCAATGGTGTTCAGATGAACATCGTTCTCAGTGCCCCGTGTGATTTGACTGAAAGGATTTCAGAATGTACAGTGTTCTCAGTACCACCTCTGATTTGACACCAATGGTATTCTCACAGAACACCTTTGTCAGTCCCTCATGTGATTTGACTCAAATGGTTTTCTGAGACAACATGGTTCTCAGTCCCCCCTGTGACTTGATTACAATGGTATATGAGAGAACACCGTTCTCATTCCCCCTATGACTTGACTCCAATGGTGTAATGAAAGAACACTGATCTCAATCCCCCTGTTATTTGACTCCAATTGTCTCCTGAGAGAAAACCCTTCTCAGTACGTCCTGTGATGTGGCTCCAGTGGTGTCTGAGAGAACACGGTTCTCAGCTCCCACTGTGATTTGAGTACAATGGTGTTCAGAGAGAACACCACTCTCAACCCTGCTGTGATTTGGCATCCATGTTGTTCTGAGGAACACGTTTCTGAGTCGCCCCCGTGATTTGACTCCAATGGTGTTCAGATGAACACTGTTCTCAGTCCCCCCCTGTGGTTTGACTCGAATGGAGTTCAGAATGAACACCTTTCTCAGTCCCCCTTGGTTTGATTCCAAAGGTATTCTGAGAGAACCTCATTCTCAGTCACCCCTCTGATATGAAGCCAATGGTGTTATGAGAGAAGACTGTTCCCAGTGTCCCCTGTGATTCACTGCAATGGTGTACTCAGAAAACAGCGTGCTCAGTGCCTTGTGATTTGACTCCAGTCATATTCTGAGAGAAAACCGTTCTCAGACTCCCTTGTGCTATGACTCCATTTGTGTTCTGAGAGAACACCGTTCTCAGTCCCCCCTGTGATTTGACTACAATGGTATTCTGAGAGATTACCACCCTCAACACTCCTGTGATTTGACACCAATATTGTTCAGAGAGAACACAGTTTTCGGTTCCCCCTGTGATTTTGTCCAATGGTGTTCATCTGAACACCATTCTCAGTTCCCCCTGTGATTTGACTCCAATGGTTTACTGATAGAACACCTATCTCAGTCTCCCCTGTGATTTGACTCCCATGATGTTCTGAGAGAACACCACTCTCAACCCCCCTCTGAGTTGACTCCAATGGTGTTCTGAGAGAACACCTTCCTCAGTCTCCCATGTGATTTGTCTCCGATGGTGTTCTGAGAGAACACCACTCTCAAATCCCCTGTGATTTGACCCAAAGTTGTTCTGAGAGAACACAGTTCTTACTCCCCCCTGTATCTTGACTCCAATGGTGGTCTGAGAAAACTTCATTGTCAGTCCCCCCTTTTATTTGACTCGAATGGTGATCAGAAAGAACACAGTTCTCCGTCCCATGTGACTTATTTCACATGTTATTGTGAGAGAACACCATTCTCATTCCCCCCTGTGATTTGAATCCAATGGAGTTTAGAATGAACACCGTTCTGAGTCCCCCCTCTGATTTGACTCCAATGGTATTCTGATAGAACACTGTTCTCAATCCCCCCTGGATTTGTGTCCATGGTGTACTGAGAGAACACCATTCTCAGCCCGCTGTGATTTGACTCCAGTGATATTCTGAGAAAACACCTTTCTCAGTCCGCCCTGTGCTTTGACTTCAATGGTGTTCTGAGAGAACGCCATTCTGTACCCCCCTGTGATTTTACACCAATGTTGTTCTGAGAGAACATGGTTCTGAGTCCCCCCTGTGATTTGATTACAATGGTATTCAGATGAACACTGTTCTCTGTAACCCCTGTGATTTGAGTCCAATGGAATTCAGAATGAACACCATTCTCAGTCCCTTCTCTGATTTGACTGCAATGGTATTCTGATAGAACACAGTTCTCACTCCTCCCTGTGATTTGACTCCAAAAGTGTTCTTAGGGAACACTGTTCTCAGTACCCCCTATGATTTGAATCCAATGGTGTTATGAGAGAACACTTCCTTAGTGGCCCTTTTTATTTGACTCCAATGGTGTTCAGAGAGAACACAGTTCTCAGTCCTGCTGTGACTTAACTCCAGTGGTATTGAAGGAACACTATTCTAAGTCCCTACTGTGATTTGAATCCAATGGAGTTTAGAATGAACACCATTCTCAGTCCCCCCTTTGCTTTGACTCCAATGGTATTCTGATAGAACACTGTTCTCAGTCCCCCCTGTGTTTTGATTCCATGGTGTACTGAGAGAACACCGTTCTCAGCCTGCTGTGATTTGACTCCAATGATATTCTGAGAAAACACCTTTCTCAGTCTGCCCTGTGCTTTGAATACAATGGTGTTCTGCGAGAACGTCACTCTGTACCCCCCTGTGATTTGACTCCAATGGAATTCAGAACGAACAACATTCTCAGTCCCCCCTCTGATTTGGCTGTAATGGTATTCTGACAGAACACAGTTCTCACTCCCCCCTGTGATTTGACTCCGAAAGTGTTCTTAGAGAACACTGTTCTCAGTACCCCTTGTGATTTGAATCCAATGGTGTTATGAGAGAACTCCGTTGTCAGTCACCCCTGTGACTTGAGTCCAATGAGGTTCTGAGAGTACACCGATTTCAGTCCCCCCTGTGACTTGACTCCAATGGTGTTCTGAGAGAACACTTTCTTAGTGGCCCTTTTTATTTGACTCCAATTTTGTACTGAGAGAACACAGTTCTCAGCTCCCAGGGATTTGACTCCAATTATATTGTGAGAGAAAACCGTTCTCAGTACCCCCTGTGATATGACTCCAATGGTATTCTGAGAGAACTCCATCCCCAGTCCCGCTTGTGATTTGAATCCAATGCTGTTTTGATGGAACACAGTTCTCTGTACCCCTGGTGATTTAACTTCAATGGTGTTCTGAGAGAACAACTTTCTCAGTCCCCCTTATGATTTCACACCAATGGTGTTCTAAGAGAACACAGTTCTCAGTCCCCCCTGTGACTTGATGCCAATGATGTTCTAAGAGAACACGCTTCTCAGACCCCTAAGATATGACTCAAATGGTGTACTGCAGAACACCATTCCCAGTTCCCCCTGTGATTTGACTCCAAAGGAGTTCTGATACAACACTGTTTTCAGGCCCTCTGTCTTTTGAGTTCAAGGGTGTTCTGAGAGAATAGCGTTCCCAGATCCCCTGTGATTAGACTCCAGTGGTGTCTGAGAGAACACAGTTCTCAATCCCCCATGAAAGTGGACACCAATCATGTTCTGAGCGAACACCGCTCTCAGTCCCCCCTGTGATTTGACTCCAATGCTGTACTGAGAGAATTCGGTTCTCAGCCCCCCTATAACTAGGCTCCAATGGTTTCCTGAGAGAACACCTTTCTCAGTGTGCCCTGTGATATGACTCTGATGGTGTACTGAGAGAACTCCATTCTCAGCTCTCTGTGATTTGATTCCAATGGTGTTCTTAGAGAACATATTGCTCAGTCCCCCCAGTGATTTGACTCCAATGGTGTTCTGAGAGGAAACTGTTCTCAATCCCCCCTATAATTTGCCTGCAATGGTGTTCTGAGAGAAAACTGTTCTCAGTGTTCCCTGTGATTTGACTCCAACTGTGTTCTGAGAGAACACCACTCTAAAGCCCCATGTGATTTGAAAGCTATATTGTTCTGAGAGAACAAAGTTCTCAGTCCTCCCTGCGACTTGAATCCAATGGTACTCTGAGAATATACCATTCTCAGTCCCCCCTGCGATTTGACTCCAATGGTGTTCTTAGAGAACACATTGCTCAGTCCCCCCTGTGATTTGGCTCCAATGGTGTTCTGAGAGAAAACCATTCTCAGTCCCCCCCATAATTTGAATGCAATTGTGTTCTGAGAGAAAACCATTCTTAGTCCTCCCTGCGACTTGAATCCAATGGTGCTCTGAGAGGACACAGTTCTCAGTCCCCCGTGTGATATGTCTTGATTACTGTTCTGAGAGAACACCATTCTCATTCCCCTCTGTGATTTGACACCAATGGTGTTCTTAGGGAGTACCGTTCTCAGTCCCACTTGTGATTTAACTCCAATGGTGTTCTGAGAGTAAACAGTTCTCATTCCCCCTTCCATTTTGATTCCAATGGTGTTCTGAGAGAACACAGTTCACTGTCCCCCCCTGTGATTTGAGTCAGTGGTTTTCTGAGAGGACAGAGTTCCCAGTCCCCCCTGTGACTTGAGTCAGTGGTTTTCTGAGAGGACAGAGTTCCCAGTCGCCCCGTGATTTGACACCAATGGTGTTCTTAGGGAATACTGTTCTCAGTCCCACTTGTGATTTAACTCCAATGGTGTTCTGAGAGAACACAGTTCACTGTCCCCCCTGTGATTTGAGTCAGTGGTTTTCTGAGAGGACAGAGTTCCCAGTCCCCCCTGTGATTTGAGTCCAGTTGTGTTCTGAAAGAACAGCGTTTTCATTCCCCTTTGTGATATGACTCCAATGGTGTTCTGAGAGAACACCCGTCTAAAAACCCCTATGATATGACTCGAATGGTGTTCTTCAGAGCACTGTTCTCAGTCTCCGCTGTGTTTTGATTCCAAAGGTGTTCTGATAGAACACTACTTTCAGATCACCTGACATTTGAGTCCAATGGTGTTCTGAGAGAATAGGGTTTCCAGTCTCCTCAGTGATGAGACTCCAATAGTGTTCTGAGAGAAGACCATTCTCAGTCCCCCTATGATGTGACAACAGTGGTGTTCTGAGTGAACACCATTCTCAGTCCCAGTTGTGAGTTAACTCCAGTGGTGTTCTGAGAGAACAGCCTTATCAGTCCTTCCTGTCATTTGACTCCAAGTGTGTTCTGAGAGAACAGTGTTCTCATACCCCCCTGTGATTTGACTCCAATGGTTAATGAGAGAACACCATCTTCTGTCCCCCTTGTGATTTAACTCCATTTGTGTTCTGAGAGAACAATGTGCTCAGTACCCTCTGTGATATGACCCCAATGATGTTCTGATAGAACACAATTCTCAGTCCCCCCCAGTGATTTGAGTCCAATGGTGTTCTGAGAGAACAGTGCTTCCAGTCCTCACTGTGACTGGACACCAATAGTGTTCTGAGAGAACACGATTGTCAGTCCCCTCTGGGATAAGACTCCAGTGCTGTTCAGAAGAACACTGTTATCAGTCCCCCCTGTGATTTAACTCCAATGGAGTTCAGATGAACACCGTTCTCAGTCCCCCCTCTGATTTGACTCCAATGGTGCTCTGATAGAACCCCGTCTTAGTCCCCTATGTGATTTGACTCCAATGCTATTTTCAGAGAACACCGTTCTCACTTACACCTGTGACTTGCCTCCAATGGTGTTCTGAGAATTCCATTGTCTGCCATCCTTGTTATTTGATTCCAATGGTCTTCTAAGAGAAAACCTTTTTCAGTCCTCTCTGTGATTGGACACCAATAGTGTTCTGAGAGAACACAGTTGTCAGTCCTCCCTGTCATATGAGTCCAATGGTGTTCAGATGAACACTGTTCTCAGTTCTCCCTGGGATATGACTCCAAAGGGGTTCAGATGAACACCGTTCTCAGTCGCTTCTCTGATCTGACTCCAAGGGTATTGTGATAGAACACCATTCTGAATCCACCCTGTGACTTGGATTCAATGATATTTTGAGAGGAACCGTTCTCAATACCCCCTGTGATTTGATTCCAATGGTGTTCTTAGAGAACACATTGCTCAGTCCACCCTGTGACTTGACTCCAATGGTGTACTAAGAGAACACCGTTCTCATTCCCTATGCGATTTAAGTCCAAAAGTATTCTGAGAGAACACAGATCTCTGTCCCCCCTGTGATTTGACTCCAATAGTGTTCTGAGAGAACACCCTTCTCAACCCCCCTGAGACTTGAAACCAGTGTTTTTTTGAGAGAACACAGTTCTCACTCACACCTGTGACTTGCCTCCAATGGTGTTCTGAGAGAACTCTGTTGTCCCTCATCCCTCTTACATGACTCCAATTGTGTTCTGAGAGAACACCTTTCTCTATTTCACCTGTGATTTGTCTCCAATGGTGTACTGAGAGTACTTTGTTCTCAGTCCCCCCTGTGACCTGACTCCAATGGTGTTCTAAGAGAACAACTTCCTCAGTGTCCCATGTGATTTGATTCCAATGGTGTACTGAGAGAACACTGTTCTGAGCTCCCTGTGATTTGACTCCAATGATATTGTGAGAGAAAATTGTTCTAAGTCCCCCCTGTAATTTGACTCCAATGGTATTCTGAGAAAACACCGTCCTCAGTAAACCCTGTGATATGACTACAATAGTGTTCTGATAGAATACCATTGTTAGTCACCCCTGTGACCTGATTCCAGTGGTGTTCAGATGAACACCGTTCTCATTCCACCCTGTGATTTGACTCCAGTGGAGTTCAAAATGAACACTGTTCTCAGTCTCCCCTCTGATCTGACTCCAATGGTATTTTGATAGAACACCGTTCTCAGTCCCCCCACCCTGTGATTTGACTCCATTAGTGTTCTGAGAGATCCATGTTCTCAAACCCTTGTGATATGTCTCCAGTGCTGTTCTGTGAGAACACTATTCTCTGCCCCCTCTGTGTTTGAACCAATGGTGTTCTGAGAGAACAGCATTCTCCGTCCTCCTGTGATATGGCTCCAATGATGTTCTGAGAGAACATGGTTCACACTCCCTACTGTGATTTGATTCCAATGGAGTTTAGAATGAACATCGGTCTCAGTCCGCCCTGTGTTTTGACTCCAATGGTGTTCTGAGAGAACCAGGTTCACATTCTCCCCTGTGATTAGACACAAATGGTGTTCTGAGAGACCACCATTTTCAATCCCCCTGAGAGTTTCTTCCAATCGTGTTATGAGACAACACCATTCTCATTCCCTCCTGTGATTTGTGACCAATGGTGTTCTGAGGGAACACAGTTCTCAGTCACCCCTCTGACTTGAATCCAGTGGTTTTCTGAGAGAACACCATTCTCAGTTCCTCGTGTGATTTGATTCCAATGGTGTTCTGAGAGAACACCAATCTCGACCCACCTTGATTTGACACCAATGTTGTTCTGAGAGAATATGGTTTTGAATCCCCACTGTGATTTGACTCCAGTGGTCTACTGAGAGAACACCGTTCTTAGCCCCCTCTGACTTGACTCCCATGATATTCTGAGAGAAAAACCTTCTCAGACCCCCTGTAAGTGGACACCAACAGTATTTTGAGAGTACAACCTTGTCATTTCCCCCTGTGATTTAACTCCGATTGTGTTCTGAGAGAACACCTCTCCCAGTGCCCCCTGTGATTTGACACCAATGGTCTACTGAAACAACACCGTTCTCAGCCCCCTCTGATTTGATTCCAATGATATTCTGAGAGAAAACCATTCTCAGTCTCCACTGTGATTTGACTCCAATGGTGTTCTAAGAGAACAGTGTTCTCAGTCTCCCTGTGATATGTCTTCAGTGCTGTTCTGAGAGAACACCATTCTCAGTCGTTCCTGTGTTTTGACACCAATAGTGTTCTGAGAGAACACCATGTCAGTCCCTGCTGTGATATGACTCCAATGGTATCCAGATGAAGACTGTTCTCACTCTCCCCTCTGATTTGAAACCAATGGAGTTCAGAATGAACACTGTTCTCAGTCCCCCTCTGATCTGACTCCAATGGTATTCTGATAGTACCCTGTTCTCAGTCCCCCCTGTGAGTTGAATCCAGTGGTGTTCAGAGAGAACACCAATGTCAGTCCTGCCTGTGATTTTACTGCAGTGGTGTTCTGTGAGAATACCATTTTCAGACCACCTCCTATTTGACCCCAATATTGTACTGAGTGAACTAAGTTCTCAGTTCCCCCTGTGACTTTACTCCAATGTTGTTCTGAGAGAACACCTTTCTCAGTGGTCCCTGTTATTTGACCCAATGTTGTTCTTAGCGAACACCATTCTCAGTCCCCCCTGTGATTTGACTCTAATGGAGTACAGAATGAACATCCTTTTAATTCCCCCCAGTGATTCACTACAAAGGTGTACTGAGAACACTGTTCTCAGACCCCTGTGATTTGACTCCAGGGGTATTCTGAGTGAAAACTGTTCTCAGTCACCCATGTGATATGACTCCTGTGCTGTTTTGAAAATACAACGTTCTCAGTGCCCCCTGTGATTGGACACCAGTGGTGTTCTGAGAGAACATTTTTGTCAGTCCACCCTGAGATTTGACTCCAATGGTGTTCTGAGAGAACACTGTTCTCAGTATCCCTGAGATTTGACTCCAAAAGTATTCTGAGAGAACACAAATCTCAGCCACCCTGTGATTTGACCTCAATGGTGTTCTAAGAGTACACTGTTATCAGTCCCCCCTGTGACTTGACTCCAATAGTGGTATGAGAAAACATCGTTCTCAGTCCCCCTGTAACTGGAGGCTAATGATGTTCTAAGAGAACACTGTTGTCTTTTCCCCTGTGATTTGACTCTAATTTTGCTCAGAGAGAACACCATTCTCACTCCCTCCTGTTATTTGACTCCAATATTGTTCTAAATGAACTTGCTTCTCAGTTACCCCTGTGACATGAACCCAATGGTCTTATGAGAGAATACCATTCTCAGTCCCCCTGTGATTCACTTCAATGGTGTACTAAGAAAACACCATTCTCACCCCCCTGTGGTTTGACTCCAATAGTATTCTGAGAGAAAAACTTTCTCAGACCCCCTGTGATATGACTCCATTGGTGTTCTTAAAGAACACCATTCTCAGTACCCCCTTTGATTTGACTCCAATGGTGTTATGAGAGAACACCATTCTCAGCCCCACATGTGATTGGATATGAATGGTGTTCTGAGAGAACACCATTTTCAATCCCCCTGTGATATGAATCCAATGGTGTTCAGAGAGAACACCATTCTCATTTTCCCATGAAAGCTGACACAAATCTTGCTCTGACAGCCTTATTGAAGAGGCTGTGTTTTCTCCATTGCATATTTTTGCCTCCTTTAGCAAAGATAAGTTGACCATATGTGCGTTGGTTTATCCCTGGGCTTTGTATCCTGTTCTATTGATCTATATTTCTGTTTCTGTTCCAGTACCATACTGTCTTGATTGCTGTAGCTTTGTAGTATAGTCTGAAGTCAGGGAGTCTGATTCCTCCACCTCCTTTTTTTTTCTAAAGATTGCTTTGGTTATTCGGGGTCTTTTGTGTTTCCATACAAATTGTGAAATTTTTTGTTCTAGTTCTGTGAAAAATGCCATTGGTAGTTTGACAGGGATTGCACTGAATCTGTAGATTGCTTTGGGTAGTAGAGTCATTTTCACAATGTTGATTCTTCCAATCTAAGAACATGGTATATCTCTCCATCTGTTTGTATCATCTTTAATTACTTTCATCAGTGTCTTATAGTTTTCTGTACAGGTCTTTTGTCTCCTTAGGTAGGTTAATTCCTAGGTATTTTATTCTTTTTGTTGCAATGGTAAATGAGTGTGTTTCCTTAATTTCTCTTTCAGAATTTTCATCAATAGTGTATAGGAATGCAAGAGATTTCTGTGCATTAATTTTGTATCCTACTACTTTACGAAATTCATTGATTAGCTCTAGTAGTTTCTGGTAGCATCTTTAGGAGTCTCTATGTATAGTATCATGTCATCTGCAAACAGTGACAGTTTTACTTCTTTTTTTCTGATTTGGATTCCTTTTATTTCTTTTTCTTCTCTGATTGCTGTGGCCAAAACTTCCAAAACTATGTTGAATAATACTGGTGAGAGTGGACAACCTTTTCTTCTTCCTGATCTTAGAGGAAATGGTTTCAGCTTTTCACCATTGAGAATGATGTTGGCTGTGGGTTTGTCATATATGGCCTTTATTATTTTGAGGTAAGTTCCCTCTATGCCTACTTTCTGGAGGGTTTTTTAATCATAAACGGTGTTGAATTTTGTCGAAAGTTTTTTCTGCATCTATTGAGATGATCATATGGTTTTTCTCCTTCAATTTGTTAATATGGTGTATCACATTGATTGATTTGCTTATATTGAAGAATCCTTGCATTCCTGGGATAAACCCCACTTGATCATGGTGTATGATCCTTTTAATGGATTCTGTTTGCTAGTATTTTGTTGAGGGCTTTTGCATCTATGTTCATCAGTGATATTGGCCTGTAGTTTTCTTTCTTTGTGACATCTTTGTCTGGTTTTGGTATCAGGGTGATGGTGGCCTTGTAGAATGAGTTAGTGAGTGTTCCTCCCTCTGTGATATTTTGGAAGCGTTTGAGAAGGACAGGTGTTAGCTCTTCTCTAAATGTTTGATAGAATTCGCCTGTGAAGCCATCTGGTCCTGGGCTTTTGTTTGTTGGAAGATTTTTAATCACAGTATGCATTTCAGTGCTTGTTCTCGGTCTGTTTATATTTTCTATTTCTTCCTGGTTCACTCTCGGAAGGTTGTGCACTTCTATGAATTTGTCCATTTCTTCCATGTTCTCCATTTTATTGGCATATAGTGGCTTGTAGTAATCTCTCATGATCCTTTGTATTTCTGCAGTGTCAGTTTTTACTTCTCCTTTTTCATTTCTAATTTTAGTGATTTGAGTCTTCTCCCTTTTTTTCTTGATGAGTCTGGCTAATGGTATGTAATTATTATTTATCTTCTCAAAGAACCAGCTTTTAGTTTTATTGCTCTTTGCTATTGTTTCCTTCATTTCTTTTTCATTACTTTCTCTTTTTTTTTAACATCTTTATTGGAGTATAATTGCTTTACAATGGTGTGTTAGTTTCTGCTTTATAACAAAGTGAAGTAACTATACATAAACACATATCCACATATCTCCTCCCTCTTGCGTCTCCCTCTCATGCTCCCTACCCCACCCCTCTAAATGGTCACAAAGCAGCCAGCTGATCGCCCTGTGCTCTGCAGCTGCTTCCCCCTAGCTATCTATTTTACATTTGGTACTGTATATAAGTCCATGCCACTCTCTCATTAATTTCTAATCTGATCTTCATGATTTCTTTCCTTCTGCTAACTTTGGGATTTTTTAAATTCTTTCTCTAATTGCTTTAGGTGTAAGGTTAGGTTGTTTCTTTTATTTTATTTTGTTTTTTGCATTTTTTAAAAACATCTTTATTGGCGTATAATGGCTTTACAATGGTGTGTTAGTTTCTGCTTTATAAAAAAGTGAATCAGTTATACATATAAATATGTCCCCATATCTCTTCCTCGTGCTCCTCCCTCCCTCCCACCCTCCCTCTCCCACCCCTGTAGGTGGTCACAAAGCACTGAGCTGATTTCCCTCTGCTATGTGGCTGCTTCCCACTAGCTATCTATTTTACGTTTGGTAGTGTATATATGTCCATACCACTCTCTCACTTTGTCCCAGGTTACCCTTCTCCCTCCGCATATCCTCAAGTCCATTCTCTTGTAGGTCTCTGTCTTTATTCCCGTCTTGCCCCTAGGTTCTTCATGACCATTTTTTTTAAGATTCCATATATATGTGTTAGCATACAGTATTTGTTTTTCTCTTTCTGACTTACTTCACTGTGTATGACAGACTCTAGGTCCATCCACCACACTACAAATTACTCAATTTCATTTTTTTTATGGCTGAGTAATATTCCATTGTATATATGTGCCACATCTTCTTTATCCATTCATCTGTTGACAGACACTTAGGTTGCTTCCATGTCCTGGCTATTGTAAATAGAGCTGCAATGAACATTTTGGTACATGACTCTTTTTTGAACTATGGTTTTCTCAGGGTATATGCCCAGTAGTGGGTTTGTTGTGTAGTATGGTAGTTCTATTTTTAGTTTTTTAAGGAACCTCCATACTGTTCTCCATACTGGCTGTATCAATTGACATTCCCACTAACCGTGCAAGAGGGTTCCCTTTTCTCCACACCCCCTCCAGCATTTATTTATTTTAGATTTTTTGATGATGGCCAATATGACTGGTGTGAGGTGATACCTCATTGTAGTTTTCATTTGCATTTTGCTAATGATTATTCATGTTGAGCATTCTTTCTTGTGTTTGTTGGCAATCTGTATATCTTCTTTGGAGAAATGTCTATTTAGGTCTTCTGCCCATTTTTAGATTGGGTTGCTTGTTTTTCTGATATTGAGCTGCATGAGCTTCTTGTAAATTTTGGAGATTAATCCTTTGTCAGTTGCTTCATTTGTGAAGATTTTCTCCCATTCTGAGGGTTGTCTTTTTGTCTTGTTTATGGTTTCCTTTGTTGTGCAAAAGCTTTTAAGTTTCATTATGTCCCATTTGTTTATTTTTGTTTTTATTTCCATTTCTCTCAGAGCTGGGTCAAAAAGGATCTTGCTGTGATTTATGTCATACAGTGTTCTGCCTATGTTTTCCTCTAAGAGTTTGATAGTGTCTGGCCTTACATTTAGGTCTTTAATCCATTTTGAGTTTATTTTTGTGTATGGTGTTAAGGAGTGTGTTAAATTCATTCTTCTACATGTAGCTGTCCAGTTTTCTCAGCAACACTTATTGAAGAAGCTTTTCTCCACTGTATATTTTCACCTCCTTTATCAAAGATAAGATGACCATATGTACGTTGGTTTATCTCTTGGCTTTCTATCCTGTTCCATTGATCTGTATTTCTGTTTTTGTGCCTTTACCATACTGTCTTGATTACTGTAGCTTCATAGTATAGTCTGAAGTTAGGGAGCCTGATTCCTCCAGCTCCATTTTTCTATCTCAAGATTTCTTTGGCTATTCGGGGTCTTTTGTGTTTCCTACAAATTGTGAACTTTTTTGTTCTAGTTCTGTGAAAAATGGCAGTCCTAATTTGTTGGGGATTGCATTGAATCTGTAGATTGCTTTGGGTAGTAGAGTCATTTTCACAATGTTGATTCTCCCAATCCAAGAACATGGTATATCTCTCCATCTATTTGTATCATCTTTAATTTCTTTCATCAGTGTCTTATAATTTTTTGCATACAGGTCTTTTGACTCCTTAGGTAGGTTTATTCCTACATATTTTATTCTTTTTGTTGCAATGGTAAATGGGAGTGTTTTCTTAATTTCTCTTTCAGATTTTTCGTCATTAGTGTATAGGAATGCAAGAGATTTCTGTGCATTTATTTTGTATCCTGCTACTTTACCAAATTCATTGATTAGCTCTAGTAGTTTTCTGGTAGCATCTTTAGGATTCTCTATGTATAGTATCATGTCATCTGCAAACAGTGACAGCTTTACTTCTTCTTTTCCGATTTGGATTCCTTTGATTTCTTTTTCTTCTCTGATTGCTGTGGCTAAAACTTCCAAAACTATGTTGAATAATAGTGGTGAGATGGGCAACCTTGTCTTGTTCCTGATCTTAGTGGAAAAGGTTTCAATTTTTCACCATTGAGGACAATGTTGGCTGTGGGCTTGTCATATATGGCCTTTATTATGTTGAGGTAGGTTCCTTCTATGCCCACTTTCTGGAGAGTTTTTATCATAAGTGGTGTTGAATTTTGTCAAAAGCTTTTCTGCATCTATTGAGATGATCATATGGTTTTTCTTGTTCAATTTGTTAATATGGTGTATCGCTGATTGATTTGCGTATATTGAAGAATCCTTGCATTCCTGGGATAAGCCCCACTTTGTCAGGGTGTATGATCCTTTTAATGTGCTGTTGGATTCTCTTTGCTAGTATTTTGTTGAGGATTTTTGCATCTATATTCTTCAGTGATATTGGCCTGTAGTTTTTTTCCTTTGTGACATCTTTTTCTGGTTTTGGTATCAGGGTGATGGTGGACTTGTAGAATGAGTTTGGGAGTGTTCCTCCCTCTGCTATATTTTGGAAGTGTTTGAGAAGGATAGGTGTTAGCTCTTCTCTAAATGTTTGATAGAGTTCGCCTGTGAAGCCATCTGGTCCTGGGCTTTTGTTTGTTTCTAAGATTTTTAATCACAGTTTCAATTTCAGTGCTTGTGATTGGTCTGTTCATATTTTCTATTTCTTCCTGGTTCAGTCCTGGAAGGTTGTGCCTTTCTAAGAATTTGTCCATTTCTTCCAGGTTGTCTATTTTATTGACATATAGTTGTTTGTAGTAATCTCTCATGATCCTCTGTATTTCTGCAGTGTCAGTTGTTACTTCTCCTTTTTCATTTCTAATTCTATTGATTTGAGTGTTCTCCCTTTTTTTCTTGATGAGTCTGGCTACTGGTTTTTCAATTTTGTTTATGTTCTCACGGAATCAGCTTTAAGTTTTATTGCACTTTGCTATCATTTCCTTCATTTCTTTTTCATTTATTTCTGATCTGATCTTTATGATTTCTTTCCTTCTGCTAACTTAGGGGTTTTTTTTTTTTGTTCTTCTTTCTCTAATTGCTTTAGGTGTAACGTTAGGTTGTTTTTTTGAGATGTTTCTTATTTCTTAAGGTAGGATTGTATTGCTATAAACTTCCCTCGTAGAACTGCTTTTGCTGCATCCCATAGGCTTTGGGTCATCATGTTTTCATTGTCATTTGTTTCTAGGTATTTTTTGATTTCCTCTTTAGATTTCTTCAGTGATCTTTTTGTTATTAAGTAGTGTATTGTTTAGCCTCCATGTGTTTGTATTTTTTACAGATTTTTTCCTCTAATTGATATCTAGTCTCATAGTGTTGTGGTCGGAAAAGATAGTTGATACGATTTCAATTTTCTTAAATTTACCAAGGCTTGATTTGTGACCCAAGATATGATCTATCCTGGAGAATGTTCCATGAGCACTTCAGAAGAATGTATATTATGTTGTTTTTGGATGGAATGTCCTATAAATATCAAGTAAGTCCATCTTGTTTAATGTATCATTTAAAGCTTGTGTTTCCTTATTTATTTTCATTTTGGATGATCTGTCCATTGGTGAAAGTGGGGTGTTAAAGCCCCCTACTATGATTGTGTTACTGTCGGTTTCCCACTTTTATGGCTGTTAGCATTTGCCTTATGTATTGAGGTGCTCCTCTGTTGGGTGCATAAATATTTACAATTGTTATATCATCTTCTTGGATTGATCCCTTGATCATTATGTAGTGCCCTTCTTTGTCTCTTTTAATAGTCTTCGTTTTAAAGTCTATTTTGTCTGATATGAGAATTGCTACTCCAGCTTTCTTTTGATTTCCATTTGCATGGAATATCTTTTTCCACCTCCTCACTTTCAGTCTGTATGTTTCCCTAGGTCTGAAATGGGTCTCTTGTAGACAACATATATACAGATCTTGTTTTTGTATCCATTCAGCCAGTCTGTGTCTTTTGGTTGGAGCATTTAATCCTTTTACATTTAAGGTTGTTATTGATGTGTATGGTCCTATTACCATTTTCTTAATTGTTTTGGGTTTGTTATTGTAGTTCCTTTCCTTCTCTTGTGTTTCCTGCCTAGAGAAGTTCCTTTAGCATTTGTTGTAAAGCTGGTTTGGTGGTGCTGAATTCTCTTAGCTTTTGCTTGTCTGTAAATGTTTTAATTTCTCCATCAAATCTGAATGAGATCCTGCTGCATAGAGTAATCTTATTTGTAGGTTTTTCCCTTTCATCACTTTAAATATGTCCTGACACTCCCTTCTGGCTTGCAGAGTTTCTGCTGAACGATCAGCTCTTAACCTTATGTGTGTTCCCTTGTTTATTATTTGTTGTTTTCCCCTTGCTGTTTTAATATTTTTTCTTTGTATTCAATTTTTGATAGTTTGATTAATATGTGTCTTGGCATGTTTCTCTTTGGATTTATCTTGTATGGGACTCTCTGCACTTCCTGGACTTGATTGACTCCTTCCTTTCCCATATTAGGGAAGTTTTCAACTATAATCACTTCAAATATTTTCTCTGTCCCTTTCCTTCTCTCTTCTTCTTCTGGGACCTCTATAATTCTAATGTTGGTGCATTTAATGTTGTCCCAGAAGTCTCAAAGACTGTCCTCAATTCTTTTCTTTCTTTTATCTTTATTCTGCTCTGCTGTATTTATTTCCACTGTTTTATCTTCCAGGTCACTTATCTGTTCTTCTGCCTTAGTTATTCTGCTATTGATTCCTTCTAGAGAATTTTTAATTTCATTTATTTTGTTATTCATCATTGTTTGTTTGCTCTTTAGTTCTTCTAGGTCCTTGTTAAATGCTTCTTGTATTTTCTGAATTCTATTTCCAAGATTTTCGATCATCTTTACTATCATTACTCTGAATTCTTTTTCATGTAGACTGCCTTTTTCCTCTTCATTTGTTTGGTCTGGTGGGTTTTTACCTTGCTCCTTCATCTGCTGTGTATATCTCTGTCTTCTCATTTTGCTTAACTTACTATGTTTGGGCTCTCCTTTTCACAGGCTGCAGGTTCGTAGTTCCCATTGTTTTTGGCTTCTGCTCCCAGTTGCTAAGGGTGGTTCAGTGGGTTGTGCAGGCTTCTTGGTGGAGGGGACTGGTGTCTATGTTCTGGTGGATGAGGCTGCATCTTGTCTTTCTGGTGGGCAGGACCACATCCGGTGGTGTGTTTTGGGGGTGTCTGTGACCTTATTGTGATTTTAGGCAGCCCCTCTGCTAATGGGTGTGGTTGTGTTCCTGTCTTACTAGTTGTTTGCCATAGAGTGTCTAGCACTGTAGTTTGCTGGTCATTGAGTGGAGCTGGGTCTTAGCATTGAGATTGAGATCTCTGGGAGAGCTTTTGCTTTTTGTTATTACATGGAGCTGGGAGGTTTCTGGCGGAGCAGTATCCTAACCTCGGCTCTCCCACCTAAGAGGCTTAGGCCTGACACCCAGCTGGAGCACCAAGACCCTGTCAGCCACACAGCTCAGTAAAAAAAAGGAAGAAAAAAAGAAAGAAGGGAATAAATGAAATAAAATAAAGTTATTAAAATAAAAAATTATTAAAAATAAAAAAATTTTAAAGTAATAAAAATAAGATATAAAATGAAAGAAAGATGAGAACAACCAAACCAAAAAACAAATCCACCAATGATAACAAGCACTAAAATGTATACTAAAAAAAAAAAAGGACAGGCAGAACCCTAGGACAAATGGCAAAAGCAAAGCTATACAGGCAAAATCACACAAAGAAGCACAAACATACACACTCACAAAAAGACAAAAGGAAAAAAAATATGTGTATATTAAAAAAGAGAAGAGAGCAACCAAACCAATAAACAGATATACCAATGATAATAAACTCTAAACACTAAACTAAGATAAACATAAAACCAGAAACACATTAGATGCAGAAAGCAAACCCCAAATCTAGAGTTGTTCCCCATGTCTAGTGCCTCAATTTTGTGATGATTCTTTGTCTATTCAGGTATTCCAGAGATGCAGCATACATCAAATTGATTGTCGAGCTTTAATCCGCTGCTCCTGAGGCTGCTGGGAGAAATTTCCCTTTCTCTTTTTGTTCGCACAGCTCCTGGGGTTCAGCTTTGGATTTGTTGTCGCCTCTGCATGTAGGTTGCCTGAGGGCGTCTGTTCTTTGTTCAGACAGTACAGGGTTAAAGTTGCAGCTGATTGCGGAGCTCGGACTAAAGCTGCTGCTGCAGTCACCAAGAAGTCTGTGTGCAAGCACAGGTCACTATCTACAGCTTCCGTCCCAGGAGACTGCGCAGCCTGCCACTGCCAGGGTCCTGTGATCCAGGGACAACTTCCCAGGGAGAACCCACAGCACGCCTCAGGCTCTTGCAATGCCATGCCAGTCTCTGCTGCTGCAGGCTCACCCCACATTCTGTACCCCTCCTTCACTCGACCTGAGTGATCCAATGGTGTTCTGAGAGAACTCCATTGTCCGTCATCCCTGTTATTTGACTTTAATGGAGTTCTGAGACAACACAGTTCTCAGTTCCCCATGTGATTTGAGTCCAGAAGGGTACTGAGAGGACTCGGTTCTTAGTCCCCCCTGTGAGCTGACTCCAAGGGTGTTCTGAGAAAAGAACTTTCTCAATGCCCCATGTGATTTGACTCCCATGGTGTACTGAGAGAATACCATTTTGAACTCCGTGTGATTTGACTCCAATGCTATTGTGAGAGAAAAGCATTCTAAGTCCCCTCAGTGATTTGACTCCTATTGTGTTCTGAGAGAACACAGGTCTCAGTACCTCCTGTGACTTGACTCGAATGGTATTCTGAGAGAACACCGTCCTCAGTCAACTTTGTGATATGACTGCAATAGTGTTGTGAGAGAACAACGTTGTTAGTCACCCCTGTGACATGATTCCAATGGTGTTCAGATGAACACCATTCTCAGTCCCCCCTGTGATTTGATTCCAAAGGAGTTCAGAATGAAAACCGTTGTCAATCCCTCCTCTGATCTGACTCTAATGGTATTCTGATAGAACACCGTTCTCAGTCCCCCCTGTGATTTGACACCAATGTTCTGAGAGAATATGGTTTTGAATCTCCGCTGTGCTTTGACTTCAATGGTCTACTGAGAGAACACCATTCTCAGCCCCCTCTGATTTGATTCCAATGATATTCTGAGAGAAAACCGTTCTCAGTCCCCCCTGTGATTTGATACCAATGGTGTTCAGAAAGAACAGCGTTCTCATTCTCCCTGTGTAATGTCTTCAATGTTGTGCTGAGAGAACACCATTCTCAATCCCCCCTGTGATATGACTCCAATGGTGTCCAGATGAACACTGTTCTCAATCTCTCCTGTGATTTGAGTCTAATGGTGTTCTGAGAAAATACGGTTCTCAGTCCCCTCTGTGACTTGACTCCAGTGGTGTTTGGAGAGAACACTGATGTCAGTCCCGCCTGTGATTTGACTCTAATGGTGTTCTATGAGAACATCGTTCTCAGTCCCCCCTGTTATATGACCCCAATATTGAACTGACAGACCTAGGTTCTCAGTCTCCCCTGTGACTTGACTCCAATGGCGTTCTGAAAGAACACATTTCTCAGTGACCCCTGTGATTTGATCCCAATGGTTTACTGAGAGAACACAGTTCAGAATGAACATCGTTCTAACTCCCCCCTGGGATTCACTCCAAATGAGTACCGAGACAACCCTGTTCTCAGGCCCTTGTGATTTGAGTCCAAAGGTATTCTGAGTGAAAACTGTTCTCAGGCCCCACTGTGTTATGACTCCAATGTTGCTTTGAAAAAATTACATTCTCAGTGCCCCTGGTTTGGACAACATCAGTGTTCTGAGAGAACACTGTTCTCATTCACCCCTGTGATTTACTCCAATGGTGTAGTCAGAAAACATCATTCTCATGCCTCTGTGATTTGATGCCAAAGGTATTCTGAGAGAAAACCATTCTCAGTCCCCCCTGTGAATTGACTACAATGGTGTTCTGAGAGAATATCACTCTCAAACCCTCTGTGATTTGATATCGTTTTTCTGAGAGAACACGGTTCTAGTCTCCCCTGTGATTTGACTCCAATGGTGTTCAGATGGACACCATTCTCAGTCCCCCCTGTTTCGAATAAAATGTAGTTCAGAATGAACACCGTTGTCAGTCCCCAATCTGATCTGACTCCAATGGTGTTCTCAGAGAACATGGTTCTCAGTCCCCCCTCTGACTTGACTCCAATGGAGTTATGAGAGGACACCATTCTCAGTGACCCCTGAAAGTGGACAACTATGGTGTTCTGAGATAACACCATTTTCTGTCATCCCTGTGATTTGACTCCAATGATATTCTGAGAGAATACCATTCTCAGTCCCCCCTGTGATTTGATTCTAATGGTGTACTGAGAAAACTCGGTTCTCAGTCCACTTGTGACTTGACTCCAATTGTGTTCTGACAGACACCTTTCTTAGTGCTCCCTGTCATTTTACTCTAATGGTTTAGTGAGAGAAAACCGTTCTCAGGTCCCTACAATTTGATTCCAATGGTGTTCTGAGAGACCACTGATGTCCATCCTCCCTCTTAATTGATGCCAATCCTGTTCTGAAAGAACACTGTTCTCTGTGTCCCCTGTGACTTGACGCCAAGTGTGTTCTGAGAGAAGAGAGTTCTCAGTCCCCCCCATGATTGACTCCAATGGTGTTCAGTATGCACACCAATCTCAGTCCTCCCTGTGTTTGGATACCAAAGGTTTTCTGAGAGAACACTGTTCTCGGTGCACCCTGTGACTTCACACCAATGGTTTTATGAGAGAACCTCCTTGTCAGTGCCCCCTGTGGTGTCACTGTGTTGTTGTCTGAGAGAACACCATTGTCAGTCCCCCTTGTGATTTGATTCCAATTGTGTTCAGAGAGAACTCCGTTCTCTGCCCCCTGTGACTTGACTCCAATGGTGTTCCGAGAGAACACAGTTCTCTGTTCCCCCTGAGATTTGAATCCAATGGTGTTGTGAGAGATCATCTTTTCAGTACCCCCTGGGCTTTGGCACCAATGTTGTTCTGAGAGAACACCGTTGCCAATCCCTCCTGAGATTTGACTCCAATGGTGTTATGAGAGAACACCGGTCTCAGTCCCCCCTGTGATTGAATCCAATGGTGTACTGAGAGAACACGTTCTCAGCTCCTCTGTGATTTGGCTCCAAAGGCATTTTGAGTGAAAACCGTTTCTGTCCCCCCTGTGATTGGACTTCAAATGTGTTGTGAGAAAACAGCGTTCTCAGTCCCCCCCGTGATATGTCTCGAATGCTGTTTTAAGAGAACACCATTCTCATTCCCCACTGTGATTTGACAGCCATGGTGTTGTGAGAGAACACCGTTTTCATTCCCACTCGTGATTTAACTCCAAATGTGTTCTGAGAGAACACTGTTGTCAGTCTCCCTTGCAATTTGACTCCAGTGGTGTTCTGAGAAAACACAGTTCTATATCCTTCCTGTAATTTGACTACAGTGGTGTTCACATAGAACACAGTTCACAGTCCCCCCCTGTGGTTTGAGACCAATGGTGTTCTGAGAGCACAATGTTCCCAGTTCCCCCTATGATTAGACTCCAATAGTGTGTGAGAGAACAGCATTACCATTCCCCTTTGTGTAATGACTCCCATAGTGTTTTGAGAGAACAACGATTCTCAGACACCCTATGATATGACTCGAATTGTGTTTTGCAGAACAATGTTTTCAGGGATCCCTGTGATGTGACTCCAAAGACGTCTGATACAACACTGTTTTCAGACACCCTGTCATTTGAATCCAAGGGTGTTCTGAGAGAATAGCGTTTCCAGACCTCCCTGTGATTAGACTCCAATGGTGTTCTGAGAGAACACTGTTCTTAGTCAGTCCTGTGATTTGACTCCAATGGTATTCTGGGAGAACTCTGATCTCAGTCCCCCCTGTGATTTGAATCCAATGGTGGTATGAGAGAACACCATTCTCAGTTTCCCCTGTAACTGGACACCAATGGTGTTCTGAGAGAACAACTCTCACATTTCCCCATGTGACTTGACTCCAGTGGTGCAAAGAGGGAACACTTATCTCAGCCGCCCTGTGATTTGACCCCAGTTGTATTCTGAGAGAAAACCGTTCTCAGTTCCCCCTGTGATTTGACTACAATGTTGTTCTGAGAGAACACGGTTCTGAGTCGCACCTGTGATTTGACTCTAATGGTGTTCAGGTGAAGAGAATTCTCAGTACCTCCTGTGATTTGACCCCAATGGAGTTCAGAGTGAACACCGTTCTCAGTCCCCCCTGTCATTTGAGTACAGGGGTGTTCTGAGGGAACAGCAGTCCCTGTCCCCCCTGTGATTACAGTCCAATGGTGTTCTGAGAGAACACTGTTCTCAGTTCCCCTTGTGATTTGACTCCAATGGTGTACTGAGAGAACAATGTTGTCAGCTCCCTGTGATTTGACTTCCATGATATTCTGAGAGAGAACATTGTCAGTCCCGCCCTGTGATTTGACACCAATGTTATATATAGATAAAACGTTTCTCAGTTCCCCCTGTGATTTTATTCCAATGATATTCAGATGAACACTGTACTCATTCCCCCTGTAAGTGGACATCCATGGTGTTCTGAGAGAACACAGTTGTCAGTTCCTCCTGTGATTTGACTCCAAGTGTGTTCTGAGAGAACACCGTTCTGAGTCCCCCATGTGATTCACTCCAAAGGTGTACTGAGAGAACACCGTTGTCAGCCCCCCTGAGGTTCCACTCCAACTGTATTCCAGGAAAAAACCTTTCTGAGTCGCCCCTGTGATGTGATTCCAATTGTGTTCTGAGAGAACACCCTTCTAAGACCCCCTATGTTATGACTTGAAAGGTGCTTTGCAGAACATCGTTCTAAGTCCCCACTGTGATTTGTCTCCAAAGGTGCTCTGATAGAACACCGTTTTCAGACACCCTGTCATTTGAGTCCAGCAGTATTCTGAGGGAACAGCAGTCCCCGTGCCCCCTGTGATTAGACTACAATGGTGTTCTGAGAGAACAATGTTCTCATTCCTTTGGGGGTTAGAATCCAATTCTGTTCTTAGACAACACCATTATCAGTCTGCCATGTGATTGGACAACAATGGTATACTGAGCGAACACTTTGTCACCCCTGTGATTAGAGTCAAATCATGTTCTGAGAGAACACCATTGTCAGTCCCTCTGTCATTGGACTCCAATGGTGTTCTGAGTGAACACCGTTTTCTGACCTCCCTGTGACTTGAGTCCAATGGTGTTATGAGAGAACACCTTTCTCAGTGCCCCCTGTCTTTTGACTCCAATGGTGTTCTGAGAGAACACAGTTCTCCGTCCACCCTGTGACTTGACTCAAGTGGTGTTCTGAGAGAACACCAATCTCAGTCCCCCTTGGGATTTGACTCCTATTGTGTTCTGAGAGAACACCACTCACAGCTAACCTCTGTTTTGAAACCAGTGTTGTTCTGAGACAACTCCCTTGTCCGTCCTCCCTGTTATTTGACTCCAATCGTGTTCTGAGAGAACACAGTTCTCTGTCTCCCCTGTGACTTGACACCAATGGTTTCTGAGTGAACACAGTTCTCAGTCCCCCCGTGATTTGACTCCAGTGGTGTTCAGAATGAACACAGTTCTCAGTCCCCCCTGTGATTTGACACCAGTGGAGTTCAGAATGAACACCCTTCTCAGTTTCACATCTGATTTGTCTCCAAATGTATTCTGATAGAACACTTTTCTCAGTCCCCCATGTGATTTGACTCCAAAGGTGTTCTGAGAGAACACTGTTCTCCGTGCCCTCTGTGCCTTGATTCCAATGGTTTTATGGGAAAATACCATTCTCAGCCTCCCCTGTGTTTTGGCTCCAGTGATGTTCTGAGAGAGCAGCATTCTCATTGCCTTTTGTGATATGACTCCAATGGTGTCCTGAGTGAACAAGCTTCTCAGACCCCCTATTATATGACTCGAATTGTGTTCTACAGAACACCATTCTCAGTTCACCCTGTTGTTTGACTCCAAAGGAGCTCTGACACAACACCATTTTCAGGCCCACTCTCATATGATTCCAAGGGTGTTTTGAGGGAACAGCAGTCCCCGTTCTCCCTGTGATGAGACTCCAATTGTGTTCTGAGAGAACACTGATCTCAATCACCCCTGTGGTTTGACTCCAATGGTGTTCTGAGAGAACATTCTCAGTCCCTGCTGTAATTTGACTCAATGGTGCTGAGAGAACACTGTTCTCAGTTCCCCCTGTGATATGACTCCAATGGTGTATTGAGAGAATATGGGTCTTTGTCCACCCTGTGACTTGACTGCAATGGTGTTCTGAGACAACACCTTTCTCAGTACTCCCTGTGATTTGACTCCAATGGTGTTCAGATGAACAGAGTTCTCAGTCTCCCCTGTGATTTCACACCAGTGGAGTTCAGAATGAACACTCTTCTCAGTTTCACATCTGATTTGTCTCCAAATGTATTCTGATAGAACACTTTTCTCAGTCCCCCATGTGATTTGACTCCAATGGTGTTCTGAAAGAATAACGTTCTCTGTCCCCACTGTGACTTGACTCCAATGGTGTAATGAGGGAACACTGATCTCAGACTCTCAGTGATTTTACTCCAATGGTATTCTGAGAGAAAACCGTTCTCAGTTCCCCCTGTCATATGACTCCGTTGGTGTTCTGCAAGAACACCGTTATCAGTGCCCGCATGATTTTACTACAGTTGTGTTCTGAGAGAACACCACTCAAAACCCCGCTGTGATTTGACACCAATGTTGTTCTGAAAGAACACGGTTCTGAGTTGCCCCTGTGATTTGACTCCAATGGTGTTCAGTTGAACACTGTTCTCAGTCCCCCCTGTGATTTGAATCCAATGGTGTTGTTAGATGACACCTTTTCAATCCCCCCTGTGTTTGGGCACCAATGGTGTTCTGACAGAACAGAGTTGTCAGTCTCCCCTGAGATTTGACTCCAATGGTGTTATAAGAGAACACTAGTGTCAGTTCCCCCTGTGTTTGACTCCAATCGTGTACTGAGAGAACACTGCTCTCAGCCCCCCTGTGATTTGACTCCAAAGGTATTCTGAGGAAAAACCGTTTCAGTCCCCCTGTGATTGGATTTCAAAAGAGTTCTGAAAGAACAGCGTTCTCATTCACCCCTGTGATATGTCTCGAATGTTCTTCTGAAAGAACACCATTCTCGTTCCCAAATGTGAGTTGACACAAATGGTTTTGTGAGAGAACACTGTTTTCACTCCCACTTGTGATTTAACTCCAGTGGTGTTCTGAGAGAACACAGTCCTCAGTTCCCCCTGTGACTTGACTCCAATAGAGTTTTGAGAGAACACTGTTCTCATTCTCCCCTGTAAGTGGACACCAATGGTGTTCTGAGAGAACACAGTTTTCATTCTCCCCATGAGATTTGACCCCAATGAGTTCTGAGAAAACACCGTTCTCAGTCCCCTCAGTGAATTCACTCCAATGTTGTTAGAGAGAACATCGTTCTTAGTCCACCCTGTGATTTGACTCCGATGGTATTCTTAGAGAACATGATTCTCATTCCCCACTGTGATTAGACTCCAATGGTGTTCTGAGAGAACTCCCTTCTAAGACCCCCTATGATATGATTCAGATGGTGTTTTGCAGATCACCGTTCTCAGTCACCAAAGTGATTTGATTCCAAAGGTGCTCTGATAGAACACCATTTTCAGACCTTCTGTCATTTGAGTCCAGTGGTGCTCTGAGAGAACAGCGTTCTCATTCCCCTTTGTGATATGATTCCAATGGTGTTCTCAGAGAACAACATTCTCAATCCACTCTTTGATTGGACAACAGTGGTATACTGAGTGAACACTGTTGTCAGCCCCCACTGCGATTAGACTCAAATAGCACTCTGAGAGAATACCGTTCTTAGCTGAGTGTGATTTGAGTCTAATGATATTCTGAGAGAAAACCATTCTCAGTCCCCCCTGTAGTTTGACTCCAATGTGTTCTGAAAGAACACAGTTCTCAGTCAACCCTGTGAATTGACTCAAATGATGTTCTGGGAGAACACCACTCTCAACCCACCTGTGACATGACTCCAATGGTGTTCTGAGAGAACACAGTTCTCAGTCCCCAATGTGACTTAACTCCAATGGTGTAATGAGAGAATACTGTTCTCAGTCCCCCCTTTAAGTGGACACCAATGGTGTTCTGAGAGAACACCATTGTGAGTTCCCTCTGTGATTTGACGCCAGTGGTGGTCTGAGAGAACATCCTTCTTAGCCTCCCCTGTGACTTGATTCCAATGGTGTTCTGTCACAACACCTTTCTCAGTGCCCCTTTGTGACTGACTCAAATTATGTACTGAGAGTACACCGTTCTAAGCTTCCTGTGATTTGACGCCAATGATATTCTGAGTGAAAAATGTTCTCAGCACCCCTTGTGATTTGACTCCAATTGTATTCTGAGAGAACACTGTTCTCAGTCCCTCCTGTGATTTGAGTCCATTGGTCTTATGAGACAACACCGTTCTCAGCCCTCCCTGTGATTTGACTCTAATGGCATTCTGAGAAAACTGTGTTCGGAGAACCCCCTGTGATTTGACTCCAATGGTGTTCAGAATAAATACTGTTCTCAGTCTGCCCTGTAATTGGACACCAATGGTGTTTTGAGAGACTACCCTTCACAGTCCCCCCTGTGACCTGAGTCCAATGGTGTTATGTAAGAACACCCTTCTCAGACCCTCCTGTGATTTGACAGCAGTGGTGGTCTGAGAGGACAGTGTTCTGCGACCACCCTGTGATTTGACTCCAATGGTGTTCAGAATGAACAGTGTTCTCAGTCTGCCCGGTAATAGGACACAAATGGTGTTCTGAGAGAACACCTTTCTCAGTCCCCCTCTGACTTGAGTCTAATTGTGTTATGTGAGAACACCATTCTCAGACCCTCCTGTGATTTGACAGCAGTGACAGTCTGAGAAGACAGTGTTCTGAGATCCTCCTGTGATTTGACACCATTGGTGTTCTGAGAGAACAGTGTGATTTCATTCCAATCGTGATTTCAACAGTGTGATTTCATTCCAATCGTGTTCTGAGAGAACACCGTTCTCAGTCCCACCTTTAGTATGAGTCAAATGGTGTTCAGAATGAACACCATTCTCAGTACCCCCAGTACTTTGAATCCAATCGTGTTCTGAGACAACACCATTCTCAGAACTCTCTGTGATTTGAAACCAATGTTGTTCTGAGAGAACCCAGTTCTCACTCCCGCCTGTGAATTACTTCCAATGCTTTTCTGAGAGAACATGTTGTCTGTCCTCTCTGTTATTTGACTCCAGTGGTGTTCTGAAAGAACATCGTTCTCTGTTCCCCATGTGATTCTAATGAAATGGTTTTCTGAGAGAACACAGTACTCAGTCTCCCTTCAGATTTGACTCCAATGGTGTTCAGAATGAACACCTTTCTCTGTCCTTCCTGTGACTGGACACCAGTGGTGTTCAGAGAGAACACTGTTGTCAGTCCCTCCTGTGATTTGTCTCCAATGGTGTTCTGAGAGAACACTGTTCTCTGTGCCCCCTGTGACTTGACTCTAGTGGTGGTCTGAGAGAACACTGTACTGAGCTCCCTGTGATTTGACTGCATTCGAGTTCAGATGAAAACCGTTCTCAGTCTCTCCTCTGATTTGACTCCAATGGTATTCTGATAGAACACTGTTCTCAGTCCCTCGTGTGATTTGACTCCAATGCTGTACTGAGACAACTCGGTTCTCAGTCCCCCCTGTGACTTGACTCCAATGGTGTTCCAAGAAGACATCATTTTCAATGCTCCCTGTGATTTGACTCCAGTGGTGTTCTGAGAGTACACCCTTCTCAGCTCCAAGTGATTTGACTCTAATGATATTCTGAGAAAAATCCGTTCTCCATCCCTCTGGTGATTTGATCCAATGGTGTTCTGAGACAAGGCCGTTCTCAGTTCCCTCTGTGACGTAACTCCAATAGTGTATTGAGAGAACTCAGTTCTAAGTTTCCATTGCAAGTTGAATCCAATGGTGTTCTGAGAGAATAACTTTCTCAATGCCTCCTGTGATTTAACTCAAGTGATGTAGTGAGAGAACACCAGTCTCAGCCCTCTGTGATTTGACTGCAATGATGTTCTGAGAGAACATCATTTTCAGTCCCCCCTGTGACTTCACTCAATGGTGTTATGAGAGAACACCATTCTCTGTCACCCCTGTGATTCACTCCAATGGTGTATTGAGAGACCACAATTCTCATCCCCCCTGTGTTATAAATCCAATGGTATTCTGAGAGAAAACCATTCTCAGTCCCCCCTGTGATATGACTCTAATGGTGTTCTGAGAGAATACCTTTCTCAGTGCCCCCTGTGATTTGACTCCAGCTGTGTACTGAGAGAACACCATTCTCAGCTGCCTGTGATTTGATTCCAATGATATTTTGAGAGAAAACCTTTGTCAGTCCCCCCTGTTGTTTGAATTCAAAGGAGTTCTGAGAGAACATAGTTCGCAGTCCCCCCTATGACTTGACTCTGATGGTGTTCTGAAAGAACTCCATTCTCAGTCCCCCCTGTAAATGGACACAAATGGTGTTCTGAGAGAACACATTTGTCAGTTCCCACTGTGATTTGACTCCATTGGTGTGCTCAGAAAACACTGTTCTCAGCCCTCTGTGATTTGACTCCAAAAGTGTTCTGAGAGAACACAGTTCTTATTTCCCCCTCTGACTTAACTGCAGTGGTGTTTTGAGAACACCATTCTCATTCTCCCCTGTGATTGGAAACCTATGGTGTTCTGAGAGAATACCGTCTGTGTCCCCCCTGTGACTTGACTACAATGGTGTTGTGAGAGAGCAACGTTCTCAGTCCCTCCTGTGATTTGACAGCAATTGCGTTTTGAGAGAACAGTGTTCTCAGTCCCTCCTGTGATTTCACTCCAATGCTGTTGTGAGAGAACACTGTTCTCAGTCCACCTGTGGCATGAGTCAAATGGTCTTCAGAATGATCACTGTTCTCAGTACCAACTGTGAATTGAATCCAGTCACGTTCTGAGAGAACACGGTTCTCACTCCCCCCTGTAAGTGGACATCAGTGGTGTTCTAAGAGAACACATTTCTTAGACCTCCTTGTGACTGGACTCCAATGGTGTTCTGAGAGAACACCACTCTCAACCCCACTGTTCTAAGAGAACACCGTTCTCAGTCCCCCCGTAAGTGGACACCAATGTTGTTCTCAGAGAACAACGTTTTCAGACCCACTCTGATTTGAGTCCAAAGTGTTCTGAGAGAAAATCGTTCTCCTTACCCCTGTGAGTTGATTCCAATGGTGTTCTGAGAGAACACCGTTCTCAGTTCTCTCTGTGATTTGCCTCCAATGCAGTTCACAATGAACACAGTTCTCAGTCCCCCCTGTAATTTTACCACAATGGTTTTTTGAGTGAACACCGTTCGCAGTGCCCCCAGTGATTTGACTCCAGTGGTGTCTGAGAGAACACTGATCTCAGTCCCCCGTGGGATTTGACTCCAATGATGTTCTGAGAGAAAACAATTCTCAGTCCCCCCTGTGACTGTTCTCCAAAGGTGTTCTGAGAGAACATTGTTCTCATTCCCCCTGTGATTTAATTCTAATCGTGTACTGAGAGAACTCGTTTCTCTGTCCCCACTGTGACTCTACTCTAATGGTGTTCTGTCACAACACTTTTCTCAGTGCCCACTGTGATTTGACTCCAATTGTTTACTGAGAGAACACCATTGTCAGCTCCCTGTAATTTGACTCCAATGATATTCTGAGACAAAACTGTTCTCAGTCCCCACTGTGACTTGTCTCCAATGGTGTTCTGCTAGAAAACCATTCTCAGTCCCACCTGTGATTTGACTCCAATTGTATTCTGAGAGAACACCGTTCTCTGTGCACCCTGTGATTTGACACAATATTGTTCTGAGAGAAGACCATTCTTAACTCCCCTGTGATTTGAAACAAACATTGTTCTGAGAGAACACGGTTCTGAATCCCCCCATATTTTGATTCCTATGGGGTCCAGAATGAACACCGTTCTCAGTCCCCACTGTGATTGAACAGCAATGGTGTTCTGAGAGAACAACTCTCAGTCCCCCCTCTGACTGGTCTCCAATGGTGTTGTGAGAGAACAAAGTTCTCAGTCTCTCCTGTGATTTGACAATAATGGTGGTCTGAGAGAACAGTGTTCTGTACCCCCCTGTGATTTGACACCTTTGTTGTTCTGAGAAAACAGTGTTCTCTGTCCCACCTGTGATTTCACTACAAAGGTGTTGTGAGAGAACTATGTTCTCAGTCCCAACTGTGATATGAGTCAAATGGTGTTCAGAATGAACAGCGTTCTCAGTACCCCCTGTGATTTGAAGCCAACCATGTTCAGGAGAACACGTTTTCAGTCTCCACGTAAGTGGACAAAAATAGTGTTCTGATAGAACACAGTTCTCACTGCCATGTGACTTGACTCCAATGGTATTCTGAGAGAACTCCATTCTCAGTTCCCTCTGTGATTTGACTCCAACCGGGTTCTGGAGAACACGGTTTTCAGTCCCCCTCTTAGTGGAAAAAAATGGTGTTCTGACAGAACACATTTCTCACTCCCCTGTGACTTGACTCAAATGGTGTTCTAAGAGAACTCCATTCTCAGTCCTCACTGTAATTTGACTTCAATGGTGTTATGAGAGAACATCGTTCTCAGTCCCACTTGTGATTCACCAATGGTGTGTTGAGGGAACACATATCACAGTCCTCTGTGATTTGACTCCAATTGTATTCTGAGAGAATACACTTCTCAGTCACCCCTCTGGCTGGACACCAATGTTGTTCTGAAATAACACCATTGTCAATGGCCCTGTGATGTGACTCCAATGGTGTTGTGACAGAAAACCATTCTATGTTCCTCCGTGACTTGACTCCAATGGTATTCTGAGACAAGGAAGTTTTCATTCTCCACTGTGACTTGTTGCAATGGTGTTCTTATTATTTTTAATTTAATTTTATTTATTTTTTTATACAGCAGGTTCTTATTAATCTTCCATTTTATACACATCAGTGTACACATGTCAATCCCAATCTGCCAATTCATCACACCACCACCCCCATCTGCTGCCGCTTTCCCCCCTTGTTGTTCATACGTTTTTTCTCTACTTCTGTGTCTCAATTTCTGCTCTGCAAACCGGTTCATCTGTTCCATTTTCTAGGTTCCACATATATGCGTTAATATACGATATTTGTTTTTCTCTTTCTGACTTACTTCACTCTGTATGACAGTCTCTAGATGCATCCACGTCTCTACAAATGACCCAATTTCGTTCCTTTTTATGGCTGAGTAATATTCCATTGTATATATGTACCACAACTTCTTTATCCATTCGTCTGTTGATGGGCATTTAGGTTGCTTCCATGACCTGACTATTGTAAATAATGTTGCAATGAACATTGGGGTGCATGTGTCTTTTTGAATTATGGTTTTCTCTGGGTATATGTCCAGTAGTGGGATTGCTGGGTCATATGGTAATTCTATTTTTAGTTTGTTAAGGAACCTCCATACTGTTCTCCATTGTGGCTGTATCAATTTACATTCCCACCAACAGTGCAAGAAAGTTCCCTTTTCTCCACACCCTCTCCAGCATTTGTTGTTTGTGGATTTTCGGATGATTCCCATTCTAACAGGTGTGAGGTGATACCTCATTGTAGTTTTGATTTGCATTTCTTTAATAATTAGTGATGTTGAGCAGCTTTTTATGTGCTTCTTGGCCAACTGTATGTCTTCTTTGGAGAAAAGTCTATTTAGGTCTTCTGCCCATTTTTGGGTAGGGTTGTTTGGTTTTTTAATATTGAGCTGCATGAGCTGTTTATATATTTTGGAGATTAATCCTTTGTCAGATGATTTGTTTGCAAATATTTTCTCCTATACTGAGGGTTGTCTTTTCCTCTTGTTTATGGTTTCCTTTGCTGTGCAAAAGCTTTTAAGTTTCATTAGGTTCCATTTGTTTATTTTTGTTTTTATTTCCATTACTCTAGGAGGTGGATCAAAAAATATCCTCCTTTGATTTATGTCAAAGAGTGTTCTTCCTATGTTTTCCTCTAAGAGTTTTATAGTGCCCAGTCTTACATTTAGGTCTCTAATCCATTTGGAGTTTATTTCTGTGTACGGTGTTAGGGAGTGTTCTAATTTCATTCTTTTACATGTAGCTGTCCAGTTTTCCCAGCACCACTTATTGAAGAGACTGTCTTTTCCCCATGGTATACCCTTGCCTCCTTTGTCATAGATTAGTTGACCATAGGTGTGTGGGTTTATCTCTGGGCTTTCTATCTTGTTCCATTGATCTATGTTTCTGGTTTTGTGCCAGTACCATATTGTCTTGATGACTGCGCCTTTGTAGTATAGTCTGAAGTCAGGGAGCCTGATTCTTCCAGCTCCGTTTTTTTCCCTCAATACTGCTTTGGTTATTCGGGGTCTTTTATGTCTCCATACAAATTTTAAGATTTTTTGTTCTAGTTCTGTAAAAAATGTAATTGGTAATTTAATAGCGATTGCATTGACTCTGTAGATTGCTTTGGGTAGTATAGTCATTTTCACAATGTTGATTCTTCCAATCCAAAAACATGGTATATCTCTCCATCTGTTGGTATCATCTTAATTTCTTTAATCAGTGTCCTGTAGTTTTCTGCATACAGGTCTTTTGTTTCCCTAGGTAGGTTTATTCCTAGGTATTTTATTCTTTTTGTTGCAATGGTAAATGGGAGTGTTTCCATAATTTCTCTTTCAGATTTTTCATCATTAGTGTATAGGAATGCAAGAGATTTCTGTGCATTAATTTTGTATCCTGCAACTTTACCAAATTCATTGATTAGCTCTAGTAGTTTTCTGGTGGCATTTTTAGGATTCTCAATGTATCATATCATGTCATCTGCAAACAGTGACAGTTTTACTTCTTCTTTTCCAATTTGTATTCCTTTTATTTCTTTTTCTTCTCTGATTGCTGTGGCTAGGACTTCCAAACCTATGTTGCATAATAGTGGTGAGAGTGGACATCCTTGTCTTGTTCCTGATCTTAGAGGAAATGCTTTCAGTTTTTCCCCATTGAGAATGATGTTTGCTGTGGGTTTGTCGTATATGGCCTTTATTATATTGAGGTAGGTTCCCTCTATGCCCACTTTCTGGAGAGTTTTTATCATAAATGGGTGTTGAATTTTGTCAAAAGCTTTTTCTGCATCTATTGAGATGATCATATGGTTTTTATTCTTCAATTTGTTAATATGGTGTATCACATTGATTAATTTGCGTATATTGAAGAATCCTTACATCCCTGGGATAAATCTCACTTGATCATGGTGTATGATCCTTTAAATGTGTTGTTGGATTTTGTTTGCTAGTATTTTGTTGAGGAGTTTTGCATCTACATTCATCAGTGATATTGGTCTGTAATTTTCTTTTTTTGTAGTATCTTTGTCTGGTTTTGGTATCAAGGTAATGGTGACCTCATAGAATGAGTTTGATAATTTTCCTTCCTCTGCAATTTTTTGGAAGAGTTTGAGAAGGATGGGTGTCAGCTTTTCTCTAAATGTTTGATAGAATTCACCTGTGAAGCCATCTGGTCCTGGACTTTTGTTTGTTGGAAGATTTTTCATCACAGTTTCAATTTCATTACTTGTGATTGGACTGTTCATATTTTCTATTTCTTCTTGTTTCAGTCTTGGAAGGTTATGCTTCTCTAAGAATTTGTCCATTTCTTCCAGGTTGTCCATTTTATTGGCATAGAGTTGCTTGTAGTAGTCTCTTAGAATGCTTTGTATTTCTGCGGTGTCTGTTGTAACTTCTCCTTTTTCATTTCTAATTTTATTGATTTGAGTCCACTCCCACTTTTTCTTGATGAGTCTAGCTAATGGTTTATTAATTTTATTTATCTTCTCAAACAACCAGCTTTTAGTATTGATCTTTGCTATTGTTTTCTTTGTTTCTATTGGATTTATTTCTGCTCTGATCTTTATGATTTCTTTCCTTCTGCTAACTTTGGGTTTTGTTTGTTCTTCTTTCTATACTTCCTTTAGGTGTAATGTTAGATCGTTTATTTGAGATTTTTCTCGTTTCGTGAGGTAGGCTTGTATAGCTATAAACTTCCCTCTTAGAACTGCTTTTCCTGCATCCCACAGGTTTTGGATCATCGTGTTTTCATTGTCATTTGTCTCTAGGTATTTTTTGATTTCCTCTTTGATTTCTTCTGTGATCTCTTGGTTATTTAGTAACATATTGTTTAGCCTCCATGTGTTTGTGTTTTTTACGTTTTTTTCCATTTAATTCATTTCTAATCTCATAGCGTTGTGGTCAGAAAAGATGCTTGATATGATTTCAATTTTCTTAAATTTACTGAGGCTTGATTTGTGACCCAAGATTTGATCTATCCTGGAGAATGTTCCGTGCGCACTTGAGAAGAACGTGTAATCTGCTGTTTTTGGATGGAATGTCCTATAAATATCAATTAAATCTACCTGGTCTATTGTGTCATTTAAAGCTTCTTTTTCCTTATTTATTTTCATTTTGGATGATCTGTCCATTGGTGTAAGTGAGGTGTTAAAGTCCCCCACTATTATTGTGTTACTGTCGATTTCCTCTTTTAGAGCTGTTAGCAGTTGCCTTATGTATTGAGGTGCTCCTATGTTGGGTGCATATGTATTTATAATTGTTATATCTTCTTCTTGGATTGATCCCTTGATCTTTATGTAGTGTCCTTCCTTGTCTCTTGTAACATTCTTTATTTTAAAGTCTATTTTATCTGATATGAGTATAGCTACTCCAGCTTTCTTTTGATTTCCATTTGCATGGAATATCTTTTTCCATCCCCTCACTTTCAGTCTGTATGTGTTCCTAGGTCTGAAGTGGGTCTCTTGTAGACAGCATATATATGGGTCTTGTTTTTGTATCCATTCAGCAGGCCTGTGTCTTTTGGTTGGAGCATTTAATCCATTCACGTTTAAGGTAATTATCAATATGTATGTTCCTATGACCATTTTCTTAATTGTTCTGGGTTTGTTTTTGTAGATCCTTTTCTCCTCTTGTGTTTCCCACTTAGAGAAGTTCCTTTAGCATTTGTTGTAAAGCTGGTTTGGTGGTGATGAATTCTCTTAGCTTTTGCTTGTCTGTAAAGCTTTTGATTTCTCCATCAAGTCTGAATGAGAACCTTGCTGGGTAGAGTAGTCTTGGCTGCAGGTGCTTCCCTCTCATCACTTTAAATATATCATGCCACTCCCTTCTGGCTTGTAGAGTTTCTGCTGAGAAATCAGCTGTTAACCTTATGGGAGTTCCCTTGTATATTATTTGTCATTTTTCCCTTGCTGCTTTCAATAATTCTTGCCAATTTGATTACTATGTCTCTCGGCCTATTTCTCCTTGGGTTTATCCTGTATGGGACTCTCTGTCCTTTCTGCACTTGGGTGGCTATTTCCTTTCCCATGTTAGGTAAGTTTTCGGCTATAATCTCTTCAAATATTTTCTCAGGTCCTTTCTCTCTCTCTTCTGTTTCTCGGACCCCTATAATGTGAACGTTGTTGTGTTTAATGTTGTCCCAGAGTTCTCTTAGGCTTTCTTCATTTCTTTTCATTCTTTTTTCTTTAGTCTGTTCCGCAGCAGTGAATTCCACCATTCTGTCTTCCAGGTCACTTATCCGTTCTTCTGCCTCAGTTATTCTGCTGTTGATTCCTTCTAGTGTAGTTTTCATTTCAGTTATTGTATTGTTCATCTCTGTTTGTTTGTTCTTTAATTCTAGATCTTTGTTAAACATTTCTTGCATCTTCTCGATCTTTGCCTCCATTCTTTTTCTGGGGTCCTGGATCATCTTCACTATCATTATTCTGAATTCTTTTTCTGGAAGATTGCCTATCTCCATTTCATTTAGTTTTTCTGTGGTTTTAGCTTGTCCTTTCATCTGGCACATAGCCCTCTTCCTTTTCATCTTGTCTATCTTTCTGTGAATGTGGTTTTTGTTCCACAGGCTGCAGGAATGTCGTTCTTCTTGCTTCTGCTGTCTGCCCTCTGGTGGATTAGGCTATCTAAGAGGCTTGTGGAAATTTCCTGGTGGGAGGTACTGGTGGTGGGCAGAGCTGGCTGTTGCTCTGGTGGGCAGAGCTCAGTAAAACTTTAATCCTCGGAGCCTACCTGGGCTCTTTAATGGGGTTAATGGCAGACTCTGGGAGGGCGCACGCCAAGGCGTACTTCCCAGAAATTCTGCTGCCAGTGTCCTTGTCCTCATGGTGAGGCACAGCTACCCCCCACCTCTGCAGGAGACCCTCCAACACTAGGAGGTAGATCTGATTCAGTCTCCTATGGGGTCACTGCTTTTCCCCTGCTCCCAATGCACACACTAGTTTGTGTGTGCCCTCCAAGAGTGGGTCTCTGTTTCCCCCAATCCTGTCAAAGTCCTGCAATCAAATCCTGCTAGGCTTCAAAGTCTGATTCTCTAGGAATTCCTCCCACTGCTGGACCCCCTGGTTCAGAAACCTGACGTTGGGCTTAGAACCTTCACTCCAGTGCGTGGTCTTCTGTGGTATAAGTGTTCTCCAGTTTGTGAGTCACCCACCCAGCAGTTACGGGATTTGATTTTATTGTGATTGTGCCCCTCCTATCGTCTCATTGTGGCTTCTCCTTGGTCTTTGCATGTGGGGTTTCTTTTTTGGTGAGTTCCAGTGTCTTCCTGTTGATGATTGTTCAGCAGTCAGTTGTGATTCCGGTGTTCTCGAAAGAGGGAGTGAGAGCATGTCCTTCTACTCCACCATCTTGAACCAATCTGCCTGTTCCAATGGTGTTCTGAGATGCTATTCTTACTTCCCCCCAGTGATATGACTGCAATTGTATTCTGAGAGAATACCTATCTCAGTCTCCCCTGTTATTTTACTCCAATGGTGTTCTGAGAGGACACCACTATCAACCCTCCTGTGATTGACTCCAATGGTGTTCTGAGAGAACACAGTTCTCAGTCCCCTCTGTGACTGGACTACAAGGATGTTTTGAGAGAACACACTTCTCATTACCCACTGTAAGTGGAGACCAATAGTGCTCTGAGAGAACACGGTTGTCAGTTCCCCCTGTGACTTGACTCCAGTGGTGTTCTGCTAGAACACCATTCTCAGTCCCTCCTGTGATTTGAAACCAATGGTGTTCTGAGAGGACACCCTTCACAGTCTCCAAGTGATTTTTAACCAAAGGTATTCTGAGTGAACAGTTTCAGTCCCTCGTGTGACCTGACTCCAATGGTGTTCTGAGAGAGCACCATTCTCAGTCCCCCCTATAATTTGACTCCAATGGTGTATTGAAAGACCTCGGTTCTCAGTCCCTCCTGTAACTTAACTGCAATTGTGTAATGAGAGAACACCTTTCTCAGCCCCCTGTGATATGAATCCATTGATATTCTTAGAGAATACTGTACTCAAACCCCTGTGATTTGACTCCTATGTTGTATTGAGAGACTCCATTCTCAGTGCCCTGTGATTTGACTCCAATGATATTTTGAGAGAAAGGCGTTGTCAGTCCCCCATGTGATTGATTCAAATGGTGTTTAGAGAGAACACTGTTCTCTGGCCCCCCTTTGACTTGACCCCAATGGTTTGCAGAAAGCACTCCGTTTTCAGACCCCCAGTGATTTGACCCCAATGGTATTTTGAGAGAACAGAGGTCTCACTCCCCCCTCTGATTTGACTCCAATGGTGCTCTGAAAGAACAGCGCTCGCAATCTCCCTTGTGATTTGAATCCAATGGTGTTTTGTGAGAACACCATTCTCAGTCCCCCCTGTGATTGGACTCCACTGATGTTCTGAGAGAACACTGTTCTCAGTCCCGCATGTGATTGGACTCCTCCGGTTTTCTGAGAGAACACCATTCTCATCCCCCCCTGTGATTTGACTCCAATGGGGTTGAGAATGAACACCATTCCCAGTCTCCCCTTTGATGTTACTCCATTGGTGTTCCAAAAGAACACTGTTCACCGTCCCTCCTGTGATTGGACAGCAGTGGTGTTCTGAGAGAACATGACTGTCCTTACCAGCTGTGACTAGTCTGCAGTGGGTTTCTGAGAGAACCCCTTATCAGTCACCCTTGTGTTTTGAGCCCAATGATGTTCTGAGAGAACACCTCCTCTGACACCCCTGTCATTTGACTCCAATGGTATTCTGAAAGTACAGCATTCTCACTCTCCCCTGTGATTTGATCCAATGATGTTTTGTGAGACCACCTCTCTCAGTCCGCCCTGTGATTTGACTCCATTGGTGTTCTGAGAGAACACCGTTCTCAGCCACTCCCCCACTGTGATTTCACTCCAGTGTTGTTCTGAGAGAACAACGTTCTCAGTCCTGCCTGTGATTTGACTCCAATGGGGTTGACAATGACCACAGTTCTCAGTCCCTCCTGTGATTTGACTCCAATGTTGTATCGAGAGAACACCTTTTCCACTCTTCCCTGTTTTGGACAGCAGTGGTGTTCTGAGAGAAAAACACTGTCCTACCCACCTGTCACTAGTCTCCACTGGGGGTCTGAGAGGACACCCTTCTCAGTCGCCCAAAGTGTTTTGATTACAATGGTGTTCTGAGAGAACACCTTTCTCAAACCCCCTGTGATTGACTCCATTGTGTTCTGAGAGAACATCGTTCTCAGTCCCCCCAGTGATTTGAGTCCAATGGTATTCTGAGACAACACCTTTCCAGTCCCCCCTGTGGTTTGACTCCAGTGGTGTTCTGAGAGAACAGCATTCCTTGTTACCCCAGTAATTTGACAACAATAGTGTTCTGAGATAACACCGTTCTTAGGACCCCAGTGAGTTGACACCAATGGTGTTCTGAGAGCACACCATTCTCAGTCCCCTCTGTGTTTTAACTCCAGTGGTGTTCTGAAGGAACAACGTTCTCAGTCCCCTGTGTGATTGGACAATATTGGTGTTCTGAGAGAACAATGAACTCAGTGCTCCCTATGACTAGACTCCAATGGAGTTATGAGAGAACACTGTTCTCAGTCCCCTCTGTGATTTGACTGCAAGTGTTCTTAGAGAACAGAGTTCTCAGACCCCCTGTGATTTGACTCCAATGGTGTTCTGAGCGAAAAGCGTTCTCAGTGTCCCATGCGAATTGACTCCAAAGGTATCTGAGTGAAAGCCTTTCTCAGTTCGCCCTGTGATTGGACTCCAATGGTGTTCTCCGATAATACCATTCTCAGTGTCCCAACTGATTTGACTCCAGTGGTATTTTGAGACACCACCACTCTCACTCCTCCCTGTTATTTGACTCCAATGGTGTTCTGAGACAACAGGATTCTCCATCCCCCTGTGATTTGAATCCAATGGTATTCTGAAAGAACACCATACTCAGTTCCCCCTGTGATTTGATTCCAATGGTGTCCTGATAGAACAGCATTCTCAGTCTCCCTTGCGATTTGAGTCCAATGGTGTTCTGAGTGAAGAACGTTTTCACTTCCCCCTGTGATTTGAATCCAAAGGTGTTCTGAGAGAACACCGTTCTCATTCCCCCTGTTATTTAGCACCATTGGTGTTCTGAGAGAACACTGTTCTCAGTTCCCTGCCATGATTTGATTCCTGTGGTGTTCTGAGAGTACACCACTCTGATTCTCCCTTGTGATTTGACTCCAATGGTGTTCTGAGAGAATAACACTGTCAGTCCCCTCTGTGATTTAACTCCAGTGGTGCTCTAAAACAAGTGTCCTCAGTCCTGCCTGTGATGAGTCCAGATGTGTTCTGAGAGAAAATCGTTCTCTATTCTGCCTGTGGTATGACTACAATGGTGTCCTGATAGAACAGCGTTCTCAGTCCCCCTTGTGATTTGAGTCCAAAGGTGTTCTGAGAGGATACCGTTCTCAGTCCCCCCTCTGTTTTGAATCCAATGGTGTTCTCAGTCCTCACTGATATTTGACTCCAATGTTGTTCTCAGAAAACACCATTCTCAATCCTCCCTGTGATTAGACTGCAATGTTGTTCTGAGAGAACACCGATCTCTGTCCTCACTGTGGTTTGACTCCAATGGTGTTCTGATCTACAGCGTTCTCAGTCCCCCCTGATTTGACCACAATGGTGTTCCAAGTTACTGTATTCTCAGTCCCCCTGTGATTTGACTCCAATGGTGTTCTGAGTTACAGCATTCTCAGTCCCCCCTGTAATTTTATTCCAATGATGTTTTGAGAGAACATCATTCTCATTCACCTCTGTAATTTGAATTCAGTGCTGTTTTAAGAGAATATATTTCTCAGTCCTCCCTGTGATTTGATACCTACGTTGCCCTGAGAGAACATGGTCTCATTCTTCCCTCTGATTTGACTCCAATTGTTTTCTGAGAGGACAATGTTCTCAGTCCCCTATATGATTTGACAACAAGAGTGTTCTGAGAGTACACTGTTCTCCATCCCCCCTGTGAGTTAACTCCAATGGTTTCTGAGTTACTGTGTTCACAGTTCCCCCTACTGAGACTGCAATGGTGTTCAAAGTTACAGTGTTCTCAATCGCCACTGTGAATTGCCTGCAATGGTGTTCTCTCAGCCCCCCTGTGATTAGAATCCAATGGTGTTCTGAGAGAACTTCATTCTCATTTACCCCTGTGATTTGACTCCATTGGTGTTCTGAGAGAACACAGTTCTCAGTCCCCCTGTGATTTGCCTCACAAGGTGTTCTGAGTGAAGAGCATTCTCAGTGCCCCATGTGATTTGACTCCAAAGGTATCTGAGTGAAAGCCTTCCTCAGTCCACTCTGTGATTTGACTCAAAAGGTCTTCTCAGATAATACCATTCTCAGTGGTTGACTCCAATGGTGTTCTGAGACAACACCACTCTCACTCCCCTCTGTTATTTGACTCCAATGGTGTTCTGAGAGAACAGGATTCTCCATCCCATCTGTGATTTGAATCCAATGGTGTTCTGAAAAAATACCACTCTCAGTTCCCCCATGATTTAACTCCAATGGTTCTGAGAAAATAGCATTCTCAGTCACCCATGTGATGACTCCAGTTGTGTTCTGAGAGAACATCGTTCTCTGTTCCCCCTGTGATTTGACTACAATGATATTCTGATAGAACACCATTCTCAGTTCCCCCGGTGATTTGATTCCAATGTTGTCCTGATAGAACAGTGTTTTCAGTTCCCCCTGTGATTTGATTCCAAAGGTGTTCTGAGAGAATACCGTTCTCATTCCCCCTGTTATTTAACACCATTGGTGTTCTGAGAGAACACCGTTCTCAGTCCCCCCTGTGATTCGACTCCAGTGGTGTTCTGAGAGTACACCACTCCTATTCCCCGATGTGATTTGATTCTAATCGTGTTCTGAACGAACAACATTCACAGTTCCTGTGGGATTTGACTCCAATGGTATTCTGAGAGAACAACGTTCTCAGTTCCCCCTCTGATTTGACTCCAATTGTGTTCTGAGAGAACACCATTCTCAGTCCCCCCTGTGATTTATCTCCAGTGGTGTTTTGAGGCAACACTGTTCTCAGTCCCGCCTGTGATGACTCCAGTTGTGTTCTGAGAGAAAATCATTCTCTATTCCCCTTGTGATTTGACTACAATGGTGTCCAGATAGAACAGCGTTCTCAGCCCCCCTTTTGATTTGGGTCCAATGGTGTTCTGAGAGGATATCATTCTCAGTACCCTCTCTGATTTGAACCCAATGGTATTCTAAGAGAACAGCATTCTCAGTCTTCCCTGATATTTGACTCCAATGGTGTTCTCAGAAAATACCATTTTCAGTACCCCCTGTGATTTGACTCCAATGGAGTTCTAAGTTATAGCTTTCTATGTAACCTTGTGATTTGACTTTAATTGTGTTCTGAGAATACACCATTCTCAGTAATCCTTGTGATTTGACCCTAATGTTGTTCTGAGTTACAACATTCTCAGTCCCTCCTGGATTTCCCTCAACTGGTTTTTTGAGACAGCATCATTCTCAGTCCCCTCTGTAATTAGAATCCAATGTTTTTTTTAAGAGAACATCTTTCTCCTTCCCCCCTGTGGTTTGACACATATGTTTCTCTGAGAGAACACGGTTCTCATCCCCCATGGATTTGACTCCAATGGTGTATGGAGAGAACATTGTTCTCAGTCCCCCTGTGACTTAGAACCAATAGTGTTCTGAGTGAACACCGTTCTCCGTCCCTCCTGTGATTTGACTCCAGTGGTTTCTGATTTACAGTGTTCTCAGTCCCCCCTTGATTTGACTCCAGTAGTAATCTGAGAGTACAGCATTCTCAGTACCCCCTGATTTGACTCCAATGGTGTTTGGAGAGAACACCATTTTCAGTCCCCCTTGTGATTTGACATCAATGGTGTTCTCAAAAAATACTGTTCTCAGTACCCCCTGTGATTTGACTCCAATGGTATCATGAAACAACATTGTTCTCAGGCCCTCTTGTGGTTTGACACCAGTGGTGTTCTGAGAGTACACCATTCTCAGTCCCCCTTGTGATTCAACTCCAGTGGTGTTCTGAGAGTACACCGTTCTCAGTTCTCAACATGATTTGCTTCCAATCGTGTTCTGAGAGAACACCGTCTGCATTCCCCACTTTGATTTGACACACTGTTCCTCTGAGCTCACAGCATTCTCAGTCTCCCCTTGGATTTGACTCCAATGGTGTTTGAGCGAACAGCGTTCTTATTCCCTCCTGTGATTTACTCCAATTTTGTATGAGAGAACACAGATCTCAGTCCCCCGTGTGATTTGACTGCAATGTTGTTCTGAGAGAACACCATTCTCTGTCCCAATTGTGATTTGTCTCCAATGGTGCTCTGAGAGAACACCATTCTCAGTCCCCCCTGGATTTTACTCCAATGGTGTTTTGAGAGAACATTGTTCTCAGTCCCCCCTGTGATTTGGAACCAGTGAGGTTCTGAGAGAACATCGTTCTCAGTCCCCTGAGTGATTTGACTCCAATTTTGTTCTGAGAGAACTCTCTTCTCAGTCTCCCCTGTGATTTGGCACCAATAGTGTTCTAAGTGAATACCTTTCACTGTCCCCCCAGTGATTTGACTCCAATGGTGTTCTGAGAGAGCACCGTACTCAGTCCCTCCTGTGATTTGACTCCAATGCTTTCTGAATTATAGCATTCTCAGTCCACCCTTGATTTGACTCCAAAGGTGTACTAAGTTACAGTGTTCTCAGTGCTCCCTGTGATTTGACTCCAACGGAGTTCTCAGATAATACTGTTCTCAATATCCCCTATGTTTTGAATCCAGTGGTGTTTTAAGAAAACACCACTCTCAGTCCCCCCTGTGATTTGACACCAATATTTTACACCATCAAAAAAATAAAATACTTAGGAATAAACCTAACAAAAGTAGTGTATAACCTCTACTCTGAAAACTACAAAACATTGTTGAAGAAATTAAAGATGATTTCAATAATTGGGAAAGCATTTCATGTTCATGGATCAGAATGTTTAACACTGTTAAGGTGACAGCACTCCCCAAAATGATCTATAGATTCAATGCACTCCCTATCACTATCCAAGATGGTTTCGTTGTAGAAATTGACATAAAATTCAAATGGAATTTCTAGGGTCCCAGAATAGCCAAAACAATCTTAAAAAAGAAGAACAAAGAAGGAGGGCTCATACTTCCTTATTTCAAAACTTACTACAAAGCAGCATTAATCAAGAAAATGTGGTACTGGCACAGATTACATAAATAAACCCATACATCTACGGTCACCTTTTTTTTTTTTTTTTTAACATCTTTATTGGAGTACAATTGCTTTACAATGGTGTGTCAGTTTCTGCTCTACAACAAAGTGAATCAGTTATACAAATACCTATGTTCCCAAATCTCTTCCCTCTTGCGTCTCCCTCCCTCCCACCCTCCCTATCCCACCCCTCTAGGTGGTCATAAACCACCGAGCTGATCTCCCTGTGCTATACGGCTGCTTCCCACTAGCTATTTATTTTACTTTTGGTAGTGTATATATGTCCATGCCACTCTCTCACTTTGTCACAGCTTACCCTTACCCCTCCCCATATCCTCAAGTCCATTCTCTAGTAGGTCTGTGTCTTTATTCCCCTCTTACTACTAGGTTCTTCATGACCTTTTTTTTTTCCCTTAGATTCCATATATATGTGTTAGCATACTGTATTTGTTTTTCTCTTTCTGACTTACTTCACTCTGTATGACAGACTCTAACTCCATCCACCTCACTACAAATAACTCAATTTTGTTCCTTTTTATGGCTGAGTAATACCCCATTGTATATATATGCCACATCTTCTTTATCCATTAATCTATTGACGGACACTTAGGTTGCTTCCATGTCCTGGCTATTGTAAATAGAGCTGCAATGAATATTGTGGTACACGACTCTTTTTTTACAATCAGATGTTTTATTTATTTATTTATTTGTTTGTTTGTTTGTTTATTTATAGCTGTGTTGGGTCTTCGTTTCTGTGCGAGGGCTTTCTCTAGTTGTGGCAAGCGGGGGCTACTCTTCATCACGGTGCACGGGCCTCTCACTATCGCGGCCTCTCCCACTGTGGAGCACAGGCTCCAAACGCGCAGGCTCAGTAATTGTGGCTCACGGGCCCAGTTGCTCCACGGCATGTGGGATCTTCCAAGATCAGGGCTCGAACCCATGTCCCCTGCATTGACAGGCAGATTCTCAACCACTGCACCACCAGGGAAGCCCAACTCCTTTTGAATTATGGCTTTCTCAGGGTATATGCCCAGTAGTGGGTTTGTTGGGTAGTATGTTAGTTCTATTTTTAGTTTTTTAAGGAACCTCCATACTGTTCTCCATAGTGGCTCTATCAATTTACATTCCCACCAACAGTGCAAGAGGGTTCCCTTTTCTCCACACTGTCTCCAGCATTTACTGTTTGTAGATTTTTTGATGATGGCCATTCTGACCGGTGTGAGATGATATCTCATTGTAGTTTTGATTTGCATTTCTCTAATGATTAATGATGTTGAGCATTCTTTCATGTGTTTGTTGGCAATCTGTATATCTTCTTTGGAGAAATGTCTATTTAGGTCTTCTGCCCATTTATGGATTGGGTTGCTTATTTTTTTGATATTGAGCTGGATGAGCTGCTTGTAAATTTTGGAGATTAATCCTTTGTCAGTTGCTTCATTTGCAAATGTTTTCTCCAATTCTGAGGGTTACCTTTTCGTCTTGTTTACGTTTTCCTTTGCTGTGCAAAAGCTTTTGAGTTTCATTAGGTCCCACTTGTTTATTTTTGTTTTTATTTCCATTTTTCTAGGAGCTGGGTCAAAAAGGATCTTGTTGTGATTTATGTCATAGAGTGTTCTGCCTATGTTTTCCTCTAAGAGTTTGAAAGTCTCTGGCCTTACATTTAGGTCTTTAATCCATTTTGAGTTTATTTTTGTGTATGGTGTTAGGGAGTGTTCTAAATTCATTCTTTTACATGTAGCTGTCCAGTTTTCCCAGCACCATTTATTGGAGAGGCTGTCTTTTCTCCACTGTATATTCCTGCCTCCTTTATCAAAGATATGGTGACCATATGTGCGTGGGTTTATCTCTGGGTTTCCATCCTGTTTCATTGATCTATATTTCTGTTTTTGTGCCAGTACCATACTGTCTTGATTACTGTAGCTTTGTAGTATAGTCTGAGGACAGGGGGCCTGATTCCTCCAGCTCCGTTTTTCTATCTCAAGATTTCTTTGGCTATTCGGGGTCTTTTGTGTTTCCATTCAAATTGTGAAATTTTTTTTCTTGTTCTGTGAAAAATGCCAGTGGTAGTTTGATAAGGATTGCACTGAATCTGTAGATTGTTTTGGGTAGTAGAGTCATTTTCACAATGTTGATTTTTCCAATCCAAGAACATGGTATATCTCTCCATCTATTTGTATTATCTTTAATTTCTTTCATCCGTATCTTATAGTTTTCTGCATACAGGTCTTTTGTCTCCTTAGGTAGGTTTATTCCTAGATATTTTATTCTTTTTTGTTGCAATCGTAAATGGGAGTGTTTTCTTAATTTCACTTTCAGATTTTTCATCATTAGAGTATAGGAGTGCAAGAGATTTCTGGGCCTTAATTTTGTATCCTGCTACTTTACCAAATGCATTGATTAGCTCTAATAGTTTTCTGGTAGCATCTTTAGGATTCTCTAAGTATACTATTATGTCATCTGCAAACAGTGACAGTTTTACTTCTTCTTTTTCAATTTGGATTCCTTATTACTTTTTCTTCTCTTATTGCTGTGGCTAAAACTTCCAAAACTATGTTGAATAATAGTGGTGAGAGTGGGCAGCCTTGTCTTCTTCCTGATCTTAGTGGAAATGGTTTCAGTTTTTCACCATTGAGGACAATGTTTGCTTTGGGTTTGTCATATATGGCCTTTATTATGTTGAGGAAAGTTCCCTCTATGCCTAATTTCTGGAGGGTTTTTATCATAAATGGGTGTTGAATTTTGTCAAAAGCTTTCTCTGCATCTATTGAGATGATCATATGTTTTTTCTCCTTCAATTTGTAAATATGGTGTATCACATTGATTGATTTGCGTATATTGAAGAATCCTTGCATTCCTGGGATAAACCCCACTTGATCATGGTGTATGATCCTTTTAATGTGCTGTTGGATTCTGTTTGCTAGTATTTTGTTAAGGATTTTTGCATCTATGTTCATCAGTGATATTGGCCTGTAGTTTTCTTTCTTTGTGACATCTTTGTCTGGTTTTGGTATTAGGGTGATGGTGGCCTTGTAGAATGAGTTTGGGTGTGTACCTCCCTCTGCTATAATTTGGAAGGGTTTGAGAAGGATAGGTGTTAGCTCTTCTCGAAATGTTTGATAGAAGTCGCCTGTGAAGCCGTCTGGTCCTGAGCTTTTCTTTGTTGGAAGATTTTTAATCACAGTTTCAATTTCCATGCTTGTAATTGGTCTGTTCATATTTTCTATTTCTTCCTGGTTCACTCTCGGAAGGTTGTGCACTTCGATGAATTTGTCCATTTTTTCCAGGTTGTCCATTTTATTGGCATATACTTGCTTGTAGTAATCTCTCATGATCCTTTGTATTTCTTCAGTGTCAGTTGTTACTTCTCCTTTTTCATTTTTAATTTTATTGATTTGAGTCTTCTCCCTTTTCTTCTTGATGAGTCTGGCTAATGGCTTATCAGTTTTATCTTCTCAAAGAACCAGCTTTTAGTTTTATTGATCTTTGCTATCTTTTCCTTCATTTCTTTTTCATTTATTTCTGATCTGATCTTTATGATTTCTTTCCTTCTGCTAACTTTGGGGTTTTTTTTGTTCTTCTTTCTCTAATTACTTTAGGTGTAAGGTTAGGTTGTTTATTTCAGATGTTTCTTGTTTCTTAAGGTGGGATTGTATTGCTATAAACTTCCCTCTTAGAACTGCTTTTGTGGCATCCCGTAGTTTTTCAGTCGTCGTGTTTTCATTGTGATTTGTTTCTAGGTATTTTTTGATTGCCTCTTTGATTTCTTCAGTGATCTCTTGGTTATTAAGTCGTGTATTGTTTAGCCTCCATGTGTTTATATTTTTTACAAATTTTATCCTGCAGTTGATATCTGGTCCTATAACATTGTGGTCGGAAAAGATACTTGATATGATTTCAATTTTCTTAAATTTACCAAGGCTTGATTTGTGACTCAAGATATGATCTATCCTGGAGAATGTTCCATGAGCACTTCAGAAGAATGTGTATTCTGTTGTTTTTGGGTGGAATGTCCTATAAATATCAATTAAGTCCATCTTGTTTAATGTATCATTTAAAGCTTGTGTTTCCTTATTTATTTTCATTTTGGATGATCTGTCCATTGGTGAAAGTGGGGTGTTAAAATCCCCTCCTATGATTGTGTTACTGTCGATTTCCCCTTTTATGGCTGTTAGTATTTGCCTTATGTATTGAGGTGCTCCTCTGTTGGGTGCATAAATATTTACAATTGTTATATCCTCTTCTTGGATTGATCCCTTGATCATTATATAGTGTCCTTCTTTGTCTGTTGTAATAGTCTTTGTTTTAAAGTCTATTTTGTCTGATATGAGAATTGCTACTCCAGCTTTCTTTTGATTTCCATTTGCATGGAATATATTTTTCTATCCCCTCACTTTCAGTCTGTATGTGTCCCTAGGTCTGAGGAGGGTCTTTTGTAGACCGCATATATACAGGTCTTGTTTTTGTATCCATTCAGCCAGTCTATGTGTTTTGGTTGGAGCATTTAATCCATTTACATTTAAGGTAATTATTGCTATGTATGTTCCTATTACCGTTTCTTAATTTTTTGGGTTTGTAATTGTAGGTCTTTTCCTTCTCTTGTGTTTCCTGCCTAGATAATTTCCTTTAGCATTTGTTGTAAAGCTGGTTTGGTGGTGCTGAATTCTCTTACCTTTTGATTGTCTGTAAACGTTTTAATTTCTCCATCAAATCTAAATGAGATCCTTGTTGGGTAGAGTAATCTTGGTTGTAGGTTTTTCTCCTTCATCACTTTAAATATGTCCTGCCACTCCCTTCTGGCTGCAGAGTTTCTGCTGAAAGATCAGCTGTTAACCTTATGGGGATTCCCTTGTTTGTTATTTGTTGTTTTTCCCTTGCTGCTTTTAATATTTTTTCTTTGTGTTTAATATTTGATAGTTTGATTAATATATGTCTCATCGTGTTTCTCCTTGGATTTATCCTGTATGGGACTCTCTGTGCTTCCTGGACTTGATTAACTATTTCCTTTCCCATATTAGGGAAGTTTTCAACTATAATCTCTTCAATTATTTTCTTCTTCCCTTTCTTTTCCTCTTCTTCTTCTGGGACCCCTATAATTTGAATGTTGGTGCGTTTAATGTTGTCCCAGAGGTCTCTGAGACTGTCCTCAGTTCTTTTCATTCTTTTTTCTTTATTCTGATCTGCAGTAGTTATTTCCACTGTTTTATCTTCCAGGTCACTTAACCGTTCTTCTGCCTCAGTTATTCTGCTATTGATCCCTTCTAAAGAATTTTTAATTTCATTTATTGTGTTGATCATCACTGTTTGCTCTTTAGTTCTTCTAGGTCCTTGTTAAACGTTTATTGTATTTTCTCCATTGTATTTCCAAGACTTTGGATCATTTTTACTATCATTATTCTGAATTCTTTTTCAGGTAGACTGCCTATTTCCTCTTCATTTGTCAGGTCTGGTGAGTTTTTCCTTGCTTCTTCATCTGCTGTGTTTTTCTCTGTCTTCTCATTTTGCTTAACTTACTGTGTTTGGGGCCTGCTTCTCGCAGGCTGCAGGTTCATAGTTCCCGTTGTTTTTGGTGTCTGTCCCCAGTGGCTAAGGTTGGTTCAGTGGGTTGTGTAGGCTTCCTGGTGGAGGGGACTAGTGCCTGTGTTCTCGTGGATGAGGCTGGATCTTGTCTTCTGTTGGGCAGGTGCACATCAGGTGGTGTGTTTTGGGGTGCCTGTCACCTTATTATGATTTTAGGTAGCCTCTCTGCTAATGTGTGGGTTTGTGTTCCTGTCTTGCTAGTTGTTTGGCATAGGGTGTCCAGCACTGCAGCTTGCTGGTTTTTGAGTGGAGCTGGGTTTTGACATTGAGATGGAGATCTCTGGGAGATTTTCACCATTTGATATTACATGGAGCTGGATGTCTCTTGTTGACCAGTGTCCTGAACTTGGCTCTCCCACCTCAGAGGCACAGCTCTGACACCTGGCTGGAGCACCAAGAGCCTGTCATCCACACAGCTCAGAATAAAAGGGAGAAAAGAAAGAAAGAAAGAAGATAAAATAGAATAAAATAAAATAATTAAAATAAAAAATAATTATTAAAATTTTTTTTAAGTAATACAAAATTTTAAAAAAAAGAAAGAATGAAAGAAGAGAGCAACCAAACCAAAAAACAAATCCACCAATGATAACAAGTGCTAAAAAGTATACTAAAACAAAGCAAAACAAAACAAAAGAAAAATACTGACAGACAGAACCCAGGACAAATGGTAAAAGCAAAGCTATACAGACAAAATCACACACAGAAGCATACACATACACACTCACAAAAAGAGAAAAAGGGAAAATATATATATATATCACTGCTCCCAAAGTCCACCTCCTCAATTTGGGATGATTCGTTGTCTATTCAGGTATTCCACAGATGCAGGGTACATCTAGTTGATTGTGGAGATTTAATCCGCTGCTCCTGAGGCTGCTGGCAGAAATTTCCCTTTCTCTTCTTTGTTCGCACAGCTCCCGGGTTCAGCTTTGGATTTGGACCTGCCTCTGCGTGTAGGTCGCTTGAGGGGGGTCTGTTCTCTGCTCAGTCAGGATGGGGTTAAAGGAGCAGCTGATTCGGGGGCTCTGGCTCACTCAGGCCGAGGGGGGGGAGGGGTACAGATGCAAGGCAAGCCTGCGGTGGCAAAGGCCAGCGTGACATTGCACCAGCCTGAGGCGCGCCCTGTGTTCTCCCGGGGAAGTTGTCCCTGGATCACGGGCCCCTGGTGGTGGCGGGCTGCACAGGCTCCCGGGAAGGGAGGTGTGGAGAGTGACCTGTGCTTGCACACAGGCTTCTTTGAGGTGGCAGCAGCAGCCTTAGTGTTTCATGCCCATCTTTGGGGTCCGTGCTGATAGCCGCGGCTCGCTCCGGTCTCTGGAACTCCTTTAAGCGGTGCTCTTAATCCCCTCTCCTCGTGCACCAGGAAACAAAGAGGCAAGAAAAAGTCTCTTGTCTCTTTGGCAGCTCCAGACATTTTCCCGGACTCCCTCCCGGCTAGCTGTGGCGCACCAGCCCCCTTCAGGCTGAGTTCACACAGCCAACCCCAATCCTCTCCCTGTGAAGCTGGAGCCTCAGCTCCCAGCCCCCACCCGCCCCAGCAAGTGAGCAGACAAGCGTCTCTGGCTGGTGAGTGCTGGTGGGCACGGATCCTCTGTGCGGGAATCTCTCCGCTTTGCCCTCTGCACCCCAGTTGCTGCACTCTCCTCCGTGGCTCCGAAGCTTCCCCCCTCTGCCACCCCCTGTCTCCACCAGTGAAGGGGCTTCCTGGTGTGTGGAAACCTTTCCTCCTTCACTGCTCCCTCTCACTGGTGCAGGTCTCATCCCTATTCTTTTGTCTCTGTTTTTTCTTTTTTCTTTTGCCCTACCCAGGTAAGTGGCGGAGTTTCTTGCTTTTTGGGAGGTCTGAGGTCTTCTGCCAGCGTTCAGTAGGTTTTCTGTAGGAGCTGTTCCACATGTAGATGTATTTCTTATGTATTTGTGGGGAGGAAGGTGATCTCCACGTCTTACTCTTCTGCCATCTTGAAGCTCTGCAGGGGATTGATTTTTAAATGCTGTCCTGTCTTGCAATAGGAAACATTCTCTTTTCTTTCTTCCTTCCTCCCTCCCTCCCTTCCTTCCTTCCTTTCTCTCTTTTTTCTCTTTCTTCCTTTCCTTCTTCTTCTTCTTTTTTTTTTAAAGAAGGTCTAATTCTTAAATGTCAAAAATTGGTTATGAAAGCAATAGCTCACTGAACAACCTAATTGAAAAGTCTCCATTCTATGTCCAGAGCTGAAGTGGGGAGAATTGTTGGCACCTTTTCCATAGTGTATTTATATAGGAATTTATATTTGGCTGAAGTCTTGGAAAGCACACAGGTGTGCAGCAGGTGAGGGGAATAGCTGGAAAGAGCTGATGACTGTAGAGGGTCTAATGTCACACTACTTTCTTTTTTTTAATTGAAGTATAGTTGATTTGCGATGTGTTAATTTATTCTGTACAGCAAAGTGATTCAGATATATATATATATATATATATATATGTATATATATATATATATATACATACATATATATATATATATACATTTTTCAAAATATTCTTTTTTTTTTTTCTTTCTTAACTGAAGGTCTGGTTCGGCATCTGGACAGAAATTCAGCTTCCAATCTGAACTGTGGTCTTCATTTCATCCCTGACAGTTTGCAAAAGATCTTGGCTTGTGTGCCAGGAACTTGAGGTCTAGAACCATCTCTGCCGCTCACCTTCAGCAAGTCACTGACCTTCTCAGTTTTAGAAGGCAGTGCCTCTGGGCACCGGACGGGGGCGTTGTTCAGCCTCTGATCTAGCGCTGCGCGGCCACTACCTCCTCCTTGGGGCGTCGGGGAGACTCCGCAGAAAGGCGTTCGGCAGGCCCTGGCTGGGGCGAGCGCATCTGCCAAGAGCTGCGGCCGCTCCGTGTGCTGGAGTGCTCCAATGGTGTTTTAAGAGAACATCTTTCTCAGTCTCCCTTGTGTTTTGAATCCTATGTTGCTCTGAGAGAACACCGTTTTCAGTCCCCCCTGTGATTTGACTCCTGTTTTGTTCTGAGAGAACCCCGTTCTCAGTCTTCCCTGTGATTTGGAACCAGTAGTGTTCTGAGCGAACACCATTTTCTGTCCCCCCTGTGATTTGCCTCCAACTGTGTTCTGAGAGAACACCTTTCTCAGTCCCTCCTGTGATTTGACTCCAATGGTTTCCGATTTATATCATTCTCAATCCCCCCTTGATTTCAATCCAATGGTGCTCTAAGTTACAGCATTCTCACTCCCCCTGGGAGTTGCCTGCAATGGTGTTTTGAGAAAACAGTGTTCTCAGTCCCCTCTTTTATTTGAATCGAACGGTGTTCTGAGAGAACAGAATTCTCAGTCCCTCTGGCAATTTGACTCTTGTGGTGTTCTGACAGAAGACCGTTCTGAGTCCCCTCTGTGATATGATTCCATTGCAGTTCTGAGAGAACACTGTTCTCAGTCCCCCCTGTGATTTGACTCCAATGGTGTGTTGAGAGAACAGCGTTCCCAGTTGCTGCTGTGATTTGACTCCAATGGTGTTCTGAATGAACACCATTCTCATTCCCCCCTGTGTTTTAAATCCAATGGTGTCTGAGAGAACAGTGTTCTCAGTCCCCCCTGTGATTTTAATACAATACAGTGAGAGTACACCATTCTCAGTCCCCCTTGTGATTCGACTCCAATCATGTTCTGAGAGTACACCGTTCTCAATACCAGCTCTGATAACTCCAGTTGTGTTCTGAGAGAACATCGTTCTCTGTTCCCCCTGTGATTTGACTCCAAAGGTGTTCTGTTAGAACACCGTTCTCAGTCCATCCTGTGATTTAACTCCAATGGTGCCCTGATAGAACATCGTTCTCAGTCCCACTTGTGATCTGAGTCCAACGGTGTTCTGAGAGATCAGGGTTTTCAGTTCCCCCCTGTGATTTGATACCAGTGGTGTTCTGAGAGTACAACATTCTCTATCCCCCTTGTGATTCAACTCCAATGGTGTTCTGAGAGTACACCATTCTCAGTTCCCCCCATGATTTGCTTTCAATCGTGTTCTGAGAGAACACCGTTCTCATTCTCCCCTTTGATTTGACTCCCGTGTTGTTCTGAGTGAATGGCATTCTCAGTTTCCCCTTGCCTTTGACTCCAATGGTGTTTGAGCATACATTGTTCTCAGTCCCCACTATGATTTTACTCCAATTGTGTCTGAGAGAACACCATTCTCAGTACACCCTGTGTTTTGACTCCAATGCTGTTATGTGGGAACAGTGTTCTCAGTCATCCTTGTGATCTGACTCCAATACTGAGTTACAGCATTTTCAGTCTCCCCTGTGACTTGAGTCCAATTGTGTTTTGAGACAACATCGTTCTCAGTCACTATTGTAATTTGAATCCAATGGTGTTTTAAGAGAACATCGTTCTAAGTCCCCCATGTGATTTGACTCCTATTTTGCTCTGTGAGAACACCGTTCTCAGCCCCCACCTTGATTTGACACCAGAGGTGTTCTGAGAGTACACCACTCTCAGTCCTCCCTGTGATTCGACTCCAATGAGAATACACCGTTCTTAGTCCCCCATGCCGTGATTCCAGTCCTGTTCTGAGAGAACACCATTCTCAGTCCCTCATTAGATTTGACTCCAATGGTTTTCTCAGCTAACAGCATTCTCAGTCCCCCCTTGGATTTGTCTCCAATGGTGTTTTTAGACAACATCATTCTCATTCCCCCCTCTGATTTTCCCCCTATGTTGCTCTGAGAGAACACTGTTTACAGTCCCCTGAGTGATTTGACTCCAGTTTTGTTCTGAGAAAACACTGTTCTCAGTCCCGCCTGTGATTTGGCACCAATAGTGTTCTGAATGAACAACATTCTCTGTCCCCCCTGTGATTTGACTCCAGTGGTGTTCTCAGAGAACAGCGCTCAGAGTCCCTCCTGTTATTTGACTCCAATTCTTTCTGAAATATAGCATTCTTAGTCCCCCTTGATTTGACTCCAATGGTGTTCTAAGTTACAGCATTCTCATTCCCCCCTGGGATTTTACTCTAATGGTGTTCTGTGGGAACAGCATTCTCAGTCCCCCTTGTGATTTGAATCCTATGGTGTTCTGAGAATACAAAGTTCTCAGTACTCCCTATAATTTGACTCAAATGTTGTCCTGAGTTACAGTATTCTCAGTCCCCTCGGTGATTTGACTCAAATGGTGTTTTGAGACAACCTCATTCTCATTCCCCTCTGTAATCTGAATCCAATGGTGTTTTAAGAGAACATCTTTCCCAGTCGCCCTTGTGATTTTAATCCTATGTTACTCTGAGAGAACACCATTCTCAGTCCCCCCTGTTGTTTGAGTCCAATGGTCTTCTGAGAGAACACCGTACTCAGTCCCCCCATGATTTGACACCAAATAGTGTTCTGAGAGAACACTGTTCTCAGTCTCTCCTGTGATTTAACCCCAATGGTTTCTGAGTTATTGTGTTCTCAGTTCCCCTGATTTGACTTCAATGGTGTTCAAAGTTACAGCATTCTCAGTCCCCCCTGTGAGTTGCCTGCAATGGGGTTTTGAAAGAACAGCGTTCTCAGTCCCCCCTGTGATTAAGCTCCAATTTTGTTCTGAGAGAACACTGTTCTCAGTACCCCCCTATGATTTGACTCCTATTTTGTTCTGAGAGCACCCTGTTCTCAGTCCTCCCTTTGATTTAGAACCAATAGTGTTCTGAATGAACACGGTTCTCTGTCCCCCCTGTGATTTGACTCCAGTGGTGTTCTGAAGGAACACCTTTCTCAGTCCCTCCTGTGATTTCATTCCCATGGTTTCTGATTTATAGCGTTCTCAGTCTCCCCTTGATTTGAGTCCAATGGTGTTCTAAGTTACAGCATTCTCAGTCTCCCCTGTGAGTTGCCTGCAATGGTGTTTTGAGAGAACAGCGTTCTCATTCCCCCCTGCAATTAAACTCCAATGGTGTTCTGAGAGAACACCATTCTCAGTCCCCACTGTGATTTGACTCCAATGGTGTTCTAAGAGGTCAGCGTTCTCAGTCTCTCCTGTTATTTCACTCCAATTGTGTTCTGAGTTACAGCGTCCTCAGTCCCTCCTGTGATTTGACTCCAGTGGTGTTTTGAGAGAACATCGTTCTCAGTCCCCTCTGTAGTTTGAATCCAGTGGTGTTCTGAGAGAACACTGTTCTCATTCCCCCCTGTGATTTGACTCCATTTGTGTTCTGAGAGAACTCACTCAGGAAAAACCTGAAGAACTGTGGTGTAATTTGTTGTTTGAGAACAGTTTCAATAGCTACTTAAACAATCAGAACAAATTAACCTTGTGTATGAGAACCAAGTGCCAGAGACTGCAAAGATGACTATGGGTGCACAGACTGAATCTGGGAGCCCGCTTTCATCCCTGAGGCCATTTCGCTGGTGCAGGAGAGTTTTGTTAATGTCCCCCTGGACATCTCTTTCTTATAGGTCCGATCCAGTGTCTGAGAATGAAATGCTTAAGATGTTTTTCTTAGTTGATAAATCTGATTTAAGCAAATGCACATGGCGGACACAAAGCCATACCCAATTTTGTCCTTGCTAAATTTCATTAATCCCTGATGTATTGACTCAGCTTTGCATGTGAGCTGGTATATAGGAAGGCAGGAACTCATAGTGTTGCGCACATGTCCTATGGAGCCTGATCACTGGGTATAAATAAAGGTCCTTTTTTGACACTAGTGAATGACCTTGGGGAGTTAATGACTGTCCCTTTATCTCCACTCCCTCTGTGTAGAAGGGGGCTAATCCTAGTCCCTACTTCTTAGCATCATTGAAAACATTAAATACTGGTGGCTCCTGGGTCCTCATCACAGTGCTCAGCTAGTGGGCACATAGCTGGTGCTCTGCAAACATGAATTAGTTATTTTAATAATTGTTATTTGGTAGAAATAAGTTTGCAGTTTAATTAATTTTTCATTAACTAAGCTCATAATCTTATCCAAAGGTGATGAAGTGGGCAGTGATAAAAATAGCAAGCATGTATTAATCACCTGCCAGGAACCATACACTATTTGAAGCATTTTCCATATGATGTAATGAATGCTCAGGGAGTTTGAGTAACTTGTCTGGGTCAACTAGATAGTCAGCTGTAAAACTGGGATTTAAACCCAAACAGTCTAAGCTTAGAGCCTGACTAATCACCTTGCCATGCTGCCTGTCAAGGGAGACCCTCTCAAGGCTTATGCCATGACCTATATATCCACAGAAGGGTGGGCAGATTCACTTCTGCTCTTGATTTCCTTATGTCCTACATGGTCAGTGCAGTGCCCTGGGCCTCTTCCTTAAGGTTAAATGACACTGATTAATACCTTGGAAATGCTGGGCAGTAAAAATCTTGGCCTCCCAGTGGAATATGGGAGGAGATGTGCAGGAGGGTAAATGATTGTTTAGCCAGGTGAGCTTGAGGTAAGTCTTCCAGGCATCTCTCCAGTGTCATGGGGTAATCCCCATGACTAGTTATCTTTTAGGAATGATTCACATTGGCATTATCTTCTGGACACATGGTGAGAACCAGGGTGCTCATCTTTAGTGGGTAGTCATTTCCATGATTACAAACAAGCATGACTGTGCTTTCCAGGACTCTGGAAAATGTGGGTGGCTGGGCTCAGAGCAAGCCACCTTAAGGAAGAAGGTGACAACTTTGAGAGGTGAGCAGATGATTTGGAAAACTCCAGGAAAAGTAGGAATCAGGAAGAATAGGTAACACCAAATATTCTAGAAACAGGAGAACAAGGTTGTCATGAATACCTTGGAAAGAATAAATTCTGGAAGGATAAGAATCACGTTCCAAAAACTGAGAAAAGAAGTGAACAGAATGATTAAAATTCCAGTTCTTGATGAGAACGGAAGTGGGAAGATTCCAGGATGAGATGGCCAGTTGGGCTCAAAGACCTTCACCACCCTTCCCAATTCAGATTCTACGATTCTATCAATCCTTCACATCAAATAAGTGACCAGAATTTCCTTTGCCCCAAATATCAACTGCTCCATCTGACCTGGAGCTAAAATATTTCTTAATAGTTTCCAAGCCAACTGAATCTCACCTCCCCTTGCAGTCCTGATGGCTTAAGAAATTCCTTTCTTCCTCTTTTCCAGCTTACTTTCCCTCCTCGCTCCGCTCCCTTCCCTCTCCTTCCCCCTCCTCCCTCTTCCTCCTTTTCTTCCTCCTCTTCCTCCACATGCTTAGATTTCAGGCTACTGGGATAATTTAATTCCAATAATATACAAAGCAAATGGCCTGGCTTAGAAGCTATAAGTGGGATTTAACACCACTTCACACTCAGCCATGGCAGTACATTGAAGACAACAATTTTCTGTTGAAGGAGGTGAAAGTAAAAAAAATTTTTTTTTTTTTTGCTGTCAACTTTGAGTTTAAAGCTAATAGTTTTATTTTCATAAAAGAGAAAAGGAAAGGAAAGAAAAGAGTTCTTATGTATTGCAGTGTGATTAGGCTGTCCTTGGTGTTTAAGCAAAACAGAGTGTGACTTAGTTAAAGCTCATGCTCTGATTCCATAATGGGGAGGCTGCAGATTTTCATTGCACAATAATAACATTTCAGCTGTGGCTCGTGAACCCTGGTGGGGCTGTTGCTCTGCATATTATTTCCATTGGATTATGCTGTGTTGAGGCCTGGGTTTTGTTAATATTTTAAAAATCTTATCTCAGATCACATGTTTTGAATACCAGGAAGAGTTTAATGGAGACGCCAAGGTTATGTAGACAACATGAACTGCATTAAAACGAGCTGTCCTTCCTCCATCGTCAGTTATGTTGCAGATTTGGAGTCAGCGACTCTTGTCTCAGAAACAACAGACAGAGCAACTCAGTGCAAGCAGGGGCCTGCGGGGAGAGGGAAGAAACCTAATTAAACAAACTATGGAGACCTGGGAGGAGCCAAACTAATAGAAACCAAGGACAGAGAAAAATAAACGAACAGTAGACTAAGTAGGGCAAAGTTGATTTCATATCCTCTTTATCCCTTCTTGCATATCCCAAATATCCTATTCAATACATCATTCACTCATTCATTTATTCATGCTACCTCCATCCTATTATCACTTTCAGGAGAGATTAGGAGATAACAAAACATCAAAATAAAAGCAACAGCATGAATTAAATGAATAAGGGGAAACACAGAGGAGTCAAACTAAGGCATGAAGCTGACAGAGGAGTTAGAAAAAGGAACATTGTTTTTTCCAGTTCAATGCAATCAAATCTCAGAATGGCATATTTCATGCCTTTCGAATCTGGTTGTTGGCCTAAGTGTGTTTTTGATGCCTGCTTAAAAAAAAAAAAAAAAAGGATAAAATTGATTGCTTTATTTTCATATTCCTCACTTTAATAGAAAAAATGGAGGGATTAGGAAATGAGAAGAATGGTGAGCTCTGTAAATGTAAAAATGAAGAGCATTAACAAGGGTGGGAATTAAATGGGAAATGCAGCAGAGGATGGACCAAGAAAAGAGGGAAGGAGGAGAGGAAGCCACAGAGAAAGGGCTGTGCAGAGCAGAGCATCACGAAGAGGAAAAAGCCCTTGTCTGTGCTTTCCCAGCGTCCCAAGCAACTTTCATCAGAAGGTTCAGAGTCCGCAAAATGTTCTTTGAGACACTGTCTCCCCCATTAATCTATCAATTTGTCCCTAGGGCAGTTTCTAACCCATAGTAGATGTTCCATAAGTGCTTGTTGGACTCAGGTCTGAAAGCTACGAATAGAAGAACAAGTATAAGAAAAAAACAAATGTCATACAAAATACAGGTGATGAAAAATAATAGTAAGAGACAAATAGTAAGGAACAAAAACAAAGAGACGTCTTTCAGGTGTTGCTTTGGATCGTTCCTTCTCTGGAAATCCCTTCCTGACCTTCTAGAAAAAAGTGCCCCTCCTATGGGCTTCCACCATCGTTTACAGTGACCTAGACCGTGACTGCATGGCAGTATCTCTTCCCTACGGGACGTTCAGTTTTGAGCAGATGGCAAGTGTGTCCATCTGGCTCACTATGGTGACAACAGAATCTAGCCCAGTGGCTGGCTCATCCTAGTTGCTCAATACATGTTATTCTGAATAAGACAGAAGTTAAAGGAAGTGTCTCATGAAGAAATAGGAGAAATTAAAAAGAAATGATGGAGGATATAAGAAGCTGTTTAGGCACATTTAAATGAAAGAATTTAATTTGAAAATTCAATAAAATAGAGGCTCTTTAGTGAAAAGCAGGGAAGGTGCTCCTACACTGTTGGTGGGAATGTTAATTGGTGTAGCCACTATGGAAGTTCCTCAAAAAACTAAAAATAGAATTACCATATGATACAGCAATCCCACTCCTGGACATATATCTGGAGAAAACTCTAATTCTAAAAGATACATGTACCCCAATGTTCATAGCAGCACTATTTACAATATCCAAGACATGGAAGCAACCTAAATGTCCATCAACAGATGAATGAATAAAGAAGATGTGGTATATATACAACGGAATATTACTCAGCTATAAAGAAGAATGCAATAATGCCATTTGCAGCAAATGGATGGACCTAGAGATTATCATACTAAGTGAAGTAAGTCAGAAAGAGAAAGACAAATACCATATGATATCACTTATCTGTGGAATCTAAAGTATGACACAAATGCACTTATTTATCCAACAGAAACAGACTCACAGACATAGAAAACAAACTTATGGTTACCAAAGGGGAACAGGGACAGGGGAAGGATAAATTAAGAGTTTGGGATCAGCAGATACAAACTACTACATATAAAATAGATCCTACTATAGGACCTAAACAAGATCCTACTGTATAGCACAGGGAACTATATTCAGCATCTTATAATAAACCATAATTGAAAAGAATATAAAAAAGAATATATAGATATATATATAACTGAATCACTTTGCTGTGCACCAAAAACTAACACTACATTGTAAATCAACTGAATTTTTAAAATCTCAAATCAAATTTAAAAAAATCAAATCAAAAACATTTTAAAAGCAGGGAAGGTACTGTGATAGTAAAGATGTGAGGTATAATCTCCTGGAATTTTTGTTTCTTTATCTCTAAAATGGAGTTAATAATTACTACCTCCTAGGTTTTTTGTGAGGATTAGATAAGACTATGTAAAATGTTGAGCATTTCTCAGTCAGTACAGTTAATTAAGATTGTTAGGTTGAGGGATTTCCCTGGCGGTCCAGTGGTTAGGACTCTGCACTTCCACTGCTGGGGGCCCCGGTTCATTCTATGGTTGGGGAACTAAGATCCTGCAAGCTGTGTGGTGTGGCCAAAAAAAAAGACAGTTAATTTGAAAGTGATAGAAGCCCAGTTTGAACTTACTTATGAAAAAAAAAAGGAGGTGGAGGTTGCTTTACTGGTCTGTGTAACCAAGCCAGGAGGAGAACAAGGAGGGGTGAGGAGGGTGTGAGTGCAATGAGGACCCCAGTTTGTTGGATTCCTCTTCTACTACTCCAGCTGTCTCACAAACCTGCCACTATGACTGCCAGCAGCTCCTGATACATGTGTTGACAATTGCACAAGTAGAGAGGAAAATGGGCCCTCTCTCCTGGCCCCAATTCAACAAAGCCCAAGAAGGTCTCTGATGAGTTCCATTCAAATTGTGCCCTCACCTGTGCCCCTCACAGTACTCAGAGACCTGACTTACCTTGAGTGTCCTACTCTGGGTCATATGCTCATCTTTCAAAAGAGAGATAGAGGAAATCATTTTAAGCCAGGCAGTCATCCCAGACTGTGCCTATGATAGTCAAAAAATGTAAGCTATTAATGGTAGTAGTAGACATAATAAAGGAAACAAAGGAGAGGAAATGACCAACTGTAGCTTAATTTTTTTCACTCTTTACTTAGTTTAGTAACATGGCACCTGCCCCTGGCTTTGCACCTTGATCCCTACTCTGTATCTAACAGCTTCAAGAGTGGGAAGCCACACATTGCACTTGGTAAAATTCAATGTCCAAACTGGCTGACCTGTCAGCCAAAAGAGGGTGACTGGCACCTTGAAGCTGCTTCTCTTTTCCCTCCTCCTCTTGTTTGAATGAATAAATGGCATGTTCCACAGAAATAGGCACCAAGGCTTCTACTTTCTTTTATGAACCTTGTCTTACCCACAGGGTGCCGTATTGCCAGTAAATGTTTATTGAGTGCTTTTTAATAACTGAATTAACAAGCAAACAGATAACAGCA